>NC_134483.1:283877044-285077044 GCF_040206685.1 Ascaphus truei
AGTATCATATTTACTGTATACCCCTTTAGCACCTGTCGTTCCATCCTATGCACCCATTTACTGTACAATGGTGATTGCGGTCGTATTCACGTACTTTATGTGAGATAAATTAACCAGTTCTTTTATTGCTGAAGTCGCCACAAAATACTTTTATTTACAAATACAGTACAATACAATGGTGAAACTTTTCAAGTTAACAGCAATTCAAAACATCAACACACAATAATACATACTTTACAGTACTGTACAGTATACTGTACTAGTATATTTGGGCCTTGTCTTTGGGGGTTTATTCATGCAATTATTAGGGTGACCTGGCGTTGGAAATACTGACACAGTACAATCCTACAGCTACACCACCCACCCCCTCCCTTAGAGATTTTAATCCCTCCCTGGCCAAGCATCAATCGTCTGGCTAATCCAATCCAAGCCATTGTTTTGTTAATCTGGCCCTGGGCTGTTCAGAACAGCCACTGCTTCTAAATTACTGAAAATATACAGGATAAATATACAGTGATGTGAAATAATCCTTTCTGTGGGTCTGAGAGGGTTGAAAGTCACCAGGTCCTCATACAGTAGAGTACATTCTCGAATACCTTTAGAATAAAAATACAGTATATATAAATATACAGTATAAATATTGCACAGTATACTGTAATGTTAAATAACCCATCCTGTTCTTTTTCCCTTCATACTGTAACAGTATCCTCATTGTGTCTGCGGTACAGTAGTTCATTGAGAGAGGAGAGGTTTTGTGTACATCATTACTGCTGTTTATATACTGTACATTTGACTGCACAAGCAGATTTGACGAACACAAGGCCCCCCCTCCACCCTGGTGCACCCTTTTTCCTGGAACGACAAGAAAACAAAAACTTTGTTTAGTTACTGTACTGTACTGTATGTGCGTACTGTATTATGGTAGACCTACTGTACAGTAGGTGGCTGGTGCAGCTTTCTCTGGAAAGAAAAAATGGAGCAGTTAGTAGGCAGTTACTGTAGTATGTCAAACTAGTCTACTGTACTGTATACTGGAACTACTGTAAACTCTGACTATTGGGAAAGCTAAAATCTGTGCCATACTTACCTGTATCATAGTGTACCTACTGTACAATACTACAGCACTGTACTACTTTCCTGATGCTTGTCCATTGCGCGCGATGACAATGGGCAACACAGTGGCAATATGGTCTATATATTTATTGCATCGTTCCTCGGTGAGTACATCGTTCCAAAAACTCATTATGGCTGTATACAACTCGTCCTTCTTGGAGGGTTTCGCCACTTTACGGATGTGGTCCTTCAGCTGATGCCAGACCATTTCGATCGGATTGAAGTCTGGTGATCTGTGATTGGAAAGAAAGGACAATTAGTTTAAGAGATAGAGTACACAGTAAAAACAGTGGGGAATATAAATGGGACACGGTCTACTACACTTACTCCGCTGGCGTCTTCACCCAGTTGATGCCGCGCTCAAGGATATGCGCCGTCGACGCGGTGTGCTTGGGATCATTGTCCTGGTAAAAGCGATGACCATTGGGAAAGTCTTGTGTGATGTATCGCACTATCACGGGCACAATGTTGTCTTGGAAGAAATCTTTATTCATGATTCCTATAGCAAGAAAAGAAAAGTGCTCAATAGTACAGTACAGTGCATACGGTAAGGCAACACTAGTCAAGTACAGTGCATTAGGCGGCATTATATTTGAGAAATTGTACCTTCAAAGACGACAATGCATCCCGGTCCACGCCTAGAGATGGCACCCCACACATGCAGCTTCACAGGGTGTTTTGGCCGTGGCTTCAAAGTTATGCGGCCTTTTTTGTGGAACGCAAATCTTGCAAATCTCTCCAGCGACACAGTAGACTCATCAGTGAAGATGCAATCCTGGAAAGTCTCACCGCTGTCGATCCATGCCTGGGCCTGGAGCACTCTTTTGATTTTGTTTGCGTCCCGTATCATGGGGTACGCTCTGTAATGACAATGAATAAAAAATGTTAGCGTCACAGCGCAGTACAGTTTGCAAAACAACATTTTTACTTTACAGTACAGTACCTCCTGTACTGTCCACTACTAACCTCACACGTCCATATTTCCATCCAATTCTGCGTCTCATCTTCTTTATGCTGCTCTCGGATACAGTCAGATTGTGGTTTTCCTGAAGAGTGTTTTTAACCCTTAATGCGCTCCTCTCATCATTCTCCTCACTTATTCTGTCCACCAGAAGAGTAGTCTCCCTACAATGCAAAGAAATTATATTGTGTTATTAATATGCAGCAATATAAAATGTATACTGTATACTGTACATGTAATGTTGTAATATACAGTAAATATAAATATACAAAAAATGTATACTGCTGTACTATAAATATAAATAGACAAAATATACAGTATACAGTACTGTTGTAATATAAATATACTATATAAATATTCCGTTGTCAGATGAATTGCAATATACCAAAAGTGTATACTGCTGCACAAAAAATATAAATTGACCACACATACAGTACACTACAGTATATACTGTTGTAATATAATAAATATACTATATAAATACGGTATACTGTTGTTATATCATAATAAATACACATCATATACTGTATATTCCGTTGTCAGATGAATTGCAATATACCAAAAGTGTATACTGCTGCACAAAAAATATAAATTGACCACACATACAGTACACTACAGTATATACTGTTGTAATATAATAAATATACTATATAAATACGGTATACTGTAGATGTACACTACAGTTTTCTATATTTTTTTTGGTTAAGTTTTATAAATACAGTATACTTACGCATTTGTTACCCTTGGTGCCTTTTTGCGGTCTCTGTTTTTTCCTTGTGCATGATAGCACACAGTGCTTGATGGCACAACGAGGCCAGAAGCAGTTAACCAGCGCTGGATATCTGCAATTCGTTGTCCGCTCGTGTACATCTCCTTCATTCTCATGCTGAGATCCTTTGAAATCTTCTTAACAGGCATTGCTGCGAGTACTGTAGAAAGAAATACAAACACAAGAATGTGTATTCGATGTTTAGTCGATGTGTATTCAATGTGCAGTGAATCCACAAAATGGATGGTGTATTTATATGTTAATGACTCACATAACAGACCACCCACTTTCAACACCTGTACCTGGCCACCATGCATAAAAGGTTGTACACGTTGCATAGCCCACCACTTGCTGATCTTTATCTGAGGCATTGTCCAGATACTGCATTGTGCCTCCCGCTTACATGGAGCAGCCCCGGTTCTATGGAAGAAAGAATCATCTCACCTCTGCTGTGCCTGCCACACTGAAAAAAAGAAAGGCAGTTACCGTTCCCAAGCCAAAGGCAAAGCGACAGGCTAAGGCCAACAAAGAAAACCTTCTGCTGACCCCAAAGGCTAAGGCTTTTAAAACACGTCAGCCTTATTATGTGAAGAAGAAATACGGTACTGTGCTCGGTTCGCAAGACGCATGGCAGCCAACTCACCGAATCCGCAGACCACTTGCTCCCATATGCTTCGACGACTCTGCTGTAGCTGTCCCGGAAATCTTCAGCCCGGCTTCTCCACCCCCATCTTCTCCGGTTCCATCTGAAGATGCTGCTGCCTCTGAAATCAACGGGTCACTGTCTCCTTTGCTCTTGGACGACTCTGCTTCTCTCCCGGAAATCCAGCGGTCACCTTCTCCATCCCTCTTCCACCACGCTGCAGCTTCTCCTGTACCGGGCATCCCCAGGTCACCTCTTCCACTCTCCATCGATGCCGCTTCTCTCCAGGGAACCCCCATCTCATCCTCCGTTGCACCCATCCCCCCAGATCTCCAGATGCCATGCACAAGCAGCTCGTTGGACCGGATCCTGAATGGGCTAAGTGTGGATCTCCCCGGGAATTCTAGTGTGCTGGCAAAGCTAGATCTGCTTCTGGAGTCGGTGCTACATATGGAGCAACGGCTGGATCAACGGATGCTACATATGGAGCAACGGATGGATCAACGGATGGACAAGATAGAGGCAGACATAGCGGGCATACATTATTTGCTCGGTGTTAATGCCCCTGTTTCCCCGATGCTGGAGCAGGGGGGTGACATGGATGTGATGCATGGTACCTTCGACCCCCTTCCATCACCAAGCACACACCCTCCACCAGAAGATACAGTGTACTATGCTATTGAGGAGGACATGACAACCCCATCTAGACCACGCCAGGAGACAACCCGGCGACCACTACCGGAGGAAAGCTTCCTCCCAGACACCCTACCATTGCCCATCGCCTCAAGTACACCCGCTCCCAAAAGACTTCCTACACCCGCTCGCATACAAACAGTGCCCGACATCTCCCTGTGCGATCTGACACCGGCGCTGAGGGAGAAGTATAGGGTGAGGAGTGCTGGTATACCACACAAGTATGCCTTGATCATATTTAAACACCATGTTCCCTACACATTGTACTGCGAGTGGGTGTTCAAAGTGAACTATGATGGGAATCGCCAAAAAAATGCCCTTCCTGCCAATTTAAGGAAAAAGATTGTGGAAGAAATGCAGCGCTATTACCCTGTTACAGATCCTGTAATGAGAGGCGTTAGAGACTGCATTAATGGCGTTTTGCGCCATGCAAGGCATCGGCCATGGCTGGAAAATGGGGAGGACTTTCAGTGAGACCATACTGTAATGTTGTGCTGTACTGTACAGTACATGTTTTACCCTATAGTACCTGCTGTACTTAAACAAAGGATACTGAATGTTGTTGTGTGTTGCACGGTTTTTGTACTGTATTTGTAAATAAAAGTTTTTAGTGGCGACTTCAGCAATAAAAGAACTGGTTACTTTATCTCACACACAGTACTACAGTACAAACTGCTTTTTGCTGCCAGACTGCAAACCCGCAAGACCAGCAACATTGTAACAAAAGAGCAATGAGCGCGCAATTGGCGTGGGAACTTCTGTTCTAAGGCCCCTATAAATAATATTCTTTATTTTATTTATAAACTCACATTTATAAACCCCGTCACCCACCCCCGCTAAACACAATAAAAAATAATCACACACAGCAGCCGCCAAAAAATAAATAAATAAATGACAATAAATACATTGGAAATACATTTTTATTGATAGTGTAGATGTGCAGGGGGTCTCTGGAGCTGAACCGCACAGGTTTTAGGTCTGGGGACCCCGTGCCCCCCGAGATACAGGCCCCTTTAGGGGGTGCCGGTAGCCCTCTGCTTGGTTTAAAGGTCCGATCACGTGACCGCGGCCTGTAAACCAAGCAGAGCAGAGGGATACCGGCACCCCCTAAAGGGGCCTGTATCTCGGGGGGCACGGGGTCCCCAGACCTGAAACCTGTGCGCTTCAGCTCCGGAGAACATCTACACTGTGAATAAAACACACACATCATTAAAGAATCATTCTTTAGCTTAGCGGCTATGCGCTATGGTAAAGAAGCAGCATTTCTGTCTTTTTAATAATATTGTAGAGTGAGCAGGGGGTTCCCTGAGACAGAAATCTAATCTCAGGGGACCCCCTGCTCCTGCACAATATTATTAAAAGTTCAGAAACGAGGCTTCATTAGCATAGCGTATAGCCGCTAAGGTAATGAAGGGGTTAACGCATAATAACCAATAAATACATTCAATACACTACCCACTACCCATGGCAACCTCCGCTGCTGTACAGTAAAACAGAGAAAAAAAATAACACTTTCAAAGTAATGTCCCCTAACCCCTTAATCACCATAGCGGTTATTAACCGCTACAGTCATGAAGGGGTTAACCCGCCCTCACCCACCACTTGGGACGCCTACTGTACATACCCTCCCACTCTAACCCCCCACCCCGTGAGGCCTAACCACCCTCAACCCTCACCCACTAACTACCCACAAGGGAGGCCTACCCACATACCGTTGGGGAAACACCCCACCCCCACCCCAGTACCCACAATAAAAACAGTACAATCACCCACAATAAACAGCATTCTATTTATTAAATACATTACCCACCCCCTGTGCCCCCCCCCCCCCCATAAATACAAGATTTATTCTTTTACATTCAGGGTCCATAACGCAGCCCCACGCTAGTCCCCGGTGGGCTGGCAGGGCACCTGGACAGACCTACAGTTTACCAGCAGCATTCCACAGGTTCTGGAGGCCTGCTGGTGGATCCTGCCAGCACCATGGCGCCCAGGTGGTCTCCTTGGGTCACCGTGAGCCTCAATTGGGTCCACACGGTAGGCCCAAGGATGTCTGGGAGCCCCGGGTCAAACCCACAGGTGTCTGCGGGGCCTCGGGTGGTTCCCATGGGGGTCTGGGGAACTCACGGGTGCTCACTACGGGTCCGCGGTGCCCCCACAGAAGTGGGACCACACATCATCATCCCCGCACCTACGGCTCGGAGGTGCCCCCACAGAAGTGGGACCACACATCGTCATGCCCGCAGACTACGGGTCCGCGGTGCCCCCACAGAAGTGGGACCACACATCATCATCCCCGCATGTGTCACCCGTGGAACCACCAGCCTGCTACCCTTTAGGATACCCGAGGATTCCCCGCGGGTGGTCTCCAGAGGTCCCACGCAAAACCACGGAAGTAACCCTGAATGTAAAAAAAATAAACCTGGCCAATACATTCAATACATACACCCTCCCCCCCAACACCTACAGTACAATAATGTGCAAAATAACTATTATCCAGATATGGATAATAGATTAATTGCCCATTATTAAAAACATTAACTAGCATACTGTATACAAATAAATAAAGTACTACTGACCTCATCAATACGAAGTGTCCGATGCCAGCGCCTTCCTTCTCTTGCCCACACAAAACATAGCCAAAACCAAGCCAATACATTGCAATTACATTCAGATATCAATTAACCCCTTAAACACCTTATCGGATAATAACCGCAAAGGTAATTAAGGGGTTAAGCCACACAGGCACGATACCCACCCTTCACCCATGAATTTGTACTGTGGCTTCATCATGCAACTATATATATATATACTGTATATATATACATACAGAGAGACAGAGAGAAAGAGAGAGAGAGAGATATATACAGTATATATATATACACACGTTATATACACACCCATGATAAACCAAATATACAGTACAAATAAATGTAGAAGGGTTATCAAAACCATACTGTTCTACAACCAAACACTTCTCCATACAGATACTACATTAAAATCAATTTCCTTTAAAAATCCTAACTGATCTCACAATCTACTGTACTGTATATGATCACAAACCAATGAAAAAAAAGTCACATTCCAAAATGCATAAAATCTATGCACCATACTGTATACATTCTGCAAATTAATCAAACGTAAACAAAAATCAGTTAGCAATCATTATTTACACCCCTAAACATTTCACACTCAATCAAGAACAATGAGACCATTAACAGATTCACGCCTAGAGCAGAACAATTAAGCCTTTGAAAAAATATAAGTACCGACAAAAATACAACCTTTACAGTACAGTACAACCAAGGCTATCTATCCCTGACCTTCCTCAAACACACAATACAATACCAAGGAATAATACATCTATCTAATTTTAAAATACTTTAAACTCACAAAATAATTAAAAACACATCTAATCCAGCTTTTAAAACATCATCATTTCTTACCCTGAATGTATACTGTACAGTATATCTCTCTAGACATATATATTGTACATACATACATACAGTGGCAAGAAATGATATACCACAAGCAAAAAAAAAATACACAGGTTAAAAAACCTTTTGAAATAATGAACAAGTTAAATAAAATACATTTCTTTACTGTAGTTCACTTACCATTACTTGCCCCCACCGACTCCCGTTGCCCAGCTTACTCACGAACCAATCCACGATCAGGAACCCATAAAATAATAAACCATTGAAAATAATAAACATTAAACTAAAAATCCAAACCAATCCACGGGTCTTCTACTTGTAATACACCTTCATCTGTATTCTTCTTTCTTCTATCTCCTTCCGGGCGGGGCAGGGCGTGGTCTTCTTTCCATCATCGGCCACGCCCTTGTCTTTTTCCTTCTCCGGAGGTCCTTCCTCCGCGGCGTCTGGCTGCAAAATGAGACGACATAGGCTTTTAAAGGCCTATGACGTCACATTTTGCGTCATGGTTCCCACGGTCCTGATTGGACCGTGAAAACCATGTGTGTTGGCCGATAATAAAAAAATGATGACGTCACTTAAAGGGAATGAAAGCACAGCCAATCAGAATGGCTTTGCTTCAATTGCCTTTAAGATGACGTCATGAAAAGGCACATGGTCGTGCACACATGGTACTAGAGCCAATCAGAGCGTGGGAACTTTATGCCTACTCTGATTGGCTCTGGTATACCATGTGTCAGGGGCTTGGGGGAGAAAGGATGTGACGTCAATGAAAACCTGTCACGTGGTACGGTAGCCAATCAGAGCGTGGGAACTTTATCCTTATTGACGTCACATCCTTTCTCCCCCAAGCCCCTGACACATGGTATACCAGAGCCAATCAGAGCGTGGGAACTTTATCCCTACTCTGATTGGCTCTGGTATACCATGTGTCAGGGGCTTGGGGGAGAAAGGATGTGACGTCAATAAGGATAAAGTTCCCACGCTCTGATTGGCTACCGTACCACGTGACAGGTTTTCATTGACGTCACATCCTTTCTCCCCCAAGCCCCTGACACATGGTATACCAGAGCCAATCAGAGTAGGCATAAAGTTCCCACGCTCTGATTGGCTCTAGTACCATGTGTGCACGACCATGTGCCTTTTCATGACGTCATCTTAAAGGCAATTGAAGCAAAGCCATTCTGATTGGCTGTGCTTTCATTCCCTTTAAGTGACGTCATCATTTTTTTATTATCGGCCAACACACATGGTTTTCACGGTCCAATCAGGACCGTGGGAACCATGACGCAAAATGTGACGTCATAGGCCTTTAAAAGCCTATGTCGTCTCATTTTGCAGCCAGACGCCGCGGAGGAAGGACCTCCGGAGAAGGAAAAAGACAAGGGCGTGGCCGATGATGGAAAGAAGACCACGCCCTGCCCCGCCCGGAAGGAGATAGAAGAAAGAAGAATACAGATGAAGGTGTATTACAAGTAGAAGACCCGTGGATTGGTTTGGATTTTTAGTTTAATGTTTATTATTTTCAATGGTTTATTATTTTATGGGTTCCTGATCGTGGATTGGTTCGTGAGTAAGCTGGGCAACGGGAGTCGGTGGGGGCAAGTAATGGTAAGTGAACTACAGTAAAGAAATGTATTTTATTTAACTTGTTCATTATTTCAAAAGGTTTTTTAACCTGTGTATTTTTTTTTTGCTTGTGGTATATCATTTCTTGCCACTGTATGTATGTATGTACAATATATATGTCTAGAGAGATATACTGTACAGTATACATTCAGGGTAAGAAATGATGATGTTTTAAAAGCTGGATTAGATGTGTTTTTAATTATTTTGTGAGTTTAAAGTATTTTAAAATTAGATAGATGTATTATTCCTTGGTATTGTATTGTGTGTTTGAGGAAGGTCAGGGATAGATAGCCTTGGTTGTACTGTACTGTAAAGGTTGTATTTTTGTCGGTACTTATATTTTTTCAAAGGCTTAATTGTTCTGCTCTAGGCGTGAATCTGTTAATGGTCTCATTGTTCTTGATTGAGTGTGAAATGTTTAGGGGTGTAAATAATGATTGCTAACTGATTTTTGTTTACGTTTGATTAATTTGCAGAATGTATACAGTATGGTGCATAGATTTTATGCATTTTGGAATGTGACTTTTTTTTCATTGGTTTGTGATCATATACAGTACAGTAGATTGTGAGATCAGTTAGGATTTTTAAAGGAAATTGATTTTAATGTAGTATCTGTATGGAGAAGTGTTTGGTTGTAGAACAGTATGGTTTTGATAACCCTTCTACATTTATTTGTACTGTATATTTGGTTTATCATGGGTGTGTATATAACGTGTGTATATATATATACTGTATATATCTCTCTCTCTCTCTTTCTCTCTGTCTCTCTGTATGTATATATATACAGTATATATATATATAGTTGCATGATGAAGCCACAGTACAAATTCATGGGTGAAGGGTGGGTATCGTGCCTGTGTGGCTTAACCCCTTAATTACCTTTGCGGTTATTATCCGATAAGGTGTTTAAGGGGTTAATTGATATCTGAATGTAATTGCAATGTATTGGCTTGGTTTTGGCTATGTTTTGTGTGGGCAAGAGAAGGAAGGCGCTGGCATCGGACACTTCGTATTGATGAGGTCAGTAGTACTTTATTTATTTGTATACAGTATGCTAGTTAATGTTTTTAATAATGGGCAATTAATCTATTATCCATATCTGGATAATAGTTATTTTGCACATTATTGTACTGTAGGTGTTGGGGGGGAGGGTGTATGTATTGAATGTATTGGCCAGGTTTATTTTTTTTACATTCAGGGTTACTTCCGTGGTTTTGCGTGGGACCTCTGGAGACCACCCGCGGGGAATCCTCGGGTATCCTAAAGGGTAGCAGGCTGGTGGTTCCACGGGTGACACATGCGGGGATGATGATGTGTGGTCCCACTTCTGTGGGGGCACCGCGGACCCGTAGTCTGCGGGCATGACGATGTGTGGTCCCACTTCTGTGGGGGCACCTCCGAGCCGTAGGTGCGGGGATGATGATGTGTGGTCCCACTTCTGTGGGGGCACCGCGGACCCGTAGTGAGCACCCGTGAGTTCCCCAGACCCCCATGGGAACCACCCGAGGCCCCGCAGACACCTGTGGGTTTGACCCGGGGCTCCCAGACATCCTTGGGCCTACCGTGTGGACCCAATTGAGGCTCACGGTGACCCAAGGAGACCACCTGGGCGCCATGGTGCTGGCAGGATCCACCAGCAGGCCTCCAGAACCTGTGGAATGCTGCTGGTAAACTGTAGGTCTGTCCAGGTGCCCTGCCAGCCCACCGGGGACTAGCGTGGGGCTGCGTTATGGACCCTGAATGTAAAAGAATAAATCTTGTATTTATGGGGGGGGGGGGGCACAGGGGGTGGGTAATGTATTTAATAAATAGAATGCTGTTTATTGTGGGTGATTGTACTGTTTTTATTGTGGGTACTGGGGTGGGGGTGGGGTGTTTCCCCAACGGTATGTGGGTAGGCCTCCCTTGTGGGAACTGATTGGGTGGTTAGGCCTCACGGGTGGGGGGGGGGTTAGTGTGGGAGGGTATGTAGGCATCCCGAGTGGTGGGTGGGTGAGGGTGGGTTAACCCCTTCATGACTGTAGCGGTTAATAACCGCTATGGTGATTAAGGGGTTAGGGGACATTACTTTGTATGTTTTAATTTTTGTGTCTGTTTTGCAGAAGCGGAGGGGCCATGGCCAGGATGGGGGGGGGGGTTAACGGTATGTGGGTAGGGGGTGAGGGTGGTTAGCAATGCAGGGAGGGAGATTTACTGGTAACAGAAACATCTCTCTCCCTTCAATGTACTGTAATCTGTTTAAAGCCCCCTCCCCCCTAATGTGTGTTTCTGTAAAATCTCTCTCCCTTCAATGTACTGTAATCTGTTTAACAGAAACATTAGGGGGGAAGGGGCTTTAGGCCTTTATATCTCTCTCCCTTCAGTGTAATCTACTTAACAGAAACATTAGGGGGGGAAGGGGTTTTTAAACAATGCTGTGTATAATGTACTGTATAAGGTTTTTTACAATTAGATAGATGTAATCCTTGGTATTGTAAGGGTTAGTTTGGTTTTAAATTGTCTTTTCTGGTTGTTACTTACAGTATATATTGATTTTGGTTTACTTGCTTGGTTAAAATACTTTTTGGTATTGTAGTGTGCATTATCCTTAGCGTTGTATACTGTAGGTGCCTTTAAACCCAGTAACCTACTGTATTGTGATTCACTTTGATTCTCCCTAGTGTTTTTTGAGTCACTATCCTTTTCATGTTTAGGGTTGACAGTGTGTGTCGTTCCCTAGTGCTGTTCATTAGTGTTTAAGGGTCCATGCCTCTTTTTTAAGTGTTTTTAAATCATGTACTGTTTATTCATCCCTTTTTGCACTGTGTCAAATAAATAAACAAATATATCAATTGCATACCTGAGTGCTCCCATACGGGTTACTTTTTTCTCTTTTCACTCACATACAGTATGTATATATATATATATATATATATATATATATATATATATATATATATATATATATATATATACAGTATATATACACAGTGTATATATGTATACTGTATATATATATATATATATATATATATATATGTATACAGTGTATATACTGTACAGTATATACAGTATTTATTTCTCTTCATGTCTTTATTTATTTATTTATTTATTTAGATTTATTTATTAATTGTGGGGCTGCTGTGCGTGATTTTTTTTTATTGGGGTTGAGGGGGGTGTTTGGCCCTTGGTGTGAGTTTACGACTTGCAGCAGCAGCAGCACAATTAATAAATAAATATAAATAAATAAATAAATAAATGACAATAAATACATTTGAAATACATTTTTATTGATAGTGTACATGTGCAGGGGGTCTCCGGAGCTGAAGCGCACAGGTTTTAGGTCTGGGGACCCCGTGCCCCCCGAGATACAGGCCCCTTTAGGGGGTGCCGGTATCCCTCTGCTCTGCTTGGTTAAACGCAGAGCACTCAGCACTCAGAAACACAGGCCAGCCAGATTGAAACACACACACAATAGGGGGAGGTTTTTTTTACATAGCTTGCAGGGAAGCTTAACGCACACACACAATAGGGGGATAGGGGGATAGGGGGAGGTTTTTTTTACATAGATTAGAGAGAAGGCAGGGCGTTTTAAAAGCGAGAATAGGGGGAGGGGGTTTTACATAGATTTTATTTATTTATTTATTTAGATTTATTTATTAATTGTGGGGCTGCTGTGCGTGAATTTTTTTTATTGGGGGTGAGGGGGGTGTTTGGCCCTTGGTGTGAGTTTACGACTTGCAGCAGCAGCAGCACAATTAATAAATAAATATAAATAAATAAATAAATAAATGACAATAAATACATTTGAAATACATTTTTATTGATAGTGTACATGTGCAGGGGGTCTCCGGAGCTGAAGCGCACAGGTTTTAGGTCTGGGGACCCCGTGCCCCCCGAGATACAGGCCCCTTTAGGGGGTGCCGGTATCCCTCTGCTCTGCTTGGTTAAACGCAGAGCACTCAGCACTCAGAAACACAGGCCAGCCAGATTGAAACACACACACAATAGGGGGAGGTTTTTTTTACATAGCTTGCAGGGAAGCTTAACGCACACACACAATAGGGGGATAGGGGGATAGGGGGAGGTTTTTTTTACATAGATTAGAGAGAAGGCAGGGCGTTTTAAAAGCGAGAATAGGGGGAGGGGGTTTTACATAGATTTTATTTATTTATTTATTTAGATTTATTTATTAATTGTGGGGCTGCTGTGCGTGAATTTTTTTTATTGGGGGTGAGGGGGGTGTTTGGCCCTTGGTGTGAGTTTACGACTTGCAGCAGCAGCAGCACAATTAATAAATAAATATAAATAAATAAATAAATAAATGACAATAAATACATTTGAAATACATTTTTATTGATAGTGTACATGTGCAGGGGGTCTCCGGAGCTGAAGCGCACAGGTTTTAGGTCTGGGGACCCCGTGCCCCCCGAGATACAGGCCCCTTTAGGGGGTGCCGGTATCCCTCTGCTCTGCTTGGTTAAACGCAGAGCACTCAGCACTCAGAAACACAGGCCAGCCAGATTGAAACACACACACAATAGGGGGAGGTTTTTTTTACATAGCTTGCAGGGAAGCTTAACGCACACACACAATAGGGGGATAGGGGGATAGGGGGAGGTTTTTTTTACATAGATTAGAGAGAAGGCAGGGCGTTTTAAAAGCGAGAATAGGGGGAGGGGGTTTTACATAGATTTTATTTATTTATTTATTTAGATTTATTTATTAATTGTGGGGCTGCTGTGCGTGAATTTTTTTTATTGGGGGTGAGGGGGGTGTTTGGCCCTTGGTGTGAGTTTACGACTTGCAGCAGCAGCAGCACAATTAATAAATAAATATAAATAAATAAATAAATAAATGACAATAAATACATTTGAAATACATTTTTATTGATAGTGTACATGTGCAGGGGGTCTCCGGAGCTGAAGCGCACAGGTTTTAGGTCTGGGGACCCCGTGCCCCCCGAGATACAGGCCCCTTTAGGGGGTGCCGGTATCCCTCTGCTCTGCTTGGTTTACAGGCCGCGATCACGTGATCGGGACCTTTAAACCAAGCAGAGGGCTACCGGCACCCCCTAAAGGGGCCTGTATCTCGGGGGGCACGGGGTCCCCAGACCTAAAACCACCGCGGTTCAGCTCCGGAGACCCCCTGCACATCTACACTATCAATAAAAATGTATTTCCAATGTATTTATTGTCATTTATTTATTTATTTTTTGGCGGCTGCTGTGTGTGTGTATTTTTTTATTGTGGGTAGCGGGAGGGTGGGTGAATGGGGTATTCGCCCCAACGATGGTTGGGGAGGGCTTGCGGGGGGGGGGGGGGGGGGTGGGGTAGCGGGAGGGCTTAACCCCTTCATGACCGTAGCGGTATTAACTGCTACGATCGTGAAGGGGTTAAGTGCACCCGCAACCCCCCCCCCCTCCCGCAAGTCCTAAACTCACACCAAGGGCCAAATACCCCCCTCACCCATCCCCACTACACACAATAAAGCGGGCACGGTGGGTTAACCCCTTCATTGCCTTAGCGGCTATCCGCTATGGTAATGACGCAGCATTTTCCGTATTTTTAATAATATTGATCAGGAGCAGGGGGGTTCCCTGAGCATTAATTTCTGGCTCAGGGAACCCCCTGCTCACTGTACAATATTATTAAAATACAGAAATGATGCTTCTTTACCATAGCGCATAGACGCTAAGGTAAAGAACGAGTGTTTATTTATACTGTATATTGTATGTGTTTTATTGATAGTGTACATGTGCAGGGGGTCTCCAGAGCAGAAGCGCACAGGTTTCAGGTCTGGGGACCCCGTGCCCCCCGAGATACAGGCCCCTTTAGGGGGTGCCGGTATCCCTCTGCTCTGCTTGGTTTACAGGCCGCGGTCACGTGATCGGGGCTTTTAACGCAGAGCTGGATACCGGCACCCCCTAAAGGGGCCTGTATCTCGGGGGGCACGGGGTCCCCAGACCTAAAACCACCGCGGTTCAGCTCCGGAGACCCCCTGCACATCTACACTATCAATAAAAATGTATTTCCAATGTATTTATTGTCATTTATTTATTTATTTTTTGGCGGCTGCTGTGTGTGTGTATTTTTTTATTGTGGGTAGCGGGAGGGTGGGTGAATGGGGTATTCGCCCCAACGATGGTTGGGGAGGGCTTGCGGGGGGGGGGGGGGTGGGGTAGCGGGAGGGCTTAACCCCTTCATGACCGTAGCGGTATTAACTGCTACGATCGTGAAGGGGTTAAGTGCACCCGCAACCCCCCCCCCCTCCCGCAAGTCCTAAACTCACACCAAGGGCCAAATACCCCCCTCACCCATCCCCACTACACACAATAAAGCGGGCACGGTGGGTTAACCCCTTCATTGCCTTAGCGGCTATCCGCTATGGTAATGACGCAGCATTTTCCGTATTTTTAATAATATTGATCAGGAGCAGGGGGGTTCCCTGAGCATTAATTTCTGGCTCAGGGAACCCCCTGCTCACTGTACAATATTATTAAATCTCTCTCTGCTGCAAACACATCTCGCCCCCAGTATGTGCAGTAATTTACTGAACATGTACTGTAGAATAAATGCATACAGTAGTTTTATTTATTCGGGTTTATTACACAGTATACTGTATGGCCGGAAAACATCAGCATACAGTACAATATAATCCATCGAAATCCCCCCATTAGCCGTTTTCTTTTCTGAGGAAAAACAAAATGAAAAGTTTTAATGTACAGTAATGGTCAGCCCCCTAAAGAAGTTCCCAGCCAGCCCCACCAAAATAATACGGCAAAAATACAGTACTCACCATACTGTACAGTACAGTATTACTAAATTTCCCATTCAGCTTGCGCTGGCGCCGGCCCACTTCCAGTCCAGCTTTCATCATTTTGCAGAGGGACTAGCCCACCTGTAGTCAGCGGGAAATCGCTTAGGTACATGCAAGCTTCATCAAAACTGGCTGCGAAATCCATCTCAGATTTGTCACCGACGGCAGGACCATGATGATAAGCTGGTGCTGCTGCTGGTTCTGGTTCTGGTTCTGGCGCATTGCTTGGCAGGGACTGTCGCTTCTTATTTCGTTTTAACACGACCCTTCGCCTTTTGCCGCCTCCATTATCATAGATACGGGAAAAACCCTGTGACACACACCAATACCCTCCAACAAATTGGGGCTCAATACGGTGAAAACAGGGGTCACTACATAACCTTTTCCTTATTGCATGCTTCCACAAATGAGGAGTTGGCGAAAATCTGTAAAAGTCATAATTTTCGATAAAATACTGATAAATTTGAACAACTGTTGCCATCTTATCCTCTGTTGCATTTATAGCGGCCCATATCAAATAAGCATAACTTCTGTCAGGTTTTTGGAACACGGGCTCCACTTGTTCACTCATGTCTCTGTAGAATAGTGTAAGTGAAAATGATCTTTGTCTTTATTTAATACATTACTGTATGTAAAGCCTAAATTGATACATTTTTTGCAACTATTCCTTCAGTCTCAAGGACAAGTTACACAATAGCATACTGTACTGGGATAAAGTAACTTTTTTTGGAAACGAAACAACTTGCAAAGGCCACACATTACTTAAGTCATGAGTTTATGCCATCTGGTGGACAATCGAAACATCGCAGCCTAGTAAATCATTCTCATTATCATTTAACAAGATCAGGCCCCCGTCAGCCAGGCATGAACCGTGGCTGGGAAGGCAAGCGCAACGAAGCATGCAAGAGGTGAGCAGTGGCGGATTCCAGGTTTCTGCCAGGTACAAACCAGGCATTTGCTCGAATAAAGTGTGTCGGTGCAGTACAGTGCATAAAATATATTTCTATATATACCCTTATACACCATTTTAATAAAAAATATTACAAAATTCTTCTAAGTCCCTCGGGAAGAGTGAAAGACGCGCACGTTCATTTTCAGCGCTCCTAGACCTTCCTATAAGAAGTTAGCCAAAAAGTAGCTTCGAAAAACGATTAGGTTAAGTTTCAGAGTTGCTTCTAATGTACCAAAGCTGGACTTAGACATAATTTCACTCTCACAACATTATGGCTGGTTGGAGACAGTCCGAACCACAAGTACCGGGTCGATGGTTCTGGGCGTATACTGGGGGGACGGGGACGACTCCCATTAACCCCTGACTATACCGGGGATAAGCTTATCACAATGCCTTTCTGGTCTGTGCTGAAGCAGGGCATTCTGGCAGCCAAGTGGCTTGACCTTTATTAGTCAGCCTGGTTACCCCCTCTCGGAACCACAGACTTAGAAATCGCCAGCTCATATACAGTGCATAAAATATATTTCTATATATACCCTTATACACCATTTTAATAAAAAATATCACAAAATTCTTCTAAGTCCCTCGGGAAGAGTGAAAGACGCGCACGTTCATTTTCAGCTCTCCTAGACCTTCCTATAAGAAGTTAGCCAAAAAGTAGCTTCGAAAAACGCTTAGGTTAAGTTTCAGAGTTGCTTCTAATGTACCAAAGCTGGACTTAGACATAATTTGACTCTCACAACATTATGGCTGGTTGGAGACAGTCCGAACCACAAGTACCGGGTCCATGGTTCTGGGCGTATACTGGGGGGGATGGGGACGACTCCCATTAACCCCTGACTATACCGGGGATACGCTTATCACAATGCCTTTCTGGTCTGTGCTGAAGCAGGGCATTCTGGCAGCCAAGTGGCTTGACCTTTATTAGTGAGCCTGGTTACCCCCTCTCGGAACCACAGACTTAGAAATCGCCAGCTCATATACAGTGCATAAAATATATTTATATATATACCCTTATACACCATTTTAATAAAAAATATCACAAAATTCTTCTAAGTCCCTCGGGAAGAGTGAAAGACGCGCACGTTCATTTTCAGCGCTCCCAGACCTTCCTATAAGAAGTTAGCCAAAAAGTAGCTTCGAAAAACGCTTAGGTTAAGTTACAGAGTTGCTTCTAATGTACCAAAGCTGGACTTAGACATAATTTCACTCTCACAACATTATGGCTGGTTGGAGACAGTCCGAAGCACAAGTACCGGGTCCATGGTTCTGGCCGTATACTGGGGGGACGGGGGCGACTCCCATTAACCCCTGACTATACCGGGGATACGCTTATCACAATGCCTTTCTGGTCTGTGCTGAAGCAGGGCATTCTGGAAACCAAGTGGCTTGACCTTTATTAGTGAGCCTGGTTACCCCCTCTCGGAACCACAGACTTAGAAATCGCCAGCTCATATACAGTGCATAAAATATATTTCTATATATACCCTTATACACCATTTTAATAAAAAATATTACAAAATTCTTCTAAGTCCCTCGGGAAGAGTGAAAGACGCGCACGTTCATTTTCAGCGCTCCTAGACCTTCCTATAAGAAGTTAGCCAAAAAGTAGCTTCGAAAAACGATTAGGTTAAGTTTCAGAGTTGCTTCTAATGTACCAAAGCTGGACTTAGACATAATTTCACTCTCACAACATTATGGCTGGTTGGAGACAGTCCGAACCACAAGTACCGGGTCGATGGTTCTGGGCGTATACTGGGGGGACGGGGACGACTCCCATTAACCCCTGACTATACCGGGGATAAGCTTATCACAATGCCTTTCTGGTCTGTGCTGAAGCAGGGCATTCTGGCAGCCAAGTGGCTTGACCTTTATTAGTCAGCCTGGTTACCCCCTCTCGGAACCACAGACTTAGAAATCGCCAGCTCATATACAGTGCATAAAATATATTTCTATATATACCCTTATACACCATTTTAATAAAAAATATCACAAAATTCTTCTAAGTCCCTCGGGAAGAGTGAAAGACGCGCACGTTCATTTTCAGCTCTCCTAGACCTTCCTATAAGAAGTTAGCCAAAAAGTAGCTTCGAAAAACGCTTAGGTTAAGTTTCAGAGTTGCTTCTAATGTACCAAAGCTGGACTTAGACATAATTTGACTCTCACAACATTATGGCTGGTTGGAGACAGTCCGAACCACAAGTACCGGGTCCATGGTTCTGGGCGTATACTGGGGGGGATGGGGACGACTCCCATTAACCCCTGACTATACCGGGGATACGCTTATCACAATGCCTTTCTGGTCTGTGCTGAAGCAGGGCATTCTGGCAGCCAAGTGGCTTGACCTTTATTAGTGAGCCTGGTTACCCCCTCTCGGAACCACAGACTTAGAAATCGCCAGCTCATATACAGTGCATAAAATATATTTATATATATACCCTTATACACCATTTTAATAAAAAATATCACAAAATTCTTCTAAGTCCCTCGGGAAGAGTGAAAGACGCGCACGTTCATTTTCAGCGCTCCCAGACCTTCCTATAAGAAGTTAGCCAAAAAGTAGCTTCGAAAAACGCTTAGGTTAAGTTACAGAGTTGCTTCTAATGTACCAAAGCTGGACTTAGACATAATTTCACTCTCACAACATTATGGCTGGTTGGAGACAGTCCGAACCACAAGTACCGGGTCCATAGTTCTGGGCGTATACTGGGGGGGACGGGGACGACTCCCATTAACCCCTGACTATACCGGGGATACGCTTATCACAATGCCTTTCTGGTCTGTGCTGAAGCAGGGCATTCTGGAAACCAAGTGGCTTGACCTTTATTAGTGAGCCTGGTTACCCCCTCTCGGAACCACAGACTTAGAAATCGCCAGCTCATATACAGTGCATAAAATATATTTCTATATATACCCTTATACACCATTTTAATAAAAAATATCACAAAATTGTTCTAAGTCCCTCGGGAAAAGTGAAAGATGCGCACGTTCATTTTCAGCGTTCCTAGACCTTCCTATAAGAAGTTAGCCAAAAAGTAGCTTCGAAAAACGATTAGGTTAAGTTTCAGAGTTGCTTCTAATGTACCAAAGCTGGACTTAGACATAATTTCACTCTCACGACATTATGGCTGGTTGGAGACAGTCCGAACCACAAGTACCGGGTCCATGGTTCTGGGCGTTTACTGGGGGGGACGGGGACGACTCCCATTAACCCCTGACTATACCGGGGATACGCTTATCACAATGCCTTTCTGGTCTGTGCTGAAGCAGGGCATTCAGGCAACCAAGTGGCTTGACCTTTATTAGTGAGCCTGGTTACCCCCTCTCGGAACCACAGACTTAGAAATCGCCAGCTCATATACAGTGCATAAAATATATTTATATATATATACCCTTATACACCATTTTAATAAAAAATATCACAAAATTCTTCTACAGTAAGTCCCTCGGGAAGAGTGAAAGACGCGCACGTTCATTTTCAGCGCTCCTAGACCTTCCTATAAGAATTTAGCCAAAAAGTAGCTTCGAAAAACGCTTAGGTTAAGTTTCAGAGTTGCTTCTAATGTACCAAAGCTGGACTTAGACATAATTTCACTCTCACAACATTATGGCTGGTTGGAGACAGTCCGAACCACAAGTACCGGGTCCATGGTTCTGGCCGTATACTGGGGGGACGGGGGCGACTCCCATTAACCCCTGACTATACCGGGGATACGCTTATCACAATGCCTTTCTGGTCTGTGCTGAAGCAGGGCATTCTGGAAACCAAGTGGCTTGACCTTTATTAGTGAGCCTGGTTACCCCCTCTCGGAACCACAGACTTAGAAATCGCCAGCTCATATACAGTGCATAAAATATATTTATATATATACCCTTATACACCATTTTAATAAAAAATATCACAAAATTCTTCTAAGTCCCTCGGGAAGAGTGAAAGACGCGCACGTTCATTTTCAGCGCTCCTACACCTTCCTATAAGAAGTTAGCCAAAAAGTAGCTTCGAAAAACGCTTAGGTTAAGTTTCAGAGTTGCTTCTAATGTACCAAAGCTGGACTTAGACATAATTTGACTCTCACAACATTATGGCTGGTTGGAGACAGTCCGAACCACAAGTACCGGGTCCATGGTTCTGGGCGTATACTGGGGGGGATGGGGACGACTCCCATTAACCCCTGACTATACCGGGGATACGCTTATCACAATGCCTTTCTGGTCTGTGCTGAAGCAGGGCATTCTGGCAGCCAAGTGGCTTGACCTTTATTAGTGAGCCTGGTTACCCCCTCTCGGAACCACAGACTTAGAAATCGCCAGCTCATATACAGTGCATAAAATATATTTATATATATACCCTTATACACCATTTTAATAAAAAATATCACAAAATTCTTCTAAGTCCCTCGGGAAGAGTGAAAGACGCGCACGTTCATTTTCAGCGCTCCCAGACCTTCCTATAAGAAGTTAGCCAAAAAGTAGCTTCGAAAAACGCTTAGGTTAAGTTACAGAGTTGCTTCTAATGTACCAAAGCTGGACTTAGACATAATTTCACTCTCACAACATTATGGCTGGTTGGAGACAGTCCGAACCACAAGTACCGGGTCCATAGTTCTGGGCGTATACTGGGGGGGACGGGGACGACTCCCATTAACCCCTGACTATACCGGGGATACGCTTATCACAATGCCTTTCTGGTCTGTGCTGAAGCAGGGCATTCTGGAAACCAAGTGGCTTGACCTTTATTAGTGAGCCTGGTTACCCCCTCTCGGAACCACAGACTTAGAAATCGCCAGCTCATATACAGTGCATAAAATATATTTCTATATATACCCTTATACACCATTTTAATAAAAAATATCACAAAATTCTTCTAAGTCCCTCGGGAAGAGTGAAAGACGCGCACGTTCATTTTCAGCGCTCCTAGACCTTCCTATAAGAAGTTAGCCAAAAAGTAGCTTCGAAAAACGATTAGGTTAAGTTTCAGAGTTGCTTCTAATGTACCAAAGCTGGACTTAGACATAATTTCACTCTCACAACATTATGGCTGGTTGGAGACAGTCCGAACCACAAGTACCGGGTCAATGGTTCTGGGCGTATACTGGGGGGACGGGGACGACTCCCATTAACCCCTGACTATACCGGGGATAAGCTTATCACAATGCCTTTCTGGTCTGTGCTGAAGCAGGGCATTCTGGCAGCCAAGTGGCTTGACCTTTATTAGTCAGCCTGGTTACCCCCTCTCGGAACCACAGACTTAGAAATCGCCAGCTCATATACAGTGCATAAAATATATTTCTATATATACCCTTATACACCATTTTAATAAAAAATATCACAAAATTCTTCTAAGTCCCTCGGGAAGAGTGAAAGACGCGCACGTTCATTTTCAGCGCTCCTAGACCTTCCTATAAGAAGTTAGCCAAAAAGTAGCTTCGAAAAACGCTTAGGTTAAGTTTCAGATTTGCTTCTAATGTACCAAAGCTGGACTTAGACATAATTTGACTCTCACAACATTATGGCTGGTTGGAGACAGTCCGAACCACAAGTACCGGGTCCATGGTTCTGGGCGTATACTGGGGGGGATGGGGACGACTCCCATTAACCCCTGACTATACCGGGGATACGCTTATCACAATGCCTTTCTGGTCTGTGAGGAAGCAGGGCATTCTGGCAGCCAAGTGGCTTGACCTTTATTAGTGAGCCTGGTTACCCCCTCTCGGAACCACAGACTTAGAAATCGCCAGCTCATATACAGTGCATAAAATATATTTATATATATACCCTTATACACCATTTTAATAAAAAATATCACAAAATTCTTCTAAGTCCCTCGGGAAGAGTGAAAGACGCGCACGTTAATTTTCAGCGCTCCTAGACCTTCCTATAAGAAGTTAGCCAAAAAGTAGCTTCGAAAAACGCTTTGGTTAAGTTTCAGAGTTGCTTCTAATCTACCAAAGCTGGACTTAGACATAATTTCACTCTCACAACATTATGGCTGGTTGGAGACAGTCCGAAGCACAAGTACCGGGTCCATGGTTCTGGCCGTATACTGGGGGGACGGGGGCGACTCCCATTAACCCCTGACTATACCGGGGATACGCTTATCACAATGCCTTTCTGGTCTGTGCTGAAGCAGGGCATTCTGGAAACCAAGTGGCTTGACCTTTATTAGTGAGCCTGGTTACCCCCTCTCGGAACCACAGACTTAGAAATCGCCAGCTCATATACAGTGCATAAAATATATTTCTATATATACCCTTATACACCATTTTAATAAAAAATATCACAAAATTCTTCTAAGTCCCTCGGGAAGAGTGAAAGACGCGCACGTTCATTTTCAGCGCTCCTAGACCTTCCTATAAGAAGTTAGCCAAAAAGTAGCTTCGAAAAACGATTAGGTTAAGTTTCAGAGTTGCTTCTAATGTACCAAAGCTGGACTTAGACATAATTTCACTCTCACAACATTATGGCTGGTTGGAGACAGTCCGAACCACAAGTACCGGGTCGATGGTTCTGGGCGTATACTGGGGGGACGGGGACGACTCCCATTAACCCCTGACTATACCGGGGATAAGCTTATCACAATGCCTTTCTGGTCTGTGCTGAAGCAGGGCATTCTGGCAGCCAAGTGGCTTGACCTTTATTAGTCAGCCTGGTTACCCCCTCTCGGAACCACAGACTTAGAAATCGCCAGCTCATATACAGTGCATAAAATATATTTCTATATACCCTTATACACCATTTTAATAAAAAATATCACAAAATTCTTCTAAGTCCCTCGGGAAGAGTGAAAGACGCGCACGTTCATTTTCAGCGCTCCTAGACCTTCCTATAAGAAGTTAGCCAAAAAGTAGCTTCGAAAAACGCTTAGGTTAAGTTTCAGAGTTGCTTCTAATGTACCAAAGCTGGACTTAGACATAATTTCACTCTCACAACATTATGGCTGGTTGGAGACAGTCCGAACCACAAGTACCGGGTCGATGGTTCTGGGCGTATACTGGGGGGACGGGGACGACTCCCATTAACCCCTGACTATACCGGGGATAAGCTTATCACAATGCCTTTCTGGTCTGTGCTGAAGCAGGGCATTCTGGCAGCCAAGTGGCTTGACCTTTATTAGTCAGCCTGGTTACCCCCTCTCGGAACCACAGACTTAGAAATCGCCAGCTCATATACAGTGCATAAAATATATTTCTATATATACCCTTATACACCATTTTAATAAAAAATATCACAAAATTCTTCTAAGTCCCTCGGGAAGAGTGAAAGACGCGCACGTTCATTTTCAGCGCTCCTAGACCTTCCTATAAGAAGTTAGCCAAAAAGTAGCTTCGAAAAACGCTTAGGTTAAGTTTCAGAGTTGCTTCTAATGTACCAAAGCTGGACTTAGACATAATTTGACTCTCACAACATTATGGCTGGTTGGAGACAGTCCGAACCACAAGTACCGGGTCCATGGTTCTGGGCGTATACTGGGGGGGATGGGGACGACTCCCATTAACCCCTGACTATACCGGGGATACGCTTATCACAATGCCTTTCTGGTCTGTGCTGAAGCAGGGCATTCTGGAAACCAAGTGGCTTGACCTTTATTAGTGAGCCTGGTTACCCCCTCTCGGAACCACAGACTTAGAAATCGCCAGCTCATATACAGTGCATAAAATATATTTCTATATATACCCTTATACACCATTTTAATAAAAAATATCACAAAATTCTTCTAAGTCCCTCGGGAAGAGTGAAAGACGCGCACGTTCATTTTCAGCGCTCCTAGACCTTCCTATAAGAAGTTAGCCAAAAAGTAGCTTCGAAAAACGATTAGGTTAAGTTTCAGAGTTGCTTCTAATGTACCAAAGCTGGACTTAGACATAATTTGACTCTCACAACATTATGGCTGGTTGGAGACAGTCCGAACCACAAGTACCGGGTCCATGGTTCTGGGCGTATACTGGGGGGGATGGGGACGACTCCCATTAACCCCTGACTATACCGGGGATACGCTTATCACAATGCCTTTCTGGTCTGTGAGGAAGCAGGGCATTCTGGCAGCCAAGTGGCTTGACCTTTATTAGTGAGCCTGGTTACCCCCTCTCGGAACCACAGACTTAGAAATCGCCAGCTCATATACAGTGCATAAAATATATTTATATATATACCCTTATACACCATTTTAATAAAAAATATCACAAAATTCTTCTAAGTCCCTCGGGAAGAGTGAAAGACGCGCACGTTAATTTTCAGCGCTCCTAGACCTTCCTATAAGAAGTTAGCCAAAAAGTAGCTTCGAAAAACGCTTTGGTTAAGTTTCAGAGTTGCTTCTAATCTACCAAAGCTGGACTTAGACATAATTTCACTCTCACAACATTATGGCTGGTTGGAGACAGTCCGAAGCACAAGTACCGGGTCCATGGTTCTGGCCGTATACTGGGGGGACGGGGGCGACTCCCATTAACCCCTGACTATACCGGGGATACGCTTATCACAATGCCTTTCTGGTCTGTGCTGAAGCAGGGCATTCTGGAAACCAAGTGGCTTGACCTTTATTAGTGAGCCTGGTTACCCCCTCTCGGAACCACAGACTTAGAAATCGCCAGCTCATATACAGTGCATAAAATATATTTCTATATATACCCTTATACACCATTTTAATAAAAAATATCACAAAATTCTTCTAAGTCCCTCGGGAAGAGTGAAAGACGCGCACGTTCATTTTCAGCGCTCCTAGACCTTCCTATAAGAAGTTAGCCAAAAAGTAGCTTCGAAAAACGATTAGGTTAAGTTTCAGAGTTGCTTCTAATGTACCAAAGCTGGACTTAGACATAATTTCACTCTCACAACATTATGGCTGGTTGGAGACAGTCCGAACCACAAGTACCGGGTCGATGGTTCTGGGCGTATACTGGGGGGACGGGGACGACTCCCATTAACCCCTGACTATACCGGGGATAAGCTTATCACAATGCCTTTCTGGTCTGTGCTGAAGCAGGGCATTCTGGCAGCCAAGTGGCTTGACCTTTATTAGTCAGCCTGGTTACCCCCTCTCGGAACCACAGACTTAGAAATCGCCAGCTCATATACAGTGCATAAAATATATTTCTATATACCCTTATACACCATTTTAATAAAAAATATCACAAAATTCTTCTAAGTCCCTCGGGAAGAGTGAAAGACGCGCACGTTCATTTTCAGCGCTCCTAGACCTTCCTATAAGAAGTTAGCCAAAAAGTAGCTTCGAAAAACGCTTAGGTTAAGTTTCAGAGTTGCTTCTAATGTACCAAAGCTGGACTTAGACATAATTTCACTCTCACAACATTATGGCTGGTTGGAGACAGTCCGAACCACAAGTACCGGGTCGATGGTTCTGGGCGTATACTGGGGGGACGGGGACGACTCCCATTAACCCCTGACTATACCGGGGATAAGCTTATCACAATGCCTTTCTGGTCTGTGCTGAAGCAGGGCATTCTGGCAGCCAAGTGGCTTGACCTTTATTAGTCAGCCTGGTTACCCCCTCTCGGAACCACAGACTTAGAAATCGCCAGCTCATATACAGTGCATAAAATATATTTCTATATATACCCTTATACACCATTTTAATAAAAAATATCACAAAATTCTTCTAAGTCCCTCGGGAAGAGTGAAAGACGCGCACGTTCATTTTCAGCGCTCCTAGACCTTCCTATAAGAAGTTAGCCAAAAAGTAGCTTCGAAAAACGCTTAGGTTAAGTTTCAGAGTTGCTTCTAATGTACCAAAGCTGGACTTAGACATAATTTGACTCTCACAACATTATGGCTGGTTGGAGACAGTCCGAACCACAAGTACCGGGTCCATGGTTCTGGGCGTATACTGGGGGGGATGGGGACGACTCCCATTAACCCCTGACTATACCGGGGATACGCTTATCACAATGCCTTTCTGGTCTGTGCTGAAGCAGGGCATTCTGGAAACCAAGTGGCTTGACCTTTATTAGTGAGCCTGGTTACCCCCTCTCGGAACCACAGACTTAGAAATCGCCAGCTCATATACAGTGCATAAAATATATTTCTATATATACCCTTATACACCATTTTAATAAAAAATATCACAAAATTCTTCTAAGTCCCTCGGGAAGAGTGAAAGACGCGCACGTTCATTTTCAGCGCTCCTAGACCTTCCTATAAGAAGTTAGCCAAAAAGTAGCTTCGAAAAACGATTAGGTTAAGTTTCAGAGTTGCTTCTAATGTACCAAAGCTGGACTTAGACATAATTTCACTCTCACAACATTATGGCTGGTTGGAGACAGTCCGAACCACAAGTACCGGGTCGATGGTTCTGGGCGTATACTGGGGGGACGGGGACGACTCCCATTAACCCCTGACTATACCGGGGATAAGCTTATCACAATGCCTTTCTGGTCTGTGCTGAAGCAGGGCATTCTGGCAGCCAAGTGGCTTGACCTTTATTAGTCAGCCTGGTTACCCCCTCTCGGAACCACAGACTTAGAAATCGCCAGCTCATATACAGTGCATAAAATATATTTCTATATACCCTTATACACCATTTTAATAAAAAATATCTCAAAATTCTTCTAAGTCCCTCGGGAAGAGTGAAAGACGCGCACGTTCATTTTCAGCGCTCCTAGACCTTCCTATAAGAAGTTAGCCAAAAAGTAGCTTCGAAAAACGCTTAGGTTAAGTTTCAGAGTTGCTTCTAATGTACCAAAGCTGGACTTAGACATAATTTCACTCTCACAACATTATGGCTGGTTGGAGACAGTCCGAACCACAAGTACCGGGTCGATGGTTCTGGGCGTATACTGGGGGGACGGGGACGACTCCCATTAACCCCTGACTATACCGGGGATAAGCTTATCACAATGCCTTTCTGGTCTGTGCTGAAGCAGGGCATTCTGGCAGCCAAGTGGCTTGACCTTTATTAGTCAGCCTGGTTACCCCCTCTCGGAACCACAGACTTAGAAATCGCCAGCTCATATACAGTGCATAAAATATATTTCTATATATACCCTTATACACCATTTTAATAAAAAATATCACAAAATTCTTCTAAGTCCCTCGGGAAGAGTGAAAGACGCGCACGTTCATTTTCAGCGCTCCTAGACCTTCCTATAAGAAGTTAGCCAAAAAGTAGCTTCGAAAAACGCTTAGGTTAAGTTTCAGAGTTGCTTCTAATGTACCAAAGCTGGACTTAGACATAATTTGACTCTCACAACATTATGGCTGGTTGGAGACAGTCCGAACCACAAGTACCGGGTCCATGGTTCTGGGCGTATACTGGGGGGGATGGGGACGACTCCCATTAACCCCTGACTATACCGGGGATACGCTTATCACAATGCCTTTCTGGTCTGTGCTGAAGCAGGGCATTCTGGCAGCCAAGTGGCTTGACCTTTATTAGTGAGCCTGGTTACCCCCTCTCGGAACCACAGACTTAGAAATCGCCAGCTCATATACAGTGCATAAAATATATTTATATATATACCCTTATACACCATTTTAATAAAAAATATCACAAAATTCTTCTAAGTCCCTCGGGAAGAGTGAAAGACGCGCACGTTAATTTTCAGCGCTCCTAGACCTTCCTATAAGAAGTTAGCCAAAAAGTAGCTTCGAAAAACGCTTTGGTTAAGTTTCAGAGTTGCTTCTAATGTACCAAAGCTGGACTTAGACATAATTTCACTCTCACAACATTATGGCTGGTTGGAGACAGTCCGAAGCACAAGTACCGGGTCCATGGTTCTGGCCGTATACTGGGGGGACGGGGGCGACTCCCATTAACCCCTGACTATACCGGGGATACGCTTATCACAATGCCTTTCTGGTCTGTGCTGAAGCAGGGCATTCTGGAAACCAAGTGGCTTGACCTTTATTAGTGAGCCTGGTTACCCCCTCTCGGAACCACAGACTTAGAAATCGCCAGCTCATATACAGTGCATAAAATATATTTCTATATATACCCTTATACACCATTTTAATAAAAAATATCACAAAATTCTTCTAAGTCCCTCGGGAAGAGTGAAAGACGCGCACGTTCATTTTCAGCGCTCCTAGACCTTCCTATAAGAAGTTAGCCAAAAAGTAGCTTCGAAAAACGCTTAGGTTAAGTTTCAGAGTTGCTTCTAATGTACCAAAGCTGGACTTAGACATAATTTGACTCTCACAACATTATGGCTGGTTGGAGACAGTCCGAACCACAAGTACCGGGTCGATGGTTCTGGGCGTATACTGGGGGGACGGGGACGACTCCCATTAACCCCTGACTATACCGGGGATAAGCTTATCACAATGCCTTTCTGGTCTGTGCTGAAGCAGGGCATTCTGGCAGCCAAGTGGCTTGACCTTTATTAGTCAGCCTGGTTACCCCCTCTCGGAACCACAGACTTAGAAATCGCCAGCTCATATACAGTGCATAAAATATATTTCTATATATACCCTTATACACCATTTTAATAAAAAATATCACAAAATTCTTCTAAGTCCCTCGGGAAGAGTGAAAGACGCGCACGTTCATTTTCAGCGCTCCTAGACCTTCCTATAAGAAGTTAGCCAAAAAGTAGCTTCGAAAAACGCTTAGGTTAAGTTTCAGAGTTGCTTCTAATGTACCAAAGCTGGACTTAGACATAATTTCACTCTCACAACATTATGGCTGGTTGGAGACAGTCCGAACCACAAGTACCGGGTCCATGGTTCTGGGCGTATACTGGGGGGGATGGGGACGACTCCCATTAACCCCTGACTATACCGGGGATACGCTTATCACAATGCCTTTCTGGTCTGTGCTGAAGCAGGGCATTCTGGCAGCCAAGTGGCTTGACCTTTATTAGTGAGCCTGGTTACCCCCTCTCGGAACCACAGACTTAGAAATCGCCAGCTCATATACAGTGCATAAAATATATTTATATATATACCCTTATACACCATTTTAATAAAAAATATCACAAAATTCTTCTAAGTCCCTCGGGAAGAGTGAAAGACGCGCACGTTCATTTTCAGCGCTCCTAGACCTTCCTATAAGAAGTTAGCCAAAAAGTAGCTTCGAAAAACGCTTAGGTTAAGTTTCAGAGTTGCTTCTAATGTACCAAAGCTGGACTTAGACATAATTTCACTCTCACAACATTATGGCTGGTTGGAGACAGTCTGAACCACAAGTACCGGGTCGATGGTTCTGGGCGTATACTGGGGGGACGGGGACGACTCCCATTAACCCCTGACTATACCGGGGATACGCTTATCACAATGCCTTTCTGGTCTGTGCTGAAGCAGGGCATTCTGGAAACCAAGTGGCTTGACCTTTATTAGTGAGCCTGGTTACCCCCTCTCGGAACCACAGACTTAGAAATCGCCAGCTCATATACAGTGCATAAAATATATTTATATAATATATTTATATATATACCCTTATACACCATTTTAATAAAAAATATCACAAAATTCTTCTAAGTCCCTCGGGAAGAGTGAAAGACGCGCACGTTCATTTTCAGCGCTCCCAGACCTTCCTATAAGAAGTTAGCCAAAAAGTAGCTTCGAAAAACGCTTAGGTTAAGTTACAGAGTTGCTTCTAATGTACCAAAGCTGGACTTAGACATAATTTCACTCTCACAACATTATGGCTGGTTGGAGACAGTCAGAACCACAAGTACCGGGTCCATGGTTCTGGGCGTATACTGGGGGGGACGGGGACGACTCCCATTAACCCCTGACTATACCGGGGATACGCTTATCACAATGCCTTTCTGGTCTGTGCTGAAGCAGGGCATTCTGGCAGCCAAGTGGCTTGACCTTTATTAGTGAGCCTGGTTACCCCCTCTCGGAACCACAGACTTAGAAATCGCCAGCTCATATACAGTGCATAAAATATATTTATATATATATATACCCTTATACACCATTTTAATAAAAAATATCACAAAATTCTTCTAAGTCCCTCGGGAAGAGTGAAAGACGCGCACGTTCATTTTCAGAGCTCCTAGACCTTCCTATAAGAAGTTAGCCAAAAAGTAGCTTCGAAAAACGCTTAGGTTAAGTTTCAGAGTTGCTTCTAATGTACCAAAGCTGGACTTAGATATAATTTCACTCTCACAACATTATGGCTGGTTGGAGACAGTCTGAACCACAAGTACCGGGTCGATGGTTCTGGGCGTATACTGGGGGGACGGGGACGACTCCCATTAACCCCTGACTATACCGGGGATACGCTTATCACAATGCCTTTCTGGTCTGTGCTGAAGCAGGGCATTCTGGCAGCCAAGTGGCTTGACCTTTATTAGTGAGCCTGGTTACCCCCTCTCGGAACCACAGACTTAGAAATCGCCAGCTCATATACAGTGCATAAAATATATTTATATAATATATTTATATATATACCCTTATACACCATTTTAATAAAAAATATCACAAAATTCTTCTAAGTCCCTCGGGAAGAGTGAAAGACGCGCACGTTCATTTTCAGCGCTCCTAGACCTTCCTATAAGAAGTTAGCCAAAAAGTAGCTTCGAAAAACGCTTAGGTTAAGTTTCAGAGTTGCTTCTAATGTACCAAAGCTGGACTTAGACATAATTTCACTCTCACAACATTATGGCTGGTTGGAGACAGACCGAAGCACAAGTACCGGGTCCATGGTTCTGGGCGTATACTGGGGGGGACGGGGACGACTCCCATTAACCCCTGACTATACCGGTGGGGGGGACGGGGACGACTCCCATTAACCCCTGACTATACCGGGGATACGCTTATCACAATGCCTTTCTGGTCTGTGCTGAAGCAGGGCATTCTGGCAGCCAAGTGGCTTGACCTTTATTAGTGAGCCTGGTTACCCCCTCTTGGAACCACAGACTTAGAAATCGCCAGCTCATATACAGTGCATAAAATATATTTATATATATACCCTTATACACCATTTTAATAAAAAATATCACAAAATTCTTCTAAGTCCCTCGGGAAGAGTGAAAGACGCGCACGTTCATTTTCAGCGCTCCTAGACCTTCCTATAAGAAGTTAGCCAAAAAGTAGCTTCGAAAAACGCTTAGGTTAAGTTTCAGAGTTGCTTCTAATGTACCAAAGCTGGACTTAGACATAATTTCACTCTCACAACATTATGGCTGGTTGGAGACAGTCCGAACCACAAGTACCGGGTCCATGGTTCTGGGCGTATACTGGGGGGGACGGGGACGACTCCCATTAACCCCTGACTATACCGGGGATACGCTTATCACAATGCCTTTCTGGTCTGTGCTGAAGCAGGGCATTCTGGCAGCCAAGTGGCTTGACCTTTATTAGTGAGCCTGGTTACCCCCTCTCGGAACCACAGACTTAGAAATCGCCAGCTCATATACAGTGCATAAAATATATTTATATATATATATATACCCTTATACACCATTTTAATAAAAATATCACAAAATTCTTCTAAGTCCCTCGGGAAGAGTGAAAGACGCGCACGTTCATTTTCAGAGCTCCTAGACCTTCCTATAAGAAGTTAGCCAAAAAGTAGCTTCGAAAAACGCTTAGGTTAAGTTTCAGAGTTGCTTCTAATGTACCAAAGCAGGACTTAGACATAATTTCACTCTCACAACATTATGGCTGGTTGGAGACAGTCTGAACCACAAGTACCGGGTCGATGGTTCTGGGCGTATACTGGGGGGACGGGGACGACTCCCATTAACCCCTGACTATACCGGGGATACGCTTATCACAATGCCTTTCTGGTCTGTGCTGAAGCAGGGCATTCTGGCAGCCAAGTGGCTTGACCTTTATTAGTGAGCCTGGTTACCCCCTCTCGGAACCACAGACTTAGAAATCGCCAGCTCATATACAGTGCATAAAATATATTTATATAATATATTTATATATATACCCTTATACACCATTTTAATAAAAAATATCACAAAATTCTTCTAAGTCCCTCGGGAAGAGTGAAAGACGCGCACGTTCATTTTCAGCGCTCCCAGACCTTCCTATAAGAAGTTAGCCAAAAAGTAGCTTCGAAAAACGCTTAGGTTAAGTTTCAGAGTTGCTTCTAATGTACCAAAGCTGGACTTAGACATAATTTCACTCTCACAACATTATGGCTGGTTGGAGACAGTCCGAAGCACAAGTACCGGGTCCATGGTTCTGGGCGTATACTGGGGGGGACGGGGACGACTCCCATTAACCCCTGACTATACCGGGGATACGCTTATCACAATGCCTTTCTGGTCTGTGCTGAAGCAGGGCATTCTGGCAGCCAAGTGGCTTGACCTTTATTAGTGAGCCTGGTTACCCCCTCTCGGAACCACAGACTTAGAAATCGCCAGCTCATATACAGTGCATAAAATACATTTATATATATACCCTTATACACCATTTTAATAAAAAATATCACAAAATTCTTCTAAGTCCCTCGGGAAGAGTGAAAGACGCGCACGTTCATTTTCAGCGCTCCTAGACCTTCCTATAAGAAGTTAGCCAAAAAGTAGCTTCGAAAAACGCTTAGGTTAAGTTTCAGAGTTGCTTCTAATGTACCAAAGCTGGACTTAGACATAATTTCACTCTCACAACATTATGGCTGGTTGGAGACAGTCTGAACCACAAGTACCGGGTCGATGGTTCTGGGCGTACACTGGTGGGACGGGGACGACTCCCATTAACCCCTGACTATACCGGGGATACGCTTATCACAATGCCTTTCTGGTCTGTGCTGAAGCAGGGCATTCTGGAAACCAAGTGGCTTGACCTTTATTAGTGAGCCTGGTTACCCCCTCTCGGAACCACAGACTTAGAAATCGCCAGCTCATATACAGTGCATAAAATATATTTATATAATAAATTTATATATATACCCTTATACACCATTTTAATAAAAAATATCACAAAATTCTTCTAAGTCCCTCGGGAAGAGAGAAAGACGCGCACGTTCATTTTCAGCGCTCCCAGACCTTCCTATAAGAAGTTAGCCAAAAAGTAGCTTCGAAAAACGCTTAGGTTAAGTTACAGAGTTGCTTCTAATGTACCAAAGCTGGACTTAGACATAATTTCACTCTCACAACATTATGGCTGGTTGGAGACAGTCCGAACCACAAGTACCGGGTCCATGGTTCTGGGCGTATACTGGGGGGGACGGGGACGACTCCCATTAACCCCTGACTATACCGGGGATACGCTTATCACAATGCCTTTCTGGTCTGTGCTGAAGCAGGGCATTCTGGCAGCCAAGTGGCTTGACCTTTATTAGTGAGCCTGGTTACCCCCTCTCGGAACCACATACTTAGAAATCGCCAGCTCATATACAGTGCATAAAATATATTTATATATATATATACCCTTATACACCATTTTAATAAAAAATATCACAAAATTCTTCTAAGTCCCTCGGGAAGAGTGAAAGACGCGCACGTTCATTTTCAGAGCTCCTAGACCTTCCTATAAGAAGTTAGCCAAAAAGTAGCTTCGAAAAACGCTTAGGTTAAGTTTCAGAGTTGCTTCTAATGTACCAAAGCTGGACTTACTGTAGACATAATTTCACTCTCACAACATTATGGCTGGTTGGAGACAGTCTGAACCACAAGTACCGGGTCGATGGTTCTGGGCGTATACTGGGGGGACGGGGACGACTCCCATTAACCCCTGACTATACCGGGGATACGCTTATCACAATGCCTTTCTGGTCTGTGCTGAAGCAGGGCATTCTGGCAGCCAAGTGGCTTGACCTTTATTAGTGAGCCTGGTTACCCCCTCTCGGAACCACAGACTTAGAAATCGCCAGCTCATATACAGTGCATAAAATATATTTATATAATATATTTATATATATACCCTTATACACCATTTTAATAAAAAATATCACAAAATTCTTCTAAGTCCCTCGGGAAGAGTGAAAGACGCGCACGTTCATTTTCAGAGCTCCTAGACCTTCCTACTGGTATAAGAAGTTAGCCAAAAAGTAGCTTCGAAAAACTCTTAGGTTAAGTTTCAGAGTTGCTTCTAATGTACCAAAGCTGGACTTAGACATAATTTCACTCTCACAACATTATGGCTGGTTGGAGACAGTCCGAACCACAAGTACCGGGTCCATGGTTCTGGGCGTATACTGGGGGGGACGGGGACGACTCCCATTAACCCCTGACTATACCGGGGATACGCTTATCACAATGCCTTTCTGGTCTGTGCTGAAGCAGGGCATTCTGGCAGCCAAGTGGCTTGACCTTTATAAGTGAGCCTGGTTACCCCCTCTCGGAACCACAGACTTAGAAATCGCCAGCTCATGTACAGTGCATAAAATATATTTATATATATACCCTTATACACCATTTTAATAAAAAATATCACAAAATTCTTCTAAGTCCCTCGGGAAGAGTGAAAGACGCGCACGTTCATTTTCAGAGCTCCTAGACCTTCCTATAAGAAGTTATCCAAAAAGTAGCTTCGAAAAACGCTTAGGTTAAGTTTCAGAGTTGCTTCTAATGTACCAAAGCTGGACTTAGACATAATTTCACTCTCACAACATTATGGCTGGTTGGAGACAGTCCGAACCACAAGTACCGGGTCCATGGTTCTGGGCGTATACTGGGGGGGACGGGGACGACTCCCATTAACCCCTGACTATACCGGGGATACGCTTATCACAATGCCTTTCTGGTCTGTGCTGAAGCAGGGCATTCTGGCAGCCAAATGGCTTGACCTTTATTAGTGAGCCTGGTTACCCCCTCTCGGAACCACAGACTTAGAAATCGCCAGCTCATATACAGTGCATAAAATATATTTATATATATACCCTTATACACCATTTTAATAAACAATATCACAAAATTATTCTAAGTCCCTCGGGAAGAGTGAAAGACGCGCACGTTCATTTTCAGAGCTCCTAGACCTTCCTATAAGAAGTTAGCCAAAAAGTAGCTTCGAAAAACGCTTAGGTTAAGTTTCAGAGTTGCTTCTAATGTACCAAAGCTGGACTTAGACATAATTTCACTCTCACAACATTATGGCTGGTTGGAGACAGTCCGAACCACAAGTACCGGGTCCATGGTTCTGGGCGTATACTGGGGGGACGGGGACGACTCCCATTAACCCCTGACTATACCGGGGATACGCTTATCACAATGCCTTTCTGGTCTGTGCTGAAGCAGGGCATTCTGGCAGCCAAGTGGCTTGACCTTTATTAGTGAGCCTGGTTACCCCCTCTCGGAACCACAGACTTAGAAATCGCCAGCTCATATACAGTGCATAAAATATATTTATATAATATATTTATATATATACCCTTATACACCATTTTAATAAAAAATATCACACTCGGGAAGAGTGAAAGACGCGCACGTTCATTTTCAGAGCTCCTAGACCTTCCTACTGGTATAAGAAGTTAGCCAAAAAGTAGCTTCGAAAAACTCTTAGGTTAAGTTTTAGAGTTGCTTCTAATGTACCAAAGCTGGACTTAGACATAATTTCACTCTCACAACATTTTGGCTGGTTGGAGACAGTCCGAACCACAAGTACCGGGTCCATGGTTCTGGCCGTATACTGGGGGGACGGGGACGACTCCCATTAACCCCTGACTATACCGGGGATACGCTTATCACAATGCCTTTCTGGTCTGTCCTGAAGCAGGGCATTCTGGCAGCCAAGTGGCTTGACCTTTATTAGTGAGCCTGGTTACCCCCTTTCGGAACTTCCGACTTAGAAATCGCCAGCTCATATACAGTGCATAAAATATATTTATATATATACCCTTATACACCATTTTAATAAAAAATATCACAAAATTCTTCTAAGTCCCTCGGGAAGAGTGAAAGACGCGCACGTTCATTTTCAGAGCTCCTAGACCTTCCTATAAGAAGTTAGCCAAAAAGTAGCTTCGAAAAACGCTTAGGTTAAGTTTCAGAGTTGCTTCTAATGTACCAAAGCTGGACTTAGACATAATTTCACTCTCACAACATTATGGCTGGTTGGAGACAGTCCGAACCACAAGTACCGGGTCCATGGTACTGGGCGTATACTGGGGGGGACGGGGACAACTCCCATTAACCCCTGACTATACCGGGGATACGCTTATCACAATGCCTTTCTGGTCTGTGCTGAAGCAGGGCATTCTGGCAGCCAAGTGGCTTGACCTTTATTAGTGAGCCTGGTTACCCCCTCTCGGAACCACAGACTTAGAAATCGCCAGCTCATATACAGTGCATAAAATATATTTATATAATATATTTATATATATACCCTTATACACCATTTTAATAAAAAATATCACAAAATTCTTCTAAGTCCCTCGGGAAGAGTGAAAGACGCGCACGTTCATTTTCAGAGCTCCTAGACCTTCCTACTGGTATAAGAAGTTAGCCAAAAAGTAGCTTCGAAAAACGCTTAGGTTAAGTTTCAGAGTTGCTTCTAATGTACCAAAGCTGGACTTAGACATAATTTCACTCTCACAACATTATGGCTGGTTGGAGACAGTCCGAACCACAAGTACCGGGTCCATGGTTCTGGGCGTATACTGGGGGGACGGGGATGACTCCCATTAACCCCTGACTATACCGGGGATACGCTTATCACAATGCATTTCTGGTCTGTCCTGAAGCAGGGCATTCTGGCAGCCAAGTGGCTTGACCTTTATTAGTGAGCCTGGTTACCCCCTCTCGGAACTACCGACTTAGAAATCGCCAGCTCATATACAGTGCATAAAATATATTTATATATATACCCTTATACACCATTTTAATAAAAAATATCACAAAATTCTTCTAAGTCCCTCGGGAAGAGTGAAATACGCGCACGTTCATTTTCAGAGCTCCTAGACCTTCCTATAAGAAGTTAGCCAAAAAGTAGCTTCGAAAAACGCTTAGGTTAAGTTTCAGAGTTGCTTCTAATGTACCAAAGCTGGACTTAGACATAATTTCACTCTCACAACATTATGGCTGGTTGAAGACAGTCCGAACCACAAGTACCGGGTCCATGGTACTGGGCGTATACTGGGGGGGACGGGGACAACTCCCATTAACCCCTGACTATACCGGGGATACGCTTATCACAATGCCTTTCTGGTCTGTGCTGAAGCAGGGCATTCTGGCAGCCAAGTGGCTTGACCTTTATTAGTGAGCCTGGTTACCCCCTCTCGGAACCACAGACTTAGAAATCGCCAGCTCATATACAGTGCATAAAATATATTTATATAATATATTTATATATATACCCTTATACACCATTTTAATAAAAAATATCACAAAATTCTTCTAAGTCCCTCGGGAAGTGTGAAAGACGCGCACGTTCATTTTCAGAGCTCCTAGACCTTCCTACTGGTATAAGAAGTTAGCCAAAAAGTAGCTTCGAAAAACGCTTAGGTTAAGTTTCAGAGTTGCTTCTAATGTACCAAAGCTGGACTTAGACATAATTTCACTCTCACAACATTATGGCTGGTTGGAGACAGTCCGAAGCACAAGTACCGGGTCCATGGTTCTGGCCGTATACTGGGGGACGGGGGCGACTCCCATTAACCCCTGACTATACCGGGGATACGCTTATCACAATGCCTTTCTGGTCTGTGCTGAAGCAGGGCATTCTGGCAGCCAAGTGGCTTGACCTTTATTAGTGAGCCTGGTTACCCCCTCTCGGAACCACAGACTTAGAAATCGCCAGCTCATATACAGTGCATAAAATATATTTATATAATATATTTATATATATATACCCTTATACACCATTTTAATAAAAAATATCACAAAATTCTTCTAAGTCCCTCGGGAAGAGTGAAAGACGCGCACGTTCATTTTCAGAGCTCCTAGACCTTCCTACTGGTATAAGAAGTTAGCCAAAAAGTAGCTTCGAAAAACGCTTAGGTTAAGTTTCAGAGTTGCTTCTAATGTACCAAAGCTGGACTTAGACATAATTTCACTCTCACAACATTATGACTGGTTGGAGACAGTCCGAACCACAAGTACCGGGTCCATGGTTCTGGCCGTATACTGGGGGGACGGGGACGACTCCCATTAACCCCTGACTATACCGGGGATACGCTTATCACAATGCCTTTCTGGTCTGTCCTGAAGCAGGGCATTCTGGCAGCCAAGTGGCTTGACCTTTATTAGTGAGCCTGGTTACCCCCTCTCGGAACTACCGACTTAGAAATCGCCAGCTCATATACAGTGCATAAAATATATTTATATATATACCCTTATACACCATTTTAATAAAAAATATCACAAAATTCTTCTAAGTCCCTCGGGAAGAGTGAAAGACGCGCACGTTCATTTTCACAGCTCCTAGACCTTCCTATAAGAAGTTAGCCAAAAAGTAGCTTCGAAAAACGCTTAGGTTAAGTTTCAGAGTTGCTTCTAATGTACCAAAGCTGGACTTAGACATAATTTCACTCTCACAACATTATGGCTGGTTGGAGACAGTCCGAACCACAAGTACCGGGTCCATGGTACTGGGCGTATACTGGGGGGGACGGGGACAACTCCCATTAACCCCTGACTATACCGGGGATACGCTTATCACAATGCCTTTCTGGTCTGTGCTGAAGCAGGGCATTCTGGCAGCCAAGTGGCTTGACCTTTATTAGTGAGCCTGGTTACCCCCTCTCGGAACCACAGACTTAGAAATCGCCAGCTCATATACAGTGCATAAAATATATTTATATAATATATTTATATATATACCCTTATACACCATTTTAATAAAAAATATCACAAAATTCTTCTAAGTCCCTCGGGAAGAGTGAAAGACGCGCACGTTCATTTTCAGAGCTCCTAGACCTTCCTACTGGTATAAGAAGTTAGCCAAAAAGTAGCTTCGAAAAACGCTTAGGTTAAGTTTCAGAGTTGCTTCTAATGTACCAAAGCTGGACTTAGACATAATTTCACTCTCACAACATTATGGCTGGTTGGAGACAGTCCGAACCACAAGTACCGGGTCCATGGTTCTGGGCGTATACTGGGGGGACGGGGATGACTCCCATTAACCCCTGACTATACCGGGGATACGCTTATCACAATGCCTTTCTGGTCTGTCCTGAAGCAGGGCATTCTGGCAGCCAAGTGGCTTGACCTTTATTAGTGAGCCTGGTTACCCCCTCTCGGAACTACCGACTTAGAAATCGCCAGCTCATATACAGTGCATAAAATATATTTATATATATACCCTTATACACCATTTTAATAAAAAATATCACAAAATTCTTCTAAGTCCCTCGGGAAGAGTGAAAGACGCGCACGTTCATTTTCAGAGCTCCTAGACCTTCCTATAAGAAGTTAGCCAAAAAGTAGCTTCGAAAAACGCTTAGGTTAAGTTTCAGAGTTGCTTCTAATGTACCAAAGCTGGACTTAGACATAATTTCACTCTCACAACATTATGGCTGGTTGAAGACAGTCCGAACCACAAGTACCGGGTCCATGGTACTGGGCGTATACTGGGGGGGACGGGGACAACTCCCATTAACCCATGACTATACCGGGGATACGCTTATCACAATGCCTTTCTGGTCTGTGCTGAAGCAGGGCATTCTGGCAGCCAAGTGGCTTGACCTTTATTAGTGAGCCTGGTTACCCCCTCTCGGAACCACAGACTTAGAAATCGCCAGCTCATATACAGTGCATAAAATATATTTATATAATATATTTATATATATATACCCTTATACACCATTTTAATAAAAAATATCACAAAATTCTTCTAAGTCCCTCGGGAAGAGTGAAAGACGCGCACGTTCATTTTCAGAGCTCCTAGACCTTCCTACTGGTATAAGAAGTTAGCCAAAAAGTAGCTTCGAAAAACGCTTAGGTTAAGTTTCAGAGTTGCTTCTAATGTACCAAAGCTGGACTTAGACATAATTTCACTCTCACAACATTATGGCTGGTTGGAGACAGTCCGAAGCACAAGTACCGGGTCCATGGTTCTGGCCGTATACTGGGGGGACGGGGGCGACTCCCATTAACCCCTGACTATACCGGGGATACGCTTATCACAATGCCTTTCTGGTCTGTGCTGAAGCAGGGCATTCTGGCAGCCAAGTGGCTTGACCTTTATTAGTGAGCCTGGTTACCCCCTCTCGGAACCACAGACTTAGAAATCGCCAGCTCATATACAGTGCATAAAATATATTTATATAATATATTTATATATATATACCCTTATACACCATTTTAATAAAAAATATCACAAAATTCTTCTAAGTCCCTCGGGAAGAGTGAAAGACGCGCACGTTCATTTTCAGAGCTCCTAGACCTTCCTACTGGTATAAGAAGTTAGCCAAAAAGTAGCTTCGAAAAACGCTTAGGTTAAGTTTCAGAGTTGCTTCTAATGTACCAAAGCTGGACTTAGACATAATTTCACTCTCACAACATTATGGCTGGTTGGAGACAGTCCGAACCACAAGTACCGGGTCCATGGTTCTGGCCGTATACTGGGGGGACGGGGACGACTCCCATTAACCCCTGACTATACCGGGGATACGCTTATCACAATGCCTTTCTGGTCTGTCCTGAAGCAGGGCATTCTGGCAGCCAAGTGGCTTGACCTTTATTAGTGAGCCTGGTTACCCCCTCTCGGAACTACCGACTTAGAAATCGCCAGCTCATATACAGTGCATAAAATATATTTATATATATACCCTTATACACCATTTTAATAAAAAATATCACAAAATTCTTCTAAGTCCCTCGGGAAGAGTGAAAGACGCGCACGTTCATTTTCACAGCTCCTAGACCTTCCTATAAGAAGTTAGCCAAAAAGTAGCTTCGAAAAACGCTTAGGTTAAGTTTCAGAGTTGCTTCTAATGTACCAAAGCTGGACTTAGACATAATTTCACTCTCACAACATTATGGCTGGTTGGAGACAGTCCGAACCACAAGTACCGGGTCCATGGTACTGGGCGTATACTGGGGGGGACGGGGACAACTCCCATTAACCCCTGACTATACCGGGGATACGCTTATCACAATGCCTTTCTGGTCTGTGCTGAAGCAGGGCATTCTGGCAGCCAAGTGGCTTGACCTTTATTAGTGAGCCTGGTTACCCCCTCTCGGAACCACAGACTTAGAAATCGCCAGCTCATATACAGTGCATAAAATATATTTATATAATATATTTATATATATACCCTTATACACCATTTTAATAAAAAATATCACAAAATTCTTCTAAGTCCCTCGGGAAGAGTGAAAGACGCGCACGTTCATTTTCAGAGCTCCTAGACCTTCCTACTGGTATAAGAAGTTAGCCAAAAAGTAGCTTCGAAAAACGCTTAGGTTAAGTTTCAGAGTTGCTTCTAATGTACCAAAGCTGGACTTAGACATAATTTCACTCTCACAACATTATGGCTGGTTGGAGACAGTCCGAACCACAAGTACCGGGTCCATGGTTCTGGGCGTATACTGGGGAGACGGGGATGACTCCCATTAACCCCTGACTATACCGGGGATACGCTTATCACAATGCCTTTCTGGTCTGTCCTGAAGCAGGGCATTCTGGCAGCCAAGTGGCTTGACCATTATTAGTGAGCCTGGTTACCCCCTCTCGGAACTACCGACTTAGAAATCGCCAGCTCATATACAGTGCATAAAATATATTTATATATATACCCTTATACACCATTTTAATAAAAAATATCACAAAATTCTTCTAAGTCCCTCGGGAAGAGTGAAAGACGCGCACGTTCATTTTCAGAGCTCCTAGACCTTCCTATAAGAAGTTAGCCAAAAAGTAGCTTCGAAAAACGCTTAGGTTAAGTTTCAGAGTTGCTTCTAATGTACCAAAGCTGGACTTAGACATAATTTCACTCTCACAACATTATGGCTGGTTGAAGACAGTCCGAACCACAAGTACCGGGTCCATGGTACTGGGCGTATACTGGGGGGGACGGGGACAACTCCCATTAACCCATGACTATACCGGGGATACGCTTATCACAATGCCTTTCTGGTCTGTGCTGAAGCAGGGCATTCTGGCAGCCAAGTGGCTTGACCTTTATTAGTGAGCCTGGTTACCCCCTCTCGGAACCACAGACTTAGAAATCGCCAGCTCATATACAGTGCATAAAATATATTTATATAATATATTTATATATATACCCTTATACACCATTTTAATAAAAAATATCACAAAATTCTTCTAAGTCCCTCGGGAAGAGTGAAAGACGCGCACGTTCATTTTCAGAGCTCCTAGACCTTCCTACTGGTATAAGAAGTAAGCTAAAAAGTAGCTTCGAAAAACGCTTAGGTTAAGTTTCAGAGTTGCTTCTAATGTACCAAAGCTGGACTTAGACATAATTTCACTCTCACAACATTATGGCTGGTTGGAGACAGTCCGAAGCACAAGTACCGGGTCCATGGTTCTGACCGTATACTGGGGGGACGGGGGCGACTCCCATTAACCCCTGACTATACCGGGGATACGCTTATCACAATGCCTTTCTGGTCTGTGCTGAAGCAGGGCATTCTGGCAGCCAAGTGGCTTTACCTTTATTAGTGAGCCTGGTTACCCCCTCTCGGAACCACAGACTTAGAAATCGCCAGCTCATATACAGTGCATAAAATATATTTATATAATATATTTATATATATATACCCTTATACACCATTTTAATAAAAAATATCACAAAATTCTTCTAAGTCCCTCGGGAAGAGTGAAAGACGCGCACGTTCATTTTCAGAGCTCCTAGACCTTCCTACTGGTATAAGAAGTTAGCCAAAAAGTAGCTTCGAAAAACGCTTAGGTTAAGTTTCAGAGTTGCTTCTAATGTACCAAAGCTGGACTTAGACATAATTTCACTCTCACAACATTATGGCTGGTTGGAGACAGTCCGAACCACAAGTACCGGGTCCATGGTTCTGGCCGTATACTGGGGGGACGGGGACGACTCCCATTAACCCCTGACTATACCGGGGATACGCTTATCACAATGCCTTTCTGGTCTGTCCTGAAGCAGGGCATTCTGGCAGCCAAGTGGCTTGACCTTTATTAGTGAGCCTGGTTACCCCCTCTCGGAACTACCGACTTAGAAATCGCCAGCTCATATACAGTGCATAAAATATATTTATATATATACCCTTATACACCAATTTAATAAAAAATATCACAAAATTCTTCTAAGTCCCTCGGGAAGAGTGAAAGACGCGCACGTTCATTTTCACAGCTCCTAGACCTTCCTATAAGAAGTTAGCCAAAAAGTAGCTTCGAAAAACGCTTAGGTTAAGTTTCAGAGTTGCTTCTAATGTACCAAAGCTGGACTTAGACATAATTTCACTCTCACAACATTATGGCTGGTTGGAGACAGTCCGAACCACAAGTACCGGGTCCATGGTACTGGGCGTATACTGGGGGGGACGGGGACAACTCCCATTAACCCCTGACTATACCGGGGATACGGTTATCACAATGCCTTTCTGGTCTGTGCTGAAGCAGGACATTCTGGCAGCCAAGTGGCTTGACCTTTATTAGTGAACCTGGTTACCCCCTCTCGGAACCACAGAATTAGAAATCGCCAGCTTATATACAGTGCATAAAATATATTTATATAATATATTTATATATATATACCCTTATACACCATTTTAATAAAAAATATCACAAAATTCTTCTAAGTCCCTCGGGAAGAGTGAAAGACGCGCACGTTCATTTTCAGAGCTCCTAGACCTTCCTACTGGTATAAGAAGTTAGCCAAAAAGTAGCTTCGAAAAACGCTTACGTTAAGTTTCAGAGTTGCTTCTAATGTACCAAAGCTGGACTTAGACATAATTTCACTCTCACAACATTATGGCTGGTTGGAGACAGTCCGAACCACAAGTACCGGGTCCATGGTTCTGGGCGTATACTGGGGGGACGGGGACGACTCCCATTAACCCCTGACTATACCGGGGATACGCTTATCACAATGCCTTTCTGGTCTGTCCTGAAGCAGGGCATTCTGGCAGCCAAGTGGCATGACCTTTATTAGTGAGCCTGGTTACCCCCTCTCGGAACTACCGACTTAGAAATCGCCAGCTCATATACAGTGCATAAAATATATTTATATATATACCCTTATACACCATTTTAATAAAAAATATCACAAAATTCTTCTAAGTCCCTCGGGAAGAGTGAAAGACGCGCACGTTCATTTTCAGAGCTCCTAGACCTTCCTACTGGTATAAGAAGTTAGCCAAAAAGTAGCTTCGAAAAACGCTTAGGTTAAGTTTCAGAGTTGCTTCTAATGTACCAAAGCTGGACTTAGACATAATTTCACTCTCACAACATTATGGCTGGTTGAAGACAGTCCGAACCACAAGTACCGGGTCCATGGTACTGGGCGTATACTGGGGGGGACGGGGACAACTCCCATTAACCCCTGACTATACCGGGGATACGCTTATCACAATGCCTTTCTGGTCTGTGCTGAAGCAGGGCATTCTGGCAGCCAAGTGGCTTGACCTTTATTAGTGAGCCTGGTTACCCCCTCTCGGAACCACAGACTTAGAAATCGCCAGCTCATATACAGTGCATAAAATATATTTATATAATATATTTATATATATACCCTTATACACCATTTTAATAAAAAATATCACAAAATTCTTCTAAGTCCCTCGGGAAGAGTGAAAGACGCGCACGTTCATTTTCAGAGCTCCTAGACCTTCCTATAAGAAGTTAGCCAAAAAGTAGCTTCGAAAAACGCTTAGGTTAAGTTTCAGAGTTGCTTCTAATGTACCAAAGCTGGACTTAGACATAATTTCACTCTCACAACATTATGGCTGGTTGAAGACAGTCCGAACCACAAGTACCGGGTCCATGGTACTGGGCGTATACTGGGGGGGACGGGGACAACTCCCATTAACCCCTGACTATACCGGGGATACGCTTATCACAATGCCTTTCTGGTCTGTGCTGAAGCAGGGCATTCTGGCAGCCAAGTGGCTTGACCTTTATTAGTGAGCCTGGTTACCCCCTCTCGGAACCACAGACTTAGAAATCGCCAGCTCATATACAGTGCATAAAATATATTTATATAATATATTTATATATATACCCTTATACACCATTTTAATAAAAAATATCACAAAATTCTTCTAAGTCCCTCGGGAAGAGTGAAAGACGCGCACGTTCATTTTCAGAGCTCCTAGACCTTCCTATAAGAAGTTAGCCAAAAAGTAGCTTCGAAAAACGCTTAGGTTAAGTTTCAGAGTTGCTTCTAATGTACCAAAGCTGGACTTAGACATAATTTCACTCTCACAACATTATGGCTGGTTGGAGACAGTCCGAACCACAAGTACCGGGTCCATGGTTCTGGCCGTATACTGGGGGGACGGGGACGACTCCCATTAACACCTGACTATACCGGGGATACGCTTATCACAATGCCTTTCTGGTCTGTCCTGAAGCAGGGCATTCTGGCAGCCAAGTGGCTTGACCTTTATTAGTGAGCCTGGTTACCCCCTCTCGGAACTACCGACTTAGAAATCGCCAGCTCATATACAGTGCATAAAATATATTTATATAATATATTTATATATATATACCCTTATACACCATTTTAATAAAAAATATCACAAAATTCTTCTAAGTCCCTCGGGAAGAGTGAAAGACGCGCACGTTCATTTTCAGAGCTCCTAGACCTTCCTACTGGTATAAGAAGTTAGCCAAAAAGTAGCTTCGAAAAACGCTTAGGTTAAGTTTCAGAGTTGCTTCTAATGTACCAAAGCTGGACTTACAGTAGACATAATTTCACTCTCACAACATTATGGCTGGTTGGAGACAGTCCGAACCACAAGTACCGGGTCCATGGTTCTGGGCGTATACTGGGGGGACGGGGACGACTCCCATTAACCCCTGACTATACCGGGGATACGCTTATCACAATGCCTTTCTGGTCTGTGCTGAAGCAGGGCATTCTGGCAGCCAAGTGGTTTGACCTTTATTAGTGCGCCTGGTTACCCCCTCTCGGAACCACAGACTTAGAAATCGCCAGCTCATATACAGTGCATAAAATATATTTATATATATACCCTTATACACCATTTTAATAAAAAATATCACAAAATTCTTCTAAGTCCCTCGGGAAGAGTGAAAGACGCGCACGTTCATTTTCAGAGCTCCTAGACCTTCCTACTGGTATAAGAAGTTAGCCAAAAAGTAGCTTCGAAAAACGCTTAGGTTAAGTTTCAGAGTTGCTTCTAATGTACCAAAGCTGGACTTAGACATAATTTCACTCTCACAACATTATGGCTGGTTGGAGACAGTCCGAACCACAAGTACCGGGTCCATGGTTCTGGGCGTATACTGGGGGGACGGGGATGACTCCCATTAACCCCTGACTATACCGGGGATACGCTTATCACAATGCCTTTCTGGTCTGTCCTGAAGCAGGGCATTCTGGCAGCCAAGTGGCTTGACCTTTATTAGTGAGCCTGGTTACCCCCTCTCGGAACTACCGACTTAGAAATCGCCAGCTCATATACAGTGCATAAAATATATTTATATATACACCCTTATACACCATTTTAATAAAAAATATCACAAAATTCTTCTAAGTCCCTCGGGAAGAGTGAAAGACGCGCACGTTCATTTTCAGAGCTCCTAGACCTTCCTATAAGAAGTTAGCCAAAAAGTAGCTTCGAAAAACGCTTAGGTTAAGTTTCAGAGTTGCTTCTAATGTACCAAAGCTGGACTTAGACATAATTTCACTCTCACAACATTATGGCTGGTTGAAGACAGTCCGAACCACAAGTACCGGGTCCATGGTACTGGGCGTATACTGGGGGGGACGGGGACAACTCCCATTAACCCATGACTATACCGGGGATACGCTTATCACAATGCCTTTCTGGTCTGTGCTGAAGCAGGGCATTCTGGCAGCCAAGTGGCTTGACCTTTATTAGTGAGCCTGGTTACCCCCTCTCGGAACCACAGACTTAGAAATCGCCAGCTCATATACAGTGCATAAAATATATTTATATAATATATTTATATATATACCCTTATACACCATTTTAATAAAAAATATCACAAAATTCTTCTAAGTCCCTCGGGAAGAGTGAAAGACGCGCACGTTCATTTTCAGAGCTCCTAGACCTTCCTACTGGTATAAGAAGTAAGCTAAAAAGTAGCTTCGAAAAACGCTTAGGTTACGTTTCAGAGTTGCTTCTAATGTACCAAAGCTGGACTTAGACATAATTTCACTCTCACAACATTATGGCTGGTTGGAGACAGTCCGAAGCACAAGTACCGGGTCCATGGTTCTGGCCGTATACTGGGGGGACGGGGGCGACTCCCATTAACCCCTGACTATACCGGGGATACGCTTATCACAATGCCTTTCTGGTCTGTGCTGAAGCAGGGCATTCTGGCAGCCAAGTGGCTTGACCTTTATTAGTGAGCCTGGTTACCCCCTCTCGGAACCACAGACTTAGAAATCGCCAGCTCATATACAGTGCATAAAATATATTTATATAATATATTTATATATATATACCCTTATACACCATTTTAATAAAAAATATCACAAAATTCTTCTAAGTCCCTCGGGAAGAGTGAAAGACGCGCACGTTCATTTTCAGAGCTCCTAGACCTTCCTACTGGTATAAGAAGTTAGCCAAAAAGTAGCTTCGAAAAACGCTTAGGTTAAGTTTCAGAGTTGCTTCTAATGTACCAAAGCTGGACTTAGACATAATTTCACTCTCACAACATTATGGCTGGTTGGAGACAGTCCGAACCACAAGTACCGGGTCCATGGTTCTGGCCGTATACTGGGGGGACGGGGACGACTCCCATTAACCCCTGACTATACCGGGGATACGCTTATCACAATGCCTTTCTGGTCTGTCCTGAAGCAGGGCATTCTGGCAGCCAAGTGGCTTGACCTTTATTAGTGAGCCTGGTTACCCCCTCTCGGAACTACCGACTTAGAAATTGCCAGCTCATATACAGTGCATAAAATATATTTATATATATACCCTTATACACCATTTTAATAAAAAATATCACAAAATTCTTCTAAGTCCCTCGGGAAGAGTGAAAGACGCGCACGTTCATTTTCACAGCTCCTAGACCTTCCTATAAGAAGTTAGCCAAAAAGTAGCTTCGAAAAACGCTTAGGTTAAGTTTCAGAGTTGCTTCTAATGTACCAAAGCTGGACTTAGACATAATTTCACTCTCACAACATTATGGCTGGTTGGAGACAGTCCGAACCACAAGTACCGGGTCCATGGTACTGGGCGTATACTGGGGGGGACGGGGACAACTCCCATTAACCCCTGACTATACCGGGGATACGCTTATCACAATGCCTTTCTGGTCTGTGCTGAAGCAGGACATTCTGGCAGCCAAGTGGCTTGACCTTTATTAGTGAACCTGGTTACCCCCTCTCGGAACCACAGAATTAGAAATCGCCAGCTTATATACAGTGCATAAAATATATTTATATAATATATTTATATATATACTGTATACCCTTATACACCATTTTAATAAAAAATATCACAAAATTCTTCTAAGTCCCTCGGGAAGAGTGAAAGACGCGCACGTTCATTTTCAGAGCTCCTAGACCTTCCTACTGGTATAAGAAGTTAGCCAAAAAGTAGCTTCGAAAAACGCTTACGTTAAGTTTCAGAGTTGCTTCTAATGTACCAAAGCTGGACTTAGACATAATTTCACTCTCACAACATTATGGCTGGTTGGAGACAGTCCGAACCACAAGTACCGGGTCCATGGTTCTGGCCGTATACTGGGGGGACGGGGACGACTCCCATTAACCCCTGACTATACCGGGGATACGCTTATCACAATGCCTTTCTGGTCTGTCCTGAAGCAGGGCATTCTGGCAGCCAAGTGGCTTGAACTTTATTAGTGAGCCTGGTTACCCCCTCTCGGAACTACCGACTTAGAAATCGCCAGCTCATATACAGTGCATAAAATATATTTATATATATACCCTTATACACAATTTTAATAAAAAATATCACAAAATTCTTCTAAGTCCCTCGGGAAGAGTGAAAGACGCGCACGTTCATTTTCAGAGCTCCTAGACCTTCCTACTGGTATAAGAAGTTAGCCAAAAAGTAGCTTCGAAAAACGCTTAGGTTAAGTTTCAGAGTTGCTTCTAATGTACCAAAGCTGGACTTAGACATAATTTCACTCTCACAACATTATGGCTGGTTGAAGACAGTCCGAACCACAAGTACCGGGTCCATGGTACTGGGCGTATACTGGGGGGGACGGGGACAACTCCCATTAACCCCTGACTATACCGGGGATACGCTTATCACAATGCCTTTCTGGTCTGTGCTGAAGCAGGGCATTCTGGCAGCCAAGTGGCTTGACCTTTATTAGTGAGCCTGGTTACCCCCTCTCGGAACCACAGACTTAGAAATCGCCAGCTCATATACAGTGCATAAAATATATTTATATAATATATTTATATATATACCCTTATACACCATTTTAATAAAAAATATCACAAAATTCTTCTAAGTCCCTCGGGAAGAGTGAAAGACGCGCACGTTCATTTTCAGAGCTCCTAGACCTTCCTATAAGAAGTTAGCCAAAAAGTAGCTTCGAAAAACGCTTAGGTTAAGTTTCAGAGTTGCTTCTAATGTACCAAAGCTGGACTTAGACATAATTTCACTCTCACAACATTATGGCTGGTTGGAGACAGTCCGAACCACAAGTACCGGGTCCATGGTACTGGGCGTATACTGGGGGGGACGGGGACAACTCCCATTAACCCCTGACTATACCGGGGATACGCTTATCACAATGCCTTTCTGGTCTGTGCTGAAGCAGGGCATTCTGGCAGCCAAGTGGCTTGACCTTTATTAGTGAGCCTGGTTACCCCCTCTCGGAACCACAGACTTAGAAATCGCCAGCTCATATACAGTGCATAAAATATATTTATATAATATATTTATATATATACCCTTATACACCATTTTAATAAAAAATATCACAAAATTCTTCTAAGTCCCTCGGGAAGAGTGAAAGACGCGCACGTTCATTTTCAGAGCTCCTAGACCTTCCTATAAGAAGTTAGCCAAAAAGTAGCTTCGAAAAACGCTTAGGTTAAGTTTCAGAGTTGCTTCTAATGTACCAAAGCTGGACTTAGACATAATTTCACTCTCACAACATTATGGCTGGTTGGAGACAGTCCGAACCACAAGTACCGGGTCCATGGTTCTGGCCGTATACTGGGGGGACGGGGACGACTCCCATTAACACCTGACTATACCGGGGATACGCTTATCACAATGCCTTTCTGGTCTGTCCTGAAGCAGGGCATTCTGGCAGCCAAGTGGCTTGACCTTTATTAGTGAGCCTGGTTACCCCCTCTCGGAACTACCGACTTAGAAATCGCCAGCTCATATACAGTGCATAAAATATATTTATATAATATATTTATATATATATACCCTTATACACCATTTTAATAAAAAATATCACAAAATTCTTCTAAGTCCCTCGGGAAGAGTGAAAGACGCGCACGTTCATTTTCAGAGCTCCTAGACCTTCCTACTGGTATAAGAAGTTAGCCAAAAAGTAGCTTCGAAAAACGCTTAGGTTAAGTTTCAGAGTTGCTTCTAATGTACCAAAGCTGGACTTAGACATAATTTCACTCTCACAACATTATGGCTGGTTGGAGACAGTCCGAACCACAAGTACCGGGTCCATGGTTCTGGGCGTATACTGGGGGGACGGGGACGACTCCCATTAACCCCTGACTATACCGGGGATACGCTTATCACAATGCCTTTCTGGTCTGTGCTGAAGCAGGGCATTCTGGCAGCCAGTGGTTTGACCTTTATTAGTGCGCCTGGTTACCCCCTCTCGGAACCACAGACTTAGAAATCGCCAGCTCATATACAGTGCATAAAATATATTTATATATATACCCTTATACACCATTTTAATAAAAAATATCACAAAATTCTTCTAAGTCCCTCGGGAAGAGTGAAAGACGCGCACGTTCATTTTCAGAGCTCCTAGACCTTCCTACTGGTATAAGAAGTTAGCCAAAAAGTAGCTTCGAAAAACGCTTAGGTTAAGTTTCAGAGTTGCTTCTAATGTACCAAAGCTGGACTTAGACATAATTTCACTCTCACAACATTATGGCTGGTTGGAGACAGTCCGAACCACAAGTACCGGGTCCATGGTTCTGGGCGTATACTGGGGGGACGGGGATGACTCCCATTAACCCCTGACTATACCGGGGATACGCTTATCACAATGCCTTTCTGGTCTGTCCTGAAGCAGGGCATTCTGGCAGCCAAGTGGCTTGACCTTTATTAGTGAGCCTGGTTACCCCCTCTCGGAACTACCGACTTAGAAATCGCCAGCTCATATACAGTGCATAAAATATATTTATATATATACCCTTATACACCATTTTAATAAAAAATATCACAAAATTCTTCTAAGTCCCTCGGGAAGAGTGAAAGACGCGCACGTTCATTTTCAGAGCTCCTAGACCTTCCTATAAGAAGTTAGCCAAAAAGTAGCTTCGAAAAACGCTTAGGTTAAGTTTCAGAGTTGCTTCTAATGTACCAAAGCTGGACTTAGACATAATTTCACTCTCACAACATTATGGCTGGTTGAAGACAGTCCGAACCACAAGTACCGGGTCCATGGTACTGGGCGTATACTGGGGGGGACGGGGACAACTCCCATTAACCCATGACTATACCGGGGATACGCTTATCACAATGCCTTTCTGGTCTGTGCTGAAGCAGGGCATTCTGGCAGCCAAGTGGCTTGACCTTTATTAGTGAGCCTGGTTACCCCCTCTCGGAACCACAGACTTAGAAATCGCCAGCTCATATACAGTGCATAAAATATATTTATATAATATATTTATATATATACCCTTATACACCATTTTAATAAAAAATATCACAAAATTCTTCTAAGTCCCTCGGGAAGAGTGAAAGACGCGCACGTTCATTTTCAGAGCTCCTAGACCTTCCTACTGGTATAAGAAGTTAGCCAAAAAGTAGCTTCGAAAAACGCTTAGGTTAAGTTTCAGAGTTGCTTCTAATGTACCAAAGCTGGACTTAGACATAATTTCACTCTCACAACATTATGGCTGGTTGGAGACAGTCCGAAGCACAAGTACCGGGTCCATGGCTCTGGCCGTATACTGGGGGGACAGGGGCGACTCCCATTAACCCCTGACTATACCGGGGATACGCTTATCACAATGCCTTTCTGGTCTGTGCTGAAGCAGGGCATTCTGGCAGCCAAGTGGCTTGACCTTTATTAGTGAGCCTGGTTACCCCCTCTCGGAACCACAGACTTAGAAATCGCCAGCTCATATACAGTGCATAAAATATATTTATATAATATATTTATATATATATACCCTTATACACCATTTTAATAAAAAATATCACAAAATTCTTCTAAGTCCCTCGGGAAGAGTGAAAGACGCGCACGTTCATTTTCAGAGCTCCTAGACCTTCCTACTGGTATAAGAAGTTAGCCAAAAAGTAGCTTCGAAAAACGCTTAGGTTAAGTTTCAGAGTTGCTTCTAATGTACCAAAGCTGGACTTAGACATAATTTCACTCTCACAACATTATGGCTGGTTGGAGACAGTCCGAACCACAAGTACCGGGTCCATGGTTCTGGCCGTATACTGGGGGGACGGGGACGACTCCCATTAACCCCTGACTATACCGGGGATACGCTTATCACAATGCCTTTCTGGTCTGTCCTGAAGCAGGGCATTCTGGCAGCCAAGTGGCTTGACCTTTATTAGTGAGCCTGGTTACCCCCTCTCGGAACTACCGACTTAGAAATCGCCAGCTCATATACAGTGCATAAAATATATTTATATATATACCCTTATACACCATTTTAATAAAAAATATCACAAAATTCTTCTAAGTCCCTCGGGAAGAGTGAAAGACGCGCACGTTCATTTTCACAGCTCCTAGACCTTCCTATAAGAAGTTAGCCAAAAAGTAGCTTCGAAAAACGCTTAGGTTAAGTTTCAGAGTTGCTTCTAATGTACCAAAGCTGGACTTAGACATAATTTCACTCTCACAACATTATGGCTGGTTGGAGACAGTCCGAACCACAAGTACCGGGTCCATGGTACTGGGCGTATACTGGGGGGGACGGGGACAACTCCCATTAACCCCTGACTATACCGGGGATACGCTTATCACAATGCCTTTCTGGTCTGTGCTGAAGCAGGGCATTCTGGCAGCCAAGTGGCTTGACCTTTATTAGTGAGCCTGGTTACCCCCTCTCGGAACCACAGACTTAGAAATCGCCAGCTCATATACAGTGCATAAAATATATTTATATAATATATTTATATATATACCCTTATACACCATTTTAATAAAAAATATCACAAAATTCTTCTAAGTCCCTCGGGAAGAGTGAAAGACGCGCACGTTCATTTTCAGAGCTCCTAGACCTTCCTACTGGTATAAGAAGTTAGCCAAAAAGTAGCTTCGAAAAACGCTTAGGTTAAGTTTCAGAGTTGCTTCTAATGTACCAAAGCTGGACTTAGACATAATTTCACTCTCACAACATTATGGCTGGTTGGAGACAGTCCGAACCACAAGTACCGGGTCCATGGTTCTGGGCGTATACTGGGGGGACGGGGATGACTCCCATTAACCCCTGACTATACCGGGGATACGCTTATCACAATGCCTTTCTGGTCTGTCCTGAAGCAGGGCATTCTGGCAGCCAAGTGGCTTGACCTTTATTAGTGAGCCTGGTTACCCCCTCTCGGAACTACCGACTTAGAAATCGCCAGCTCATATACAGTGCATAAAATATATTTATATATATACCCTTATACACCATTTTAATAAAAAATATCACAAAATTCTTCTAAGTCCCTCGGGAAGAGTGAAAGACGCGCACGTTCATTTTCACAGCTCCTAGACCTTCCTATAAGAAGTTAGCCAAAAAGTAGCTTCGAAAAACGCTTAGGTTAAGTTTCAGAGTTGCTTCTAATGTACCAAAGCTGGACTTAGACATAATTTCACTCTCACAACATTATGGCTGGTTGGAGACAGTCCGAACCACAAGTACCGGGTCCATGGTACTGGGCGTATACTGGGGGGGACGGGGACAACTCCCATTAACCCCTGACTATACCGGGGATACGCTTATCACAATGCCTTTCTGGTCTGTGCTGAAGCAGGACATTCTGGCAGCCAAGTGGCTTGACCTTTATTAGTGAACCTGGTTACCCCCTCTCGGAACCACAGAATTAGAAATCGCCAGCTTATATACAGTGCATAAAATATATTTATATAATATATTTATATATATACCCTTATACACCATTTTAATAAAAAATATCACAAAATTCTTCTAAGTCCCTCGGGAAGAGTGAAAGACGCGCACGTTCATTTTCAGAGCTCCTAGACCTTCCTACTGGTATAAGAAGTTAGCCAAAAAGTAGCTTCGAAAAACGCTTAGGTTAAGTTTCAGAGTTGCTTCTAATGTACCAAAGCTGGACTTAGACATAATTTCACTCTCACAACATTATGGCTGGTTGGAGACAGTCCGAACCACAAGTACCGGGTCCATGGTTCTGGGCGTATACTGGGGGGACGGGGACGACTCCCATTAACCCCTGACTATACCGGGGATACGCTTATCACAATGCCTTTCTGGTCTGTCCTGAAGCAGGGCATTCTGGCAGCCAAGTGGCTTGACCTTTATTAGTGAGCCTGGTTACCCCCTCTCGGAACTACCGACTTAGAAATCGCCAGCTCATATACAGTGCATAAAATATATTTATATATATACCCTTATACACCATTTTAATAAAAAATATCACAAAATTCTTCTAAGTCCCTCGGGAAGAGTGAAAGACGCGCACGTTCATTTTCAGAGCTCCTAGACCTTCCTATAAGAAGTTAGCCAAAAAGTAGCTTCGAAAAACGCTTAGGTTAAGTTTCAGAGTTGCTTCTAATGTACCAAAGCTGGACTTAGACATAATTTCACTCTCACAACATTATGGCTGGTTGGAGACAGTCCGAACCACAAGTACCGGGTCCATGGTTCTGGCCGTATACTGGGGGGACGGGGGCGACTCCCATTAACCCCTGACTATACCGGGGATACGCTTATCACAATGCCTTTCTGGTCTGTGCTGTAGCAGGGCATTCTGGCAGCCAAGTGGCTTGACCTTTATTAGTGAGCCTGGTTACCCCCTCTCGGAACCACAGACTTAGAAATCGCCAGCTCATATACAGTGCATAAAATATATTTATATAATATATTTATATATATATACCCTTATACACCATTTTAATAAAAAATATCACAAAATTCTTCTAAGTCCCTCGGGAAGAGTGAAAGACGCGCACGTTCATTTTCAGAGCTCCTAGACCTTCCTACTGGTATAAGAAGTTAGCCAAAAAGTAGCTTCGAAAAACGCTTAGGTTAAGTTTCAGAGTTGCTTCTAATGTACCAAAGCTGGACTTAGACATAATTTCACTCTCACAACATTATGGCTGGTTGAAGACAGTCCGAACCACAAGTACCGGGTCCATGGTACTGGGTGTATACTGGGGGGGACGGGGACAACTCCCATTAACCCCTGACTATACCGGGGATACGCTTATCACAATGCCTTTCTGGTCTGTGCTGAAGCAGGGCATTCTGGCAGCCAAGTGGCTTGACCTTTATTAGTGAGCCTGGTTACCCCCTCTCGGAACCACAGACTTAGAAATCGCCAGCTCATATACAGTGCATAAAATATATTTATATAATATATTTATATATATACCCTTATACACCATTTTAATAAAAAATATCACAAAATTCTTCTAAGTCCCTCGGGAAGAGTGAAAGACGCGCACGTTCATTTTCAGAGCTCCTAGACCTTCCTATAAGAAGTTAGCAAAAAGTAGCTTCGAAAAACGCTTAGGTTAAGTTTCAGAGTTGCTTCTAATGTACCAAAGCTGGACTTAGACATAATTTCACTCTCACAACATTATGGCTGGTTGAAGACAGTCCGAACCACAAGTACCGGGTCCATGGTACTGGGCGTATACTGGGGGGGACGGGGACAACTCCCATTAACCCCTGACTATACCGGGGATACGCTTATCACAATGCCTTTCTGGTCTGTGCTGAAGCAGGGCATTCTGGCAGCCAAGTGGCTTGACCTTTATTAGTGAGCCTGGTTACCCCCTCTCGGAACCACAGACTTAGAAATCGCCAGCTCATATACAGTGCATAAAATATATTTATATAATATATTTATATATATACCCTTATACACCATTTTAATAAAAAATATCACAAAATTCTTCTAAGTCCCTCGGGAAGAGTGAAAGACGCGCACGTTCATTTTCAGAGCTCCTAGACCTTCCTATAAGAAGTTAGCCAAAAAGTAGCTTCGAAAAACGCTTAGGTTAAGTTTCAGAGTTGCTTCTAATGTACCAAAGCTGGACTTAGACATAATTTCACTCTCACAACATTATGGCTGGTTGGAGACAGTCCGAACCACAAGTACCGGGTCCATGGTTCTGGCCGTATACTGGGGGGACGGGGACGACTCCCATTAACACCTGACTATACCGGGGATACGCTTATCACAATGCCTTTCTGGTCTGTCCTGAAGCAGGGCATTCTGGCAGCCAAGTGGCTTGACCTTTATTAGTGAGCCTGGTTACCCCCTCTCGGAACTACCGACTTAGAAATCGCCAGCTCATATACAGTGCATAAAATATATTTATATAATATATTTATATATATATACCCTTATACACCATTTTAATAAAAAATATCACAAAATTCTTCTAAGTCCCTCGGGAAGAGTGAAAGACGCGCACGTTCATTTTCAGAGCTCCTAGACCTTCCTACTGGTATAAGAAGTTAGCCAAAAAGTAGCTTCGAAAAACGCTTAGGTTAAGTTTCAGAGTTGCTTCTAATGTACCAAAGCTGGACTTAGACATAATTTCACTCTCACAACATTATGGCTGGTTGGAGACAGTCCGAACCACAAGTACCGGGTCCATGGTTCTGGGCGTATACTGGGGGGACGGGGACGACTCCCATTAACCCCTGACTATACCGGGGATACGCTTATCACAATGCCTTTCTGGTCTGTGCTGAAGCAGGGCATTCTGGCAGCCAAGTGGTTTGACCTTTATTAGTGCGCCTGGTTACCCCCTCTCGGAACCACAGACTTAGAAATCGCCAGCTCATATACAGTGCATAAAATATATTTATATATATACCCTTATACACCATTTTAATAAAAAATATCACAAAATTCTTCTAAGTCCCTCGGGAAGAGTGAAAGACGCGCACGTTCATTTTCAGAGCTCCTAGACCTTCCTATAAGAAGTTAGCCAAAAAGTAGCTTCGAAAAACGCTTAGGTTAAGTTTCAGAGTTGCTTCTAATGTACCAAAGCTGGACTTAGACATAATTTCACTCTCACAACATTATGGCTGGTTGGAGACAGTCCGAAGCATAAGTACCGGGTCCATGGTTCTGGCCGTATACTGGGGGGACGGGGGCGACTCCCATTAACCCCTGACTATACCGGGGATACGCTTATCACAATGCCTTTCTGGTCTGTGCTGTAGCAGGGCATTCTGGCAGCCAAGTGGCTTGACCTTTATTAGTGAGCCTGGTTACCCCCTCTCGGAACCACAGACTTAGAAATCGCCAGCTCATATACAGTGCATAAAATATATTTATATAATATATTTATATATATATACCCTTATACACCATTTTAATAAAAAATATCACACAATTCTTCTAAGTCCCTCGGGAAGAGTGAAAGACGCGCACGTTCATTTTCAGAGCTCCTAGACCTTCCTACTGGTATAAGAAGTTAGCCAAAAAGTAGCTTCGAAAAACGCTTAGGTTAAGTTTCAGAGTTGCTTCTAATGTACCAAAGCTGGACTTAGACATAATTTCACTCTCACAACATTATGGCTGGTTGGAGACAGTCCGAACCACAAGTACCGGGTCCATGGTTCTGGCCGTATACAGGGGGGACGGGGACGACTCCCATTAACCCCTGACTATACCGGGGATACGCTTATCACAATGCCTTTCTGGTCTGTCCTGAAGCAGGGCATTCTGGCAGCCAAGTGGCTTGACCTTTATTAGTGAGCCTGGTTACCCCCTCTCGGAACTACCGACTTAGAAATCGCCAGCTCATATACAGTGCATAAAATATATTTATATACTGTATATACCCTTATACACCATTTTAATAAAAAATATCACAAAATTATTCTAAGTCCCTCGGGAAGAGTGAAAGACGCGCACGTTCATTTTCAGAGCTCCTAGACCTTCCTATAAGAAGTTAGCCAAAAAGTAGCTTCGAAAAACGCTTAGGTTAAGTTTCAGAGTTGCTTCTAATGTACCAAAGCTGGACTTAGACATAATTTCACTCTCACAACATTATGGCTGGTTGGAGACAGTCCGAACCACAAGTACCGGGTCCATGGTACTGGGCGTATACTGGGGGGGACGGGGACAACTCCCATTAACCCCTGACTATACCGGGGATACGCTTATCACAATGCCTTTCTGGTCTGTGCTGAAGCAGGGCATTCTGGCAGCCAAGTGGCTTGACCTTTATTAGTGAGCCTGGTTACCCCCTCTCGGAACCACAGACTTAGAAATCGCCAGCTCATATACAGTGCATAAAATATATTTATATAATATATTTATATATATACCCTTATACACCATTTTAATAAAAAATATCACAAAATTCTTATAAGTCCCTCGGGAAGAGTGAAAGACGCGCACGTTCATTTTCAGAGCTCCTAGACCTTCCTACTGGTATAAGAAGTTAGCCAAAAAGTAGCTTCGAAAAACGCTTAGGTTAAGTTTCAGAGTTGCTTCTAATGTACCAAAGCTGGACTTAGACATAATTTCACTCTCACAACATTATGGCTAGTTGGAGACAGTCCGAACCACAAGTACCGGGTCCATGGTTCTGGGCGTATACTGGGGGGACGGGGACGACTCCCATTAACCCCTGACTATACCGGGGATACGCTTATCACAATGCCTTTCTGGTCTGTGCTGAAGCAGGGCATTCTGGCAGCCAAGTGGCTTGACCTTTATTAGTGCGCCTGGTTACCCCCTCTCGGAACCACAGACTTAGAAATCGCCAGCTCATATACAGTGCATAAAATATATTTATATATATACCCTTATACACCATTTTAATAAAAAATATCACAAATTTCTTCGAAGTCCCTCGGGAAGAGTGAAAGACGCGCACGTTCATTTTCAGAGCTCCTAGACCTTCCTATAAGAAGTTAGCCAAAAAGTAGCTTCGAAAAACGCTTAGGTTAAGTTTCAGAGTTGCTTCTAATGTACCAAATCTGGACTTAGACATAATTTCACTCTCACAACATTATGGCTGGTTGGAGACAGTCCGAACCACAAGTACCGGGTCGATGGTTCTGGGCGTATACTGGGGGGACGGGGACGACTCCCATTAACCCCTGACTATACCGGGGATACGCTTATCACAATGCCTTTCTGGTCTGTGCTGAAGAAGGGCATTCTGGCAGCCAAGTGGCTTGACCTTTATTAGTGAGCCTGGTTACCCCCTCTCGGAACCACAGACTTAGAAATCGCCAGCTCATATACAGTGCATAAAATATATTTATATAATATATTTATATATATACCCTTATACACCATTTTAATAAAAAATATCACAAAATTCTTCTAAGTCCCTCGGGAAGAGTGAAAGACGCGCACGTTCATTTTCAGCGCTCCTAGACCTTCCTATAAGAAGTTAGCCAAAAAGTAGCTTCGAAAAACGCTTAGGTTAAGTTTCAGAGTTGCTTCTAATGTACCAAAGCTGGACTTAGACATAATTTCACTCTCACAACATTATGGCTGGTTGGAGACAGTCCGAACCACAAGTACCGGGTCCATGGTTCTGGGCGTATACTGGGGGGGACGGGGACGACTCCCATTAACCCCTGACTATACCGGGGATACGCTTATCACAATGCCTTTCTGGTCTGTGCTGAAGAAGGGCATTCTGGCAGCCAAGTGGCTTGACCTTTATTAGTGAGCCTGGTTACCCTCTCTCGGAACCACAGACTTAGAAATCGCCAGCTCATATACAGTGCATAAAATATATTTATATATATACCCTTATACACCATTTTAATAAAAAATATCACAAAATTCTTCTAAGTCCCTCGGGAAGAGTGAAAGACGCGCACGTTCATTTTCAGAGCTCCTAGACCTTCCTATAAGAAGTTAGCCAAAAAGTAGCTTCGAAAAACGCTTAGGTTAAGTTTCAGAGTTGCTTCTAATGTACCAAAGCTGGACTTAGACATAATTTCACTCTCACAACATTATGGCTGGTTGGAGACATTCTGAACCACAAGTACCAGGTCGATGGTTCTGGGCGTATACTGGGGGGACGGGGACGACTCCCATTAACCCCTGACTATACCGGGGATACGCTTATCACAATGCCTTTCTGGTCTGTGCTGAAGCAGGGCATTCTGGCAGCCAAGTGGCTTGACCTTTATTAGTGAGCCTGGTTACCCCCTCTCGGAACCACAGACTTAGAAATCGCCAGCTCATATACAGTGCATAAAATATATTTATATATATACCCTTATACACCATTTTAATAAAAAATATCACAAAATTCTTCTAAGTCCCTCGGGAAGAGTGAAAGACGCGCACGTTCATTTTCAGAGCTCCTAGACCTTCCTATAAGAAGTTAGCCAAAAAGTAGCTTCGAAAAACGCTTAGGTTAAGTTTCAGAGTTGCTTCTAATGTACCAAAGCTGGACTTAGACATAATTTCACTCTCACAACATTATGGCTGGTTGGAGACATTCTGAACCACAAGTACCGGGTCGATGGTTCTGGGCGTATACTGGGGGGACGGGGACGACTCCCATTAACCCCTGACTATACCGGGGATACGCTTATCACAATGCCTTTCTGGTCTGTGCTGAAGCAGGGCATTCTGGCAGCCAAGTGGCTTGACCTTTATTAGTGAGCCTGGTTACCCCCTCTCGGAACCACAGACTTAGAAATCGCCAGCTCATATACAGTGCATAAAATATATTTATATAATATATTTATATATATACCCTTATACACCATTTTAATAAAAAATATCACAAAATTCTTCTAAGTCCCTCGGGAAGAGTGAAAGACGCGCACGTTCATTTTCAGCGCTCCTAGACCTTCCTATAAGAAGTTAGCCAAAAAGTAGCTTCGAAAAACGCTTAGGTTAAGTTTCAGAGTTGCTTCTAATGTACCAAAGCTGGACTTAGACATAATTTCACTCTCACAACATTATGGCTGGTTGGAGACATTCTGAACCACAAGTACCGGGTCGATGGTTCTGGGCGTATACTGGGGGGACGGGGACGACTCCCATTAACCCCTGACTATACCGGGGATACGCTTATCACAATGCCTTTCTGGTCTGTGCTGAAGCAGGGCATTCTGGCAGCCAAGTGGCTTGACCTTTATTAGTGAGCCTGGTTACCCCCTCTCGGAACCACAGACTTAGAAATCGCCAGCTCATATACAGTGCATAAAATATATTTATATAATATATTTATATATATACCCTTATACACCATTTTAATAAAAAATATCACAAAATTCTTCTAAGTCCCTCGGGAAGAGTGAAAGACGCGCACGTTCATTTTCAGCGCTCCTAGACCTTCCTATAAGAAGTTAGCCAAAAAGTAGCTTCGAAAAACGCTTAGGTTAAGTTTCAGAGTTGCTTCTAATGTACCAAAGCTGGACTTAGACATAATTTCACTCTCACAACATTATGGCTGGTTGGAGACAGTCCGAACCACAAGTACCGGGTCGATGGTTCTGGGCGTATACTGGGGCGACGGGGACGACTCCCATTAACCCCTGACTATACCGGGGATACGCTTATCACAATGCCTTTCTGGTCTGTGCTGAAGAAGGGCATTCTGGCAGCCAAGTGGCTTGACCTTTATTAGTGAGCCTGGTTACCCCCTCTCGGAACCACAGACTTAGAAATCGCCAGCTCATATACAGTGCATAAAATATATTTATATAATATATTTATATATATACCCTTATACACCATTTTAATAAAAAATATCACAAAATTCTTCTAAGTCCCTCGGGAAGAGTGAAAGACGCGCACGTTCATTTTCAGCGCTCCTAGACCTTCCTATAAGAAGTTAGCCAAAAAGTAGCTTCGAAAAACGCTTAGGTTAAGTTTCAGAGTTGCTTCTAATGTACCAAAGCTGGACTTAGACATAATTTCACTCTCACAACATTATGGCTGGTTGGAGACATTCTGAACCACAAGTACCGGGTCGATGGTTCTGGGCGTATACTGGGGGGACGGGGACGACTCCCATTAACCCCTGACTATACCGGGGATACGCTTATCACAATGCCTTTCTGGTCTGTGCTGAAGCAGGGCATTCTGGCAGCCAAGTGGCTTGACCTTTATTAGTGAGCCTGGTTACCCCCTCTCGGAACCACAGACTTAGAAATCGCCAGCTCATATAAAGTGCATAAAATATATTTATATATATACCCTTATACACCATTTTAATAAAAAATATCACAAAATTCTTCTAAGTCCCTCGGGAAGAGTGAAAGACGCGCACGTTCATTTTCAGAGCTCCTAGACCTTCCTATAAGAAGTTAGCCAAAAAGTAGCTTCGAAAAACGCTTAGGTTAAGTTTCAGAGTTGCTTCTAATGTACCAAAGCTGGACTTAGACATAATTTCACTCTCACAACATTATGGCTGGTTGGAGACAGTCCGAACCACAAGTACCGGGTCGATGGTTCTGGGCGTATACTGGGGCGACGGGGACGACTCCCATTAACCCCTGACTATACCGGGGATACGCTTATCACAATGCCTTTCTGGTCTGTGCTGAAGAAGGGCATTCTGGCAGCCAAGTGGCTTGACCTTTATTAGTGAGCCTGGTTACCCCCTCTCGGAACCACAGACTTAGAAATCGCCAGCTCATATACAGTGCATAAAATATATTTATATAATATATTTATATATATACCCTTATACACCATTTTAATAAAAAATATCACAAAATTCTTCTAAGTCCCTCGGGAAGAGTGAAAGACGCGCACGTTCATTTTCAGCGCTCCTAGACCTTCCTATAAGAAGTTAGCCAAAAAGTAGCTTCGAAAAACGCTTAGGTTAAGTTTCAGAGTTGCTTCTAATGTACCAAAGCTGGACTTAGACATAATTTCACTCTCACAACATTATGGCTGGTTGGAGACATTCTGAACCACAAGTACCGGGTCGATGGTTCTGGGCGTATACTGGGGGGACGGGGACGACTCCCATTAACCCCTGACTATACCGGGGATACGCTTATCACAATGCCTTTCTGGTCTGTGCTGAAGCAGGGCATTCTGGCAGCCAAGTGGCTTGACCTTTATTAGTGAGCCTGGTTACCCCCTCTCGGAACCACAGACTTAGAAATCGCCAGCTCATATACAGTGCATAAAATATATTTATATATATACCCTTATACACCATTTTAATAAAAAATATCACAAAATTCTTCTAAGTCCCTCGGGAAGAGTGAAAGACGCGCACGTTCATTTTCAGAGCTCCTAGACCTTCCTATAAGAAGTTAGCCAAAAAGTAGCTTCGAAAAACGCTTAGGTTAAGTTTCAGAGTTGCTTCTAATGTACCAAAGCTGGACTTAGACATAATTTCACTCTCACAACATTATGGCTGGTTGGAGACAGTCCGAACCACAAGTACCGGGTCGATGGTTCTGGGCGTATACTGGGGGGACGGGGACGACTCCCATTAACCCCTGACTATACCGGGGATACGCTTATCACAATGCCTTTCTGGTCTGTGCTGAAGAAGGGCATTCTGGCAGCCAAGTGGCTTGACCTTTATTAGTGAGCCTGGTTACCCCCTCTCGGAACCACAGACTTAGAAATCGCCAGCTCATATACAGTGCATAAAATATATTTATACAGTATAATATATTTATATATATACCCTTATACACCATTTTAATAAAAAATATCACAAAATTCTTCTAAGTCCCTCGGGAAGAGTGAAAGACGCGCACGTTCATTTTCAGCGCTCCTAGACCTTCCTATAAGAAGTTAGCCAAAAAGTAGCTTCGAAAAACGCTTAGGTTAAGTTTCAGAGTTGCTTCTAATGTACCAAAGCTGGACTTAGACATAATTTCACTCTCACAACATTATGGCTGGTTGGAGACAGTCCGAACCACAAGTACCGGGTCCATGGTTCTGGGCGTATACTGGGGGGGACGGGGACGACTCCCATTAACCCCTGACTATACCGGGGATACGCTTATCACAATGCCTTTCTGGTCTGTGCTGAAGAAGGGCATTCTGGCAGCCAAGTGGCTTGACCTTTATTAGTGAGCCTGGTTACCCTCTCTCGAAACCACAGACTTAGAAATCGCCAGCTCATATACAGTGCATAAAATATATTTATATATATACCCTTATACACCATTTTAATAAAAAATATCACAAAATTCTTCTAAGTCCCTCGGGAAGAGTGAAAGACGCGCACGTTCATTTTCAGAGCTCCTAGACCTTCCTATAAGAAGTTAGCCAAAAAGTAGCTTCGAAAAACGCTTAGGTTAAGTTTCAGAGTTGCTTCTAATGTACCAAAGCTGGACTTAGACATAATTTCACTCTCACAACATTATGGCTGGTTGGAGACATTCTGAACCACAAGTACCGGGTCGATGGTTCTGGGCGTATACTGGGGGGACGGGGACGACTCCCATTAACCCCTGACTATACCGGGGATACGCTTATCACAATGCCTTTCTGGTCTGTGCTGAAGCAAGGCATTCTGGCAGCCAAGTGGCTTGACCTTTATTAGTGAGCCTGGTTACCCCCTCTCGGAACCACAGACTTAGAAATCGCCAGCTCATATACAGTGCATAAAATATATTTATATATATACCCTTATACACCATTTTAATAAAAAATATCACAAAATTCTTCTAAGTCCCTCGGGAAGAGTGAAAGACGCGCACGTTCATTTTCAGAGCTCCTAGACCTTCCTATAAGAAGTTAGCCAAAAAGTAGCTTCGAAAAACGCTTAGGTAAAGTTTCAGAGTTGCTTCTAATGTACCAAAGCTGGACTTAGACATAATTTCACTCTCACAACATTATGGCTGGTTGGAGACATTCTGAACCACAAGTACCGGGTCGATGGTTCTGGGCGTATACTGGGGGGACGGGGACGACTCCCATTAACCCCTGACTATACCGGGGATACGCTTATCACAATGCCTTTCTGGTCTGTGCTGAAGCAGGGCATTCTGGCAGCCAAGTGGCTTGACCTTTATTAGTGAGCCTGGTTACCCCCTCTCGGAACCACAGACTTAGAAATCGCCAGCTCATATACAGTGCATAAAATATATTTATATATATACCCTTATACACCATTTTAATAAAAAATATCACAAAATTCTTCTAAGTCCCTCGGGAAGAGTGAAAGACGCGCACGTTCATTTTCAGCGCTCCTAGACCTTCCTATAAGAAGTTAGCCAAAAAGTAGCTTCGAAAAACGCTTAGGTTAAGTTTCAGAGTTGCTTCTAATGTACCAAAGCTGGACTTAGACATAATTTCACTCTCACAACATTATGGCTGGTTGGAGACATTCTGAACCACAAGTACCGGGTCGATGGTTCTGGGCGTATACTGGGGGGACGGGGACGACTCCCATTAACCCCTGACTATACCGGGGATACGCTTATCACAATGCCTTTCTGGTCTGTGCTGAAGCAGGGCATTCTGGCAGCCAAGTGGCTTGACCTTTATTAGTGAGCCTGGTTACCCCCTCTCGGAACCACAGACTTAGAAATCGCCAGCTCATATACAGTGCATAAAATATATTTATATATATACCCTTATACACCATTTTAATAAAAAATATCACAAAATTCTTCTAAGTCCCTCGGGAAGAGTGAAAGACGCGCACGTTCATTTTCAGAGCTCCTAGACCTTCCTATAAGAAGTTAGCCAAAAAGTAGCTTCGAAAAACGCTTAGGTTAAGTTTCAGAGTGGCTTCTAATGTACCAAAGCTGGACTTAGACATAATTTCACTCTCACAACATTATGGCTGGTTGGAGACAGTCCGAACCACAAGTACCGGGTCGATGGTTCTGGGCGTATACTGGGGGGACGGGGACGACTCCCATTAACCCCTGACTATACCGGGGATACGCTTATCACAATGCCTTTCTGGTCTGTGCTGAAGCAGGGCATTCTGGCATCCAAGTGGCTTGACCTTTATTAGTGAGACTGGTTACCCCCTCTCGGAACCACAGACTTAGAAATCGCCAGCTCATATACAGTGCATAAAATATATTTATATAATATATTTATATATATACCCTTATACACCATTTTAATAAAAAATATCACAAAATTCTTCTAAGTCACTCGGGAAGAGTGAAAGACGCGCACGTTCATTTTCAGCGCTCCTAGACCTTCCTATAAGTAGTTAGCCAAAAAGTAGCTTCGAAAAACGCTTAGGTTAAGTTTCAGAGTTGCTTCTAATGTACCAAAGCTGGACTTAGACATAATTTCACTCTCACAACATTATGGCTGGTTGGAGACAGTCCGAACCACAAGTACCGGGTCCATGGTTCTGGGCGTATACTGGGGGGACGGGGACGACTCCCATTAACCCCTGACTATACCGGGGATACGCTTATCACAATGCCTTTCTGGTCTGTGCTGAAGCAGGGCATTCTGGCAGCCAAGTGGTTTGACCTTTATTAGTGCGCCTGGTTACCCCCTCTCGGAACCACAGACTTATAAATCGCCAGCTCATATACAGTGCATAAAATATATTTATATATATACCCTTATACACCATTTTAATAAAAAATATCACAAAATTCTTCTAAGTCCCTCGGGAAGAGTGAAAGACGCGCACGTTCATTTTCAGAGCTCCTAGACCTTCCTATAAGAAGTTAGCCAAAAAGTAGCTTCGAAAAACGCTTAGGTTAAGTTTCAGAGTTGCTTCCAATGTACCAAAGCTGGACTTAGACATAATTTCACTCTCACAACATTATGGCTGGTTGGAGACATTCTGAACCACAAGTACCGGGTCGATGGTTCTGGGCGTATACTGGGGGAACGGGGACGACTCCCATTAACCCCTGACTATACCGGGGATACGCTTATCACAATGCCTTTCTGGTCTGTGCTGAAGCAGGGCATTCTGGCAGCCAAGTGGCTTGACCTTTATTAGTGAGCCTGGTTACCCCCTCTCGGAACCACAGACTTAGAAATCGCCAGCTCATATACAGTGCATAAAATATATTTATATATATACCCTTATACACCATTTTAATAAAAAATATCACAAAATTCTTCTAAGTCCCTCGGGAAGAGTGAAAGACGCGCACGTTCATTTTCAGAGCTCCTAGACCTTCCTATAAGAAGTTAGCCAAAAAGTAGCTTCGAAAAACGCTTAGGTTAAGTTTCAGAGTTGCTTCTAATGTACCAAAGCTGGACTTAGACATAATTTCACTCTCACAACATTATGGCTGGTTGGAGACAGTCCGAACCACAAGTACCGGGTCGATGGTTCTGGGCGTATACTGGGGGGACGGGGACGACTCCCATTAACCCCTGACTATACCGGGGATACGCTTATCACAATGCCTTTCTGGTCTGTGCTGAAGCAGGGCATTCTGGCAGCCAAGTGGCTTGACCTTTATTAGTGAGACTGGTTACCCCCTCTCGGAACCACAGACTTAGAAATCGCCAGCTCATATACAGTGCATAAAATATATTTATATAATATATTTATATATATACCCTTATACACCATTTTAATAAAAAATATCACAAAATACTTCTAAGTCCCTCGGGAAGAGAGAAAGACGCGCACGTTCATTTTCAGCGCTCCTAGACCTTCCTATAAGAAGTTAGCCAAAAAGTAGCTTCGAAAAACGCTTAGGTTAAGTTTCAGAGTTGCTTCTAATGTACCAAAGCTGGACTTAGACATAATTTCACTCTCACAACATTATGGCTGGTTGGAGACAGTCCGAACCACAAGTACCGGGTCCATGGTTCTGGGCGTATACTGGGGGGGACGGGGACGACTCCCATTAACCCCTGACTATACCGGGGATACGCTTATCACAATGCCTTTCTGGTCTGTGCTGAAGCAGGGCATTCTGGCAGCCAAGTGGCTTGACCTTTATTAGTGAGCCTGGTTACCCCCTCTCGGAACCACAGACTTAGAAATCGCCAGCTCATATACAGTGCATAAAATATATTTATATATATACCCTTATACACCATTTTAATAAAAAATATCACAAAATTCTTCTAAGTCCCTCGGGAAGAGTGAAAGACGCGCACGTTCATTTTCAGAGCTCCTAGACCTTCCTATAAGAAGTTAGCCAAAAAGTAGCTTCGAAAAACGCTTACGTTAAGTTTCAGAGTTGCTTCTAATGTACCAAAGCTGGACTTAGACATAATTTCACTCTCACAACATTATGGCTGGTTGGAGACAGTCCGAACCACAAGTACCGGGTCCATGGTTCTGGGCGTATACTGGGGGGACGGGGACGACTCCCATTAACCCCTGACTATACCGGGGATACGCTTATCACAATGCCTTTCTGGTCTGTGCTGAAGCAGGGCATTCTGGCAGCCAAGTGGTTTGACCTTTATTAGTGCGCCTGGTTACCACCTCTCGGAACCACAGACTTAGAAATCGCCAGCTCATAAACATTGCATAAAATATATTTATATATATACCCTTATACACCATTTTAATAAAAAATATCACAAAATTCTTCTAAGTCCCTCGGGAAGAGTGAAAGACGCGCACGTTCATTTTCAGAGCTCCTAGACCTTCCTATAAGAAGTTAGCCAAAAAGTAGCTTCGAAAAACGCTTACGTTAAGTTTCAGAGTTGCTTCTAATGTACCAAAGCTGGACTTAGACATAATTTCACTCTCACAACATTATGGCTGGTTGGAGACAGTCCGAACCACAAGTACCGGGTCCATGGTTCTGGGCGTATACTGGGGGGACGGGGACGACTCCCATTAACCCCTGACTATACCGGGGATACGCTTATCACAATGCCTTTCTGGTCTGTGCTGAAGCAGGGCATTCTGGCAGCCAAGTGGTTTGACCTTTATTAGTGCGCCTGGTTACCCCCTCTCGGAACCACAGACTTAGAAATCGCCAGCTCATATACAGTGCATAAAATATATTTATATATATACCCTTATACACCATTTTAATAAAAAATATCACAAAATTCTTCTAAGTCCCTCGGGAAGAGTGAAAGACGCGCACGTTCATTTTCAGAGCTCCTAGACCTTCCTATAAGAAGTTAGCCAAAAAGTAGCTTCGAAAAACGCTTAGGTTAAGTTTCAGAGTTGCTTCTAATGTACCAAAGCTGGACTTAGACATAATTTCACTCTCACAACATTATGGCTGGTTGGAGACAGTCCGAACCACAAGTACCGGGTCCATGGTTCTGGGCGTATACTGGGGGGGACGGGGACGACTCCCATTAACCCCTGACTATACCGGGGATACGCTTATCACAATGCCTTTCTGGTCTGTGCTGAAGCAGGGCATTCTGGCAGCCAAGTGGCTTGACCTTTATTAGTGAGCCTGGTTACCCCCTCTCGGAACCACAGACTTAGAAATCGCCAGCTCATATACAGTGCATAAAATATATTTATATAATATATTTATATATATACCCTTATACACCATTTTAATAAAAAATATCACAAAATTCTTCTAAGTCACTCGGGAAGAGTGAAAGACGCGCACGTTCATTTTCAGCGCTCCTAGACCTTCCTATAAGTAGTTAGCCAAAAAGTAGCTTCGAAAAACGCTTAGGTTAAGTTTCAGAGTTGCTTCTAATGTACCAAAGCTGGACTTAGACATAATTTCACTCTCACAACATTATGGCTGGTTGGAGACAGTCCGAACCACAAGTACCGGGTCCATGGTTCTGGGCGTATACTGGGGGGACGGGGACGACTCCCATTAACCCCTGACTATACCGGGGATACGCTTATCACAATGCCTTTCTGGTCTGTGCTGAAGCAGGGCATTCTGGCAGCCAAGTGGTTTGACCTTTATTAGTGCGCCTGGTTACCCCCTCTCGGAACCACAGACTTAGAAATCGCCAGCTCATATACAGTGCATAAAATATATTTATATATATACCCTTATACACCATTTTAATAAAAAATATCACAAAATTCTTCTAAGTCCCTCGGGAAGAGTGAAAGACGCGCACGTTCATTTTCAGAGCTCCTAGACCTTCCTATAAGAAGTTAGCCAAAAAGTAGCTTCGAAAAACGCTTAGGTTAAGTTTCAGAGTTGCTTCTAATGTACCAAAGCTGGACTTAGACATAATTTCACTCTCACAACATTATGGCTGGTTGGAGACAGTCCGAACCACAAGTACCGGGTCCATGGTTCTGGGCGTATACTGGGGGGACGGGGACGACTCCCATTAACCCCTGACTATACCGGGGATACGCTTATCACAATGCCTTTCTGGTCTGTGCTGAAGCAGGGCATTCTGGCAGCCAAGTGGCTTGACCTTTATTAGTGAGCCTGGTTACCCCCTCTCGGAACTACCGACTTAGAAATCGCCAGCTCATATACAGTGCATAAAATATATTTATATATATACCCTTATACACCATTTTAATAAAAAATATCACAAAATTCTTCTAAGTCCCTCGGGAAGAGTGAAAGACGCGCACGTTCATTTTCAGAGCTCCTAGACCTTCCTATAAGAAGTTAGCCAAAAAGTAGCTTCGAAAAACGCTTAGGTTAAGTTTCAGAGTTGCTTCTAATGTACCAAAGCTGGACTTAGACATAATTTCACTCTCACAACATTATGGCTGGTTGGAGACAGTCCGAAGCACAAGTACCGGGTCCATGGTTCTGGCCGTATACTGGGGGGACGGGGGCGACTCCCATTAACCCCTGACTATACCGGGGATACGCTTATCACAATGCCTTTCTGGTCTGTGCTGTAGCAGGGCATTCTGGCAGCCAAGTGGCTTGACCTTTATTAGTGAGCCTGGTTACCCCCTCTCGGAACCACAGACTTAGAAATCGCCAGCTCATATACAGTGCATAAAATATATTTATATAATATATTTATATATATATACCCTTATACACCATTTTAATAAAAAATATCACAAAATTCTTCTAAGTCCCTCGGGAAGAGTGAAAGACGCGCACGTTCATTTTCAGAGCTCCTAGACCTTCCTACTGGTATAAGAAGTTAGCCAAAAAGTAGCTTCGAAAAACGCTTAGGTTAAGTTTCAGAGTTGCTTCTAATGTACCAAAGCTGGACTTAGACATAATTTCACTCTCACAACATTATGCTGGTTGGAGACAGTCCGAACCACAAGTACCGGGTCCATGGTTCTGGCCGTATACAGGGGGGACGGGGACGACTCCCATTAACCCCTGACTATACCGGGGATACGCTTATCACAATGCCTTTCTGGTCTGTCCTGAAGCAGGGCATTCTGGCAGCCAAGTGGCTTGACCTTTATTAGTGAGCCTGGTTACCCCCTCTCGGAACTACCGACTTAGAAATCGCCAGCTCATATACAGTGCATAAAATATATTTATATATATACCCTTATACACCATTTTAATAAAAAATATCACAAAATTCTTCTAAGTCCCTCGGGAAGAGTGAAAGACGCGCACGTTCATTTTCAGAGCTCCTAGACCTTCCTATAAGAAGTTAGCCAAAAAGTAGCTTCGAAAAACGCTTAGGTTAAGTTTCAGAGTTGCTTCTAATGTACCAAAGCTGGACTTAGACATAATTTCACTCTCACAACATTATGGCTGGTTGGAGACAGTCCGAACCACAAGTACCGGGTCCATGGTACTGGGCGTATACTGGGGGGGACGGGGACAACTCCCATTAACCCCTGACTATACCGGGGATACGCTTATCACAATGCCTTTCTGGTCTGTGCTGAAGCAGGGCATTCTGGCAGCCAAGTGGCTTGACCTTTATTAGTGAGCCTGGTTACCCCCTCTCGGAACCACAGACTTAGAAATCGCCAGCTCATATACAGTGCATAAAATATATTTATATAATATATTTATATATATACCCTTATACACCATTTTAATAAAAAATATCACAAAATTCTTCTAAGTCCCTCGGGAAGAGTGAAAGACGCGCACGTTCATTTTCAGAGCTCCTAGACCTTCCTATAAGAAGTTAGCCAAAAAGTAGCTTCGAAAAACGCTTAGGTTAAGTTTCAGAGTTGCTTCTAATGTACCAAAGCTGGACTTAGACATAATTTCACTCTCACAACATTATGGCTGGTTGGAGACAGTCCGAACCACAAGTACCGGGTCCATGGTTCTGGCCGTATACTGGGGGGACGGGGACGACTCCCATTAACACCTGACTATACCGGGGATACGCTTATCACAATGCCTTTCTGGTCTGTCATGAAGCAGGGCATTCTGGCAGCCAAGTGGCTTGACCTTTATTAGTGAGCCTGGTTACCCCCTCTCGGAACTACCGACTTAGAAATCGCCAGCTCATATACAGTGCATAAAATATATTTATATAATATATTTATATATATATACCCTTATACACCATTTTAATAAAAAATATCACAAAATTCTTATAAGTCCCTCGGGAAGAGTGAAAGACGCGCACGTTCATTTTCAGAGCTCCTAGACCTTCCTACTGGTATAAGAAGTTAGCCAAAAAGTAGCTTCGAAAAACGCTTAGGTTAAGTTTCAGAGTTGCTTCTAATGTACCAAAGCTGGACTTAGACATAATTTCACTCTCACAACATTATGGCTGGTTGGAGACAGTCCGAACCACAAGTACCGGGTCCATGGTTCTGGGCGTATACTGGGGGGACGGGGACGACTCCCATTAACCCCTGACTATACCGGGGATACGCTTATCACAATGCCTTTCTGGTCTGTGCTGAAGCAGGGCATTCTGGCAGCCAAGTGGCTTGACCTTTATTAGTGCGCCTGGTTACCCCCTCTCGGAACCACAGACTTAGAAATCGCCAGCTCATATACAGTGCATAAAATATATTTATATATATACCCTTATACACCATTTTAATAAAAAATATCACAAATTTCTTCTAAGTCCCTCGGGAAGAGTGAAAGACGCGCACGTTCATTTTCAGAGCTCCTAGACCTTCCTATAAGAAGTTAGCCAAAAAGTAGCTTCGAAAACGCTTAGGTTAAGTTTCAGAGTTGCTTCTAATGTACCAAATCTGGACTTAGACATAATTTCACTCTCACAACATTATGGCTGGTTGGAGACAGTCCGAACCACAAGTACCGGGTCGATGGTTCTGGGCGTATACTGGGGGGACGTGGACGACTCCCATTAACCCCTGACTATACCGGGGATACGCTTATCACAATGCCTTTCTGGTCTGTGCTGAAGAAGGGCATTCTGGCAGCCAAGTGGCTTGACCTTTATTAGTGAGCCTGGTTACCCCCTCTCGGAACCACAGACTTACAAATCGCCAGCTCATATACAGTGCATAAAATATATTTATATAATATATTTATATATATACCCTTATACACCATTTTAATAAAAAATATCACAAAATTCTTCTAAGTCCCTCGGGAAGAGTGAAAGACGCGCACGTTCATTTTCAGCGCTCCTAGACCTTCCTATAAGAAGTTAGCCAAAAAGTAGCTTCGAAAAACGCTTAGGTTAAGTTTCAGAGTTGCTTCTAATGTACCAAAGCTGGACTTAGACATAATTTCACTCTCACAACATTATGGCTGGTTGGAGACAGTCCGAACCACAAGTACCGGGTCCATGGTTCTGGGCGTATACTGGGGGGGACGGGGACGACTCCCATTAACCCCTGACTATACCGGGGATACGCTTATCACAATGCCTTTCTGGTCTGTGCTGAAGAAGGGCATTCTGGCAGCCAAGTGGCTTGACCTTTATTAGTGAGCCTGGTTACCCTCTCTCGGAACCACAGACTTAGAAATCGCCAGCTCATATACAGTGCATAAAATATATTTATATAATATATTTATATATATATACCCTTATACACCATTTTAATAAAAAATATCACAAAATTCTTCTAAGTCCCTCGGGAAGAGTGAAAGACGCGCACGTTCATTTTCAGAGCTCCTAGACCTTCCTATAAGAAGTTAGCCAAAAAGTAGCTTCGAAAAACGCTTAGGTTAAGTTTCAGAGTTGCTTCTAATGTACCAAAGCTGGACTTAGACATAATTTCACTCTCACAACATTATGCTGGTTGGAGACAGTCCGAACCACAAGTACCGGGTCCATGGTTCTGGCCGTATACAGGGGGGACGGGGACGACTCCCATTAACCCCTGACTATACCGGGGATACGCTTATCACAATGCCTTTCTGGTCTGTCCTGAAGCAGGGCATTCTGGCAGCCAAGTGGCTTGACCTTTATTAGTGAGCCTGGTTACCCCCTCTCGGAACTACCGACTTAGAAATCGCCAGCTCATATACAGTGCATAAAATATATTTATATATATACCCTTATACACCATTTTAATAAAAAATATCACAAAATTCTTCTAAGTCCCTCGGGAAGAGTGAAAGACGCGCACGTTCATTTTCAGAGCTCCTAGACCTTCCTATAAGAAGTTAGCCAAAAAGTAGCTTCGAAAAACGCTTAGGTTAAGTTTCAGAGTTGCTTCTAATGTACCAAAGCTGGACTTAGACATAATTTCACTCTCACAACATTATGGCTGGTTGGAGACAGTCCGAACCACAAGTACCGGGTCCATGGTACTGGGCGTATACTGGGGGGGACGGGGACAACTCCCATTAACCCCTGACTATACCGGGGATACGCTTATCACAATGCCTTTCTGGTCTGTGCTGAAGCAGGGCATTCTGGCAGCCAAGTGGCTTGACCTTTATTAGTGAGCCTGGTTACCCCCTCTCGGAACCACAGACTTAGAAATCGCCAGCTCATATACAGTGCATAAAATATATTTATATAATATATTTATATATATACCCTTATACACCATTTTAATAAAAAATATCACAAAATTCTTCTAAGTCCCTCGGGAAGAGTGAAAGACGCGCACGTTCATTTTCAGAGCTCCTAGACCTTCCTATAAGAAGTTAGCCAAAAAGTAGCTTCGAAAAACGCTTAGGTTAAGTTTCAGAGTTGCTTCTAATGTACCAAAGCTGGACTTAGACATAATTTCACTCTCACAACATTATGGCTGGTTGGAGACAGTCCGAACCACAAGTACCGGGTCCATGGTTCTGGCCGTATACTGGGGGGACGGGGACGACTCCCATTAACACCTGACTATACCGGGGATACGCTTATCACAATGCCTTTCTGGTCTGTCCTGAAGCAGGGCATTCTGGCAGCCAAGTGGCTTGACCTTTATTAGTGAGCCTGGTTACCCCCTCTCGGAACTACCGACTTAGAAATCGCCAGCTCATATACAGTGCATAAAATATATTTATATAATATATTTATATATATATACCCTTATACACCATTTTAATAAAAAATATCACAAAATTCTTATAAGTCCCTCGGGAAGAGTGAAAGACGCGCACGTTCATTTTCAGAGCTCCTAGACCTTCCTACTGGTATAAGAAGTTAGCCAAAAAGTAGCTTCGAAAAACGCTTAGGTTAAGTTTCAGAGTTGCTTCTAATGTACCAAAGCTGGACTTAGACATAATTTCACTCTCACAACATTATGGCTGGTTGGAGACAGTCCGAACCACAAGTACCGGGTCCATGGTTCTGGGCGTATACTGGGGGGACGGGGACGACTCCCATTAACCCCTGACTATACCGGGGATACGCTTATCACAATGCCTTTCTGGTCTGTGCTGAAGCAGGGCATTCTGGCAGCCAAGTGGCTTGACCTTTATTAGTGCGCCTGGTTACCCCCTCTCGGAACCACAGACTTAGAAATCGCCAGCTCATATACAGTGCATAAAATATATTTATATATATACCCTTATACACCATTTTAATAAAAAATATCACAAATTTCTTCTAAGTCCCTCGGGAAGAGTGAAAGACGCGCACGTTCATTTTCAGAGCTCCTAGACCTTCCTATAAGAAGTTAGCCAAAAAGTAGCTTCGAAAACGCTTAGGTTAAGTTTCAGAGTTGCTTCTAATGTACCAAATCTGGACTTAGACATAATTTCACTCTCACAACATTATGGCTGGTTGGAGACAGTCCGAACCACAAGTACCGGGTCGATGGTTCTGGGCGTATACTGGGGGGACGTGGACGACTCCCATTAACCCCTGACTATACCGGGGATACGCTTATCACAATGCCTTTCTGGTCTGTGCTGAAGAAGGGCATTCTGGCAGCCAAGTGGCTTGACCTTTATTAGTGAGCCTGGTTACCCCCTCTCGGAACCACAGACTTAGAAATCGCCAGCTCATATACAGTGCATAAAATATATTTATATAATATATTTATATATATACCCTTATACACCATTTTAATAAAAAATATCACAAAATTCTTCTAAGTCCCTCGGGAAGAGTGAAAGACGCGCACGTTCATTTTCAGCGCTCCTAGACCTTCCTATAAGAAGTTAGCCAAAAAGTAGCTTCGAAAAACGCTTAGGTAAAGTTTCAGAGTAGCTTCTAATGTACCAAATCTGGACTTAGACATAATTTCACTCTCACAACATTATGGCTGGTTGGAGACAGTCCGAACCACAAGTACCGGGTCCATGGTACTGGGCGTATACTGGGGGGGACGGGGACAACTCCCATTAACCCCTGACTATACCGGGGATACGCTTATCACAATGCCTTTCTGGTCTGTGCTGAAGCAGGGCATTCTGGCAGCCAAGTGGCTTGACCTTTATTAGTGAGCCTGGTTACCCCCTCTCGGAACCACAGACTTAGAAATCGCCAGCTCATATACAGTGCATAAAATATATTTATATAATATATTTATATATATACCCTTATACACCATTTTAATAAAAAATATCACAAAATTCTTCTAAGTCCCTCGGGAAGAGTGAAAGACGCGCACGTTCATTTTCAGAGCTCCTAGACCTTCCTATAAGAAGTTAGCCAAAAAGTAGCTTCGAAAAACGCTTAGGTTAAGTTTCAGAGTTGCTTCTAATGTACCAAAGCTGGACTTAGACATAATTTCACTCTCACAACATTATGGCTGGTTGGAGACAGTCCGAACCACAAGTACCGGGTCCATGGTTCTGGCCGTATACTGGGGGGACGGGGACGACTCCCATTAACACCTGACTATACCGGGGATACGCTTATCACAATGCCTTTCTGGTCTGTCCTGAAGCAGGGCATTCTGGCAGCCAAGTGGCTTGACCTTTATTAGTGAGCCTGGTTACCCCCTCTCGGAACTACCGACTTAGAAATCGCCAGCTCATATACAGTGCATAAAATATATTTATATAATATATTTATATATATATACCCTTATACACCATTTTAATAAAAAATATCACAAAATTCTTATAAGTCCCTCGGGAAGAGTGAAAGACGCGCACGTTCATTTTCAGAGCTCCTAGACCTTCCTACTGGTATAAGAAGTTAGCCAAAAAGTAGCTTCGAAAAACGCTTAGGTTAAGTTTCAGAGTTGCTTCTAATGTACCAAAGCTGGACTTAGACATAATTTGACTCTCACAACATTATGGCTGGTTGGAGACAGTCCGAACCACAAGTACCGGGTCCATGGTTCTGGGCGTATACTGGGGGGACGGGGACGACTCCCATTAACCCCTGACTATACCGGGGATACGCTTATCACAATGCCTTTCTGGTCTGTGCTGAAGCAGGGCATTCTGGCAGCCAAGTGGCTTGACCTTTATTAGTGCGCCTGGTTACCCCCTCTCGGAACCACAGACTTAGAAATCGCCAGCTCATATACAGTGCATAAAATATATTTATATATATACCCTTATACACCATTTTAATAAAAAATATCACAAATTTCTTCTAAGTCCCTCGGGAAGAGTGAAAGACGCGCACGTTCATTTTCAGAGCTCCTAGACCTTCCTATAAGAAGTTAGCCAAAAAGTAGCTTCGAAAACGCTTAGGTTAAGTTTCAGAGTTGCTTCTAATGTACCAAATCTGGACTTAGACATAATTTCACTCTCACAACATTATGGCTGGTTGGAGACAGTCCGAACCACAAGTACCGGGTCGATGGTTCTGGGCGTATACTGGGGGGACGTGGACGACTCCCATTAACCCCTGACTATACCGGGGATACGCTTATCACAATGCCTTTCTGGTCTGTGCTGAAGAAGGGCATTCTGGCAGCCAAGTGGCTTGACCTTTATTAGTGAGCCTGGTTACCCCCTCTCGGAACCACAGACTTAGAAATCGCCAGCTCATATACAGTGCATAAAATATATTTATATAATATATTTATATATATACCCTTATACACCATTTTAATAAAAAATATCACAAAATTCTTCTAAGTCCCTCGGGAAGAGTGAAAGACGCGCACGTTCATTTTCAGCGCTCCTAGACCTTCCTATAAGAAGTTAGCCAAAAAGTAGCTTCGAAAAACGCTTAGGTAAAGTTTCAGAGTTGCTTCTAATGTACCAAAGCTGGACTTAGACATAATTTCACTCTCACAACATTATGGCTGGTTGGAGACAGTCCGAACCACAAGTACCGGGTCCATGGTTCTGGGCGTATACTGGGGGGGACGGGGACGACTCCCATTAACCCCTGACTATACCGGGGATACGCTTATCACAATGCCTTTCTGGTCTGTGCTGAAGAAGGGCATTCTGGCAGCCAAGTGGCTTGACCTTTATTAGTGAGCCTGGTTACCCTCTCTCGGAACCACAGACTTAGAAATCGCCAGCTCATATACAGTGCATAAAATATATTTATATAATATATTTATATATATACCCTTATACAACATTTTAATAAAAAATATCACAAAATTCTTCTAAGTCCCTCGGGAAGAGTGAAAGACGCGCACGTTCATTTTCAGAGCTCCTAGACCTTCCTATAAGAAGTTAGCCAAAAAGTAGCTTCGAAAACGCTTAGGTTAAGTTTCAGAGTAGCTTCTAATGTACCAAATCTGGACTTAGACATAATTTCACTCTCACAACATTATGGCTGGTTGGAGACAGTCCGAACCACAAGTACCGGGTCGATGGTTCTGGGCGTATACTGGGGGGACGTGGACGACTCCCATTAACCCCTGACTATACCGGGGATACGCTTATCACAATGCCTTTCTGGTCTGTGCTGAAGAAGGGCATTCTGGCAGCCAAGTGGCTTGACCTTTATTAGTGAGCCTGGTTACCCCCTCTCGGAACCACAGACTTAGAAATCGCCAGCTCATATACAGTGCATAAAATATATTTATATAATATATTTATATATATACCCTTATACACCATTTTAATAAAAAATATCACAAAATTCTTCTAAGTCCCTCGGGAAGAGTGAAAGACGCGCACGTTCATTTTCAGCGCTCCTAGACCTTCCTATAAGAAGTTAGCCAAAAAGTAGCTTCGAAAAACGCTTAGGTTAAGTTTCAGAGTTGCTTCTAATGTACCAAAGCTGGACTTAGACATAATTTCACTCTCACAACATTATGGCTGGTTGGAGACAGTCCGAACCACAAGTACCGGGTCCATGGTTCTGGGCGTATACTGGGGGGGACGGGGACGACTCCCATTAACCCCTGACTATACCGGGGATACGCTTATCACAATGCCTTTCTGGTCTGTGCTGAAGAAGGGCATTCTGGCAGCCAAGTGGCTTGACCTTTATTAGTGAGCCTGGTTACCCTCTCTCGGAACCACAGACTTAGAAATCGCCAGCTCATATACAGTGCATAAAATATATTTATATATATACCCTTATACACCATTTTAATAAAAAATATCACAAAATTCTTCTAAGTCCCTCGGGAAGAGTGAAAGACGCGCACGTTCATTTTCAGAGCTCCTAGACCTTCATATAAGAAGTTAGCCAAAAAGTAGCTTCGAAAAACGCTTAGGTTAAGTTTCAGAGTTGCTTCTAATGTACCAAAGCTGGACTTAGACATAATTTCACTCTCACAACATTATGGCTGGTTGGAGACAGTCCGAAGCACAAGTACCGGGTCCATGGTTCTGGCCGTATACTGGGGGGACGGGGGCGACTCCCATTAACCCCTGACTATACCGGGGATACGCTTATCACAATGCCTTTCTGGTCTGTGCTGTAGCAGGGCATTCTGGCAGCCAAGTGGCTTGACCTTTATTAGTGAGCCTGGTTACCCCCTCTCGGAACCACAGACTTAGAAATCGCCAGCTCATATACAGTGCATAAAATATATTTATATAATATATTTATATATATATACCCTTATACACCATTTTAATAAAAAATATCACAAAATTCTTCTAAGTCCCTCGGGAAGAGTGAAAGACGCGCACGTTCATTTTCAGAGCTCCTAGACCTTCCTACCGGTATAAGAAGTTAGCCAAAAAGTAGCTTCGAAAAACGCTTAGGTTAAGTTTCAGAGTTGCTTCTAATGTACCAAAGCTGGACTTAGACATAATTTCACTCTCACAACATTATGCTGGTTGGAGACAGTCCGAACCACAAGTACCGGGTCCATGGTTCTGGCCGTATACAGGGGGGACGGGGACGACTCCCATTAACCCCTGACTATACCGGGGATACGCTTATCACAATGCCTTTCTGGTCTGTCCTGAAGCAGGGCATTCTGGCAGCCAAGTGGCTTGACCTTTATTAGTGAGCCTGGTTACCCCCTCTCGGAACTACCGACTTAGAAATCGCCAGCTCATATACAGTGCATAAAATATATTTATATATATACCCTTATACACCATTTTAATAAAAAATATCACAAAATTCTTCTAAGTCCCTCGGGAAGAGTGAAAGACGCGCACGTTCATTTTCAGAGCTCCTAGACCTTCCTATAAGAAGTTAGCCTAAAAGTAGCTTCGAAAAACGCTTAGGTTAAGTTTCAGAGTTGCTTCTAATGTACCAAAGCTGGACTTAGACATAATTTCACTCTCACAACATTATGGCTGGTTGGAGACAGTCCGAACCACAAGTACCGGGTCCATGGTACTGGGCGTATACTGGGGGGGACGGGGACAACTCCCATTAACCCCTGACTATACCGGGGATACGCTTATCACAATGCCTTTCTGGTCTGTGCTGAAGCAGGGCATTCTGGCAGCCAAGTGGCTTTACCTTTATTAGTGAGCCTGGTTACCCCCTCTCGGAACCACAGACTTAGAAATCGCCAGCTCATATACAGTGCATAAAATATATTTATATAATATATTTATATATATACCCTTATACACCATTTTAATAAAAAATATCACAAAATTCTTCTAAGTCCCTCGGGAAGAGTGAAAGACGCGCACGTTCATTTTCAGAGCTCCTAGACCTTCCTATAAGAAGTTAGCCAAAAAGTAGCTTCGAAAAACGCTTAGGTTAAGTTTCAGAGTTGCTTCTAATGTACCAAAGCTGGACTTAGACATAATTTCACTCTCACAACATTATGGCTGGTTGGAGACAGTCCGAACCACAAGTACCGGGTCCATGGTTCTGGCCGTATACTGGGGGGACGGGGACGACTCCCATTAACACCTGACTATACCGGGGATACGCTTATCACAATGCCTTTCTGGTCTGTCCTGAAGCAGGGCATTCTGGCAGCCAAGTGGCTTGACCTTTATTAGTGAGCCTGGTTACCCCCTCTCGGAACTACCGACTTAGAAATCGCCAGCTCATATACAGTGCATAAAATATATTTATATAATATATTTATATATATATACCCTTATACACCATTTTAATAAAAAATATCACAAAATTCTTATAAGTCCCTCGGGAAGAGTGAAAGACGCGCACGTTCATTTTCAGAGCTCCTAGACCTTCCTACTGGTATAAGAAGTTAGCCAAAAAGTAGCTTCGAAAAACGCTTAGGTTAAGTTTCAGAGTTGCTTCTAATGTACCAAAGCTGGACTTAGACATAATTTCACTCTCACAACATTATGGCTGGTTGGAGACAGTCCGAACCACAAGTACCGGGTCCATGGTTCTGGGCGTATACTGGGGGGACGGGGACGACTCCCATTAACCCCTGACTATACCGGGGATACGCTTATCACAATGCCTTTCTGGTCTGTGCTGAAGCAGGGCATTCTGGCAGCCAAGTGGCTTGACCTTTATTAGTGCGCCTGGTTACCCCCTCTCGGAACCACAGACTTAGAAATCGCCAGCTCATATACAGTGCATAAAATATATTTATATATATACCCTTATACACCATTTTAATAAAAAATATCACAAATTTCTTCTAAGTCCCTCGGGAAGAGTGAAAGACGCGCACGTTCATTTTCAGAGCTCCTAGACCTTCCTATAAGAAGTTAGCCAAAAAGTAGCTTCGAAAAACGCTTAGGTTAAGTTTCAGAGTTGCTTCTAATGTACCAAAGCTGGACTTAGACATAATTTCACTCTCACAACATTATGGCTGGTTGGAGACAGTCCGAACCACAAGTACCGGGTCCATGGTTCTGGCCGTATACTGGGGGGACGGGGACGACTCCCATTAACACCTGACTATACCGGGGATACGCTTATCACAATGCCTTTCTGGTCTGTCCTGAAGCAGGGCATTCTGGCAGCCAAGTGGCTTGACCTTTATTAGTGAGCCTGGTTACCCCCTCTCGGAACTACCGACTTAGAAATCGCCAGCTCATATACAGTGCATAAAATATATTTATATATATACCCTTATACACCATTTTAATAAAAAATATCACAAAATTCTTCTAAGTCCCTCGGGAAGAGTGAAAGACGCGCACGTTCATTTTCAGAGCTCCTAGACCTTCCTATAAGAAGTTAGCCTAAAAGTAGCTTCGAAAAACGCTTAGGTTAAGTTTCAGAGTTGCTTCTAATGTACCAAAGCTGGACTTAGACATAATTTCACTCTCACAACATTATGGCTGGTTGGAGACAGTCCGAACCACAAGTACCGGGTCCATGGTACTGGGCGTATACTGGGGGGGACGGGGACAACTCCCATTAACCCCTGACTATACCGGGGATACGCTTATCACAATGCCTTTCTGGTCTGTGCTGAAGCAGGGCATTCTGGCAGCCAAGTGGCTTGACCTTTATTAGTGAGCCTGGTTACCCCCTCTCGGAACCACAGACTTAGAAATCGCCAGCTCATATACAGTGCATAAAATATATTTATATAATATATTTATATATATACCCTTATACACCATTTTAATAAAAAATATCACAAAATTCTTCTAAGTCCCTCGGGAAGAGTGAAAGACGCGCACGTTCATTTTCAGAGCTCCTAGACCTTCCTATAAGAAGTTAGCCAAAAAGTAGCTTCGAAAAACGCTTAGGTTAAGTTTCAGAGTTGCTTCTAATGTACCAAAGCTGGACTTAGACATAATTTCACTCTCACAACATTATGGCTGGTTGGAGACAGTCCGAACCACAAGTACCGGGTCCATGGTTCTGGCCGTATACTGGGGGGACGGGGACGACTCCCATTAACACCTGACTATACCGGGGATACGCTTATCACAATGCCTTTCTGGTCTGTCCTGAAGCAGGGCATTCTGGCAGCCAAGTGGCTTGACCTTTATTAGTGAGCCTGGTTACCCCCTCTCGGAACTACCGACTTAGAAATCGCCAGCTCATATACAGTGCATAAAATATATTTATATAATATATTTATATATATATACCCTTATACACCATTTTAATAAAAAATATCACAAAATTCTTATAAGTCCCTCGGGAAGAGTGAAAGACGCGCACGTTCATTTTCAGAGCTCCTAGACCTTCCTACTGGTATAAGAAGTTAGCCAAAAAGTAGCTTCGAAAAACGCTTAGGTTAAGTTTCAGAGTTGCTTCTAATGTACCAAAGCTGGACTTAGACATAATTTCACTCTCACAACATTATGGCTGGTTGGAGACAGTCCGAACCACAAGTACCGGGTCCATGGTTCTGGGCGTATACTGGGGGGACGGGGACGACTCCCATTAACCCCTGACTATACCGGGGATACGCTTATCACAATGCCTTTCTGGTCTGTGCTGAAGCAGGGCATTCTGGCAGCCAAGTGGCTTGACCTTTATTAGTGCGCCTGGTTACCCCCTCTCGGAACCACAGACTTAGAAATCGCCAGCTCATATACAGTGCATAAAATATATTTATATATATACCCTTATACACCATTTTAATAAAAAATATCACAAATTTCTTCTAAGTCCCTCGGGAAGAGTGAAAGACGCGCACGTTCATTTTCAGAGCTCCTAGACCTTCCTATAAGAAGTTAGCCAAAAAGTAGCTTCGAAAAACGCTTAGGTTAAGTTTCAGAGTTGCTTCTAATGTACCAAAGCTGGACTTAGACATAATTTCACTCTCACAACATTATGGCTGGTTGGAGACAGTCCGAACCACAAGTACCGGGTCCATGGTTCTGGGCGTATACTGGGGGGGACGGGGACGACTCCCATTAACCCCTGACTATACCGGGGATACGCTTATCACAATGCCTTTCTGGTCTGTGCTGAAGCAGGGCATTCTGGCAGCCAAGTGGCTTGACCTTTATTAGTGAGCCTGGTTACCCCCTCTCGGAACCACAGACTTAGAAATCGCCAGCTCATATACAGTGCATAAAATATATTTATATATATACCCTTATACACCATTTTAATAAAAAATATCACAAATTTCTTCTAAGTCCCTCGGGAAGAGTGAAAGACGCGCACGTTCATTTTCAGAGCTCCTAGACCTTCCTATAAGAAGTTAGCCAAAAAGTAGCTTCGAAAAACGCTTAGGTTAAGTTTCAGAGTTGCTTCTAATGTACCAAATCTGGACTTAGACATAATTTCACTCTCACAACATTATGGCTGGTTGGAGACAGTCCGAACCACAAGTACCGGGTCGATGGTTCTGGGCGTATACTGGGGGGACGGGGACGACTCCCATTAACCCCTGACTATACCGGGGATACGCTTATCACAATGCCTTTCTGGTCTGTGCTGAAGAAGGGCATTCTGGCAGCCAAGTGGCTTGACCTTTATTAGTGAGCCTGGTTACCCCCTCTCGGAACCACAGACTTAGAAATCGCCAGCTCATATACAGTGCATAAAATATATTTATATAATATATTTATATATATACCCTTATACACCATTTTAATAAAAAATATCACAAAATTCTTCTAAGTCCCTCGGGAAGAGTGAAAGACGCGCACGTTCATTTTCAGCGCTCCTAGACCTTCCTATAAGAAGTTAGCCAAAAAGTAGCTTCGAAAAACGCTTAGGTTAAGTTTCAGAGTTGCTTCTAATGTACCAAAGCTGGACTTAGACATAATTTCACTCTCACAACATTATGGCTGGTTGGAGACAGTCCGAACCACAAGTACCGGGTCCATGGTTCTGGGCGTATACTGGGGGGGACGGGGACGACTCCCATTAACCCCTGACTATACCGGGGATACGCTTATCACAATGCCTTTCTGGTCTGTGCTGAAGAAGGGCATTCTGGCAGCCAAGTGGCTTGACCTTTATTAGTGAGCCTGGTTACCCTCTCTCGGAACCACAGACTTAGAAATCGCCAGCTCATATACAGTGCATAAAATATATTTATATATATACCCTTATACACCATTTTAATAAAAAATATCACAAAATTCTTCTAAGTCCCTCGGGAAGAGTGAAAGACGCGCACGTTCATTTTCAGAGCTCCTAGACCTTCCTATAAGAAGTTAGCCAAAAAGTAGCTTCGAAAAACGCTTAGGTTAAGTTTCAGAGTTGCTTCTAATGTACCAAAGCTGGACTTAGACATAATTTCACTCTCACAACATTATGGCTGGTTGGAGACATTCTGAACCACAAGTACCGGGTCGATGGTTCTGGGCGTATACTGGGGGGACGGGGACTTATCCCATTAACCCCTGACTATACCGGGGATACGCTTATCACAATGCCTTTCTGGTCTGTGCTGAAGCAGGGCATTCTGGCAGCCAAGTGGCTTGACCTTTATTAGTGAGCCTGGTTACCCCCTCTCGGAACCACAGACTTAGAAATCGCCAGCTCATATACAGTGCATAAAATATATTTATATAATATATTTATATATATACCCTTATACACCATTTTAATAAAAAATATCACAAAATTCTTCTAAGTCCCTCGGGAAGAGTGAAAGACGCGCACGTTCATTTTCAGCGCTCCTAGACCTTCCTATAAGAAGTTAGCCAAAAAGTAGCTTCGAAAAACGCTTAGGTTAAGTTTCAGAGTTGCTTCTAATGTACCAAATCTGGACTTAGACATAATTTCACTCTCACAACATTATGGCTGGTTGGAGACAGTCCGAACCACAAGTACCGGGTCGATGGTTCTGGGCGTATACTGGGGGGACGGGGACGACTCCCATTAACCCCTGACTATACCGGGGATACGCTTATCACAATGCCTTTCTGGTCTGTGCTGAAGAAGGGCATTCTGGCAGCCAAGTGGCTTGACCTTTATTAGTGAGCCTGGTTACCCCCTCTCGGAACCACAGACTTAGAAATCGCCAGCTCATATACAGTGCATAAAATATATTTATATAATATATTTATATATATACCCTTATACACCATTTTAATAAAAAATATCACAAAATTCTTCTAAGTCCCTCGGGAAGAGTGAAAGACGCGCACGTTCATTTTCAGCGCTCCTAGACCTTCCTATAAGAAGTTAGCCAAAAAGTAGCTTCGAAAAACGCTTAGGTTAAGTTTCAGAGTTGCTTCTAATGTACCAAAGCTGGACTTAGACATAATTTCACTCTCACAACATTATGGCTGGTTGGAGACAGTCCGAACCACAAGTACCGGGTCCATGGTTCTGGGCGTATACTGGGGGGGACGGGGACGACTCCCATTAACCCCTGACTATACCGGGGATACGCTTATCACAATGCCTTTCTGGTCTGTGCTGAAGAAGGGCATTCTGGCAGCCAAGTGGCTTGACCTTTATTAGTGAGCCTGGTTACCCTCTCTCGGAACCACAGACTTAGAAATCGCCAGCTCATATACAGTGCATAAAATATATTTATATATATACCCTTATACACCATTTTAATAAAAAATATCACAAAATTCTTCTAAGTCCCTCGGGAAGAGTGAAAGACGCGCACGTTCATTTTCAGAGCTCCTAGACCTTCCTATAAGAAGTTAGCCAAAAAGTAGCTTCGAAAAACGCTTAGGTTAAGTTTCAGAGTTGCTTCTAATGTACCAAAGCTGGACTTAGACATAATTTCACTCTCACAACATTATGGCTGGTTGGAGACATTCTGAACCACAAGTACCGGGTCGATGGTTCTGGGCGTATACTGGGGGGACGGGGACTTATCCCATTAACCCCTGACTATACCGGGGATACGCTTATCACAATGCCTTTCTGGTCTGTGCTGAAGCAGGGCATTCTGGCAGCCAAGTGGCTTGACCTTTATTAGTGAGCCTGGTTACCCCCTCTCGGAACCACAGACTTAGAAATCGCCAGCTCATATACAGTGCATAAAATATATTTATATAATATATTTATATATATACCCTTATACACCATTTTAATAAAAAATATCACAAAATTCTTCTAAGTCCCTCGGGAAGAGTGAAAGACGCGCACGTTCATTTTCAGCGCTCCTAGACCTTCCTATAAGAAGTTAGCCAAAAAGTAGCTTCGAAAAACGCTTAGGTTAAGTTTCAGAGTTGCTTCTAATGTACCAAAGCTGGACTTAGACATAATTTCACTCTCACAACATTATGGCTGGTTGGAGACATTCTGAACCACAAGTACCGGGTCGATGGTTCTGGGCGTATACTGGGGGGACGGGGACGACTCCCATTAACCCCTGACTATACCGGGGATACGCTTATCACAATGCCTTTCTGGTCTGTGCTGAAGCAGGGCATTCTGGCAGCCAAGTGGCTTGACCTTTATTAGTGAGCCTGGTTACCCCCTCTCGGAACCACAGACTTAGAAATCGCCAGCTCATATACAGTGCATAAAATATATTTATATATATATACCCTTATACACCATTTTAATAAAAAATATCACAAAATTCTTCTAAGTCCCTCGGGAAGAGTGAAAGACGCGCACGTTCATTTTCAGAGCTCCTAGACCTTCCTATAAGAAGTTAGCCAAAAAGTAGCTTCGAAAAACGCTTAGGTTAAGTTTCAGAGTTGCTTCTAATGTACCAAAGCTGGACTTAGACATAATTTCACTCTCACAACATTATGGCTGGTTGGAGACAGTCCGAACCACAAGTACCGGGTCGATGGTTCTGGGCGTATACTGGGGGGACGGGGACGACTCCCATTAACCCCTGACTATACCGGGGATACGCTTATCACAATGCCTTTCTGGTCTGTGCTGAAGCAGGGCATTCTGGCAGCCAAGTGGCTTGACCTTTATTAGTGAGACTGGTTACCCCCTCTCGGAACCACAGACTTAGAAATCGCCAGCTCATATACAGTGCATAAAATATATTTATATAATATATTTATATATATACCCTTATACACCATTTTAATAAAAAATATCACAAAATTCTTCTAAGTCACTCGGGAAGAGTGAAAGACGCGCACGTTCATTTTCAAAGCTCCTAGACCTTCCTATAAGAAGTTAGCCAAAAAGTAGCTTCGAAAAACGCTTAGGTTAAGTTTCAGAGTTGCTTCTAATGTACCAAAGCTGGACTTAGACATAATTTCACTCTCACAACATTATGGCTGGTTGGAGACAGTCCGAACCACAAGTACCGGGTCCATGGTTCTGGGCGTATACTGGGGGGGACGGGGATGACTCCCATTAACCCCTGACTATACCGGGGATACGCTTATCACAATGCCTTTCTGGTCTGTGCTGAAGAAGGGCATTCTGGCAGCCAAGTGGCTTGACCTTTATTAGTGAGCCTGGTTACCCTCTCTCGGAACCACAGACTTAGAAATCGCCAGCTCATATACAGTGCATAAAATATATTTATATATATACCCTTATACACCATTTTAATAAAAAATATCACAAAATTCTTCTAAGTCCCTCGGGAAGAGTGAAAGACGCGCACGTTCATTTTCAGAGCTCCTAGACCTTCCTATAAGAAGTTAGCCAAAAAGTAGCTTCGAAAAACGCTTAGGTTAAGTTTCAGAGTTGCTTCTAATGTACCAAAGCTGGACTTAGACATAATTTCACTCTCACAACATTATGGCTGGTTGGAGACATTCTGAACCACAAGTACCGGGTCGATGGTTCTGGGCGTATACTGGGGGGACGGGGACGACTCCCATTAACCCCTGACTATACCGGGGATACGCTTATCACAATGCCTTTCTGGTCTGTGCTGAAGCAGGGCATTCTGGCAGCCAAGTGGCTTGACCTTTATTAGTGCGCCTGGTTACCCCCTCTCGGAACCACAGACTTAGAAATCGCCAGCTCATATACAGTGCATAAAATATATTTATATATATACCCTTATACACCATTTTAATAAAAAATATCACAAATTTCTTCTAAGTCCCTCGGGAAGAGTGAAAGACGCGCACGTTCATTTTCAGAGCTCCTAGACCTTCCTATAAGAAGTTAGCCAAAAAGTAGCTTCGAAAACGCTTAGGTTAAGTTTCAGAGTTGCTTCTAATGTACCAAATCTGGACTTAGACATAATTTCACTCTCACAACATTATGGCTGGTTGGAGACAGTCCGAACCACAAGTACCGGGTCGATGGTTCTGGGCGTATACTGGGGGGACGGGGACGACTCCCATTAACCCCTGACTATACCGGGGATACGCTTATCACAATGCCTTTCTGGTCTGTGCTGAAGAAGGGCATTCTGGCAGCCAAGTGGCTTGAACTTTATTAGTGAGCCTGGTTACCCCCTCTCGGAACCACAGACTTAGAAATCGCCAGCTCATATACAGTGCATAAAATATATTTATATAATATATTTATATATATACCCTTATACACCATTTTAATAAAAAATATCACAAAATTCTTCTAAGTCCCTCGGGAAGAGTGAAAGACGCGCACGTTCATTTTCAGCGCTCCTAGACCTTCCTATAAGAAGTTAGCCAAAAAGTAGCTTCGAAAAACGCTTAGGTTAAGTTTCAGAGTTGCTTCTAATGTACCAAAGCTGGACTTAGACATAATTTCACTCTCACAACATTATGGCTGGTTGGAGACAGTCCGAACCACAAGTACCGGGTCCATGGTTCTGGGCGTATACTGGGGGGGACGGGGATGACTCCCATTAACCCCTGACTATACCGGGGATACGCTTATCACAATGCCTTTCTGGTCTGTGCTGAAGAAGGGCATTCTGGCAGCCAAGTGGCTTGACCTTTATTAGTGAGCCTGGTTACCCTCTCTCGGAACCACAGACTTAGAAATCGCCAGCTCATATACAGTGCATAAAATATATTTATATATATACCCTTATACACCATTTTAATAAAAAATATCACAAAATTCTTCTAAGTCCCTCGGGAAGAGTGAAAGACGCGCACGTTCATTTTCAGAGCTCCTAGACCTTCCTATAAGAAGTTAGCCAAAAAGTAGCTTCGAAAAACGCTTAGGTTAAGTTTCAGAGTTGCTTCTAATGTACCAAAGCTGGACTTAGACATAATTTCACTCTCACAACATTATGGCTGGTTGGAGACATTCTGAACCACAAGTACCGGGTCGATGGTTCTGGGCGTATACTGGGGGGACGGGGACGACTCCCATTAACCCCTGACTATACCGGGGATACGCTTATCACAATGCCTTTCTGGTCTGTGCTGAAGCAGGGCATTCTGGCAGCCAAGTGGCTTGACCTTTATTAGTGAGCCTGGTTACCCCCTCTCGGAACCACAGACTTAGAAATCGCCAGCTCATATACAGTGCATAAAATATATTTATATATATACCCTTATACACCATTTTAATAAAAAATATCACAAATTTCTTCTAAGTCCCTCGGGAAGAGTGAAAGACGCGCACGTTCATTTTCAGAGCTCCTAGACCTTCCTATAAGAAGTTAGCCAAAAAGTAGCTTCGAAAAACGCTTAGGTTAAGTTTCAGAGTTGCTTCTAATGTACCAAATCTGGACTTAGACATAATTTCACTCTCACAACATTATGGCTGGTTGGAGACAGTCCGAACCACAAGTACCGGGTCGATGGTTCTGGGCGTATACTGGGGGGACGGGGACGACTCCCATTAACCCCTGACTATACCGGGGATACGCTTATCACAATGCCTTTCTGGTCTGTGCTGAAGAAGGGCATTCTGGCAGCCAAGTGGCTTGACCTTTATTAGTGAGCCTGGTTACCCCCTCTCGGAACCACAGACTTAGAAATCGCCAGCTCATATACAGTGCATAAAATATATTTATATAATATATTTATATATATACCCTTATACACCATTTTAATAAAAAATATCACAAAATTCTTCTAAGTCCCTCGGGAAGAGTGAAAGACGCGCACGTTCATTTTCAGCGCTCCTAGACCTTCCTATAAGAAGTTAGCCAAAAAGTAGCTTCGAAAAACGCTTAGGTTAAGTTTCAGAGTTGCTTCTAATGTACCAAAGCTGGACTTAGACATAATTTCACTCTCACAACATTATGGCTGGTTGGAGACAGTCCGAACCACAAGTACCGGGTCCATGGTTCTGGGCGTATACTGGGGGGGACGGGGACGACTCCCATTAACCCCTGACTATACCGGGGATACGCTTATCACAATGCCTTTCTGGTCTGTGCTGAAGCAGGGCATTCTGGCAGCCAAGTGGCTTGACCTTTATTAGTGAGCCTGGTTACCCCCTCTCGGAACCACAGACTTAGAAATCGCCAGCTCATATACAGTGCATAAAATATATTTATATATATACCCTTATACACCATTTTAATAAAAAATATCACAAAATTCTTCTAAGTCCCTCGGGAAGAGTGAAAGACGCGCACGTTCATTTTCAGAGCTCCTAGACCTTCCTATAAGAAGTTAGCCAAAAAGTAGCTTCGAAAAACGCTTAGGTTAAGTTTCAGAGTTGCTTCTAATGTACCAAAGCTGGACTTAGACATAATTTCACTCTCACAACATTATGGCTGGTTGGAGACATTCTGAACCACAAGTACCGGGTCGATGGTTCTGGGCGTATACTGGGGGGACGGGGACGACTCCCATTAACCCCTGACTATACCGGGGATACGCTTATCACAATGCCTTTCTGGTCTGTGCTGAAGCAGGGCATTCTGGCAGCCAAGTGGCTTGACCTTTATTAGTGAGCCTGGTTACCCCCTCTCGGAACCACAGACTTAGAAATCGCCAGCTCATATACAGTGCATAAAATATATTTATATATATACCCTTATACACCATTTTAATAAAAAATATCACAAAATTCTTCTAAGTCCCTCGGGAAGAGTGAAAGACGCGCACGTTCATTTTCAGCGCTCCTAGACCTTCCTATAAGAAGTTAGCCAAAAAGTAGCTTCGAAAAACGCTTAGGTTAAGTTTCAGAGTTGCTTCTAATGTACCAAAGCTGGACTTAGACATAATTTCACTCACAACATTATGGCTGGTTGGAGACAGTCCGAACCACAAGTACCGGGTCGATGGTTCTGGGCGTATACTGGGGGGACGGGGACGACTCCCATTAACCCCTGACTATACCGGGGATACGCTTATCACAATGCCTTTCTGGTCTGTGCTGAAGCAGGGCATTCTGGCAGCCAAGTGGCTTGACCTTTATTAGTGAGCCTGGTTACCCCCTCTCGGAACCACAGACTTAGAAATCGCCAGCTCATATACAGTGCATAAAATATATTTATATAATATATTTATATATATACCCTTATACACCATTTTAATAAAAAATATCACAAAATTCTTCTAAGTCCCTCGGGAAGAGTGAAAGACGCGCACGTTCATTTTCAGCGCTCCTAGACCTTCCTATAAGAAGTTAGCCAAAAAGTAGCTTCGAAAAACGCTTAGGTTAAGTTTCAGAGTTGCTTCTAATGTACCAAAGCTGGACTTAGACATAATTTCACTCTCACAACATTATGGCTGGTTGGAGACATTCTGAACCACAAGTACCGGGTCGATGGTTCTGGGCGTATACTGGGGGGACGGGGACGACTCCCATTAACCCCTGACTATACCGGGGATACGCTTATCACAATGCCTTTCTGGTCTGTGCTGAAGCAGGGCATTCTGGCAGCCAAGTGGCTTGACCTTTATTAGTGAGCCTGGTTACCCCCTCTCGGAACCACAGACTTAGAAATCGCCAGCTCATATACAGTGCATAAAATATATTTATATATATACCCTTATACACCATTTTAATAAAAAATATCACAAAATTCTTCTAAGTCCCTCGGGAAGAGTGAAAGACGCGCACGTTCATTTTCAGAGCTCCTAGACCTTCCTATAAGAAGTTAGCCAAAAAGTAGCTTCGAAAAACGCTTAGGTTAAGTTTCAGAGTTGCTTCTAATGTACCAAAGCTGGACTTAGACATAATTTCACTCTCACAACATTATGGCTGGTTGGAGACAGTCCGAACCACAAGTACCGGGTCGATGGTTCTGGGCGTATACTGGGGGGACGGGGACGACTCCCATTAACCCCTGACTATACCGGGGATACGCTTATCACAATGCCTTTCTGGTCTGTGCTGAAGCAGGGCATTCTGGCAGCCAAGTGGCTTGACCTTTATTAGTGAGACTGGTTACCCCCTCTCGGAACCACAGACTTAGAAATCGCCAGCTCATATACAGTGCATAAAATATATTTATATAATATATTTATATATATACCCTTATACACCATTTTAATAAAAAATATCACAAAATTCTTCTAAGTCACTCGGGAAGAGTGAAAGACGCGCACGTTCATTTTCAGCGCTCCTAGACCTTCCTATAAGTAGTTAGCCAAAAAGTAGCTTCGAAAAACGCTTAGGTTAAGTTTCAGAGTTGCTTCTAATGTACCAAAGCTGGACTTAGACATAATTTCACTCTCACAACATTATGGCTGGTTGGAGACAGTCCGAACCACAAGTACCGGGTCCATGGTTCTGGGCGTATACTGGGGGGACGGGGACGACTCCCATTAACCCCTGACTATACCGGGGATACGCTTATCACAATGCCTTTCTGGTCTGTGCTGAAGCAGGGCATTCTGGCAGCCAAGTGGTTTGACCTTTATTAGTGCGCCTGGTTACCCCCTCTCGGAACCACAGACTTAGAAATCGCCAGCTCCTATACAGTGCATAAAATATATTTATATATATACCCTTATACACCATTTTAATAAAAAATATCACAAAATTCTTCTAAGTCCCTCGGGAAGAGTGAAAGACGCGCACGTTCATTTTCAGAGCTCCTAGACCTTCCTATAAGAAGTTAGCCAAAAAGTAGCTTCGAAAAACGCTTAGGTTAAGTTTCAGAGTTGCTTCTAATGTACCAAAGCTGGACTTAGACATAATTTCACTCTCACAACATTATGGCTGGTTGGAGACATTCTGAACCACAAGTACCGGGTCGATGGTTCTGGGCGTATACTGGGGGGACGGGGACGACTCCCATTAACCCCTGACTATACCGGGGATACGCTTATCACAATGCCTTTCTGGTCTGTGCTGAAGCAGGGCATTCTGGCAGCCAAGTGGCTTGACCTTTATTAGTGAGCCTGGTTACCCCCTCTCGGAACCACAGACTTAGAAATCGCCAGCTCATATACAGTGCATAAAATATATTTATATATATACCCTTATACACCATTTTAATAAAAAATATCACAAAATTCTTCTAAGTCCATCGGGAAGAGTGAAAGACGCGCACGTTCATTTTCAGAGCTCCTAGACCTTCCTATAAGAAGTTAGCCAAAAAGTAGCTTCGAAAAACGCTTAGGTTAAGTTTCAGAGTTGCTTCTAATGTACCAAAGCTGGACTTAGACATAATTTCACTCTCACAACATTATGGCTGGTTGGAGACAGTCCGAACCACAAGTACCGGGTCGATGGTTCTGGGCGTATACTGGGGGGACGGGGACGACTCCCATTAACCCCTGACTATACCGGGGATACGCTTATCACAATGCCTTTCTGGTCTGTGCTGAAGCAGGGCATTCTGGCAGCCAAGTGGCTTGACCTTTATTAGTGAGACTGGTTACCCCCTCTCGGAACCACAGACTTAGAAATCGCCAGCTCATATACAGTGCATAAAATATATTTATATAATATATTTATATATATACCCTTATACACCATTTTAATAAAAAATATCACAAAATTCTTCTAAGTCACTCGGGAAGAGTGAAAGACGCGCACGTTCATTTTCAGCGCTCCTAGACCTTCCTATAAGTAGTTAGCCAAAAAGTAGCTTCGAAAAACGCTTAGGTTAAGTTTCAGAGTTGCTTCTAATGTACCAAAGCTGGACTTAGACATAATTTCACTCTCACAACATTATGGCTGGTTGGAGACAGTCCGAACCACAAGTACCGGGTCCATGGTTCTGGGCGTATACTGGGGGGACGGGGACGACTCCCATTAACCCCTGACTATACCGGGGATACGCTTATCACAATGCCTTTCTGGTCTGTGCTGAAGCAGGGCATTCTGGCAGCCAAGTGGTTTGACCTTTATTAGTGCGCCTGATTACCCCCTCTCGGAACCACAGACTTAGAAATCGCCAGCTCATATACAGTGCATAAAATATATTTATATATAAACCCTTATACACCATTTTAATAAAAAATATCACAAAATTCTTCTAAGTCCCTCGGGAAGAGTGAAAGACGCGCACGTTCATTTTCAGAGCTCCTAGACCTTCCTATAAGAAGTTAGCCAAAAAGTAGCTTCGAAAAACGCTTAGGTTAAGTTTCAGAGTTGCTTCTAATGTACCAAAGCTGGACTTAGACATAATTTCACTCTCACAACATTATGGCTGGTTGGAGACAGTCCGAAGCACAAGTACCGGGTCCATGGTTCTGGCCGTATACTGGGGGGACGGGGACGACTCCCATTAACACCTGACTATACCGGGGATACGCTTATCACAATGCCTTTCTGGTCTGTCCTGAAGCAGGGCATTCTGGCAGCCAAGTGGCTTGACCTTTATTAGTGAGCCTGGTTACCCCCTCTCGGAACTACCGACTTAGAAATCGCCAGCTCATATACAGTGCATAAAATATATTTATATAATATATTTATATATATATACCCTTATACACCATTTTAATAAAAATATCACAAAATTCTTATAAGTCCCTCGGGAAGAGTGAAAGACGCGCACGTTCATTTTCAGAGCTCCTAGACCTTCCTACTGGTATAAGAAGTTAGCCAAAAAGTAGCTTCGAAAAACGCTTAGGTTAAGTTTCAGAGTTGCTTCTAATGTACCAAAGCTGGACTTAGACATAATTTCACTCTCACAACATTATGGCTGGTTGGAGACAGTCCGAACCACAAGTACCGGGTCCATGGTTCTGGGCGTATACTGGGGGGACGGGGACGACTCCCATTAACCCCTGACTATACCGGGGATACGCTTATCACAATGCCTTTCTGGTCTGTGCTGAAGCAGGGCATTCTGGCAGCCAAGTGGCTTGACCTTTATTAGTGAGCCTGGTTACCCCCTCTCGGAACCACAGACTTAGAAATCGCCAGCTCATATACAGTGCATAAAATATATTTATATAATATATTTATATATATACCCTTATACACCATTTTAATAAAAAATATCACAAAATTCTTCTAAGTCCCTCGGGAAGAGTGAAAGACGCGCACGTTCATTTTCAGAGCTCCTAGACCTTCCTATAAGAAGTTAGCCAAAAAGTAGCTTCGAAAAACGCTTAGGTTAAGTTTCAGAGTTGCTTCTAATGTACCAAAGCTGGACTTAGACATAATTTCACTCTCACAACATTATGGCTGGTTGGAGACAGTCCGAACCACAAGTACCGGGTCCATGGTTCTGGCCGTATACTGGGGGGACGGGGACGACTCCCATTAACACCTGACTATACCGGGGATACGCTTATCACAATGCCTTTCTGGTCTGTCCTGAAGCAGGGCATTCTGGCAGCCAAGTGGCTTGACCTTTATTAGTGAGCCTGGTTACCCCCTCTCGGAACTACCGACTTAGAAATCGCCAGCTCATATACAGTGCATAAAATATATTTATATAATATATTTATATATATATACCCTTATACACCATTTTAATAAAAAATACCACAAAATTCTTATAAGTCCCTCGGGAAGAGTGAAAGACGCGCACGTTCATTTTCAGAGCTCCTAGACCTTCCTACTGGTATAAGAAGTTAGCCAAAAAGTAGCTTCGAAAAACGCTTAGGTTAAGTTTCAGAGTTGCTTCTAATGTACCAAAGCTGGACTTAGACATAATTTCACTCTCACAACATTATGGCTGGTTGGAGACAGTCCGAACCACAAGTACCGGGTCCATGGTTCTGGGCGTATACTGGGGGGACGGGGACGACTCCCATTAACCCCTGACTATACCGGGGATACGCTTATCACAATGCCTTTCTGGTCTGTGCTGAAGCAGGGCATTCTGGCAGCCAAGTGGCTTGACCTTTATTAGTGCGCCTGGTTACCCCCTCTCGGAACCACAGACTTAGAAATCGCCAGCTCATATACAGTGCATAAAATATATTTATATATATACCCTTATACACCATTTTAATAAAAAATATCACAAATTTCTTCTATGTCCCTCGGGAAGAGTGAAAGACGCGCACGTTCATTTTCAGAGCTCCTAGACCTTCCTATAAGAAGTTAGCCAAAAAGTAGCTTCGAAAAACGCTTAGGTTAAGTTTCAGAGTTGCTTCTAATGTACCAAATCTGGACTTAGACATAATTTCACTCTCACAACATTATGGCTGGTTGGAGACAGTCCGAACCACAAGTACCGGGTCGATGGTTCTGGGCGTATACTGGGGGGACGGGGACGACTCCCATTAACCCCTGACTATACCGGGGATACGCTTATCACAATGCCTTTCTGGTCTGTGCTGAAGAAGGGCATTCTGGCAGCCAAGTGGCTTGACCTTTATTAGTGAGCCTGGTTACCCCCTCTCGGAACCACAGACTTAGAAATCGCCAGCTCATATACAGTGCATAAAATATATTTATATAATATATTTATATATATACCCTTATACACCATTTTAATAAAAAATATCACAAAATTCTTCTAAGTCCCTCGGGAAGAGTGAAAGACGCGCACGTTCATTTTCAGCGCTCCTAGACCTTCCTATAAGAAGTTAGCCACAAAGTAGCTTCGAAAAACGCTTAGGTTAAGTTTCAGAGTTGCTTCTAATGTACCAAAGCTGGACTTAGACATAATTTCACTCTCACAACATTATGGCTGGTTGGAGACAGTCCGAACCACAAGTACCGGGTCCATGGTTCTGGGCGTATACTGGGGGGACGGGGACGACTCCCATTAACCCCTGACTATACCGGGGATACGCTTATCACAATGCCTTTCTGGTCTGTGCTGAAGAAGGGCATTCTGGCAGCCAAGTGGCTTGACCTTTATTAGTGAGCCTGGTTACCCCCTCTCGGAACCACAGACTTAGAAATCGCCAGCTCATATACAGTGCATAAAATATATTTATATATATACCCTTATACACCATTTTAATAAAAAATATCACAAAATTCTTCTAAGTCCCTCGGGAAGAGTGAAAGACGCGCACGTTCATTTTCAGAGCTCCTAGACCTTCCTATAAGAAGTTAGCCAAAAAGTAGCTTCGAAAAACGCTTAGGTTAAGTTTCAGAGTTGCTTCTAATGTACCAAAGCTGGACTTAGACATAATTTCACTCTCACAACATTATGGCTGGTTGGAGACATTCTGAACCACAAGTACCGGGTCGATGGTTCTGGGCGTATACTGGGGGGACGGGGACGACTCCCATTAACCCCTGACTATACCGGGGATACGCTTATCACAATGCCTTTCTGGTCTGTGCTGAAGCAGGGCATTCTGGCAGCCAAGTGGCTTGACCTTTATTAGTGAGCCTGGTTACCCCCTCTCGGAACCACAGACTTAGAAATCGCCAGCTCATATACAGTGCATAAAATATATTTATATATATACCCTTATACACCATTTTAATAAAAAATATCACAAAATTCTTCTAAGTCCCTCGGGAAGAGTGAAAGACGCGCACGTTCATTTTCAGCGCTCCTAGACCTTCCTATAAGAAGTTAGCCAAAAAGTAGCTTCGAAAAACGCTTAGGTTAAGTTTCAGAGTTGCTTCTAATGTACCAAAGCTGGACTTAGACATAATTTCACTCACAACATTATGGCTGGTTGGAGACAGTCCGAACCACAAGTACCGGGTCGATGGTTCTGGGCGTATACTGGGGGGACGGGGACGACTCCCATTAACCCCTGACTATACCGGGGATACGCTTATCACAATGCCTTTCTGGTCTGTGCTGAAGCAGGGCATTCTGGCAGCCAAGTGGCTTGACCTTTATTAGTGAGCCTGGTTACCCCCTCTCGGAACTACCGACTTAGAAATCGCCAGCTCATATACAGTGCATAAAATATATTTATATATATACCCTTATACACCATTTTAATAAAAAATATCACAAAATTCTTCTAAGTCCCTCGGGAAGAGTGAAAGACGCGCACGTTCATTTTCAGAGCTCCTAGACCTTCCTATAAGAAGTTAGCCAAAAAGTAGCTTCGAAAAACGCTTAGGTTAAGTTTCAGAGTTGCTTCTAATGTACCAAAGCTGGACTTAGACATAATTTCACTCTCACAACATTATGGCTGGTTGGAGACAGTCCGAAGCACAAGTACCGGGTCCATGGTTCTGGCCGTATACTGGGGGGACGGGGACGACTCCCATTAACACCTGACTATACCGGGGATACGCTTATCACAATGCCTTTCTGGTCTGTCCTGAAGCAGGGCATTCTGGCAGCCAAGTGGCTTGACCTTTATTAGTGAGCCTGGTTACCCCCTCTCGGAACTACCGACTTAGAAATCGCCAGCTCATATACAGTGCATAAAATATATTTATATAATATATTTATATATATATACCCTTATACACCATTTTAATAAAAATATCACAAAATTCTTATAAGTCCCTCGGGAAGAGTGAAAGACGCGCACGTTCATTTTCAGAGCTCCTAGACCTTCCTACTGGTATAAGAAGTTAGCCAAAAAGTAGCTTCGAAAAACGCTTAGGTTAAGTTTCAGAGTTGCTTCTAATGTACCAAAGCTGGACTTAGACATAATTTCACTCTCACAACATTATGGCTGGTTGGAGACAGTCCGAACCACAAGTACCGGGTCCATGGTTCTGGGCGTATACTGGGGGGACGGGGACGACTCCCATTAACCCCTGACTATACCGGGGATACGCTTATCACAATGCCTTTCTGGTCTGTGCTGAAGCAGGGCATTCTGGCAGCCAAGTGGCTTGACCTTTATTAGTGAGCCTGGTTACCCCCTCTCGGAACCACAGACTTAGAAATCGCCAGCTCATATACAGTGCATAAAATATATTTATATAATATATTTATATATATACCCTTATACACCATTTTAATAAAAAATATCACAAAATTCTTCTAAGTCCCTCGGGAAGAGTGAAAGACGCGCACGTTCATTTTCAGAGCTCCTAGACCTTCCTATAAGAAGTTAGCCAAAAAGTAGCTTCGAAAAACGCTTAGGTTAAGTTTCAGAGTTGCTTCTAATGTACCAAAGCTGGACTTAGACATAATTTCACTCTCACAACATTATGGCTGGTTGGAGACAGTCCGAACCACAAGTACCGGGTCCATGGTTCTGGCCGTATACTGGGGGGACGGGGACGACTCCCATTAACACCTGACTATACCGGGGATACGCTTATCACAATGCCTTTCTGGTCTGTCCTGAAGCAGGGCATTCTGGCAGCCAAGTGGCTTGACCTTTATTAGTGAGCCTGGTTACCCCCTCTCGGAACTACCGACTTAGAAATCGCCAGCTCATATACAGTGCATAAAATATATTTATATAATATATTTATATATATATACCCTTATACACCATTTTAATAAAAAATACCACAAAATTCTTATAAGTCCCTCGGGAAGAGTGAAAGACGCGCACGTTCATTTTCAGAGCTCCTAGACCTTCCTACTGGTATAAGAAGTTAGCCAAAAAGTAGCTTCGAAAAACGCTTAGGTTAAGTTTCAGAGTTGCTTCTAATGTACCAAAGCTGGACTTAGACATAATTTCACTCTCACAACATTATGGCTGGTTGGAGACAGTCCGAACCACAAGTACCGGGTCCATGGTTCTGGGCGTATACTGGGGGGACGGGGACGACTCCCATTAACCCCTGACTATACCGGGGATACGCTTATCACAATGCCTTTCTGGTCTGTGCTGAAGCAGGGCATTCTGGCAGCCAAGTGGCTTGACCTTTATTAGTGCGCCTGGTTACCCCCTCTCGGAACCACAGACTTAGAAATCGCCAGCTCATATACAGTGCATAAAATATATTTATATATATACCCTTATACACCATTTTAATAAAAAATATCACAAATTTCTTCTAAGTCCCTCGGGAAGAGTGAAAGACGCGCACGTTCATTTTCAGAGCTCCTAGACCTTCCTATAAGAAGTTAGCCAAAAAGTAGCTTCGAAAAACGCTTAGGTTAAGTTTCAGAGTTGCTTCTAATGTACCAAATCTGGACTTAGACATAATTTCACTCTCACAACATTATGGCTGGTTGGAGACAGTCCGAACCACAAGTACCGGGTCGATGGTTCTGGGCGTATACTGGGGGGACGGGGACGACTCCCATTAACCCCTGACTATACCGGGGATACGCTTATCACAATGCCTTTCTGGTCTGTGCTGAAGAAGGGCATTCTGGCAGCCAAGTGGCTTGACCTTTATTAGTGAGCCTGGTTACCCCCTCTCGGAACCACAGACTTAGAAATCGCCAGCTCATATACAGTGCATAAAATATATTTATATAATATATTTATATATATACCCTTATACACCATTTTAATAAAAAATATCACAAAATTCTTCTAAGTCCCTCGGGAAGAGTGAAAGACGCGCACGTTCATTTTCAGCGCTCCTAGACCTTCCTATAAGAAGTTAGCCGCAAAGTAGCTTCGAAAAACGCTTAGGTTAAGTTTCAGAGTTGCTTCTAATGTACCAAAGCTGGACTTAGACATAATTTCACTCTCACAACATTATGGCTGGTTGGAGACAGTCCGAACCACAAGTACCGGGTCCATGGTTCTGGGCGTATACTGGGGGGACGGGGACGACTCCCATTAACCCCTGACTATACCGGGGATACGCTTATCACAATGCCTTTCTGGTCTGTGCTGAAGAAGGGCATTCTGGCAGCCAAGTGGCTTGACCTTTATTAGTGAGCCTGGTTACCCCCTCTCGGAACCACAGACTTAGAAATCGCCAGCTCATATACAGTGCATAAAATATATTTATATATATACCCTTATACACCATTTTAATAAAAAATATCACAAAATTCTTCTAAGTCCCTCGGGAAGAGTGAAAGACGCGCACGTTCATTTTCAGAGCTCCTAGACCTTCCTATAAGAAGTTAGCCAAAAAGTAGCTTCGAAAAACGCTTAGGTTAAGTTTCAGAGTTGCTTCTAATGTACCAAAGCTGGACTTAGACATAATTTCACTCTCACAACATTATGGCTGGTTGGAGACATTCTGAACCACAAGTACCGGGTCGATGGTTCTGGGCGTATACTGGGGGGACGGGGACGACTCCCATTAACCCCTGACTATACCGGGGATACGCTTATCACAATGCCTTTCTGGTCTGTGCTGAAGCAGGGCATTCTGGCAGCCAAGTGGCTTGACCTTTATTAGTGAGCCTGGTTACCCCCTCTCGGAACCACAGACTTAGAAATCGCCAGCTCATATACAGTGCATAAAATATATTTATATATATACCCTTATACACCATTTTAATAAAAAATATCACAAAATTCTTCTAAGTCCCTCGGGAAGAGTGAAAGACGCGCACGTTCATTTTCAGCGCTCCTAGACCTTCCTATAAGAAGTTAGCCAAAAAGTAGCTTCGAAAAACGCTTAGGTTAAGTTTCAGAGTTGCTTCTAATGTACCAAAGCTGGACTTAGACATAATTTCACTCTCACAACATTATGGCTGGTTGGAGACAGTCCGAAGCACAAGTACCGGGTCCATGGTTCTGGCCGTATACTGGGGGGACGGGGACGACTCCCATTAACACCTGACTATACCGGGGATACGCTTATCACAATGCCTTTCTGGTCTGTCCTGAAGCAGGGCATTCTGGCAGCCAAGTGGCTTGACCTTTATTAGTGAGCCTGGTTACCCCCTCTCGGAACTACCGACTTAGAAATCGCCAGCTCATATACAGTGCATAAAATATATTTATATAATATATTTATATATATATACCCTTATACACCATTTTAATAAAAATATCACAAAATTCTTATAAGTCCCTCGGGAAGAGTGAAAGACGCGCACGTTCATTTTCAGAGCTCCTAGACCTTCCTACTGGTATAAGAAGTTAGCCAAAAAGTAGCTTCGAAAAACGCTTAGGTTAAGTTTCAGAGTTGCTTCTAATGTACCAAAGCTGGACTTAGACATAATTTCACTCTCACAACATTATGGCTGGTTGGAGACAGTCCGAACCACAAGTACCGGGTCCATGGTTCTGGGCGTATACTGGGGGGACGGGGACGACTCCCATTAACCCCTGACTATACCGGGGATACGCTTATCACAATGCCTTTCTGGTCTGTGCTGAAGCAGGGCATTCTGGCAGCCAAGTGGCTTGACCTTTATTAGTGAGCCTGGTTACCCCCTCTCGGAACCACAGACTTAGAAATCGCCAGCTCATATACAGTGCATAAAATATATTTATATAATATATTTATATATATACCCTTATACACCATTTTAATAAAAAATATCACAAAATTCTTCTAAGTCCCTCGGGAAGAGTGAAAGACGCGCACGTTCATTTTCAGAGCTCCTAGACCTTCCTATAAGAAGTTAGCCAAAAAGTAGCTTCGAAAAACGCTTAGGTTAAGTTTCAGAGTTGCTTCTAATGTACCAAAGCTGGACTTAGACATAATTTCACTCTCACAACATTATGGCTGGTTGGAGACAGTCCGAACCACAAGTACCGGGTCCATGGTTCTGGCCGTATACTGGGGGGACGGGGACGACTCCCATTAACACCTGACTATACCGGGGATACGCTTATCACAATGCCTTTCTGGTCTGTCCTGAAGCAGGGCATTCTGGCAGCCAAGTGGCTTGACCTTTATTAGTGAGCCTGGTTACCCCCTCTCGGAACTACCGACTTAGAAATCGCCAGCTCATATACAGTGCATAAAATATATTTATATAATATATTTATATATATATACCCTTATACACCATTTTAATAAAAAATACCACAAAATTCTTATAAGTCCCTCGGGAAGAGTGAAAGACGCGCACGTTCATTTTCAGAGCTCCTAGACCTTCCTACTGGTATAAGAAGTTAGCCAAAAAGTAGCTTCGAAAAACGCTTAGGTTAAGTTTCAGAGTTGCTTCTAATGTACCAAAGCTGGACTTAGACATAATTTCACTCTCACAACATTATGGCTGGTTGGAGACAGTCCGAACCACAAGTACCGGGTCCATGGTTCTGGGCGTATACTGGGGGGACGGGGACGACTCCCATTAACCCCTGACTATACCGGGGATACGCTTATCACAATGCCTTTCTGGTCTGTGCTGAAGCAGGGCATTCTGGCAGCCAAGTGGCTTGACCTTTATTAGTGCGCCTGGTTACCCCCTCTCGGAACCACAGACTTAGAAATCGCCAGCTCATATACAGTGCATAAAATATATTTATATATATACCCTTATACACCATTTTAATAAAAAATATCACAAATTTCTTCTAAGTCCCTCGGGAAGAGTGAAAGACGCGCACGTTCATTTTCAGAGCTCCTAGACCTTCCTATAAGAAGTTAGCCAAAAAGTAGCTTCGAAAAACGCTTAGGTTAAGTTTCAGAGTTGCTTCTAATGTACCAAATCTGGACTTAGACATAATTTCACTCTCACAACATTATGGCTGGTTGGAGACAGTCCGAACCACAAGTACCGGGTCGATGGTTCTGGGCGTATACTGGGGGGACGGGGACGACTCCCATTAACCCCTGACTATACCGGGGATACGCTTATCACAATGCCTTTCTGGTCTGTGCTGAAGAAGGGCATTCTGGCAGCCAAGTGGCTTGACCTTTATTAGTGAGCCTGGTTACCCCCTCTCGGAACCACAGACTTAGAAATCGCCAGCTCATATACAGTGCATAAAATATATTTATATAATATATTTATATATATACCCTTATACACCATTTTAATAAAAAATATCACAAAATTCTTCTAAGTCCCTCGGGAAGAGTGAAAGACGCGCACGTTCATTTTCAGCGCTCCTAGACCTTCCTATAAGAAGTTAGCCAAAAAGTAAGTAGCTTCGAAAAACGCTTAGGTTAAGTTTCAGAGTTGCTTCTAATGTACCAAAGCTGGACTTAGACATAATTTCACTCTCACAACATTATGGCTGGTTGGAGACATTCTGAACCACAAGTACCGGGTCGATGGTTCTGGGCGTATACTGGGGGGACGGGGACGACTCCCATTAACCCCTGACTATACCGGGGATACGCTTATCACAATGCCTTTCTGGTCTGTGCTGAAGCAGGGCATTCTGGCAGCCAAGTGGCTTGACCTTTATTAGTGAGCCTGGTTACCCCCTCTCGGAACCACAGACTTAGAAATCGCCAGCTCATATACAGTGCATAAAATATATTTATATATATACCCTTATACACCATTTTAATAAAAAATATCACAAAATTCTTCTAAGTCCCTCGGGAAGAGTGAAAGACGCGCACGTTCATTTTCAGCGCTCCTAGACCTTCCTATAAGAAGTTAGCCAAAAAGTAGCTTCGAAAAACGCTTAGGTTAAGTTTCAGAGTTGCTTCTAATGTACCAAAGCTGGACTTAGACATAATTTCACTCTCACAACATTATGGCTGGTTGGAGACAGTCCGAAGCACAAGTACCGGGTCCATGGTTCTGGCCGTATACTGGGGGGACGGGGACGACTCCCATTAACACCTGACTATACCGGGGATACGCTTATCACAATGCCTTTCTGGTCTGTCCTGGAGCAGGGCATTCTGGCAGCCAAGTGGCTTGACCTTTATTAGTGAGCCTGGTTACCCCCTCTCGGAACTACCGACTTAGAAATCGCCAGCTCATATACAGTGCATAAAATATATTTATATAATATATTTATATATATATACCCTTATACACCATTTTAATAAAAATATCACAAAATTCTTATAAGTCCCTCGGGAAGAGTGAAAGACGCGCACGTTCATTTTCAGAGCTCCTAGACCTTCCTACTGGTATAAGAAGTTAGCCAAAAAGTAGCTTCGAAAAACGCTTAGGTTAAGTTTCAGAGTTGCTTCTAATGTACCAAAGCTGGACTTAGACATAATTTCACTCTCACAACATTATGGCTGGTTGGAGACAGTCCGAACCACAAGTACCGGGTCCATGGTTCTGGGCGTATACTGGGGGGACGGGGACGACTCCCATTAACCCCTGACTATACCGGGGATACGCTTATCACAATGCCTTTCTGGTCTGTGCTGAAGCAGGGCATTCTGGCAGCCAAGTGGCTTGACCTTTATTAGTGAGCCTGGTTACCCCCTCTCGGAACCACAGACTTAGAAATCGCCAGCTCATATACAGTGCATAAAATATATTTATATAATATATTTATATATATACCCTTATACACCATTTTAATAAAAAATATCACAAAATTCTTCTAAGTCCCTCGGGAAGAGTGAAAGACGCGCACGTTCATTTTCAGAGCTCCTAGACCTTCCTATAAGAAGTTAGCCAAAAAGTAGCTTCGAAAAACGCTTAGGTTAAGTTTCAGAGTTGCTTCTAATGTACCAAAGCTGGACTTAGACATAATTTCACTCTCACAACATTATGGCTGGTTGGAGACAGTCCGAACCACAAGTACCGGGTCCATGGTTCTGGCCGTATACTGGGGGGACGGGGACGACTCCCATTAACACCTGACTATACCGGGGATACGCTTATCACAATGCCTTTCTGGTCTGTCCTGAAGCAGGGCATTCTGGCAGCCAAGTGGCTTGACCTTTATTAGTGAGCCTGGTTACCCCCTCTCGGAACTACCGACTTAGAAATCGCCAGCTCATATACAGTGCATAAAATATATTTATATAATATATTTATATATATATACCCTTATACACCATTTTAATAAAAAATACCACAAAATTCTTATAAGTCCCTCGGGAAGAGTGAAAGACGCGCACGTTCATTTTCAGAGCTCCTAGACCTTCCTACTGGTATAAGAAGTTAGCCAAAAAGTAGCTTCGAAAAACGCTTAGGTTAAGTTTCAGAGTTGCTTCTAATGTACCAAAGCTGGACTTAGACATAATTTCACTCTCACAACATTATGGCTGGTTGGAGACAGTCCGAACCACAAGTACCGGGTCCATGGTTCTGGGCGTATACTGGGGGGACGGGGACGACTCCCATTAACCCCTGACTATACCGGGGATACGCTTATCACAATGCCTTTCTGGTCTGTGCTGAAGCAGGGCATTCTGGCAGCCAAGTGGCTTGACCTTTATTAGTGCGCCTGGTTACCCCCTCTCGGAACCACAGACTTAGAAATCGCCAGCTCATATACAGTGCATAAAATATATTTATATATATACCCTTATACACCATTTTAATAAAAAATATCACAAATTTCTTCTAAGTCCCTCGGGAAGAGTGAAAGACGCGCACGTTCATTTTCAGAGCTCCTAGACCTTCCTATAAGAAGTTAGCCAAAAAGTAGCTTCGAAAAACGCTTAGGTTAAGTTTCAGAGTTGCTTCTAATGTACCAAATCTGGACTTAGACATAATTTCACTCTCACAACATTATGGCTGGTTGGAGACAGTCCGAACCACAAGTACCGGGTCGATGGTTCTGGGCGTATACTGGGGGGACGGGGACGACTCCCATTAACCCCTGACTATACCGGGGATACGCTTATCACAATGCCTTTCTGGTCTGTGCTGAAGAAGGGCATTCTGGCAGCCAAGTGGCTTGACCTTTATTAGTGAGCCTGGTTACCCCCTCTCGGAACCACAGACTTAGAAATCGCCAGCTCATATACAGTGCATAAAATATATTTATATAATATATTTATATATATACCCTTATACACCATTTTAATAAAAAATATCACAAAATTCTTCTAAGTCCCTCGGGAAGAGTGAAAGACGCGCACGTTCATTTTCAGCGCTCCTAGACCTTCCTATAAGAAGTTAGCCACAAAGTAGCTTCGAAAAACGCTTAGGTTAAGTTTCAGAGTTGCTTCTAATGTACCAAAGCTGGACTTAGACATAATTTCACTCTCACAACATTATGGCTGGTTGGAGACAGTCCGAACCACAAGTACCGGGTCCATGGTTCTGGGCGTATACTGGGGGGACGGGGACGACTCCCATTAACCCCTGACTATACCGGGGATACGCTTATCACAATGCCTTTCTGGTCTGTGCTGAAGAAGGGCATTCTGGCAGCCAAGTGGCTTGACCTTTATTAGTGAGCCTGGTTACCCCCTCTCGGAACCACAGACTTAGAAATCGCCAGCTCATATACAGTGCATAAAATATATTTATATATATACCCTTATACACCATTTTAATAAAAAATATCACAAAATTCTTCTAAGTCCCTCGGGAAGAGTGAAAGACGCGCACGTTCATTTTCAGAGCTCCTAGACCTTCCTATAAGAAGTTAGCCAAAAAGTAGCTTCGAAAAACGCTTAGGTTAAGTTTCAGAGTTGCTTCTAATGTACCAAAGCTGGACTTAGACATAATTTCACTCTCACAACATTATGGCTGGTTGGAGACATTCTGAACCACAAGTACCGGGTCGATGGTTCTGGGCGTATACTGGGGGGACGGGGACGACTCCCATTAACCCCTGACTATACCGGGGATACGCTTATCACAATGCCTTTCTGGTCTGTGCTGAAGCAGGGCATTCTGGCAGCCAAGTGGCTTGACCTTTATTAGTGAGCCTGGTTACCCCCTCTCGGAACCACAGACTTAGAAATCGCCAGCTCATATACAGTGCATAAAATATATTTATATATATACCCTTATACACCATTTTAATAAAAAATATCACAAAATTCTTCTAAGTCCCTCGGGAAGAGTGAAAGACGCGCACGTTCATTTTCAGCGCTCCTAGACCTTCCTATAAGAAGTTAGCCAAAAAGTAGCTTCGAAAAACGCTTAGGTTAAGTTTCAGAGTTGCTTCTAATGTACCAAAGCTGGACTTAGACATAATTTCACTCACAACATTATGGCTGGTTGGAGACAGTCCGAACCACAAGTACCGGGTCGATGGTTCTGGGCGTATACTGGGGGGACGGGGACGACTCCCATTAACCCCTGACTATACCGGGGATACGCTTATCACAATGCCTTTCTGGTCTGTGCTGAAGCAGGGCATTCTGGCAGCCAAGTGGCTTGACCTTTATTAGTGAGCCTGGTTACCCCCTCTCGGAACTACCGACTTAGAAATCGCCAGCTCATATACAGTGCATAAAATATATTTATATATATACCCTTATACACCATTTTAATAAAAAATATCACAAAATTCTTCTAAGTCCCTCGGGAAGAGTGAAAGACGCGCACGTTCATTTTCAGAGCTCCTAGACCTTCCTATAAGAAGTTAGCCAAAAAGTAGCTTCGAAAAACGCTTAGGTTAAGTTTCAGAGTTGCTTCTAATGTACCAAAGCTGGACTTAGACATAATTTCACTCTCACAACATTATGGCTGGTTGGAGACAGTCCGAAGCACAAGTACCGGGTCCATGGTTCTGGCCGTATACTGGGGGGACGGGGGCGACTCCCATTAACCCCTGACTATACCGGGGATACGCTTATCACAATGCCTTTCTGGTCTGTGCTGAAGCAGGGCATTCTGGCAGCCAAGTGGCTTGACCTTTATTAGTGAGCCTGGTTACCCCCTCTCGGAACCACAGACTTAGAAATCGCCAGCTCATATACAGTGCATAAAATATATTTATATAATATATTTATATATATACCCTTATACACCATTTTAATAAAAAATATCACAAAATTCTTCTAAGTCCCTCGGGAAGAGTGAAAGACGCGCACGTTCATTTTCAGCGCTCCTAGACCTTCCTATAAGAAGTTAGCCAAAAAGTAGCTTCGAAAAACGCTTAGGTTAAGTTTCAGAGTTGCTTCTAATGTACCAAAGCTGGACTTAGACATAATTTCACTCTCACAACATTATGGCTGGTTGGAGACATTCTGAACCACAAGTACCGGGTCGATGGTTCTGGGCGTATACTGGGGGGACGGGGACGACTCCCATTAACCCCTGACTATACCAGGGATACGCTTATCACAATGCCTTTCTGGTCTGTGCTGAAGCAGGGCATTCTGGCAGCCAAGTGGCTTGACCTTTATTAGTGAGCCTGGTTACCCCCTCTCGGAACCACAGACTTAGAAATCGCCAGCTCATATACAGTGCATAAAATATATTTATATAATATATTTATATATATACCCTTATACACCATTTTAATAAAAAATATCACAAAATTCTTCTAAGTCACTCGGGAAGAGTGAAAGACGCGCACGTTCATTTTCAGCGCTCCTAGACCTTCCTATAAGTAGTTAGCCAAAAAGTAGCTTCGAAAAACGCTTAGGTTAAGTTTCAGAGTTGCTTCTAAAGTACCAAAGCTGGACTTAGACATAATTTCACTCTCACAACATTATGGCTGGTTGGAGACAGTCCGAACCACAAGTACCGGGTCCATGGTTCTGGGCGTATACTGGGGGGACGGGGACGACTCCCATTAACCCCTGACTATACCGGGGATACGCTTATCACAATGCCTTTCTGGTCTGTGCTGAAGCAGGGCATTCTGGCAGCCAAGTGGTTTGACCTTTATTAGTGCGCCTGGTTACCCCCTCTCGGAACCACAGACTTAGAAATCGCCAGCTCATATACAGTGCATAAAATAAATTTATATATATACCCTTATACACCATTTTAATAAAAAATATCACAAAATTCTTCTAAGTCCCTCGGGAAGAGTGAAAGACGCGCACGTTCATTTTCAGAGCTCCTAGACCTTCCTATAAGAAGTTAGCCAAAAAGTAGCTTCGAAAAACGCTTAGGTTAAGTTTCAGAGTTGCTTCTAATGTAACAAAGCTGGACTTAGACATAATTTCACTCTCACAACATTATGGCTGGTTGGAGACAGTCCGAACCACAAGTACCGGGTCCATGGTTCTGGGCGTATACTGGGGGGACGGGGACGACTCCCATTAACCCCTGACTATACCGGGGATACGCTTATCACAATGCCTTTCTGGTCTGTGCTGAAGCAGGGCATTCTGGCAGCCAAGTGGCTTGACCTTTATTAGTGAGCCTGGTTACCCCCTCTCGGAACTACCGACTTAGAAATCGCCAGCTCATATACAGTGCATAAAATATATTTATATATATACCCTTATACACCATTTTAATAAAAAATATCACAAAATTCTTCTAAGTCCCTCGGGAAGAGTGAAAGACGCGCACGTTCATTTTCAGAGCTCCTAGACCTTCCTATAAGAAGTTAGCCAAAAAGTTGCTTCGAAAAACGCTTAGGTTAAGTTTCAGAGTTGCTTCTAATGTACCAAAGCTGGACTTAGACATAATTTCACTCTCACAACATTATGGCTGGTTGGAGACAGTCCGAAGCACAAGTACCGGGTCCATGGTTCTGGCCGTATACTGGGGGGACGGGGGCGACTCCCATTAACCCCTGACTATACCGGGGATACGCTTATCACAATGCCTTTCTGGTCTGTGCTGTAGCAGGGCATTCTGGCAGCCAAGTGGCTTGACCTTTATTAGTGAGCCTGGTTACCCCCTCTCGGAACCACAGACTTAGAAATCGCCAGCTCATATACAGTGCATAAAATATATTTATATAATATATTTATATATATATACCCTTATACACCATTTTAATAAAAAATATCACAAAATTCTTCTAAGTCCCTCGGGAAGAGTGAAAGACGCGCACGTTCATTTTCAGAGCTCTTAGACCTTCCTACTGGTATAAGAAGTTAGCCAAAAAGTAGCTTCGAAAAACGCTTAGGTTAAGTTTCAGAGTTGCTTCTAATGTACCAAAGCTGGACTTAGACATAATTTCACTCTCACAACATTATGGCTGGTTGGAGACAGTCCGAACCACAAGTACCGGGTCCATGGTACTGGGCGTATACTGGGGGGGACGGGGACAACTCCCATTAACCCCTGACTATACCGGGGATACGCTTATCACAATGCCTTTCTGGTCTGTTCTGAAGCAGGGCATTCTGGCAGCCAAGTGGCTTGACCTTTATTAGTGAGCCTGGTTACCCCCTCTCGGAACCACAGACTTAGAAATCGCCAGCTCATATACAGTGCATAAAATATATTTATATAATATATTTATATATATACCCTTATACACCATTTTAATAAAAAATATCACAAAATTCTTCTAAGTCCCTCGGGAAGAGTGAAAGACGCGCACGTTCATTTTCAGAGCTCCTAGACCTTCCTATAAGAAGTTAGCCAAAAAGTAGCTTCGAAAAACGCTTAGGTTAAGTTTCAGAGTTGCTTCTAATGTACCAAAGCTGGACTTAGACATAATTTCACTCTCACAACATTATGGCTGGTTGGAGACAGTCCGAACCACAAGTACCGGGTCCATGGTTCTGGGCGTATACTGGGGGGACGGGGACGACTCCCATTAACCCCTGACTATACCGGGGATACGCTTATCACAATGCCTTTCTGGTCTGTGCTGAAGCAGGGCATTCTGGCAGCCAAGTGGCTTGACCTTTATTAGTGCGCCTGGTTAACCCCTCTCGGAACCACAAACTTAGAAATCGCCAGCTCATATACAGTGCATAAAATATATTTATATATATACCCTTATACACCATTTTAATAAAAAATATCACAAATTTCTTCTAAGTCCCTCGGGAAGAGTGAAAGACGCGCACGTTCATTTTCAGAGCTCCTAGACCTTCCTATAAGAAGTTAGCCAAAAAGTAGCTTCGAAAAACGCTTAGGTTAAGTTTCAGAGTTGCTTCTAATGTACCAAATCTGGACTTAGACATAATTTCACTCTCACAACATTATGGCTGGTTGGAGACAGTCCGAACCACAAGTACCGGGTCGATGGTTCTGGGCGTATACTGGGGGGACGGGGACGACTCCCATTAACCCCTGACTATACCGGGGATACGCTTATCACAATGCCTTTCTGGTCTGTGCTGAAGAAGGGCATTCTGGCAGCCAAGTGGCTTGACCTTTATTAGTGAGCCTGGTTACTCCCTCTCGGAACCACAGACTTAGAAATCGCCAGCTCATATACAGTGCATAAAATATATTTATATAATATATTTATATATATACCCTTATACACCATTTTAATAAAAAATATCACAAAATTCTTCTAAGTCCCTCGGGAAGAGTGAAAGACGCGCACGTTCATTTTCAGCGCTCCTAGACCTTCCTAAAAGAAGTTAGCCAAAAAGTAGCTTCGAAAAACGCTTAGGTTAAGTTTCAGAGTTGCTTCTAATGTACCAAAGCTGGACTTAGACATAATTTCATTCTCACAACATTATGGCTGGTTGGAGACATTCTGAACCACAAGTACCGGGTCGATGGTTCTGGGCGTATACTGGGGGGACGGGGACGACTCCCATTAACCCCTGACTATACCGGGGATACGCTTATCACAATGCCTTTCTGGTCTGTGCTGAAGCAGGGCATTCTGGCAGCCAAGTGGCTTGACCTTTATTAGTGAGCCTGGTTACCCCCTCTCGGAACCACAGACTTAGAAATCGCCAGCTCATATACAGTGCATAAAATATATTTATATATATACCCTTATACACCATTTTAATAAAAAATATCACAAAATTCTTCTAAGTCCCTCGGGAAGAGTGAAAGACGCGCACGTTCATTTTCAGAGCTCCTAGACGTTCCTATAAGAAGTTAGCCAAAAAGTATCTTCGAAAAACGCTTAGGTTAAGTTTCAGAGTTGCTTCTAATGTACCAAAGCTGGACTTAGACATAATTTCACTCTCACAACATTATGGCTGGTTGGAGACATTCTGAACCACAAGTACCGGGTCGATGGTTCTGGGCGTATACTGGGGGGACGGGGACGACTCCCATTAACCCCTGACTATACCGGGGATACGCTTATCACAATGCCTTTCTGGTCTGTGCTGAAGCAGGGCATTCTGGCAGCCAAGTGGCTTGACCTTTATTAGTGAGCCTGGTTACCCCCTCTCGGAACCACAGACTTAGAAATCGCCAGCTCATATACAGTGCATAAAATATATTTATATATATACCCTTATACACCATTTTAATAAAAAATATCACAAAATTCTTCTAAGTCCCTCGGGAAGAGTGAAAGACGCGCACGTTCATTTTCAGAGCTCCTAGACCTTCCTATAAGAAGTTAGCCAAAAAGTAGCTTCGAAAAACGCTTAGGTTAAGTTTCAGAGTTGCTTCTAATGTACCAAAGCAGGACTTAGACATAATTTCACTCTCACAACATTATGGCTGGTTGGAGACAGTCCGAACCACAAGTACCGGGTCCATGGTTCTGGGCGTATACTGGGGGGACGGGGACGACTCCCATTAACCCCTGACTATACCGGGGATACGCTTATCACAATGCCTTTCTGGTCTGTGCTGAAGCAGGGCATTCTGGCAGCCAAGTGGCTTGACCTTTATTAGTGAGCCTGGTTACCCCCTCTCGGAACTACCGACTAAGAAATCGCCAGCTCATATACAGTGCATAAAATATATTTATATATATACCCTTATACACCATTTTAATAAAAAATATCACAAAATTCTTCTAAGTCCCTCGGGAAGAGTGAAAGACGCGCACGTTCATTTTCAGAGCTCCTAGACCTTCCTATAAGAAGTTAGCCAAAAAGTAGCTTCGAAAAACGCTTAGGTTAAGTTTCAGAGTTGCTTCTAATGTACCAAAGCTGGACTTAGACATAATTTCACTCTCACAACATTATGGCTGGTTGGAGACAGTCCGAAGCACAAGTACCGGGTCCATGGTTCTGGCCGTATACTGGGGGGACGGGGGCGACTCCCATTAACCCCTGACTATACCGGGGATACGCTTATCACAATGCCTTTCTGGTCTGTGCTGTAGCAGGGCATTCTGGCAGCCAAGTGGCTTGACCTTTATTAGTGAGCCTGGTTACCCCCTCTCGGAACCACAGACTTAGAAATCGCCAGCTCATATACAGTGCATAAAATATATTTATATATATACCCTTATACACCATTTTAATAAAAAATATCACAAAATTCTTCTAAGTCCCTCGGGAAGAGTGAAAGACGCGCACGTTCATTTTCAGAGCTCCTAGACCTTCCTACTGGTATAAGAAGTTAGCCAAAAAGTAGCTTCGAAAAACGCTTAGGTTAAGTTTCAGAGTTGCTTCTAATGTACCAAAGCTGGACTTAGACATAATTTCACTCTCACAACATTATGGCTGGTTGGAGACAGTCCGAACCACAAGTACCGGGTCCATGGTTCTGGCCGTATACAGGGGGGACTGGGACGACTCCCATTAACCCCTGACTATACCGGGGATACGCTTATCACAATGCCTTTCTGGTCTGTCCTGAAGCAGGGCATTCTGGCAGCCAAGTGGCTTGACCTTTATTAGTGAGCCTGGTTACCCCTCTCGGAACTACCGACTTAGAAATCGCCAGCTCATATACAGTGCATAAAATATATTTATATATATACCCTTATACACCATTTTAATAAAAAATATCACAAAATTCTTCTAAGTCCCTCGGGAAGAGTGAAAGACGCGCACGTTCATTTTCAGAGCTCCTAGACCTTCCTATAAGAAGTTAGCCAAAAAGTAGCTTCGAAAAACGCTTAGGTTAAGTTTCAGAGTTGCTTCTAATGTACCAAAGCTGGACTTAGACATAATTTCACTCACAACATTATGGCTGGTTGGAGACAGTCCGAACCACAAGTACCGGGTCGATGGTTCTGGGCGTATACTGGGGGGACGGGGACGACTCCCATTAACCCCTGACTATACCGGGGATACGCTTATCACAATGCCTTTCTGGTCTGTGCTGAAGCAGGGCATTCTGGCAGCCAAGTGGCTTGACCTTTATTAGTGAGCCTGGTTACCCCCTCTCGGAACCACAGACTTAGAAATCGCCAGCTCATATACAGTGCATAAAATATATTTATATAATATATTTATATATATACCCTTATACACCATTTTAATAAAAAATATCACAAAATTCTTCTAAGTCCCTCGGGAAGAGTGAAAGACGCGCACGTTCATTTTCAGAGCTCCTAGACCTTCCTATAAGAAGTTAGCCAAAAAGTAGCTTCGAAAAACGCTTAGGTTAAGTTTCAGAGTTGCTTCTAATGTACCAAAGCTGGACTTAGACATAATTTCACTCTCACAACATTATGGCTGGTTGGAGACATTCTGAACCACAAGTACCGGGTCGATGGTTCTGGGCGTATACTGGGGGGACGGGGACGACTCCCATTAACCCCTGACTATACCGGGGATACGCTTATCACAATGCCTTTCTGGTCTGTGCTGAAGCAGGGCATTCTGGCAGCCAAGTGGCTTGACCTTTATTAGTGAGCCTGGTTACCCCCTCTCGGAACCACAGACTTAGAAATCGCCAGCTCATATACAGTGCATAAAATATATTTATATATATACCCTTATACACCATTTTAATAAAAAATATCACAAAATTCTTCTAAGTCCCTCGGGAAGAGTGAAAGACGCGCACGTTCATTTTCAGCGCTCCTAGACCTTCCTATAAGAAGTTAGCCAAAAAGTAGCTTCGAAAAACGCTTAGGTTAAGGTTCAGAGTTGCTTCTAATGTACCAAAGCTGGACTTAGACATAATTTCACTCTCACAACATTATGGCTGGTTGGAGACATTCTGAACCACAAGTACCGGGTCGATGGTTCTGGGCGTATACTGGGGGGACGGGGACGACTCCCATTAACCCCTGACTATACCGGGGATACGCTTATCACAATGCCTTTCTGGTCTGTGCTGAAGCTGGGCATTCTGGCAGCCAAGTGGCTTGACCTTTATTAGTGAGCCTGGTTACCCCCTCTCGGAACCACAGATTTAGAAATCGCCAGCTCATATACAGTGCATAAAATATATTTATATAATATATTTATATATATACCCTTATACACCATTTTAATAAAAAATATCACAAAATTCTTCTAAGTCACTCGGGAAGAGTGAAAGACGCGCACGTTCATTTTCAGCGCTCCTAGACCTTCCTATAAGTAGTTAGCCAAAAAGTAGCTTCGAAAAACGATTAGGTTAAGTTTCAGAGTTGCTTCTAATGTACCAAAGCTGGACTTAGACATAATTTCACTCTCACAACATTATGGCTGGTTGGAGACATTCTGAACCACAAGTACCGGGTCGATGGTTCTGGGCGTATACTGGGGGGACGGGGACGACTCCCATTAACCCCTGACTATACCGGGGATACGCTTATCACAATGCCTTTCTGGTCTGTGCTGAAGCTGGGCATTCTGGCAGCCAAGTGGCTTGACCTTTATTAGTGAGCCTGGTTACCCCCTCTCGGAACCACAGACTTAGAAATCGCCAGCTCATATACAGTGCATAAAATATATTTATATATATACCCTTATACACCATTTTAATAAAAAATATCACAAAATTCTTCTAAGTCCCTCGGGAAGAGTGAAAGACGCGCACGTTCATTTTCAGCGCTCCTAGACCTTCCTATAAGAAGTTAGCCAAAAAGTAGCTTCGAAAAACGCTTAGGTTAAGTTTCAGAGTTGCTTCTAATGTACCAAAGCTGGACTTAGACATAATTTCACTCTCACAACATTATGGCTGGTTGGAGACATTCTGAACCACAAGTACCGGGTCGATGGTTCTGGGCGTATACTGGGGGGACGGGGACGACTCCCATTAACCCCTGACAATACCGGGGATACGCTTATCACAATGCCTTTCTGGTCTGTGCTGAAGCAGGGCATTCTGGCAGCCAAGTGGCTTGACCTTTATTAGTGAGACTGGTTACCCCCTCTCGGAACCACAGATTTAGAAATCGCCAGCTCATATACAGTGCATAAAATATATTTATATAATATATTTATATATATACCCTTATACACCATTTTAATAAAAAATATCACAAAATTCTTCTAAGTCACTCGGGAAGAGTGAAAGACGCGCACGTTCATTTTCAGCGCTCCTAGACCTTCCTATAAGTAGTTAGCCAAAAAGTAGCTTCGAAAAACGATTAGGTTAAGTTTCAGAGTTGCTTCTAATGTACCAAAGCTGGACTTAGACATAATTTCACTCTCACAACATTATGGCTGGTTGGAGACAGTCCGAACCACAAGTACCGGGTCCATGGTTCTGGGCGTATACTGGGGGGACGGGGACGACTCCCATTAACCCCTGACTATACCGGGGATACGCTTATCACAATGCCTTTCTGGTCTGTGCTGAAGCAGGGCATTCTGGCAGCCAAGTGGTTTGACCTTTATTAGTGCGCCTGGTTACCCCCTCTCGGAACCACAGACTTAGAAATCGCCAGCTCATATACAGTGCATAAAATATATTTATATATATACCCTTATACACCATTTTAATAAAAAATATCACAAAATTCTTCTAAGTCCCTCGGGAAGAGTGAAAGACGCGCACGTTCATTTTCAGAGCTCCTAGACCTTCCTATAAGAAGTTAGCCAAAAAGTAGCTTCGAAAAACGCTTAGGTTAAGTTTCAGAGTTGCTTCTAATGTACCAAAGCTGGACTTAGACATAATTTCACTCTCACAACATTATGGCTGGTTGGAGACAGTCCGAACCACAAGTACCGGGTCCATGGTTCTGGGCGTATACTGGGGGGACGGGGACGACTCCCATTAACCCCTGACTATACCGGGGATACGCTTATCACAATGCCTTTCTGGTCTGTGCTGAAGCAGGGCATTCTGGCAGCCAAGTGGCTTGACCTTTATTAGTGAGCCTGGTTACCCCCTCTCGGAACTACCGACTTAGAAATCGCCAGCTCATATACAGTGCATAAAATATATTTATATAATATATTTATATATATACCCTTATACACCATTTTAATAAAAAATATCACAAAATTCTTCTAAGTCCCTCGGGAAGAGTGAAAGACGCGCACGTTCATTTTCAGCGCTCCTAGACCTTCCTATAAGAAGTTAGCCAAAAAGTAGCTTCGAAAAACGCTTAGGTTAAGTTTCAGAGTTGCTTCTAATGTACCAAAGCTGGACTTAGACATAATTTCACTCTCACAACATTATGGCTGGTTGGAGACATTCTGAACCACAAGTACCGGGTCGATGGTTCTGGGCGTATACTGGGGGGACGGGGACGACTCCCATTAACCCCTGACTATACCGGGGATACGCTTATCACAATGCCTTTCTGGTCTGTGCTGAAGCAGGGCATTCTGGCAGCCAAGTGGCTTGACCTTTATTAGTGAGCCTGGTTACCCCCTCTCGGAACCACAGACTTAGAAATCGCCAGCTCATATACAGTGCATAAAATATATTTATATATATACCCTTATACACCATTTTAATAAAAAATATCACAAAATTCTTCTAAGTCCCTCGGGAAGAGTGAAAGACGCGCACGTTCATTTTCAGAGCTCCTAGACCTTCCTATAAGAAGTTAGCCAAAAAGTAGCTTCTAAAAACGCTTAGGTTAAGTTTCAGAGTTGCTTCTAATGTACCAAAGCTGGACTTAGACATAATTTCACTCTCAAAACATTATGGCTGGTTGGAGACAGTCCGAACCACAAGTACCGGGTCGATGGTTCTGGGCGTATACTGGGGGGACGGGGACGACTCCCATTAACCCCTGACTATACCGGGGATACGCTTATCACAATGCCTTTCTGGTCTGTGCTGAAGCTGGGCATTCTGGCAGCCAAGTGGCTTGACCTTTATTAGTGAGACTGGTTACCCCCTCTCGGAACCACAGACTTAGAAATCGCCAGCTCATATACAGTGCATAAAATATATTTATATAATATATTTATATATATACCCTTATACACCATTTTAATAAAAAATATCACAAAATTCTTCTAAGTCCCTCGGGAAGAGTGAAAGACGCGCACGTTCATTTTCAGCGCTCCTAGACCTTCCTATAAGAAGTTAGCCAAAAAGTAGCTTCGAAAAACGCTTAGGTTAAGTTTCAGAGTTGCTTCTAATGTACCAAAGCTGGACTTAGACATAATTTCACTCTCACAACATTATGGCTGGTTGGAGACAGTCCGAACCACAAGTACCGGGTCCATGGTTCTGGGCGTATACTGGGGGGACGGGGACGACTCCCATTAACCCCTGACTATACCGGGGATACGCTTATCACAATGCCTTTCTGGTCTGTGCTGAAGCAGGGCATTCTGGCAGCCAAGTGGCTTGACCTTTATTAGTGAGCCTGGTTACCCCCTCTCGGAACTACCGACTTAGAAATCGCCAGCTCATATACAGTGCATAAAATATATTTATATAATATATTTATATATATACCCTTATACACCATTTTAATAAAAAATATCACAAAATTCTTCTAAGTCCCTCGGGAAGAGTGAAAGACGCGCACGTTCATTTTCAGCGCTCCTAGACCTTCCTATAAGAAGTTAGCCAAAAAGTAGCTTCGAAAAACGCTTAGGTTAAGTTTCAGAGTTGCTTCTAATGTACCAAAGCTGGACTTAGACATAATTTCACTCTCACAACATTATGGCTGGTTGGAGACAGTCCGAACCACAAGTACCGGGTCCATGGTTCTGGGCGTATACTGGGGGGACGGGGACGACTCCCATTAACCCCTGACTATACCGGGGATACGCTTATCACAATGCCTTTCTGGTCTGTGCTGAAGCAGGGCATTCTGGCAGCCAAGTGGCTTGACCTTTATTAGTGAGCCTGGTTACCCCCTCTCGGAACTACCGACTTAGAAATCGCCAGCTCATATACAGTGCATAAAATATATTTATATAATATATTTATATATATACCCTTATACACCATTTTAATAAAAAATATCACAAAATTCTTCTAAGTCCCTCGGGAAGAGTGAAAGACGCGCACGTTCATTTTCAGCGCTCCTAGACCTTCCTATAAGAAGTTAGCCAAAAAGTAGCTTCGAAAAACGCTTAGGTTAAGTTTCAGAGTTGCTTCTAATGTACCAAAGCTGGACTTAGACATAATTTCACTCACAACATTATGGCTGGTTGGAGACAGTCCGAACCACAAGTACCGGGTCGATGGTTCTGGGCGTATACTGGGGGGACGGGGACGACTCCCATTAACCCCTGACTATACCGGGATACGCTTATCACAATGCCTTTCTGGACTGTGCTGAAGCAGGGCATTCTGGCAGCCAAGTGGCTTGACCTTTATTAGTGAGCCTGGTTACCCCCTCTCGGAACCACAGACTTAGAAATCGCCAGCTCATATACAGTGCATAAAATATATTTATATATATACCCTTATACACCATTTTAATAAAAAATATCACAAAATTCTTCTAAGTCCCTCGGGAAGAGTGAAAGACGCGCACGTTCATTTTCAGCGCTCCTAGACCTTCCTATAAGAAGTTAGCCAAAAAGTAGCTTCGAAAAACGCTTAGGTTAAGTTTCAGAGTTGCTTCTAATGTACCAAAGCTGGACTTAGACATAATTTCACTCTCACAACATTATGGCTGGTTGGAGACATTCTGAACCACAAGTACCGGGTCGATGGTTCTGGGCGTATACTGGGGGGACGGGGACGACTCCCATTAACCCCTGACTATACCGGGGATACGCTTATCACAATGCCTTTCTGGTCTGTGCTGAAGCTGGGCATTCTGGCAGCCAAGTGGCTTGACCTTTATTAGTGAGCCTGGTTACCCCCTCTCGGAACCACAGACTTAGAAATCGCCAGCTCATATACAGTGCATAAAATATATTTATATATATACCCTTATACACCATTTTAATAAAAAATATCACAAAATTCTTCTAAGTCCCTCGGGAAGAGTGAAAGACGCGCACGTTCATTTTCAGAGCTCCTAGACCTTCCTATAAGAAGTTAGCCAAAAAGTAGCTTCGAAAAACGCTTAGGTTAAGTTTCAGAGTTGCTTCTAATGTACCAAAGCTGGACTTAGACATAATTTCACTCTCAAAACATTATGGCTGGTTGGAGACAGTCCGAACCACAAGTACCGGGTCGATGGTTCTGGGCGTATACTGGGGGGACGGGGACGACTCCCATTAACCCCTGACAATACCGGGGATACGCTTATCACAATGCCTTTCTGGTCTGTGCTGAAGCAGGGCATTCTGGCAGCCAAGTGGCTTGACCTTTATTAGTGAGACTGGTTACCCCCTCTCGGAACCACAGATTTAGAAATCGCCAGCTCATATACAGTGCATAAAATATATTTATATAATATATTTATATATATACCCTTATACACCATTTTAATAAAAAATATCACAAAATTCTTCTAAGTCACTCGGGAAGAGTGAAAGACGCGCACGTTCATTTTCAGCGCTCCTAGACCTTCCTATAAGTAGTTAGCCAAAAAGTAGCTTCGAAAAACGATTAGGTTAAGTTTCAGAGTTGCTTCTAATGTACCAAAGCTGGACTTAGACATAATTTCACTCTCACAACATTATGGCTGGTTGGAGACAGTCCGAACCACAAGTACCGGGTCCATGGTTCTGGGCGTATACTGGGGGGACGGGGACGACTCCCATTAACCCCTGACTATACCGGGGATACGCTTATCACAATGCCTTTCTGGTCTGTGCTGAAGCAGGGCATTCTGGCAGCCAAGTGGTTTGACCTTTATTAGTGCGCCTGGTTACCCCCTCTCGGAACCACAGACTTAGAAATCGCCAGCTCATATACAGTGCATAAAATATATTTATATATATACCCTTATACACCATTTTAATAAAAAATATCACAAAATTCTTCTAAGTCCCTCGGGAAGAGTGAAAGACGCGCACGTTCATTTTCAGAGCTCCTAGACCTTCCTATAAGAAGTTAGCCAAAAAGTAGCTTCGAAAAACGCTTAGGTTAAGTTTCAGAGTTGCTTCTAATGTACCAAAGCTGGACTTAGACATAATTTCACTCTCACAACATTATGGCTGGTTGGAGACAGTCCGAACCACAAGTACCGGGTCCATGGTTCTGGGCGTATACTGGGGGGACGGGGACGACTCCCATTAACCCCTGACTATACCGGGGATACGCTTATCACAATGCCTTTCTGGTCTGTGCTGAAGCAGGGCATTCTGGCAGCCAAGTGGCTTGACCTTTATTAGTGAGCCTGGTTACCCCCTCTCGGAACTACCGACTTAGAAATCGCCAGCTCATATACAGTGCATAAAATATATTTATATAATATATTTATATATATACCCTTATACACCATTTTAATAAAAAATATCACAAAATTCTTCTAAGTCCCTCGGGAAGAGTGAAAGACGCGCACGTTCATTTTCAGCGCTCCTAGACCTTCCTATAAGAAGTTAGCCAAAAAGTAGCTTCGAAAAACGCTTAGGTTAAGTTTCAGAGTTGCTTCTAATGTACCAAAGCTGGACTTAGACATAATTTCACTCTCACAACATTATGGCTGGTTGGAGACATTCTGAACCACAAGTACCGGGTCGATGGTTCTGGGCGTATACTGGGGGGACGGGGACGACTCCCATTAACCCCTGACTATACCGGGGATACGCTTATCACAATGCCTTTCTGGTCTGTGCTGAAGCAGGGCATTCTGGCAGCCAAGTGGCTTGACCTTTATTAGTGAGCCTGGTTACCCCCTCTCGGAACCACAGACTTAGAAATCGCCAGCTCATATACAGTGCATAAAATATATTTATATATATACCCTTATACACCATTTTAATAAAAAATATCACAAAATTCTTCTAAGTCCCTCGGGAAGAGTGAAAGACGCGCACGTTCATTTTCAGCGCTCCTAGACCTTCCTATAAGAAGTTAGCCAAAAAGTAGCTTCGAAAAACGCTTAGGTTAAGTTTCAGAGTTGCTTCTAATGTACCAAAGCTGGACTTAGACATAATTTCACTCTCACAACATTATGGCTGGTTGGAGACAGTCCGAACCACAAGTACCGGGTCCATGGTTCTGGGCGTATACTGGGGGGACGGGGACGACTCCCATTAACCCCTGACTATACCGGGGATACGCTTATCACAATGCCTTTCTGGTCTGTGCTGAAGCAGGGCATTCTGGCAGCCAAGTGGCTTGACCTTTATTAGTGAGCCTGGTTACCCCCTCTCGGAACCACAGACTTAGAAATCGCCAGCTCATATACAGTGCATAAAATATATTTATATAATATATTTATATATATACCCTTATACACCATTTTAATAAAAAATATCACAAAATTCTTCTAAGTCCCTCGGGAAGAGTGAAAGACGCGCACGTTCATTTTCAGCGCTCCTAGACCTTCCTATAAGAAGTTAGCCAAAAAGTAGCTTCGAAAAACGCTTAGGTTAAGTTTCAGAGTTGCTTCTAATGTACCAAAGCTGGACTTAGACATAATTTCACTCTCACAACATTATGGCTGGTTGGAGACATTCTGAACCACAAGTACCGGGTCGATGGTTCTGGGCGTATACTGGGGGGACGGGGACGACTCCCATTAACCCCTGACTATACCGGGGATACGCTTATCACAATGCCTTTCTGGTCTGTGCTGAAGCAGGGCATTCTGGCAGCCAAGTGGCTTGACCTTTATTAGTGAGCCTGGTTACCCCCTCTCGGAACCACAGACTTAGAAATCGCCAGCTCATATACAGTGCATAAAATATATTTTTATATATACCCTTATACACCATTTTAATAAAAAATATCACAAAATTCTTCTAAGTCCCTCGGGAAGAGTGAAAGACGCGCACGTTCATTTTCAGAGCTCCTAGACCTTCCTATAAGAAGTTAGCCAAAAAGTAGCTTCGAAAAACGCTTAGGTTAAGTTTCAGAGTTGCTTCTAATGTACCAAAGCTGGACTTAGACATAATTTCACTCTCACAACATTATGGCTGGTTGGAGACAGTCCGAACCACAAGTACCGGGTCGATGGTTCTGGGCGTATACTGGGGGGACGGGGACGACTCCCATTAACCCCTGACTATACCGGGGATACGCTTATCACAATGCCTTTCTGGTCTGTGCTGAAGCAGGGCATTCTGGCAGCCAAGTGGCTTGACCTTTATTAGTGAGACTGGTTACCCCCTCTCGGAACCACAGACTTAGAAATCGCCAGCTCATATACAGTGCATAAAATATATTTATATAATATATTTATATATATACCCTTATACACCATTTTAATAAAAAATATCACAAAATTCTTCTAAGTCACTCGGGAAGAGTGAAAGACGCGCACGTTCATTTTCAGCGCTCCTAGACCTTCCTATAAGTAGTTAGCCAAAAAGTAGCTTCGAAAAACGCTTAGGTTAAGTTTCAGAGTTGCTTCTAATGTACCAAAGCTGGACTTAGACATAATTTCACTCTCACAACATTATGGCTGGTTGGAGACAGTCCGAACCACAAGTACCGGGTCCATGGTTCTGGGCGTATACTGGGGGGACGGGGACGACTCCCATTAACCCCTGACTATACCGGGGATACGCTTATCACAATGCCTTTCTGGTCTGTGCTGAAGCAGGGCATTCTGGCAGCCAAGTGGTTTGACCTTTATTAGTGCGCCTGGTTACCCCCTCTCGGAACCACAGACTTAGAAATCGCCAGCTCATATACAGTGCATAAAATATATTTATATATATACCCTTATACACCATTTTAATAAAAAATATCACAAAATTCTTCTAAGTCCCTCGGGAAGAGTGAAAGACGCGCACGTTCATTTTCAGAGCTCCTAGACCTTCCTATAAGAAGTTAGCCAAAAAGTAGCTTCGAAAAACGCTTAGGTTAAGTTTCAGAGTTGCTTCTAATGTACCAAAGCTGGACTTAGACATAATTTCACTCTCACAACATTATGGCTGGTTGGAGACAGTCCGAACCACAAGTACCGGGTCCATGGTTCTGGGCGTATACTGGGGGGACGGGGACGACTCCCATTAACCCCTGACTATACCGGGGATACGCTTATCACAATGCCTTTCTGGTCTGTGCTGAAGCAGGGCATTCTGGCAGCCAAGTGGTTTGACCTTTATTAGTGCGCCTGGTTACCCCCTCTCGGAACCACAGACTTAGAAATCGCCAGCTCATATACAGTGCATAAAATATATTTATATATATACCCTTATACACCATTTTAATAAAAAATATCACAAAATTCTTCTAAGTCCCTCGGGAAGAGTGAAAGACGCGCACGTTCATTTTCAGAGCTCCTAGACCTTCCTATAAGAAGTTAGCCAAAAAGTAGCTTCTAAAAACGCTTAGGTTAAGTTTCAGAGTTGCTTCTAATGTACCAAAGCTGGACTTAGACATAATTTCACTCTCAAAACATTATGGCTGGTTGGAGACAGTCCGAACCACAAGTACCGGGTCGATGGTTCTGGGCGTATACTGGGGGGACGGGGACGACTCCCATTAACCCCTGACTATACCGGGGATACGCTTATCACAATGCCTTTCTGGTCTGTGCTGAAGCAGGGCATTCTGGCAGCCAAGTGGCTTGACCTTTATTAGTGAGACTGGTTACCCCCTCTCGGAACCACAGACTTAGAAATCGCCAGCTCATATACAGTGCATAAAATATATTTATATAATATATTTATATATATACCCTTATACACCATTTTAATAAAAAATATCACAAAATTCTTCTAAGTCACTCGGGAAGAGTGAAAGACGCGCACGTTCATTTTCAGCGCTCCTAGACCTTCCTATAAGTAGTTAGCCAAAAAGTAGCTTCGAAAAACGCTTAGGTTAAGTTTCAGAGTTGCTTCTAATGTACCAAAGCTGGACTTAGACATAATTTCACTCTCACAACATTATGGCTGGTTGGAGACAGTCCGAACCACAAGTACCGGGTCCATGGTTCTGGGCGTATACTGGGGGGACGGGGGCGACTCCCATTAACCCCTGACTATACCGGGGATACGCTTATCACAATGCCTTTCTGGTCTGTGCTGAAGCAGGGCATTCTGGCAGCCAAGTGGCTTGACTTTTATTAGTGAGCCTGGTTACCCCCTCTCGGAACTACCGACTTAGAAATCGCCAGCTCATATACAGTGCATAAAATATATTTATATATATACCCTTATACACCATTTTAATAAAAAATATCACAAAATTCTTCTAAGTCCCTCGGGAAGAGTGAAAGACGCGCACGTTCATTTTCAGAGCTCCTAGACCTTCCTATAAGAAGTTAGCCAAAAAGTAGCTTCGAAAAACGCTTAGGTTAAGTTTCAGAGTTGCTTCTAATGTACCAAAGCTGGACTTAGACATAATTTCACTCACAACATTATGGCTGGTTGGAGACAGTCCGAACCACAAGTACCGGGTCCATGGTTCTGGGCGTATACTGGGGGGACGGGGGCGACTCCCATTAACCCCTGACTATACCGGGGATACGCTTATCACAATGCCTTTCTGGTCAGTGCTGTAGCAGGGCATTCTGGCAGCCAAGTGGCTTGACCTTTATTAGTGAGCCTGGTTACCCCCTCTCGGAACCACAGACTTAGAAATCGCCAGCTCATATACAGTGCATAAAATATATTTATATAATATATTTATATATATATATCCTTATACACCATTTTAATAAAAAATATCACAAAATTCTTCTAAGTCCCTCGGGAAGAGTGAAAGACGCGCACGTTCATTTTCAGAGCTCCTAGACCTTCCTACTGGTTTAAGAAGTTAGCCAAAAAGTAGCTTCGAAAAACGCTTAGGTTAAGTTTCAGAGTTGCTTCTAATGTACCAAAGCTGGACTTAGACATAATTTCACTCTCACAACATTATGGCTGGTTGGAGACAGTCCGAACCACAAGTACCGGGTCCATGGTTCTGGCCGTATACAGGGGGGACGGGGACGACTCCCATTAACCCCTGACTATACCGGGGATACGCTTATCACAATGCCTTTCTGGTCTGTGCTGAAGCAGGGCATTCTGGCAGCCAAGTGGCTTGACCTTTATTAGTGAGCCTGGTTACCCCCTCTCGGAACCACAGACTTAGAAATTGCCAGCTCATATACAGTGCATAAAATATATTTATATATATACCCTTATACACCATTTTAATAAAAAATATCACAAAATTCTTCTAAGTCCCTCGGGAAGAGTGAAAGACGCGCACGTTCATTTTCAGCGCTCCTAGACCTTCCTATAAGAAGTTAGCCAAAAAGTAGCTTCGAAAAACGCTTAGGTTAAGTTTCAGAGTTGCTTCTAATGTACCAAAGCTGGACTTAGACATAATTTCACTCACAACATTATGGCTGGTTGGAGACAGTCCGAACCACAAGTACCGGGTCGATGGTTCTGGGCGTATACTGGGGGGACGGGGACGACTCCCATTAACCCCTGACTATACCGGGGATACGCTTATCACAATGCCTTTCTGGTCTGTGCTGAAGCAGGGCATTCTGGCAGCCAAGTGGCTTGACCTTTATTAGTGAGCCTGGTTACCCCCTCTCGGAACCACAGACTTAGAAATCGCCAGCTCATATACAGTGCATAAAATATATTTATATAATATATTTATATATATACCCTTATACACCATTTTAATAAAAAATATCACAAAATTCTTCTAAGTCCCTCGGGAAGAGTGAAAGACGCGCACGTTCATTTTCAGCGCTCCTAGACCTTCCTATAAGAAGTTAGCCAAAAAGTAGCTTCGAAAAACGCTTAGGTTAAGTTTCAGAGTTGCTTCTAATGTACCAAAGCTGGACTTAGACATAATTTCACTCTCACAACATTATGGCTGGTTGGAGACATTCTGAACCACAAGTACCGGGTCGATGGTTCTGGGCGTATACTGGGGGGACGGGGACGACTCCCATTAACCCCTGACTATACCGGGGATACGCTTATCACAATGCCTTTCTGGTCTGTGCTGAAGCAGGGCATTCTGGCAGCCAAGTGGCTTGACCTTTATTAGTGAGCCTGGTTACCCCCTCTCGGAACCACAGACTTAGAAATCGCCAGCTCATATACAGTGCATAAAATATATTTTTATATATACCCTTATACACCATTTTAATAAAAAATATCACAAAATTCTTCTAAGTCCCTCGGGAAGAGTGAAAGACGCGCACGTTCATTTTCAGAGCTCCTAGACCTTCCTATAAGAAGTTAGCCAAAAAGTAGCTTCGAAAAACGCTTAGGTTAAGTTTCAGAGTTGCTTCTAATGTACCAAAGCTGGACTTAGACATAATTTCACTCTCACAACATTATGGCTGGTTGGAGACAGTCCGAACCACAAGTACCGGGTCGATGGTTCTGGGCGTATACTGGGGGGACGGGGACGACTCCCATTAACCCCTGACTATACCGGGGATACGCTTATCACAATGCCTTTCTGGTCTGTGCTGAAGCAGGGCATTCTGGCAGCCAAGTGGCTTGACCTTTATTAGTGAGACTGGTTACCCCCTCTCGGAACCACAGACTTAGAAATCGCCAGCTCATATACAGTGCATAAAATATATTTATATAATATATTTATATATATACCCTTATACACCATTTTAATAAAAAATATCACAAAATTCTTCTAAGTCACTCGGGAAGAGTGAAAGACGCGCACGTTCATTTTCAGCGCTCCTAGACCTTCCTATAAGTAGTTAGCCAAAAAGTAGCTTCGAAAAACGCTTAGGTTAAGTTTCAGAGTTGCTTCTAATGTACCAAAGCTGGACTTAGACATAATTTCACTCTCACAACATTATGGCTGGTTGGAGACAGTCCGAACCACAAGTACCGGGTCCATGGTTCTGGGCGTATACTGGGGGGACGGGGACGACTCCCATTAACCCCTGACTATACCGGGGATACGCTTATCACAATGCCTTTCTGGTCTGTGCTGAAGCAGGGCATTCTGGCAGCCAAGTGGTTTGACCTTTATTAGTGCGCCTGGTTACCCCCTCTCGGAACCACAGACTTAGAAATCGCCAGCTCATATACAGTGCATAAAATATATTTATATATATACCCTTATACACCATTTTAATAAAAAATATCACAAAATTCTTCTAAGTCCCTCGGGAAGAGTGAAAGACGCGCACGTTCATTTTCAGAGCTCCTAGACCTTCCTATAAGAAGTTAGCCAAAAAGTAGCTTCGAAAAACGCTTAGGTTAAGTTTCAGAGTTGCTTCTAATGTACCAAAGCTGGACTTAGACATAATTTCACTCTCACAACATTATGGCTGGTTGGAGACAGTCCGAACCACAAGTACCGGGTCCATGGTTCTGGGCGTATACTGGGGGGACGGGGACGACTCCCATTAACCCCTGACTATACCGGGGATACGCTTATCACAATGCCTTTCTGGTCTGTGCTGAAGCAGGGCATTCTGGCAGCCAAGTGGTTTGACCTTTATTAGTGCGCCTGGTTACCCCCTCTCGGAACCACAGACTTAGAAATCGCCAGCTCATATACAGTGCATAAAATATATTTATATATATACCCTTATACACCATTTTAATAAAAAATATCACAAAATTCTTCTAAGTCCCTCGGGAAGAGTGAAAGACGCGCACGTTCATTTTCAGAGCTCCTAGACCTTCCTATAAGAAGTTAGCCAAAAAGTAGCTTCTAAAAACGCTTAGGTTAAGTTTCAGAGTTGCTTCTAATGTACCAAAGCTGGACTTAGACATAATTTCACTCTCAAAACATTATGGCTGGTTGGAGACAGTCCGAACCACAAGTACCGGGTCGATGGTTCTGGGCGTATACTGGGGGGACGGGGACGACTCCCATTAACCCCTGACTATACCGGGGATACGCTTATCACAATGCCTTTCTGGTCTGTGCTGAAGCAGGGCATTCTGGCAGCCAAGTGGCTTGACCTTTATTAGTGAGACTGGTTACCCCCTCTCGGAACCACAGACTTAGAAATCGCCAGCTCATATACAGTGCATAAAATATATTTATATAATATATTTATATATATACCCTTATACACCATTTTAATAAAAAATATCACAAAATTCTTCTAAGTCACTCGGGAAGAGTGAAAGACGCGCACGTTCATTTTCAGCGCTCCTAGACCTTCCTATAAGTAGTTAGCCAAAAAGTAGCTTCGAAAAACGCTTAGGTTAAGTTTCAGAGTTGCTTCTAATGTACCAAAGCTGGACTTAGACATAATTTCACTCTCACAACATTATGGCTGGTTGGAGACAGTCCGAACCACAAGTACCGGGTCCATGGTTCTGGGCGTATACTGGGGGGACGGGGGCGACTCCCATTAACCCCTGACTATACCGGGGATACGCTTATCACAATGCCTTTCTGGTCTGTGCTGAAGCAGGGCATTCTGGCAGCCAAGTGGCTTGACTTTTATTAGTGAGCCTGGTTACCCCCTCTCGGAACTACCGACTTAGAAATCGCCAGCTCATATACAGTGCATAAAATATATTTATATATATACCCTTATACACCATTTTAATAAAAAATATCACAAAATTCTTCTAAGTCCCTCGGGAAGAGTGAAAGACGCGCACGTTCATTTTCAGAGCTCCTAGACCTTCCTATAAGAAGTTAGCCAAAAAGTAGCTTCGAAAAACGCTTAGGTTAAGTTTCAGAGTTGCTTCTAATGTACCAAAGCTGGACTTAGACATAATTTCACTCACAACATTATGGCTGGTTGGAGACAGTCCGAACCACAAGTACCGGGTCCATGGTTCTGGGCGTATACTGGGGGGACGGGGGCGACTCCCATTAACCCCTGACTATACCGGGGATACGCTTATCACAATGCCTTTCTGGTCAGTGCTGTAGCAGGGCATTCTGGCAGCCAAGTGGCTTGACCTTTATTAGTGAGCCTGGTTACCCCCTCTCGGAACCACAGACTTAGAAATCGCCAGCTCATATACAGTGCATAAAATATATTTATATAATATATTTATATATATATATCCTTATACACCATTTTAATAAAAAATATCACAAAATTCTTCTAAGTCCCTCGGGAAGAGTGAAAGACGCGCACGTTCATTTTCAGAGCTCCTAGACCTTCCTACTGGTATAAGAAGTTAGCCAAAAAGTAGCTTCGAAAAACGCTTAGGTTAAGTTTCAGAGTTGCTTCTAATGTACCAAAGCTGGACTTAGACATAATTTCACTCTCACAACATTATGGCTGGTTGGAGACAGTCCGAACCACAAGTACCGGGTCCATGGTTCTGGCCGTATACAGGGGGGACGGGGACGACTCCCATTAACCCCTGACTATACCGGGGATACGCTTATCACAATGCCTTTCTGGTCTGTGCTGAAGCAGGGCATTCTGGCAGCCAAGTGGCTTGACCTTTATTAGTGAGCCTGGTTACCCCCTCTCGGAACCACAGACTTAGAAATCGCCAGCTCATATACAGTGCATAAAATATATTTATATATATACCCTTATACACCATTTTAATAAAAAATATCACAAAATTCTTCTAAGTCCCTCGGGAAGAGTGAAAGACGCGCACGTTCATTTTCAGCGCTCCTAGACCTTCCTATAAGAAGTTAGCCAAAAAGTAGCTTCGAAAAACGCTTAGGTTAAGTTTCAGAGTTGCTTCTAATGTACCAAAGCTGGACTTAGACATAATTTCACTCTCACAACATTATGGCTGGTTGGAGACATTCTGAACCACAAGTACCGGGTCGATGGTTCTGGGCGTATACTGGGGGGACGGGGACGACTCCCATTAACCCCTGACTATACCGGGGATACGCTTATCACAATGCCTTTCTGGTCTGTGCTGAAGCAGGGCATTCTGGCAGCCAAGTGGCTTGACCTTTATTAGTGAGCCTGGTTACCCCCTCTCGGAACCACAGACTTAGAAATCGCCAGCTCATATACAGTGCATAAAATATATTTTTATATATACCCTTATACACCATTTTAATAAAAAATATCACAAAATTCTTCTAAGTCCCTCGGGAAGAGTGAAAGACGCGCACGTTCATTTTCAGAGCTCCTAGACCTTCCTATAAGAAGTTAGCCAAAAAGTAGCTTCGAAAAACGCTTAGGTTAAGTTTCAGAGTTGCTTCTAATGTACCAAAGCTGGACTTAGACATAATTTCACTCTCACAACATTATGGCTGGTTGGAGACAGTCCGAACCACAAGTACCGGGTCGATGGTTCTGGGCGTATACTGGGGGGACGGGGACGACTCCCATTAACCCCTGACTATACCGGGGATACGCTTATCACAATGCATTTCTGGTCTGTGCTGAAGCAGGGCATTCTGGCAGCCAAGTGGCTTGACCTTTATTAGTGAGACTGGTTACCCCCTCTCGGAACCACAGACTTAGAAATCGCCAGCTCATATACAGTGCATAAAATATATTTATATAATATATTTATATATATACCCTTATACACCATTTTAATAAAAAATATCACAAAATTCTTCTAAGTCACTCGGGAAGAGTGAAAGACGCGCACGTTCATTTTCAGCGCTCCTAGACCTTCCTATAAGTAGTTAGCCAAAAAGTAGCTTCGAAAAACGCTTAGGTTAAGTTTCAGAGTTGCTTCTAATGTACCAAAGCTGGACTTAGACATAATTTCACTCTCACAACATTATGGCTGGTTGGAGACAGTCCGAACCACAAGTACCGGGTCCATGGTTCTGGGCGTATACTGGGGGGACGGGGACGACTCCCATTAACCCCTGACTATACCGGGGATACGCTTATCACAATGCCTTTCTGGTCTGTGCTGAAGCAGGGCATTCTGGCAGCCAAGTGGTTTGACCTTTATTAGTGCGCCTGGTTACCCCCTCTCGGAACCACAGACTTAGAAATCGCCAGCTCATATACAGTGCATAAAATATATTTATATATATACCCTTATACACCATTTTAATAAAAAATATCACAAAATTCTTCTAAGTCCCTCGGGAAGAGTGAAAGACGCGCACGTTCATTTTCAGAGCTCCTAGACCTTCCTATAAGAAGTTAGCCAAAAAGTAGCTTCGAAAAACGCTTAGGTTAAGTTTCAGAGTTGCTTCTAATGTACCAAAGCTGGACTTAGACATAATTTCACTCTCACAACATTATGGCTGGTTGGAGACAGTCCGAACCACAAGTACCGGGTCCATGGTTCTGGGCGTATACTGGGGGGACGGGGACGACTCCCATTAACCCCTGACTATACCGGGGATACGCTTATCACAATGCCTTTCTGGTCTGTGCTGAAGCAGGGCATTCTGGCAGCCAAGTGGTTTGACCTTTATTAGTGCGCCTGGTTACCCCCTCTCGGAACCACAGACTTAGAAATCGCCAGCTCATATACAGTGCATAAAATATATTTATATATATACCCTTATACACCATTTTAATAAAAAATATCACAAAATTCTTCTAAGTCCCTCGGGAATAGTGAAAGACGCGCACGTTCATTTTCAGAGCTCCTAGACCTTCCTATAAGAAGTTAGCCAAAAAGTAGCTTCGAAAAACGCTTAGGTTAAGTTTCAGAGTTGCTTCTAATGTACCAAAGCTGGACTTAGACATAATTTCACTCTCACAACATTATGGCTGGTTGGAGACAGTCCGAACCACAAGTACCGGGTCCATGGTTCTGGGCGTATACTGGGGGGACGGGGACGACTCCCATTAACCCCTGACTATACCGGGGATACGCTTATCACAATGCCTTTCTGGTCTGTGCTGAAGCAGGGCATTCTGGCAGCCAAGTGGCTTGACCTTTATTAGTGAGCCTGGTTACCCCCTCTCGGAACTACCGACTTAGAAATCGCCAGCTCATATACAGTGCATAAAATATATTTATATATATACCCTTATACACCATTTTAATAAAAAATATCACAAAATTCTTCTAAGTCCCTCGGGAAGAGTGAAAGACGCGCACGTTCATTTTCAGAGCTCCTAGACCTTCCTATAAGAAGTTAGCCAAAAAGTAGCTTCGAAAAACGCTTAGGTTAAGTTTCAGAGTTGCTTCTAATGTACCAAAGCTGGACTTAGACATAATTTCACTCTCACAACATTATGGCTGGTTGGAGACAGTCCGAACCACAAGTACCGGGTCCATGGTACTGGGCGTATACTGGGGGGGACGGGGACAACTCCCATTAACCCCTGACTATACCGGGGATACGCTTATCACAATGCCTTTCTGGTCTGTGCTGAAGCAGGGCATTCTGGCAGCCAAGTGGCTTGACCTTTATTAGTGAGCCTGGTTACCCCCTCTCGGAACCACAGACTTAGAAATCGCCAGCTCATATACAGTGCATAAAATATATTTATATAATATATTTATATATATACCCTTATACACCATTTTAATAAAAAATATCACAAAATTCTTCTAAGTCCCTCGGGAAGAGTGAAAGACGCGCACGTTCATTTTCAGAGCTCCTAGACCTTCCTATAAGAAGTTAGCCAAAAAGTAGCTTCGAAAAACGCTTAGGTTACGTTTCAGAGTTGCTTCTAATGTACCAAAGCTGGACTTAGACATAATTTCACTCTCACAACATTATGGCTGGTTGGAGACAGTCCGAACCACAAGTACCGGGTCCATGGTTCTGGCCGTATACTGGGGGGACGGGGACGACTCCCATTAACACCTGACTATACCGGGGATACGCTTATCACAATGCCTTTCTGGTCTGTCCTGAAGCAGGGCATTCTGGCAGCCAAGTGGCTTGACCTTTATTAGTGAGCCTGGTTACCCCCTCTCGGAACTACCGACTTAGAAATCGCCAGCTCATATACAGTGCATAAAATATATTTATATAATATATTTATATATATATACCCTTATACACCATTTTAATAAAAAATATCACAAAATTCTTATAAGTCCCTCGGGAAGAGTGAAAGACGCGCACGTTCATTTTCAGAGCTCCTAGACCTTCCTACTGGTATAAGAAGTTAGCCAAAAAGTAGCTTCGAAAAACGCTTAGGTTAAGTTTCAGAGTTGCTTCTAATGTACCAAAGCTGGACTTAGACATAATTTCACTCTCACAACATTATGGCTGGTTGGAGACAGTCCGAACCACAAGTACCGGGTCCATGGTTCTGGGCGTATACTGGGGGGACGGGGACGACTCCCATTAACCCCTGACTATACCGGGGATACGCTTATCACAATGCCTTTCTGGTCTGTGCTGAAGCAGGGCATTCTGGCAGCCAAGTGGCTTGACCTTTATTAGTGCGCCTGGTTACCCCCTCTCGGAACCACAGACTTAGAAATCGCCAGCTCATATACAGTGCATAAAATATATTTATATATATACCCTTATACACCATTTTAATAAAAAATATCACAAATTTCTTCTAAGTCCCTCGGGAAGAGTGAAAGACGCGCACGTTCATTTTCAGAGCTCCTAGACCTTCCTATAAGAAGTTAGCCAAAAAGTAGCTTCGAAAAACGCTTAGGTTAAGTTTCAGAGTTGCTTCTAATGTACCAAAGCTGGACTTAGACATAATTTCACTCTCACAACATTATGGCTGGTTGGAGACATTCTGAACCACAAGTACCGGGTCGATGGTTCTGGGCGTATACTGGGGGGACGGGGACGACTCCCATTAACCCCTGACAATACCGGGGATACGCTTATCACAATGCCTTTCTGGTCTGTGCTGAAGCAGGGCATTCTGGCAGCCAAGTGGCTTGACCTTTATTAGTGAGCCTGGTTACCCCCTCTCGGAACCACAGACTTAGAAATCGCCAGCTCATATACAGTGCATAAAATATATTTATATATATACCCTTATACACCATTTTAATAAAAAATATCACAAAATTCTTCTAAGTCCCTCGGGAAGAGTGAAAGACGCGCACGTTCATTTTCAGATCTCCTAGACCTTCCTATAAGACGTTAGCCAAAAAGTAGCTTCGAAAAACGCTTAGGTTAAGTTTCAGAGTTGCTTCTAATGTACCAAAGCTGGACTTAGACATAATTTCACTCTCACAACATTATGGCTGGTTGGAGACATTCTGAACCACAAGTACCGGGTCGATGGTTCTGGGCGTATACTGGGGGGACGGGGACGACTCCCATTAACCCCTGACTATACCGGGGATACGCTTATCACAATGCCTTTCTGGTCTGTGCTGAAGCAGGGCATTCTGGCAGCCAAGTGGCTTGACCTTTATTAGTGAGCCTGGTTACCCCCTCTCGGAACTACCGACTTAGAAATCGCCAGCTCATATACAGTGCATAAAATATATTTATATATATACCCTTATACACCATTTTAATAAAAAATATCACAAAATTCTTCTAAGTCCCTCGGGAAGAGTGAAAGACGCGCACGTTCATTTTCAGAGCTCCTAGACCTTCCTATAAGAAGTTAGCCAAAAAGTAGCTTCGAAAAACGCTTAGGTTAAGTTTCAGAGTTGCTTCTAATGTACCAAAGCTGGACTTAGACATAATTTCACTCTCACAACATTATGGCTGGTTGGAGACAGTCCGAACCACAAGTACCGGGTCCATGGTACTGGGCGTATACTGGGGGGGACGGGGACAACTCCCATTAACCCCTGACTATACCGGGGATACGCTTATCACAATGCCTTTCTGGTCTGTGCTGAAGCAGGGCATTCTGGCAGCCAAGTGGCTTGACCTTTATTAGTGAGCCTGGTTACCCCCTCTCGGAACCACAGACTTAGAAATCGCCAGCTCATATACAGTGCATAAAATATATTTATATAATATATTTATATATATACCCTTATACACCATTTTAATAAAAAATATCACAAAATTCTTCTAAGTCCCTCGGGAAGAGTGAAAGACGCGCACGTTCATTTTCAGAGCTCCTAGACCTTCCTATAAGAAGTTAGCCAAAAAGTAGCTTCGAAAAACGCTTAGGTTACGTTTCAGAGTTGCTTCTAATGTACCAAAGCTGGACTTAGACATAATTTCACTCTCACAACATTATGGCTGGTTGGAGACAGTCCGAACCACAAGTACCGGGTCCATGGTTCTGGCCGTATACTGGGGGGACGGGGACGACTCCCATTAACACCTGACTATACCGGGGATACGCTTATCACAATGCCTTTCTGGTCTGTCCTGAAGCAGGGCATTCTGGCAGCCAAGTGGCTTGACCTTTATTAGTGAGCCTGGTTACCCCCTCTCGGAACTACCGACTTAGAAATCGCCAGCTCATATACAGTGCATAAAATATATTTATATAATATATTTATATATATATACCCTTATACACCATTTTAATAAAAAATATCACAAAATTCTTATAAGTCCCTCGGGAAGAGTGAAAGACGCGCACGTTCATTTTCAGAGCTCCTAGACCTTCCTACTGGTATAAGAAGTTAGCCAAAAAGTAGCTTCGAAAAACGCTTAGGTTAAGTTTCAGAGTTGCTTCTAATGTACCAAAGCTGGACTTAGACATAATTTCACTCTCACAACATTATGGCTGGTTGGAGACAGTCCGAACCACAAGTACCGGGTCCATGGTTCTGGGCGTATACTGGGGGGACGGGGACGACTCCCATTAACCCCTGACTATACCGGGGATACGCTTATCACAATGCCTTTCTGGTCTGTGCTGAAGCAGGGCATTCTGGCAGCCAAGTGGCTTGACCTTTATTAGTGCGCCTGGTTACCCCCTCTCGGAACCACAGACTTAGAAATCGCCAGCTCATATACAGTGCATAAAATATATTTATATATATACCCTTATACACCATTTTAATAAAAAATATCACAAATTTCTTCTAAGTCCCTCGGGAAGAGTGAAAGACGCGCACGTTCATTTTCAGAGCTCCTAGACCTTCCTATAAGAAGTTAGCCAAAAAGTAGCTTCGAAAAACGCTTAGGTTAAGTTTCAGAGTTGCTTCTAATGTACCAAAGCTGGACTTAGACATAATTTCACTCTCACAACATTATGGCTGGTTGGAGACATTCTGAACCACAAGTACCGGGTCGATGGTTCTGGGCGTATACTGGGGGGACGGGGACGACTCCCATTAACCCCTGACAATACCGGGGATACGCTTATCACAATGCCTTTCTGGTCTGTGCTGAAGCAGGGCATTCTGGCAGCCAAGTGGCTTGACCTTTATTAGTGAGCCTGGTTACCCCCTCTCGGAACCACAGACTTAGAAATCGCCAGCTCATATACAGTGCATAAAATATATTTATATATATACCCTTATACACCATTTTAATAAAAAATATCACAAAATTCTTCTAAGTCCCTCGGGAAGAGTGAAAGACGCGCACGTTCATTTTCAGATCTCCTAGACCTTCCTATAAGAAGTTAGCCAAAAAGTAGCTTCGAAAAACGCTTAGGTTAAGTTTCAGAGTTGCTTCTAATGTACCAAAGCTGGACTTAGACATAATTTCACTCTCACAACATTATGGCTGGTTGGAGACATTCTGAACCACAAGTACCGGGTCGATGGTTCTGGGCGTATACTGGGGGGACGGGGACGACTCCCATTAACCCCTGACTATACCGGGGATACGCTTATCACAATGCCTTTCTGGTCTGTGCTGAAGCAGGGCATTCTGGCAGCCAAGTGGCTTGACCTTTATTAGTGAGCCTGGTTACCCCCTCTCGGAACTACCGACTTAGAAATCGCCAGCTCATATACAGTGCATAAAATATATTTATATATATACCCTTATACACCATTTTAATAAAAAATATCACAAAATTCTTCTAAGTCCCTCGGGAAGAGTGAAAGACGCGCACGTTCATTTTCAGAGCTCCTAGACCTTCCTATAAGAAGTTAGCCAAAAAGTAGCTTCGAAAAACGCTTAGGTTAAGTTTCAGAGTTGCTTCTAATGTACCAAAGCTGGACTTAGACATAATTTCACTCTCACAACATTATGGCTGGTTGGAGACAGTCCGAACCACAAGTACCGGGTCCATGGTACTGGGCGTATACTGGGGGGGACGGGGACAACTCCCATTAACCCCTGACTATACCGGGGATACGCTTATCACAATGCCTTTCTGGTCTGTGCTGAAGCAGGGCATTCTGGCAGCCAAGTGGCTTGACCTTTATTAGTGAGCCTGGTTACCCCCTCTCGGAACCACAGACTTAGAAATCGCCAGCTCATATACAGTGCATAAAATATATTTATATAATATATTTATATATATACCCTTATACACCATTTTAATAAAAAATATCACAAAATTCTTCTAAGTCCCTCGGGAAGAGTGAAAGACGCGCACGTTCATTTTCAGAGCTCCTAGACCTTCCTATAAGAAGTTAGCCAAAAAGTAGCTTCGAAAAACGCTTAGGTTACGTTTCAGAGTTGCTTCTAATGTACCAAAGCTGGACTTAGACATAATTTCACTCTCACAACATTATGGCTGGTTGGAGACAGTCCGAACCACAAGTACCGGGTCCATGGTTCTGGCCGTATACTGGGGGGACGGGGACGACTCCCATTAACACCTGACTATACCGGGGATACGCTTATCACAATGCCTTTCTGGTCTGTCCTGAAGCAGGGCATTCTGGCAGCCAAGTGGCTTGACCTTTATTAGTGAGCCTGGTTACCCCCTCTCGGAACTACCGACTTAGAAATCGCCAGCTCATATACAGTGCATAAAATATATTTATATAATATATTTATATATATATACCCTTATACACCATTTTAATAAAAAATATCACAAAATTCTTATAAGTCCCTCGGGAAGAGTGAAAGACGCGCACGTTCATTTTCAGAGCTCCTAGACCTTCCTACTGGTATAAGAAGTTAGCCAAAAAGTAGCTTCGAAAAACGCTTAGGTTAAGTTTCAGAGTTGCTTCTAATGTACCAAAGCTGGACTTAGACATAATTTCACTCTCACAACATTATGGCTGGTTGGAGACAGTCCGAACCACAAGTACCGGGTCCATGGTTCTGGGCGTATACTGGGGGGACGGGGACGACTCCCATTAACCCCTGACTATACCGGGGATACGCTTATCACAATGCCTTTCTGGTCTGTGCTGAAGCAGGGCATTCTGGCAGCCAAGTGGCTTGACCTTTATTAGTGCGCCTGGTTACCCCCTCTCGGAACCACAGACTTAGAAATCGCCAGCTCATATACAGTGCATAAAATATATTTATATATATACCCTTATACACCATTTTAATAAAAAATATCACAAATTTCTTCTAAGTCCCTCGGGAAGAGTGAAAGACGCGCACGTTCATTTTCAGAGCTCCTAGACCTTCCTATAAGAAGTTAGCCAAAAAGTAGCTTCGAAAAACGCTTAGGTTAAGTTTCAGAGTTGCTTCTAATGTACCAAAGCTGGACTTAGACATAATTTCACTCTCACAACATTATGGCTGGTTGGAGACATTCTGAACCACAAGTACCGGGTCGATGGTTCTGGGCGTATACTGGGGGGACGGGGACGACTCCCATTAACCCCTGACAATACCGGGGATACGCTTATCACAATGCCTTTCTGGTCTGTGCTGAAGCAGGGCATTCTGGCAGCCAAGTGGCTTGACCTTTATTAGTGAGCCTGGTTACCCCCTCTCGGAACCACAGACTTAGAAATCGCCAGCTCATATACAGTGCATAAAATATATTTATATATATACCCTTATACACCATTTTAATAAAAAATATCACAAAATTCTTCTAAGTCCCTCGGGAAGAGTGAAAGACGCGCACGTTCATTTTCAGATCTCCTAGACCTTCCTATAAGAAGTTAGCCAAAAAGTAGCTTCGAAAAACGCTTAGGTTAAGTTTCAGAGTTGCTTCTAATGTACCAAAGCTGGACTTAGACATAATTTCACTCTCACAACATTATGGCTGGTTGGAGACATTCTGAACCACAAGTACCGGGTCGATGGTTCTGGGCGTATACTGGGGGGACGGGGACGACTCCCATTAACCCCTGACTATACCGGGGATACGCTTATCACAATGCCTTTCTGGTCTGTGCTGAAGCAGGGCATTCTGGCAGCCAAGTGGCTTGACCTTTATTAGTGAGCCTGGTTACCCCCTCTCGGAACCACAGACTTAGAAATCGCCAGCTCATATACAGTGCATAAAATATATTTATATATATACCCTTATACACCATTTTAATAAAAAATATCACAAAATTCTTCTAAGTCCCTCGGGAAGAGTGAAAGACGCGCACGTTCATTTTCAGCGCTCCTAGACCTTCCTATAAGAAGTTAGCCAAAAAGTAGCTTCGAAAAACGCTTAGGTTAAGTTTCAGAGTTGCTTCTAATGTACCAAAGCTGGACTTAGACATAATTTCACTCACAACATTATGGCTGGTTGGAGACAGTCCGAACCACAAGTACCGGGTCGATGGTTCTGGGCGTATACTGGGGGGACGGGGACGACTCCCATTAACCCCTGACTATACCGGGGATACGCTTATCACAATGCCTTTCTGGTCTGTGCTGAAGCAGGGCATTCTGGCAGCCAAGTGGCTTGACCTTTATTAGTGAGCCTGGTTACCCCCTCTCGGAACCACAGACTTAGAAATCGCCAGCTCATATACAGTGCATAAAATATATTTATATAATATATTTATATATATACCCTTATACACCATTTTAATAAAAAATATCACAAAATTCTTCTAAGTCCCTCGGGAAGAGTGAAAGACGCGCACGTTCATTTTCAGCGCTCCTAGACCTTCCTATAAGTAGTTAGCCAAAAAGTAGCTTCGAAAAACGCTTAGGTTAAGTTTCAGAGTTGCTTCTAATGTACCAAAGCTGGACTTAGACATAATTTCACTCTCACAACATTATGGCTGGTTGGAGACAGTCCGAACCACAAGTACCGGGTCCATGGTTCTGGGCGTATACTGGGGGGACGGGGACGACTCCCATTAACCCCTGACTATACCGGGGATACGCTTATCACAATGCCTTTCTGGTCTGTGCTGAAGCAGGGCATTCTGGCAGCCAAGTGGCTTGACCTTTATTAGTGAGCCTGGTTACCCCCTCTCGGAACCACAGACTTAGAAATCGCCAGCTCATATACAGTGCATAAAATATATTTATATATATACCCTTATACACCATTTTAATAAAAAATATCACAAAATTCTTCTAAGTCCCTCGGGAAGAGTGAAAGACGCGCACGTTCATTTTCAGATCTCCTAGACCTTCCTATAAGAAGTTAGCCAAAAAGTAGCTTCGAAAAACGCTTAGGTTAAGTTTCAGAGTTGCTTCTAATGTACCAAAGCTGGACTTAGACATAATTTCACTCTCACAACATTATGGCTGGTTGGAGACATTCTGAACCACAAGTACCGGGTCGATGGTTCTGGGCGTATACTGGGGGGACGGGGACGACTCCCATTAACCCCTGACTATACCGGGGATACGCTTATCACAATGCCTTTCTGGTCTGTGCTGAAGCAGGGCATTCTGGCAGCCAAGTGGCTTGACCTTTATTAGTGAGCCTGGTTACCCCCTCTCGGAACCACAGACTTAGAAATCGCCAACTCATATACAGTGCATAAAATATATTTATATATATACCCTTATACACCATTTTAATAAAAAATATCACAAAATTCTTCTAAGTCCCTCGGGAAGAGTGAAAGACGCGCACGTTCATTTTCAGCGCTCCTAGACCTTCCTATAAGAAGTTAGCCAAAAAGTAGCTTCGAAAAACGCTTAGGTTAAGTTTCAGAGTTGCTTCTAATGTACCAAAGCTGGACTTAGACATAATTTCACTCACAACATTATGGCTGGTTGGAGACAGTCCGAACCACAAGTACCGGGTCGATGGTTCTGGGCGTATACTGGGGGGACGGGGACGACTCCCATTAACCCCTGACTATACCGGGGATACGCTTATCACAATGCCTTTCTGGTCTGTGCTGAAGCAGGGCATTCTGGCAGCCAAGTGGCTTGACCTTTATTAGTGAGCCTGGTTACCCCCTCTCGGAACCACAGACTTAGAAATCGCCAGCTCATATACAGTGCATAAAATATATTTATATAATATATTTATATATATACCCTTATACACCATTTTAATAAAAAATATCACAAAATTCTTCTAAGTCCCTCGGGAAGAGTGAAAGACGCGCACGTTCATTTTCAGCGCTCCTAGACCTTCCTATAAGTAGTTAGCCAAAAAGTAGCTTCGAAAAACGCTTAGGTTAAGTTTCAGAGTTGCTTCTAATGTACCAAAGCTGGACTTAGACATAATTTCACTCTCACAACATTATGGCTGGTTGGAGACAGTCCGAACCACAAGTACCGGGTCCATGGTTCTGGGCGTATACTGGGGGGACGGGGACGACTCCCATTAACCCCTGACTATACCGGGGATACGCTTATCACAATGCCTTTCTGGTCTGTGCTGAAGCAGGGCATTCTGGCAGCCAAGTGGCTTGACCTTTATTAGTGAGCCTGGTTACCCCCTCTCGGAACTACCGACTTAGAAATCGCCAGCTCATATACAGTGCATAAAATATATTTATATATATACCCTTATACACCATTTTAATAAAAAATATCACAAAATTCTTCTAAGTCCCTCGGGAAGAGTGAAATACGCGCACGTTCATTTTCAGAGCTCCTAGACCTTCCTATAAGAAGTTAGCCAAAAAGTAGCTTCGAAAAACGCTTAGGTTAAGTTTCAGAGTTGCTTCTAATGTACCAAAGCTGGACTTAGACATAATTTCACTCTCACAACATTATGGCTGGTTGGAGACATTCTGAACCACAAGTACCGGGTCGATGGTTCTGGGCGTATACTGGGGGGACGGGGACGACTCCCATTAACCCCTGACTATACCGGGGATACGCTTATCACAATGCCTTTCTGGTCTGTGCTGAAGCAGGGCATTCTGGCAGCCAAGTGGCTTGACCTTTATTAGTGAGCCTGGTTACCCCCTCTCGGAACCACAGACTTAGAAATCGCCAGCTCATATACAGTGCATAAAATATATTTATATATATACCCTTATACACCATTTTAATAAAAAATATCACAAAATTCTTCTAAGTCCCTCGGGAAGAGTGAAAGACGCGCACGTTCATTTTCAGCGCTCCTAGACCTTCCTATAAGAAGTTAGCCAAAAAGTAGCTTCGAAAAACGCTTAGGTTAAGTTTCAGAGTTGCTTCTAATGTACCAAAGCTGGACTTAGACATAATTTCACTCACAACATTATGGCTGGTTGGAGACAGTCCGAACCACAAGTACCGGGTCGATGGTTCTGGGCGTATACTGGGGGGACGGGGACGACTCCCATTAACCCCTGACTATACCGGGGATACGCTTATCACAATGCCTTTCTGGTCTGTGCTGAAGCAGGGCATTCTGGCAGCCAAGTGGCTTGACCTTTATTAGTGAGCCTGGTTACCCCCTCTCGGAACCACAGACTTAGAAATCGCCAGCTCATATACAGTGCATAAAATATATTTATATAATATATTTATATATATACCCTTATACACCATTTTAATAAAAAATATCACAAAATTCTTCTAAGTCCCTCGGGAAGAGTGAAAGACGCGCACGTTCATTTTCAGCGCTCCTAGACCTTCCTATAAGTAGTTAGCCAAAAAGTAGCTTCGAAAAACGCTTAGGTTAAGTTTCAGAGTTGCTTCTAATGTACCAAAGCTGGACTTAGACATAATTTCACTCTCACAACATTATGGCTGGTTGGAGACAGTCCGAACCACAAGTACCGGGTCCATGGTTCTGGGCGTATACTGGGGGGACGGGGACGACTCCCATTAACCCCTGACTATACCGGGGATACGCTTATCACAATGCCTTTCTGGTCTGTGCTGAAGCAGGGCATTCTGGCAGCCAAGTGGTTTGACCTTTATTAGTGCGCCTGGTTACCCCCTCTCGGAACCACAGACTTAGAAATCGCCAGCTCATATACAGTGCATAAAATATATTTATATATATACCCTTATACACCATTTTAATAAAAAATATCACAAAATTCTTCTAAGTCCCTCGGGAAGAGTGAAAGACGCGCACGTTCATTTTCAGAGCTCCTAGACCTTCCTATAAGAAGTTAGCCAAAAAGTAGCTTCGAAAAACGCTTAGGTTAAGTTTCAGAGTTGCTTCTAATGTACCAAAGCTGGACTTAGACATAATTTCACTCTCACAACATTATGGCTGGTTGGAGACAGTCCGAAGCACAAGTACCGGGTCCATGGTTCTGGCCGTATACTGGGGGGACGGGGGCGACTCCCATTAACCCCTGATTATACCGGGGATACGCTTATCACAATGCCTTTCTGGTCTGTGCTGTAGCAGGGCATTCTGGCAGCCAAGTGGCTTGACCTTTATTAGTGAGCCTGGTTACCCCCTCTCGGAACCACAGACTTAGAAATCGCCAGCTCATATACAGTGCATAAAATATATTTATATAATATATTTATATATATACCCTTATACACCATTTTAATAAAAAATATCACAAAATTCTTCTAAGTCCCTCGGGAAGAGTGAAAGACGCGCACGTTCATTTTCAGCGCTCCTAGACCTTCCTATAAGAAGTTAGCCAAAAAGTAGCTTCGAAAAACGCTTAGGTTAAGTTTCAGAGTTGCTTCTAATGTACCAAAGCTGGACTTAGACATAATTTCACTCTCACAACATTATGGCTGGTTGGAGACAGTCCGAACCACAAGTACCGGGTCCATGGTTCTGGGCGTATACTGGGGGGACGGGGACGACTCCCATTAACCCCTGACTATACCGGGGATACGCTTATCACAATGCCTTTCTGGTCTGTGCTGAAGCAGGGCATTCTGGCAGCCAAGTGGCTTGACCTTTATTAGTGAGCCTGGTTACCCCCTCTCGGAACTACCGACTTAGAAATCGCCAGCTCATATACAGTGCATAAAATATATTTATATATATACCCTTATACACCATTTTAATAAAAAATATCACAAAATTCTTCTAAGTCCCTCGGGAAGAGTGAAAGACGCGCACGTTCATTTTCAGAGCTCCTAGACCTTCCTATAAGAAGTTAGCCAAAAAGTAGCTTCGAAAAACGCTTAGGTTAAGTTTCAGAGTTGCTTCTAATGTACCAAAGCTGGACTTAGACATAATTTCACTCTCACAACATTATGGCTGGTTGGAGACAGTCCGAACCACAAGTACCGGGTCCATGGTTCTGGGCGTATACTGGGGGGACGGGGACGACTCCCATTAACCCCTGACTATACCGGGGATACGCTTATCACAATGCCTTTCTGGTCTGTGCTGAAGCAGGGCATTCTGGCAGCCAAGTGGCTTGACCTTTATTAGTGAGCCTGGTTACCCCCTCTCGGAACTACCGACTTAGAAATCGCCAGCTCATATACAGTGCATAAAATATATTTATATATATACCCTTATACACCATTTTAATAAAAAATATCACAAAATTCTTCTAAGTCCCTCGGGAAGAGTGAAAGACGCGCACGTTCATTTTCAGAGCTCCTAGACCTTCCTATAAGAAGTTAGCCAAAAAGTAGCTTCGAAAAACGCTTAGGTTAAGTTTCAGAGTTGCTTCTAATGTACCAAAGCTGGACTTAGACATAATTTCACTCTCACAACATTATGGCTGGTTGGAGACAGTCCGAAGCACAAGTACCGGGTCCATGGTTCTGGCCGTATACTGGGGGGACGGGGGCGACTCCCATTAACCCCTGACTATACCGGGGATACGCTTATCACAATGCCTTTCTGGTCTGTGCTGTAGCAGGGCATTCTGGCAGCCAAGTGGCTTGACCTTTATTAGTGAGCCTGGTTACCCCCTCTCGGAACCACAGACTTAGAAATCGCCAGCTCATATACAGTGCATAAAATATATTTATATAATATAATTATATATATATACCCTTATACACCATTTTAATAAAAAATATCACAAAATTCTTCTAAGTCCCTCGGGAAGAGTGAAAGACGCGCACGTTCATTTTCAGAGCTCCTAGACCTTCCTACTGGTATAAGAAGTTAGCCAAAAAGTAGCTTCGAAAAACGCTTAGGTTAAGTTTCAGAGTTGCTTCTAATGTACCAAAGCTGGACTTAGACATAATTTCACTCTCACAATATTATGGCTGGTTGGAGACAGTCCGAACCACAAGTACCGGGTCCATGGTTCTGGCCGTATACAGGGGGGACGGGGACGACTCCCATTAACCCCTGACTATACCGGGGATACGCTTATCACAATGCCTTTCTGGTCTGTCCTGAAGCAGGGCATTCTGGCAGCCAAGTGGCTTGACCTTTATTAGTGAGCCTGGTTACCCCCTCTCGGAACTACCGACTTAGAAATCGCCAGCTCATATACAGTGCATAAAATATATTTATATATATACCCTTATACACCATTTTAATAAAAAATATCACAAAATTCTTCTAAGTCCCTCGGGAAGAGTGAAAGACGCGCACGTTCATTTTCAGAGCTCCTAGACCTTCCTATAAGAAGTTAGCCAAAAAGTAGCTTCGAAAAACGCTTAGGTTAAGTTTCAGAGTTGCTTCTAATGTACCAAAGCTGGACTTAGACATAATTTCACTCTCACAACATTATGGCTGGTTGGAGACAGTCCGAACCACAAGTACCGGGTCCATGGTACTGGGCGTATACTGGGGGGGACGGGGACAACTCCCATTAACCCCTGACTATACCGGGGATACGCTTATCACAATGCCTTTCTGGTCTGTGCTGAAGCAGGGCATTCTGGCAGCCAAGTGGCTTGACCTTTATTAGTGAGCCTGGTTACCCCCTCTCGGAACCACAGACTTAGAAATCGCCAGCTCATATACAGTGCATAAAATATATTTATATAATATATTTATATATATACCCTTATACACCATTTTAATAAAAAATATCACAAAATTCTTCTAAGTCCCTCGGGAAGAGTGAAAGACGCGCACGTTCATTTTCAGAGCTCCTAGACCTTCCTACTGGTATAAGAAGTTAGCCAAAAAGTAGCTTCGAAAAACGCTTAGGTTAAGTTTCAGAGTTGCTTCTAATGTACCAAAGCTGGACTTAGACATAATTTCACTCTCACAACATTATGGCTGGTTGGAGACAGTCCGAACCACAAGTACCGGGTCCATGGTTCTGGCTGTATACTGGGGGGACGGGGACGACTCCCATTAACCCCTGACTATACCGGGGATACGCTTATCACAATGCCTTTCTGGTCTGTGCTGAAGCAGGGCATTCTGGCAGCCAAGTGGCTTGACCTTTATTAGTGCGCCTGGTTACCCCCTCTCGGAACCACAGACTTAGAAATCGCCAGCTCATATACAGTGCATAAAATATATTTATATATATACCCTTATACACCATTTTAATAAAAAATATCACAAATTTCTTCTAAGTCCCTCGGGAAGAGTGAAAGACGCGCACGTTCATTTTCAGAGCTCCTAGACCTTCCTATAAGAAGTTAGCCAAAAAGTAGCTTCGAAAAACGCTTAGGTTAAGTTTCAGAGTTGCTTCTAATGTACCAAATCTGGACTTAGACATAATTTCACTCTCACAACATTATGGCTGGTTGGAGACAGTCCGAACCACAAGTACCGGGTCGATGGTTCTGGGCGTATACTGGGGGGACGGGGACGACTCCCATTAACCCCTGACTATACCGGGGATACGCTTATCACAATGCCTTTCTGGTCTGTGCTGAAGAAGGGCATTCTGGCAGCCAAGTGGCTTGACCTTTATTAGTGAGCCTGGTTACCCCCTCTCGGAACCACAGACTTAGAAATCGCCAGCTCATATACAGTGCATAAAATATATTTATATAATATATTTATATATATACCCTTATACACCATTTTAATAAAAAATATCACAAAATTCTTCTAAGTCCCTCGGGAAGAGTGAAAGACGCGCACGTTCATTTTCAGCGCTCCTAGACCTTCCTATAAGAAGTTAGCCAAAAAGTAGCTTCGAAAAACGCTTAGGTTAAGTTTCAGAGTTGCTTCTAATGTACCAAAGCTGGACTTAGACATAATTTCACTCTCACAACATTATGGCTGGTTGGAGACAGTCCGAACCACAAGTACCGGGTCCATGGTTCTGGGCGTATACTGGGGGGGACGGGGACGACTCCCATTAACCCCTGACTATACCGGGGATACGCTTATCACAATGCCTTTCTGGTCTGTGCTGAAGAAGGGCATTCTGGCAGCCAAGTGGCTTGACCTTTATTAGTGAGCCTGGTTACCCTCTCTCGGAACCACAGACTTAGAAATCGCCAGCTCATATACAGTGCATAAAATATATTTATATATATACCCTTATACACCATTTTAATAAAAAATATCACAAAATTCTTCTAAGTCCCTCGGGAAGAGTGAAAGACGCGCACGTTCATTTTCAGAGCTCCTAGACCTTCCTATAAGAAGTTAGCCAAAAAGTAGCTTCGAAAAACGCTTAGGTTAAGTTTCAGAGTTGCTTCTAATGTACCAAAGCTGGACTTAGACATAATTTCACTCTCACAACATTATGGCTGGTTGGAGACATTCTGAACCACAAGTACCGGGTCGATGGTTCTGGGCGTATACTGGGGGGACGGGGACGACTCCCATTAACCCCTGACTATACCGGGGATACGCTTATCACAATGCCTTTCTGGTCTGTGCTGAAGCAGGGCATTCTGGCAGCCAAGTGGCTTGACCTTTATTAGTGAGCCTGGTTACCCCCTCTCGGAACCAAAGACTTAGAAATCGCCAGCTCATATACAGTGCATCAAATATATTTATATATATACCCTTATACACCATTTTAATAAAAAATATCACAAAATTCTTCTAAGTCCCTCGGGAAGAGTGAAAGACGCGCACGTTCATTTTCAGAGCTCCTAGACCTTCCTATAAGAAGTTAGCCAAAAAGTAGCTTCGAAAAACGCTTAGGTTAAGTTTCAGAGTTGCTTCTAATGTACCAAAGCTGGACTTAGACATAATTTCACTCTCACAACATTATGGCTGGTTGGAGACATTCTGAACCACAAGTACCGGGTCGATTGTTCTGGGCGTATACTGGGGGGACGGGGACGACTCCCATTAACCCCTGACTATACCGGGGATACGCTTATCACAATGCCTTTCTGGTCTGTGCTGAAGCAGGGCATTCTGGCAGCCAAGTGGCTTGACCTTTATTAGTGAGCCTGGTTACCCCCTCTCGGAACCACAGACTTAGAAATCGCCAGCTCATATACAGTGCATAAAATATATTTATATATATACCCTTATACACCATTTTAATAAAAAATATCACAAAATTCTTCTAAGTCCCTCGGGAAGAGTGAAAGACGCGCACGTTCATTTTCAGCGCTCCTAGACCTTCCTATAAGAAGTTAGCCAAAAAGTAGCTTCGAAAAACGCTTAGGTTAAGTTTCAGAGTTGCTTCTAATGTACCAAAGCTGGACTTAGACATAATTTCACTCACAACATTATGGCTGGTTGGAGACAGTCCGAACCACAAGTACCGGGTCGATGGTTCTGGGCGTATACTGGGGGGACGGGGACGACTCCCATTAACCCCTGACTATACCGGGGATACGCTTATCACAATGCCTTTCTGGTCTGTGCTGAAGCAGGGCATTCTGGCAGCCAAGTGGCTTGACCTTTATTAGTGAGCCTGGTTACCCCCTCTCGGAACCACAGACTTAGAAATCGCCAGCTCATATACAGTGCATAAAATATATTTATATAATATATTTATATATATACCCTTATACACCATTTTAATAAAAAATATCACAAAATTCTTCTAAGTCCCTCGGGAAGAGTGAAAGACGCGCACGTTCATTTTCAGCGCTCCTAGACCTTCCTATAAGAAGTTAGCCAAAAAGTAGCTTCGAAAAACGCTTAGGTTAAGTTTCAGAGTTGCTTCTAATGTACCAAAGCTGGACTTAGACATAATTTCACTCTCACAACATTATGGCTGGTTGGAGACATTCTGAACCACAAGTACCGGGTCGATGGTTCTGGGCGTATACTGGGGGGACGGGGACGACTCCCATTAACCCCTGACTATACCGGGGATACGCTTATCACAATGCCTTTCTGGTCTGTGCTGAAGCAGGGCATTCTGGCAGCCAAGTGGCTTGACCTTTATTAGTGCGCCTGGTTACCCCCTCTCGGAACCACAGACTTAGAAATCGCCAGCTCATATACAGTGCATAAAATATATTTATATATATACCCTTATACACCATTTTAATAAAAAATATCACAAATTTCTTCTAAGTCCCTCGGGAAGAGTGAAAGACGCGCACGTTCATTTTCAGAGCTCCTAGACCTTCCTATAAGAAGTTAGCCAAAAAGTAGCTTCGAAAAACGCTTAGGTTAAGTTTCAGAGTTGCTTCTAATGTACCAAATCTGGACTTAGACATAATTTCACTCTCACAACATTATGGCTGGTTGGAGACAGTCCGAACCACAAGTACCGGGTCGATGGTTCTGGGCGTATACTGGGGGGACGGGGACGACTCCCATTAACCCCTGACTATACCGGGGATACGCTTATCACAATGCCTTTCTGGTCTGTGCTGAAGAAGGGCATTCTGGCAGCCAAGTGGCTTGACCTTTATTAGTGAGCCTGGTTACCCCCTCTCGGAACCACAGACTTAGAAATCGCCAGCTCATATACAGTGCATAAAATATATTTATATAATATATTTATATATATACCCTTATACACCATTTTAATAAAAAATATCACAAAATTCTTCTAAGTCCCTCGGGAAGAGTGAAAGACGCGCACGTTCATTTTCAGCGCTCCTAGACCTTCCTATAAGAAGTTAGCCAAAAAGTAGCTTCGAAAAACGCTTAGGTTAAGTTTCAGAGTTGCTTCTAATGTACCAAAGCTGGACTTAGACATAATTTCACTCTCACAACATTATGGCTGGTTGGAGACAGTCCGAACCACAAGTACCGGGTCCATGGTTCTGGGCGTATACTGGGGGGGACGGGGACGACTCCCATTAACCCCTGACTATACCGGGGATACGCTTATCACAATGCCTTTCTGGTCTGTGCTGAAGAAGGGCATTCTGGCAGCCAAGTGGCTTGACCTTTATTAGTGAGCCTGGTTACCCTCTCTCGGAACCACAGACTTAGAAATCGCCAGCTCATATACAGTGCATAAAATATATTTATATATATACCCTTATACACCATTTTAATAAAAAATATCACAAAATTCTTCTAAGTCCCTCGGGAAGAGTGAAAGACGCGCACGTTCATTTTCAGAGCTCCTAGACCTTCCTATAAGAAGTTAGCCAAAAAGTAGCTTCGAAAAACGCTTAGGTTAAGTTTCAGAGTTGCTTCTAATGTACCAAAGCTGGACTTAGACATAATTTCACTCTCACAACATTATGGCTGGTTGGAGACATTCTGAACCACAAGTACCGGGTCGATGGTTCTGGGCGTATACTGGGGGGACGGGGACGACTCCCATTAACCCCTGACTATACCGGGGATACGCTTATCACAATGCCTTTCTGGTCTGTGCTGAAGCAGGGCATTCTGGCAGCCAAGTGGCTTGACCTTTATTAGTGAGCCTGGTTACCCCCTCTCGGAACCACAGACTTAGAAATCGCCAGCTCATATACAGTGCATAAAATATATTTATATATATACCCTTATACACCATTTTAATAAAAAATATCACAAAATTCTTCTAAGTCCCTCGGGAAGAGTGAAAGACGCGCACGTTCATTTTCAGAGCTCCTAGACCTTCCTATAAGAAGTTAGCCAAAAAGTAGCTTCGAAAAACGCTTAGGTTAAGTTTCAGAGTTGCTTCTAATGTACCAAAGCTGGACTTAGACATAATTTCACTCTCACAACATTATGGCTGGTTGGAGACATTCTGAACCACAAGTACCGGGTCGATTGTTCTGGGCGTATACTGGGGGGACGGGGACGACTCCCATTAACCCCTGACTATACCGGGGATACGCTTATCACAATGCCTTTCTGGTCTGTGCTGAAGCAGGGCATTCTGGCAGCCAAGTGGCTTGACCTTTATTAGTGAGCCTGGTTACCCCCTCTCGGAACCACAGACTTAGAAATCGCCAGCTCATATACAGTGCATAAAATATATTTATATATATACCCTTATACACCATTTTAATAAAAAATATCACAAAATTCTTCTAAGTCCCTCGGGAAGAGTGAAAGACGCGCACGTTCATTTTCAGCGCTCCTAGACCTTCCTATAAGAAGTTAGCCAAAAAGTAGCTTCGAAAAACGCTTAGGTTAAGTTTCAGAGTTGCTTCTAATGTACCAAAGCTGGACTTAGACATAATTTCACTCACAACATTATGGCTGGTTGGAGACAGTCCGAACCACAAGTACCGGGTCGATGGTTCTGGGCGTATACTGGGGGGACGGGGACGACTCCCATTAACCCCTGACTATACCGGGGATACGCTTATCACAATGCCTTTCTGGTCTGTGCTGAAGCAGGGCATTCTGGCAGCCAAGTGGCTTGACCTTTATTAGTGAGCCTGGTTACCCCCTCTCGGAACCACAGACTTAGAAATCGCCAGCTCATATACAGTGCATAAAATATATTTATATAATATATTTATATATATACCCTTATACACCATTTTAATAAAAAATATCACAAAATTCTTCTAAGTCCCTCGGGAAGAGTGAAAGACGCGCACGTTCATTTTCAGCGCTCCTAGACCTTCCTATAAGAAGTTAGCCAAAAAGTAGCTTCGAAAAACGCTTAGGTTAAGTTTCAGAGTTGCTTCTAATGTACCAAAGCTGGACTTAGACATAATTTCACTCTCACAACATTATGGCTGGTTGGAGACATTCTGAACCACAAGTACCGGGTCGATGGTTCTGGGCGTATACTGGGGGGACGGGGACGACTCCCATTAACCCCTGACTATACCGGGGATACGCTTATCACAATGCCTTTCTGGTCTGTGCTGAAGCAGGGCATTCTGGCAGCCAAGTGGCTTGACCTTTATTAGTGAGCCTGGTTACCCCCTCTCGGAACCACAGACTTAGAAATCGCCAGCTCATATACAGTGCATAAAATATATTTATATATATATACCCTTATACACCATTTTAATAAAAAATATCACAAAATTCTTCTAAGTCCCTCGGGAAAAGTGAAAGACGCGCACGTTCATTTTCAGAGCTCCTAGACCTTCCTATAAGAAGTTAGCCAAAAAGTAGCTTCGAAAAACGCTTAGGTTAAGTTTCAGAGTTGCTTCTAATGTACCAAAGCTGGACTTAGACATAATTTCACTCACAACATTATGGCTGGTTGGAGACAGTCCGAACCACAAGTACCGGGTCGATGGTTCTGGGCGTATACTGGGGGGACGGGGACGACTCCCATTAACCCCTGACTATACCGGGGATACGCTTATCACAATGCCTTTCTGGTCTGTGCTGAAGCAGGGCATTCTGGCAGCCAAGTGGCTTGACCTTTATTAGTGAGCCTGGTTACCCCCTCTCGGAACCACAGACTTAGAAATCGCCAGCTCATATACAGTGCATAAAATATATTTATATAATATATTTATATATATACCCTTATACACCATTTTAATAAAAAATATCACAAAATTCTTCTAAGTCCCTCGGGAAGAGTGAAAGACGCGCACGTTCATTTTCAGCGCTCCTAGACCTTCCTATAAGAAGTTAGCCAAAAAGTAGCTTCGAAAAACGCTTAGGTTAAGTTTCAGAGTTGCTTCTAATGTACCAAAGCTGGACTTAGACATAATTGCACTCTCACAACATTATGGCTGGTTGGAGACATTCTGAACCACAAGTACCGGGTCGATGGTTCTGGGCGTATACTGGGGGGACGGGGACGACTCCCATTAACCCCTGACTATACCGGGGATACGCTTATCACAATGCCTTTCTGGTCTGTGCTGAAGCAGGGCATTCTGGCAGCCAAGTGGCTTGACCTTTATTAGTGAGCCTGGTTACCCCCTCTCGGAACCACAGACTTAGAAATCGCCAGCTCATATACAGTGCATAAAATATATTTATATATATACCCTTATACACCATTTTAATAAAAAATATCACAAAATTCTTCTAAGTCCCTCGGGAAGAGTGAAAGACGCGCACGTTCATTTTCAGAGCTCCTAGACCTTCCTATAAGAAGTTAGCCAAAAAGTAGCTTCGAAAAACGCTTAGGTTAAGTTTCAGAGTTGCTTCTAATGTACCAAAGCTGGACTTAGACATAATTTCACTCTCACAACATTATGGCTGGTTGGAGACAGTCCGAACCACAAGTACCGGGTCGATGGTTCTGGGCGTATACTGGGGGGACGGGGACGACTCCCATTAACCCCTGACTATACCGGGGATACGCTTATCACAATGCCTTTCTGGTCTGTGCTGAAGCAGGGCATTCTGGCAGCCAAGTGGCTTGACCTTTATTAGTGAGACTGGTTACCCCCTCTCGGAACCACAGACTTAGAAATCGCCAGCTCATATACAGTGCATAAAATATATTTATATAATATATTTATATATATACCCTTATACACCATTTTAATAAAAAATATCACAAAATACTTCTAAGTCCCTCGGGAAGAGAGAAAGACGCGCACGTTCATTTTCAGCGCTCCTAGACCTTCCTATAAGAAGTTAGCCAAAAAGTAGCTTCGAAAAACGCTTAGGTTAAGTTTCAGAGTTGCTTCTAATGTACCAAAGCTGGACTTAGACATAATTTCACTCTCACAACATTATGGCTGGTTGGAGACAGTCCGAACCACAAGTACCGGGTCCATGGTTCTGGGCGTATACTGGGGGGGACGGGGACGACTCCCATTAACCCCTGACTATACCGGGGATACGCTTATCACAATGCCTTTCTGGTCTGTGCTGAAGCAGGGCATTCTGGCAGCCAAGTGGCTTGACCTTTATTAATGAGCCTGGTTACCCCCTCTCGGAACCACAGACTTAGAAATCGCCAGCTCATATACAGTGCATAAAATATATTTATATATATACCCTTATACACCATTTTAATAAAAAATATCACAAAATTCTTCTAAGTCCCTCGGGAAGAGTGAAAGACGCGCACGTTCATTTTCAGAGCTCCTAGACCTTCCTATAAGAAGTTAGCCAAAAAGTAGCTTCGAAAAACGCTTACGTTAAGTTTCAGAGTTGCTTCTAATGTACCAAAGCTGGACTTAGACATAATTTCACTCTCACAACATTATGGCTGGTTGGAGACAGTCCGAACCACAAGTACCGGGTCCATGGTTCTGGGCGTATACTGGGGGGACGGGGACGACTCCCATTAACCCCTGACTATACCGGGGATACGCTTATCACAATGCCTTTCTGGTCTGTGCTGAAGCAGGGCATTCTGGCAGCCAAGTGGTTTGACCTTTATTAGTGCGCCTGGTTACCCCCTCTCGGAACCACAGACTTAGAAATCGCCAGCTCATATACAGTGCATAAAATATATTTATATATATACCCTTATACACCATTTTAATAAAAAATATCACAAAATTCTTCTAAGTCCCTCGGGAAGAGTGAAAGACGCGCACGTTCATTTTCAGAGCTCCTAGACCTTCCTATAAGAAGTTAGCCAAAAAGTAGCTTCGAAAAACGCTTAGGTTAAGTTTCAGAGTTGCTTCTAATGTACCAAAGCTGGACTTAGACATAATTTCACTCTCACAACATTATGGCTGGTTGGAGACATTCTGAACCACAAGTACCGGGTCGATGGTTTTGGGCGTATACTGGGGGGACGGGGACGACTCCCATTAACCCCTGACTATACCGGGGATACGCTTATCACAATGCCTTTCTGGTCTGTGCTGAAGCAGGGCATTCTGGCAGCCAAGTGGCTTGACCTTTATTAGTGAGCCTGGTTACCCCCTCTCGGAACCACAGACTTAGAAATCGCCAGCTCATATACAGTGCATACAATATATTTATATATATACCCTTATACACCATTTTAATAAAAAATATCACAAAATTCTTCTAAGTCCCTCGGGAAGAGTGAAAGACGCGCACGTTCATTTTAAGAGCTCCTAGACCTTCCTATAAGAAGTTAGCCAAAAAGTAGTTTCGAAAAACGCTTAGGTTAAGTTTCAGAGTTGCTTCTAATGTACCAAAGCTGGACTTAGACATAATTTCACTCTCACAACATTATGGCTGGTTGGAGAAAGTCCGAACCACAAGTACCGGGTCGATGGTTCTGGGCGTATACTGGGGGGACGGGGACGACTCCCATTAACCCCTGACTATACCGGGGATACGCTTATCACAATGCCTTTCTGGTCTGTGCTGAAGCAGGGCATTCTGGCAGCCAAGTGGCTTGACCTTTATTAGTGAGACTGGTTACCCCCTTTCGGAACCACAGACTTAGAAATCGCCAGCTCATATACAGTGCATAAAATATATTTTTATATATACCCTTATACACCATTTTAATAAAAAATATCACAAAATTCTTCTAAGTCCCTCGGGAAGAGTGAAAGACGCGCACGTTCATTTTCAGCGCTCCTAGACCTTCCTATAAGAAGTTAGCCAAAAAGTAGCTTCGAAAAACGCTTAGGTTAAGTTTCAGAGTTGCTTCTAATGTACCAAAGCTGGACTTAGACATAATTTCACTCTCACAACATTATGGCTGGTTGGAGACAGTCCGAACCACAAGTACCGGGTCGATGGTTCTGGGCGTATACTGGGGGGACGGGGACGACTCCCATTAACCCCTGACTATACCGGGGATACGCTTATCACAATGCCTTTCTGGTCTGTGCTGAAGCAGGGCATTCTGGCAGCCAAGTGGCTTGACCTTTATTAGTGAGACTGGTTACCCCCTCTCGGAACCACAGACTTAGAAATCGCCAGCTCATATACAGTGCATAAAATATATTTATATAATATATTTATATATATACCCTTATACACCATTTTAATAAAAAATATCACAAAATTCTTCTAAGTCCCTCGGGAAGAGAGAAAGACGCGCACGTTCATTTTCAGCGCTCCTAGACCTTCCTATAAGAAGTTAGCCAAAAAGTAGCTTCGAAAAACGCTTAGGTTAAGTTTCAGAGTTGCTTCTAATGTACCAAAGCTGGACTTAGACATAATTTCACTCTCACAACATTATGGCTGGTTGGAGACAGTCCGAACCACAAGTACCGGGTCCATGGTTCTGGGCGTATACTGGGGGGGACGGGGACGACTCCCATTAACCCCTGACTATACCGGGGATACGCTTATCACAATGCCTTTCTGGTCTGTGCTGAAGCAGGGCATTCTGGCAGCCAAGTGGCTTGACCTTTATTAGTGAGCCTGGTTACCCCCTCTCGGAACCACAGACTTAGAAATCGCCAGCTCATATACAGTGCATAAAATATATTTATATATATACCCTTATACACCATTTTAATAAAAAATATCACAAAATTCTTCTAAGTCCCTCGGGAAGAGTGAAAGACGCGCACGTTCATTTTCAGAGCTCCTAGACCTTCCTATAAGAAGTTAGCCAAAAAGTAGCTTCGAAAAACGCTTAGGTTAAGTTTCAGAGTTGCTTCTAATGTACCAAAGCTGGACTTAGACATAATTTCACTCTCACAACATTATGGCTGGTTGGAGACATTCTGAACCACAAGTACCGGGTCGATGGTTTTGGGCGTATACTGGGGGGACGGGGACGACTCCCATTAACCCCTGACTATACCGGGGATACGCTTATCACAATGCCTTTCTGGTCTGTGCTGAAGCAGGGCATTCTGGCAGCCAAGTGGCTTGACCTTTATTAGTGAGCCTGGTTACCCCCTCTCGGAACCACAGACTTAGAAATCGCCAGCTCATATACAGTGCATACAATATATTTATATATATACCCTTATACACCATTTTAATAAAAAATATCACAAAATTCTTCTAAGTCCCTCGGGAAGAGTGAAAGACGCGCACGTTCATTTTAAGAGCTCCTAGACCTTCCTATAAGAAGTTAGCCAAAAAGTAGTTTCGAAAAACGCTTAGGTTAAGTTTCAGAGTTGCTTCTAATGTACCAAAGCTGGACTTAGACATAATTTCACTCTCACAACATTATGGCTGGTTGGAGAAAGTCCGAACCACAAGTACCGGGTCGATGGTTCTGGGCGTATACTGGGGGGACGGGGACGACTCCCATTAACCCCTGACTATACCGGGGATACGCTTATCACAATGCCTTTCTGGTCTGTGCTGAAGCAGGGCATTCTGGCAGCCAAGTGGCTTGACCTTTATTAGTGAGACTGGTTACCCCCTTTCGGAACCACAGACTTAGAAATCGCCAGCTCATATACAGTGCATAAAATATATTTATATAATATATTTATATATATACCCTTATACACCATTTTAATAAAAAATATCACAAAATTCTTCTAAGTCCCTCGGGAAGAGTGAAAGACGCGCACGTTCATTTTCAGCGCTCCTAGACCTTCCTATAAGAAGTTAGCCAAAAAGTAGCTTCGAAAAACGCTTAGGTTAAGTTTCAGAGTTGCTTCTAATGTACCAAAGCTAGACTTAGACATAATTTCACTCTCACAACATTATGGCTGGTTGGAGACAGTCCGAACCACAAGTACCGGGTCCATGGCTCTGGGCGTATACTGGGGGGGACGGGGACGACTCCCATTAACCCCTAACTATACCGGGGATACGCTTATCACAATGCCTTTCTGGTCTGTGCTGAAGCAGGGCATTCTGGCAGCCAAGTGGCTTGACCTTTATTAGTGAGCCTGGTTACCCCCTCTCGGAACCACAGACTTAGAAATCGCCAGCTCATATACAGTGCATAAAATATATTTATATATATACCCTTATACACCATTTTAATAAAAAATATCACAACATTCTTCTAAGTCCCTCGGGAAGAGTGAAAGATGCGCACGTTCATTTTCAGAGCTCCTAGACCTTCCTATCAAAAGTTAGCCAAAAAGTAGCTTCGAAAAACGCTTAGGTTAAGTTTCAGAGTTGCTTCTAATGTACCAAAGCTGGACTTAGACATAATTTCACTCTCACAACATTATGGCTGGTTGGAGACAGTCTGAACCACAAGTACCGGGTCGATGGTTCTGGGCGTATACTGGGGGGACGGGGACGACTCCCATTAACCCCTGACTATACCGGGGATACGCTTATCACAATGCCTTTCTGGTCTGTGCTGAAGCAGGGCATTCTGGCAGCCAAGTGGCTTGATCTTTATTAGTGAGCCTGTTTACCCCCTCTCGGAACCACAGACTTAGAAATCGCCAGCTCATATACAGTGCATAAAATATATTTATATATATACAATTATACACCATTTTAATAAAAAATATCACAAAATTCTTCTAAGTCCCTCGGGAAGAGTGAAAGATGCGCACGTTCATTTTCAGAGCTCCTAGACCTTCCTATCAAAAGTTAGCCAAAAAGTAGCTTCGAAAAACGCTTAGGTTAAGTTTCAGAGTTGCTTCTAATGTACCAAAGCTGGACTTAGACAAAATTTCACTCTCACAACATTATGGCTGGTTGGAGACATTCTGAACCACAAGTACCGGGTCGATGATTCTGGGCGTTTACTGGGGGGACGGGGACGACTCCCATTAACCCCTGACTATACCGGGGATACGCTTATCACAATGCCTTTCTGGTCTGTGCTGAAGCAGGGCATTCTGGCAGCCAAGTGGCTTGACCTTTATTAGTGAGCCTGGTTACCCCCTCTCGGAACCACAGACTTAGAAATCGCCAGCTCATATACAGTGCATAAAATATATTTATATATATACCCTTATACACCATTTTAATAAAAAATATCACAAAATTCTTCTAAGTCCCTCGGGAAGAGTGAAAGACGCGCACGTTCATTTTCAGAGCTTCTAGACCTTCCTATAAGAAGTTAGCCAAAAAGTAGTTTCGAAAAACGCTTAGGTTAAGTTTCAGAGTTGCTTCTAATGTACCAAAGCTGGACTTAGACATAATTTCACTCTCACAACATTATGGCTGGTTGGAGACAGTCCGAACCACAAGTACCGGGTCGATTGTTCTGGGCGTATACTGGGGGGACGGGGACGACTCCCATTAACCCCTGACTATACCGGGGATACGCTTATCACAATGCCTTTCTGGTCTGTGCTGAAGCAGGGCATTCTGGCAGCCAAGTGGCTTGACCTTTATTAGTGAGACTGGTTACCCCCTCTCGGAACCACAGACTTAGAAATCGCCAGCTCATATACAGTGCATAAAATATATTTATATAATATATTTATATATATACCCTTATACACCATTTTAATAAAAAATATCACAAAATTCTTCTAAGTCCCTCGGGAAGAGTGAAAGACGCGCACGTTCATTTTCAGCGCTCCTAGACCTTCCTATAAGAAGTTAGCCAAAAAGTAGCTTCGAAAAACGCTTAGGTTAAGTTTCAGAGTTGCTTCTAATGTACCAAAGCTGGACTTAGACATAATTTCACTCTCACAACATTATGGCTGGTTGGAGACAGTCCGAACCACAAGTACCGGGTCCATGGTTCTGGGCGTATACTGGGGGGGACGGGGGGGACTCCCATTAACCCCTAACTATACCGGGGATACGCTTATCAAAATGCCTTTCTGGTCTGTGCTGAAGCAGGGCATTCTGGCAGCCAAGTGGCTTGACCTTTATTAGTGAGCCTGGTTACCCCCTCTCGGAACCACAGACTTAGAAATCGCCAGCTCATATACAGTGCATAAAATATATTTATATATATACCCTTATACACCATTTTAATAAAAAATATCACAACATTCTTCTAAGTCCCTCGGGAAGAGTGAAAGATGCGCACGTTCATTTTCAGAGCTCCTAGACCTTCCTATCAAAAGTTAGCCAAAAAGTAGCTTCGAAAAACGCTTAGGTTAAGTTTCAGAGTTGCTTCTAATGTACCAAAGCTGGACTTAGACATAATTTCACTCTCACAACATTATGGCTGGTTGAAGACAGTCTGAACCACAAGTACCGGGTCGATGGTTCTGGGCGTATACTGGGGGGACGGGGACGACTCCCATTAACCCCTGACTATACCGGGGATACGCTTATCACAATGCCTTTCTGGTCTGTGCTGAAGCAGGGCATTCTGGCAGCCAAGTGGCTTGATCTTGATTAGTGAGCCTGGTTACCCCCTCTCGGAACCACAGACTTAGAAATCGCCAGCTCATATACAGTGCATAAAATATATTTATATATATACAATTATACACCATTTTAATAAAAAATATCACAAAATTCTTCTAAGTCCCTCGGGAAGAGTGAAAGATGCGCACGTTCATTTTCAGAGCTCCTAGACCTTCCTATCAAAAGTTAGCCAAAAAGTAGCTTCGAAAAACGCTTAGGTTAAGTTTCAGAGTTGCTTCTAATGTACCAAAGCTGGACTTAGACAAAATTTCACTCTCACAACATTATGGCTGGTTGGAGACATTCTGAACCACAAGTACCGGGTCGATGATTCTGGGCGTTTACTGGGGGGACGGGGACGACTCCCATTAACCCCTGACTATACCGGGGATACGCTTATCACAATGCCTTTCTGGTCTGTGCTGAAGCAGGGCATTCTGGCAGCCAAGTGGCTTGACCTTTATTAGTGAGCCTGGTTACCCCCTCTCGGAACCACAGACTTAGAAATCGCCAGCTCATATACAGTGCATAAAATATATTTATATATATACCCTTATACACCATTTTAATAAAAAATATCACAAAATTCTTCTAAGTCCCTCGGGAAGAGTGAAAGACGCGCACGTTCATTTTCAGAGCTTCTAGACCTTCCTATAAGAAGTTAGCCAAAAAGTAGTTTCGAAAAACGCTTAGGTTAAGTTTCAGAGTTGCTTCTAATGTACCAAAGCTGGACTTAGACATAATTTCACTCTCACAACATTATGGCTGGTTGGAGACAGTCCGAACCACAAGTACCGGGTCGATGGTTCTGGGCGTATACTGGGGGGACGGGGACGACTCCCATTAACCCCTGACTATACCGGGGATACGCTTATCACAATGCCTTTCTGGTCTGTGCTGAAGCAGGGCATTCTGGCAGCCAAGTGGCTTGACCTTTATTAGTGAGACTGGTTACCCCCTCTCGGAACCACAGACTTAGAAATCGCCAGCTCATATACAGTGCATAAAATATATTTATATAATATATTTATATATATACCCTTATACACCATTTTAATAAAAAATATCACAAAATTCTTCTAAGTCCCTCGGGAAGAGTGAAAGACGCGCACGTTCATTTTCAGCGCTCCTAGACCTTCCTATAAGAAGTTAGCCAAAAAGTAGCTTCGAAAAACGCTTAGGTTAAGTTTCAGAGTTGCTTCTAATGTACCAAAGCTGGACTTAGACATAATTTCACTCTCACAACATTATGGCTGGTTGGAGACAGTCCGAACCACAAGTACCGGGTCCATGGTTCTGGGCGTATACTGGGGGGGACGGGGGGGACTCCCATTAACCCCTAACTATACCGGGGATACGCTTATCAAAATGCCTTTCTGGTCTGTGCTGAAGCAGGGCATTCTGGCAGCCAAGTGGCTTGACCTTTATTAGTGAGCCTGGTTACCCCCTCTCGGAACCACAGACTTAGAAATCGCCAGCTCATATACAGTGCATAAAATATATTTATATATATACCCTTATACACCATTTTAATAAAAAATATCACAACATTCTTCTAAGTCCCTCGGGAAGAGTGAAAGATGCGCACGTTCATTTTCAGAGCTCCTAGACCTTCCTATCAAAAGTTAGCCAAAAAGTAGCTTCGAAAAACGCTTAGGTTAAGTTTCAGAGTTGCTTCTAATGTACCAAAGCTGGACTTAGACATAATTTCACTCTCACAACATTATGGCTGGTTGGAGACAGTCTGAACCACAAGTACCGGGTCGATGGTTCTGGGCGTATACTGGGGGGACGGGGACGACTCCCATTAACCCCTGACTATACCGGGGATACGCTTATCACAATGCCTTTCTGGTCTGTGCTGAAGCAGGGCATTCTGGCAGCCAAGTGGCTTGATCTTGATTAGTGAGCCTGGTTACCCCCTCTCGGAACCACAGACTTAGAAATCGCCAGCTCATATACAGTGCATAAAATATATTTATATATATACAATTATACACCATTTTAATAAAAAATATCACAAAATTCTTCTAAGTCCCTCGGGAAGAGTGAAAGACGCGCACGTTCATTTTCAGAGCTCCTAGACCTTCCTATCAAAAGTTAGCCAAAAAGTAGCTTCGAAAAACGCTTAGGTTAAGTTTCAGAGTTGCTTCTAATGTACCAAAGCTGGACTTAGACATAATTTCACTCTCACAACATTATGGCTGGTTGGAGACAGTCTGAACCACAAGTACCGGGTCGATGGTTCTGGGCGTACAGTATACTGGGGGGACGGGGACGACTCCCATTAACCCCTGACTATACCGGGGATACGCTTATCACAATGCCTTTCTGGTCTGTGCTGAAGCAGGGCATTCTGGCAGCCAAGTGGCTTGATCTTTATTAGTGAGCCTGGTTACCCCCTCTCGGAACCACAGACTTAGAAATCGCCAGCTCATATACAGTGCATAAAATATATTTATATATATACAATTATACACCATTTTAATAAAAAATATCACAAAATTCTTCTAAGTCCCTCGGGAAGAGTGAAAGACGCGGACGTTCATTTTCAGAGCTCCTAGACCTTCCTATAAGAAGTTAGCCAAAAAGTACAGTAGCTTCGAAAAACGCTTAGGTTAAGTTTCAGAGTTGCTTCTAATGTACCAAAGCTGGACTTAGACATAATTTCACTCTCACAACATTATGGCTGGTTGGAGACATTCTGAACCACAAGTACCGGGTCGATGGTTCTGGGCGTATACTGGGGGGACGGGGGGGACTCCCATTAACCCCTGACTATACCGGGGATACGCTTATCACAATGCCTTTCTGGTCTGTGCTGAAGCAGGGCATTCTGGCAGCCAAGTGGCTTGACCTTTATTAGTGAGCCTGGTTACCCCCTCTCGGAACCACAGACTTAGAAATCGCCAGCTCATATACAGTGCATAAAATATATTTATATATATACCCTTATACACCATTTTAATAAAAAATATCACAAAATTCTTCTAAGTCCCTCGGGAAGAGTGAAAGACGCGCACGTTCATTTTCAGCGCTCCTAGACCTTCCTATCAAAAGTTAGCCAAAAAGTAGCTTCGAAAAACGCTTAGGTTAAGTTTCAGAGTTGCTTCTAATGTACCAAAGCTGGACTTAGACATAATTTCACTCTCACAACATTATGGCTGGTTGGAGACAGTCTGAACCACAAGTACCGGGTCGATGGTTCTGGGCGTATACTGGGGGGACGGGGACGACTCCCATTAACCCCTGACTATACCGGGGATACGCTTATCACAATGCCTTTCTGGTCTGTGCTGAAGCAGGGCATTCTGGCAGCCAAGTGGCTTGATCTTGATTAGTGAGCCTGGTTACCCCCTCTCGGAACCACAGACTTAGAAATCGCCAGCTCATATACAGTGCATAAAATATATTTATATATATACAATTATACACCATTTTAATAAAAAATATCACAAAATTCTTCTAAGTCCCTCGGGAAGAGTGAAAGACGCGCACGTTCATTTTCAGAGCTCCTAGACCTTCCTATCAAAAGTTAGCCAAAAAGTAGCTTCGAAAAACGCTTAGGTTAAGTTTCAGAGTTGCTTCTAATGTACCAAAGCTGGACTTAGACATAATTTCACTCTCACAACATTATGGCTGGTTGGAGACAGTCTGAACCACAAGTACCGGGTCGATGGTTCTGGGCGTATACTGGGGGGACGGGGACGACTCCCATTAACCCCTGACTATACCGGGGATACGCTTATCACAATGCCTTTCTGGTCTGTGCTGAAGCAGGGCATTCTGGCAGCCAAGTGGCTTGATCTTTATTAGTGAGCCTGGTTACCCCCTCTCGGAACCACAGACTTAGAAATCGCCAGCTCATATACAGTGCATAAAATATATTTATATATATACAATTATACACCATTTTAATAAAAAATATCACAAAATTCTTCTAAGTCCCTCGGGAAGAGTGAAAGACGCGCACGTTCATTTTCAGAGCTCCTAGACCTTCCTATAAGAAGTTAGCCAAAAAGTACAGTAGCTTCGAAAAACGCTTAGGTTAAGTTTCAGAGTTGCTTCTAATGTACCAAAGCTGGACTTAGACATAATTTCACTCTCACAACATTATGGCTGGTTGGAGACATTCTGAACCACAAGTACCGGGTCGATGGTTCTGGGCGTATACTGGGGGGACGGGGGGGACTCCCATTAACCCCTGACTATACCGGGGATACGCTTATCACAATGCCTTTCTGGTCTGTGCTGAAGCAGGGCATTCTGGCAGCCAAGTGGCTTGACCTTTATTAGTGAGCCTGGTTACCCCCTCTCGGAACCACAGACTTAGAAATCGCCAGCTCATATACAGTGCATAAAATATATTTATATATATACCCTTATACACCATTTTAATAAAAAATATCACAAAATTCTTCTAAGTCCCTCGGGAAGAGTGAAAGACGCGCACGTTCATTTTCAGCGCTCCTAGACCTTCCTATAAGAAGTTAGCCAAAAAGTAGCTTCGAAAAACGCTTAGGTTAAGTTTCAGAGTTGCTTCTAATGTACCAAAGCTGGACTTAGACATAATTTCACTCTCACAACATTATGGCTGGTTGGAGAGAGTCCGAACCACAAGTACCGGGTCCATGGTTCGGGGCGTATACTGGGAGGACGGGGACGACTCCCATTAACCCCTGACTATACCGGGGATACGCTTATCACAATGCCTTTCTGGTCTGTGCTGAAGCAGGGCATTCTGGCAGCCAAGTGGCTTGACCTTTATTAGTGAGCCTGGTTACCCCCTCTCGGAACCACAGACTTAGAAATCGCCAGCTCATATACAGTGCATAAAATATATTTATATATATACCCTTATACACCATTTTAATAAAAAATATCACAAAATTCTTCGAAGTCCCTCGGGAAGAGTGAAAGACGCGCACGTTCATTTTCAGAGCTCCTAGACCTTCCTATAAGAAGTTAGCCAAAAAGTAGCTTCGAAAAACGCTTAGGTTAAGTTTCAGAGTTGCTTCTAATGTACCAAAGCTGGACTTAGACATAATTTCACTCTCACAACATTATGGCTGGTTGGAGACATTCTGAACCACAAGTACCGGGTCGATGGTTCTGGGCGTATACTGGGGGGACGGGGACGACTCCCATTAACCCCTGACTATACCGGGGATACGCTTATAACAATGCCTTTCTGGTCTGTGCTGAAGCAGGGCATTCTGGCAGCCAAGTGGCTTGACCTTTATTAGTGAGCCTGGTTACCCCCTCTCGGAACTACCGACTTAGAAATCGCCAGCTCATATACAGTGCATAAAATAAATTTATATAATAGATTTATATATATACCCTTATACACCATTTTAATAAAAAATATCACAAAATTCTTCTAAGTCCCTCTGGAAGAGTGAAAGACGCGCACGTTCATTTTCAGAGCTCCTAGACCTTCCTACTGGTATAAGAAGTTAGCCAAAAAGTAGCTTCGAAAAACGCTTAGGTTAAGTTTCAGAGTTGCTTCTAATGTACCAAAGCTGGACTTAGACATAATTTCACTCTCACAACATTATGGCTGGTTGGAAACAGTCCGAACCACAAGTACCGGGTCCATGGTTCTGGCCGTATACTGGGGGGACGGGGACGACTCCCATTAACCCCTGACTATACCGGGGATACGCTTATCACAATGCCTTTCTGGTCTGTGCTGAAGCAGGGCATTCTGGCAACCAAGTGGCTTGACCTTTATTAGTGAGCCTGGTTACCCCCTCTCGGAACTACCGACTTAGAAATCGCCAGCTCATATACAGTGCATAAAATATATTTATATATATACCCTTATACACCATTTTAATAAAAAATATCACAAAATTCTTCTAAGTCCCTCGGGAAGAGTGAAAGACGCGCACGTTAATTTTTAGAGCTCCTAGACCTTCCTATAAGAAGTTAGCCAAAAAGTAGCTTCGAAAAACGCTTAGGTTAAGTTTCAGAGTTGCTTCTAATGTACCAAAGCTGGACTTAGACATAATTTCACTCTCACAACATTATGGCTGGTTGGAGACAGTCCGAACCACAAGTACCGGGTCCATGGTTCTGGGCGTATACTGGGGGGGACGGGGACGACTCCCATTAACCCCTGACTATACCGGGGATACGCTTATCACAATGCCTTTCTGGTCTGTGCTGAAGCAGGGCATTCTGGCAGCCAAGTGGCTTGACCTTTATTAGTGAGCCTGGTTACCCCCTCTCGGAACCACAGACTTAGAAATCGCCAGCTCATATACAGTGCATAAAATATATTTATATATATATATACCCTTATACACCATTTTAATAAAAAATATCACAAAATTCTTCTAAGTCCCTCGGGAAGAGTGAAAGACGCGCACGTTCATTTTCAGCGCTCCTAGACCTTCCTATAAGAAGTTAGCCAAAAAGTAGCTTCGAAAAACGCTTAGGTTAAGTTTCAGAGTTGCTTCTAATGTACCAAAGCTGGACTTAGACATAATTTCACTCTCACAACATTATGGCTGGTTGGAGACAGTCCGAAGCACAAGTACCGGGTCCATGGTTCTGGCCGTATACTGGGGGGACGGGGACGACTCCCATTAACCCCTGACTATACCGGGGATACGCTTATCTCAATGCCTTTCTGGTCTGTGCTGAAGCAGGGCATTCTGGAAACCAAGTGGTTTGACCTTTATTAGTGAGCCTGGTTACCCCCTCTCGGAACCACAGACTTAGAAATCGCCAGCTCATATACAGTGCATAAAATATATTTATATAATATATTTATATATATACCCTTATACACCATTTTAATAAAAAATATCACAAAATTCTTCTAAGTCCCTCGGGAAGAGTGAAAGACGCGCACGTTCATTTTCAGAGCTCCTAGACCTTCCTACTGGTATAAGAAGTTAGCCAAAAAGTAGCTTCGAAAAACGCTTAGGTTAAGTTTCAGAGTTGCTTCTAATGTACCAAAGCTGGACTTACAGTAGATATAATTTCACTCTCACAACATTATGGCTGGTTGGAGACAGTCCGAACCACAAGTACCGGGTCCATGGTTCTGGCCGTATACTGGGGGGACGGGGACGACTCCCATTAACCCCTGACTATACCGGGGATACGCTTATCACAATGCCTATCTGGTCTGTGCTGAAGCAGGGCATTCTGGCAGCCAAGTGGCTTGACCTTTATTAGTGAGCCTGGTTACCCCCTCTCGGAACCACAGACATAGAAATCGCCAGCTCATATACAGTGCATAAAATATATTTATATATATATACCCTTATACACCATTTTAATAAAAAATATCACAAAATTCTTCTAAGTCCCTCGGGAAGAGTGAAAGACGCGGACGTTCATTTAAAGAGCTCCTAGACCTTCCTATAAGAAGTTAGCCAAAAAGTAGCTTCGAAAAAACGCTTAGGTTAAGTTTCAGAGTTGCTTCTAATGTACCAAAGCTGGACTTAGACATAATTTCACTCTCACAACATTATGGCTGGTTGGAGACAGTCCGAACCACAAGTACCGGGTCCATGGTTCTGGGCGTATACTGGGGGGACGGGGACGACTCCCATTAACACCTGACTATACCGGGGATACGCTTATCACAATGCCTTTCTGGTCTGTGCTGAAGCAGGGCATTCTGGCAGCCAAGTGGCTTGACCTTTATTAGTGAGCCTGGTTACCCCCTCTCGGAACCACAGACTTAGAAATCGCCAGCTCATATACAGTGCATAAAATATATTTATATATATACCCTTATACACCATTTTAATAAAAAATATCACAAAATTCTTCTAAGTCCCTGGGGAAGAGTAAAAGACGCGCACGTTCATTTTCAGCGCTCCTAGACCTTCCTATAAGAAGTTAGCCAAAAAGTAGCTTCGAAAAACGCTTAGGTTAAGTTTCAGAGTTGCTTCTAATGTACCAAAGCTGGACTTAGACATAATTTCACTCTCACAACATTATGGCTGGTTGGAGACAGTCCGAACCACAAGTACCGGGTCCATGGTTCTGGGCGTATACTGGGGGGACGGGGACGACTCCCATTAACCCCTGACTATACCGGGGATACGCTTATCATAATGCCTTTCTGGTCTGTGCTGAAGCAGGGCATTCTGGCAGCCAAGTGGCTTGACCTTTATTAGTGAGCCTGGTTACCCCCTCTCGGAACCACAGACTTAGAAATCGCCAGCTCATATACAGTGCATAAAATATATTTATATATATATACCCTTATACACCATTTTAATAAAAAATATCACAAAATTCTTCTAAGTCCCTCGGGAAGAGTGAAAGACGCGCACGTTCATTTTCAGCGCTCCTAGACCTTCCTATAAGAAGTTAGCCAAAAAGTAGCTTCGAAAAACGCTTAGGTTAAGTTTCAGAGTTGCTTCTAATGTACCAAAGCTGGACTTAGACATAATTTCACTCTCACAACATTATGGCTGGTTGGAGAGAGTCCGAACCACAAGTACCGGGTCCATGGTTCGGGGCGTATACTGGGAGGACGGGAACGACTCCCATTAACCCCTGACTATACCGGGGATACGCTTATCACAATGCCTTTCTGGTCTGTGCTGAAGCAGGGCATTCTGGCAGCCAAGTGGCTTGACCTTTATTAGTGAGCCTGGTTACCCCCTCTCGGAACCACAGACTTAGAAATCGCCAGCTCATATACAGTGCATAAAATATATTTATATATATACCCTTATACACCATTTTAATAAAAAATATCACAAAATTCTTCGAAGTCCCTCGGGAAGAGTGAAAGACGCGCACGTTCATTTTCAGAGCTCCTAGACCTTCCTATAAGAAGTTAGCCAAAAAGTAGCTTCGAAAAACGCTTAGGTTAAGTTTCAGAGTTGCTTCTAATGTACCAAAGCTGGACTTAGACATAATTTCACTCTCACAACATTATGGCTGGTTGGAGACATTCTGAACCACAAGTACCGGGTCGATGGTTCTGGGCGTATACTGGGGGGACGGGGACGACTCCCATTAACCCCTGACTATACCGGGGATACGCTTATAACAATGCCTTTCTGGTCTGTGCTGAAGCAGGGCATTCTGGCAGCCAAGTGGCTTGACCTTTATTAGTGAGCCTGGTTACCCCCTCTCGGAACCACAGACTTAGAAATCGCCAGCTCATATACAGTGCATAAAATATATTTATATAATATATTTATATTTATACCCTTATACACCATTTTAATAAAAAATATCACAAAATTCTTCTAAGTCCCTCGGGAAGAGTGAAAGACGCGCACGTTCATTTTCAGAGCTCCTAGACCTTCCTACTGGTATAAGAAGTTAGCCAAAAAGTAGCTTCGAAAAACGCTTAGGTTAAGTTTCAGAGTTGCTTCTAATGTACCAAAGCTGGACTTAGACATAATTTCACTCTCACAACATTATGGCTGGTTGGAAACAGTCCGAACCACAAGTACCGGGTCCATGGTTCTGGCCGGATACTGGGGGGACGGGGACGACTCCCATTAACCCCTGACTATACCGGGGATACGCTTATCACAATGCCTTTCTGGTCTGTGCTGAAGCAGGGCATTCTGGCAACCAAGTGGCTTGACCTTTATTAGTGAGCCTGGTTACCCCCTCTCGGAACTACCGACTTAGAAATCGCCAGCTCATATACAGTGCATAAAATATATTTATATATATACCCTTATACACCATTTTAATAAAAAATATCACAAAATTCTTCTAAGTCCCTCGGGAAGAGTGAAAGACGCGCACGTTAATTTTCAGAGCTCCTAGACCTTCCTATAAGAAGTTAGCCAAAAAGTAGCTTCGAAAAACGCTTAGGTTAAGTTTCAGAGTTGCTTCTAATGTACCAAAGCTGGACTTAGACATAATTTCACTCTCACAACATTATGGCTGGTTGGAGACAGTCCGAACCACAAGTACCGGGTCCATGGTTCTGGGCGTATACTGGGGGGACGGGGACGACTCCCATTAACCCCTGACTATACCGGGGATACGCTTATCATAATGCCTTTCTGGTCTGTGCTGAAGCAGGGCATTCTGGCAGCCAAGTGGCTTGACCTTTATTAGTGAGCCTGGTTACCCCCTCTCGGAACCACAGACTTAGAAATCGCCAGCTCATATACAGTGCATAAAATATATTTATATATATACCCTTATACACCATTTTAATAAAAAATATCACAAAATTCTTCTAAGTCCCTCTGGAAGAGTGAAAGACGCGCACGTTCATTTTCAGCGCTCCTAGACCTTCCTATAAGAAGTTAGCCAAAAAGTAGCTTCGAAAAACGCTTAGGTTAAGTTTCAGAGTTGCTTCTAATGTACCAAAGCTGGACTTAGACATAATTTCACTCTCACAACATTATGGCTGGTTGGAGAGAGTCCGAACCACAAGTACCGGGTCCATGGTTCGGGGCGTATACTGGGAGGACGGGAACGACTCCCATTAACCCCTGACTATACCGGGGATACGCTTATCACAATGCCTTTCTGGTCTGTGCTGAAGCAGGGCATTCTGGCAGCCAAGTGGCTTGACCTTTATTAGTGAGCCTGGTTACCCCCTCTCGGAACCACAGACTTAGAAATCGCCAGCTCATATACAGTGCATAAAATATATTTATATATATACCCTTATACACCATTTTAATAAAAAATATCACAAAATTCTTCGAAGTCCCTCGGGAAGAGTGAAAGACGCGCACGTTCATTTTCAGAGCTCCTAGACCTTCCTATAAGAAGTTAGCCAAAAAGTAGCTTCGAAAAACGCTTAGGTTAAGTTTCAGAGTTGCTTCTAATGTACCAAAGCTGGACTTAGACATAATTTCACTCTCACAACATTATGGCTGGTTGGAGACATTCTGAACCACAAGTACCGGGTCGATGGTTCTGGGCGTATACTGGGGGGACGGGGACGACTCCCATTCACCCCTGACTATACCGGGGATACGCTTATAACAATGCCTTTCTGGTCTGTGCTGAAGCAGGGCATTCTGGCAGCCAAGTGGCTTGACCTTTATTAGTGAGCCTGGTTACCCCCTCTCGGAACCACAGACATAGAAATCGCCAGCTCATATACAGTGCATAAAATATATTTATATATATATACCCTTATACACCATTTTAATAAAAAATATCACAAAATTCTTCTAAGTCCCTCGGGAAGAGTGAAAGACGCGGACGTTCATTTAAAGAGCTCCTAGACCTTCCTATAAGAAGTTAGCCAAAAAGTAGCTTCGAAAAAACGCTTAGGTTAAGTTTCAGAGTTGCTTCTAATGTACCAAAGCTGGACTTAGACATAATTTCACTCTCACAACATTATGGCTGGTTGGAGACAGTCCGAACCACAAGTCCCGGGTCGATGGTTCTGGGCGTATACTGGGGGGACGGGGACGACTCCCATTAACCCTTGACTATACCGGGGATACGCTTATCACAATGCCTTTCTGGTCTGTGCTGAAGCAGGGCATTCTGGCAGCCAAGTGGCTTGACCTTTATTAGTGAGCCTGGTTACCCCCTCTCGGAACCACAGACTTAGAAATCGCCAGCTCATATACAGTGCATAAAATATATTTATATATATACCCTTATACACCATTTTAATAAAAAATATCACAAAATTCTTCTAAGTCCCTGGGGAAGAGTAAAAGACGCGCACGTTCATTTTCAGCGCTCCTAGACCTTCCTATAAGAAGTTAGCCAAAAAGTAGCTACGAAAAACGCTTAGGTTAAGTTTCAGAGTTGCTTCTAATGTACCAAAGCTGGACTTAGACATAATTTCACTCTCACAACATTATGGCTGGTTGGAGACAGTCCGAACCACAAGTACCGGGTCCATGGTTCTGGGCGTATACTGGGGGGACGGGGACGACTCCCATTAACCCCTGACTATACCGGGGATACGCTTATCATAATGCCTTTCTGGTCTGTGCTGAAGCAGGGCATTCTGGCAGCCAAGTGGCTTGACCTTTATTAGTGAGCCTGGTTACCCCCTCTCGGAACCACAGACTTAGAAATCGCCAGCTCATATACAGTGCATAAAATATATTTATATAATATATTTATATATATACCCTTATACACCATTTTAATAAAAAATATCACAAAATTCTTCTAAGTCCCTCGGGAAGAGTGAAAGACGCGCACGTTCATTTTCAGAGCTCCTAGACCTTCCTACTGGTATAAGAAGTTAGCCAAAATGTAGCTTCGAAAAACGCTTAGGTTAAGTTTCAGAGTTGCTTATAATGTACCAAAGCTGGACTTAGACATAATTTCACTCTCACAACATTATGGCTGGTTGGAGACAGTCCGAAGCACAAGTACCGGGTCCATGGTTCTGGCCGTATACTGGGGGGACGGGGACGACTCCCATTAACCCCTGACTATACCGGGGATACGCTTATCTCAATGCCTTTCTGGTCTGTGCTGAAGCAGGGCATTCTGGAAACCAAGTGGTTTGACCTTTATTAGTGAGCCTGGTTACCCCCTCTCGGAACCACAGACTTAGAAATCGCCAGCTCATATACAGTGCATAAAATATATTTATATAATATATTTATATATATACCCTTATACACCATTTTAATAAAAAATATCACAAAATTCTTCTAAGTCCCTCGGGAAGAGTGAAAGACGCGCACGTTCATTTTCAGAGCTCCTAGACCTTCCTACTGGTATAAGAAGTTAGCCAAAAAGTAGCTTCGAAAAACGCTTAGGTTAAGTTTCAGAGTTGCTTCTAATGTACCAAAGCTGGACTTAGACATAATTTCACTCTCACAACATTATGGCTGGTTGGAGACAGTCCGAACCACAAGTACCGGGTCCATGGTTCTGGCCGTATACTGGGGGGACGTGGACGACTCCCATTAACCCCTGACTATACCGGGGATACGCTTATCACAATGCCTTTCTGGTCTGTGCTGAAGCAGGGCATTCTGGCAGCCAAGTGGCTTGACCTTTATTAGTGAGCCTGGTTACCCCCTCTCGGAACTACCGACTTAGAAATCGCCAGCTCATATACAGTGCATAAAATATATTTAAATATATACCCTTATACACCATTTTAATAAAAAATATCACAAAATTCTTCTAAGTCCCTCGGGAAGAGTGAAAGACGCGCACGTTCATTTTCAGAGCTCCTAGACCTTCCTATAAGAAGTTAGCCAAAAAGTAGCTTCGAAAAACGCTTAGGTTAAGTTTCAGAGTTGCTTCTAATGTACCAAAGCTGGACTTAGACATAATTTCACTCTCACAACATTATGGCTGGTTGGAGACAGTCCGAAGCACAAGTACCGGGTCCATGGTTCTGGCCGTATACTGGGGGGACGGGGACGATTCCCATTAACCCCTGACTATACCGGGGATACGCTTATCACAATGCCTTTCTGGTCTGTGCTGAAGCAGGGCATTCTGGAAACCAAGTGGCTTGACCTTTATTAGTGAGCCTGGTTACCCCCTCTCGGAACCACAGACTTAGAAATCGCCAGCTCATATACAGTGCATAAAATATATTTATATATATACCCTTATACACCATTTTAATAAAAAATATCACAAAATTCTTCTAAGTCCCTCGGGAAGAGTGAAAGACGCGCACGTTCATTTTCAGAGCTCCTAGACCTTCCTATAAGAAGTTAGCCAAAAAGTAGCTTCGAAAAACGCTTAGGTTAAGTTTCAGAGTTGCTTCTAATGTACCAAAGCTGGACTTAGACATAATTTCACTCTCACAACATTATGGCTGGTTGGAGACAGTCCGAACCACAAGTACCGGGTCCATGGTTCTGGGCGTATACTGGGGGGGACGGGGACGACTCCCATTAACCCCTGACTATACCGGGGATACGCTTATCACAATGCCTTTCTGGTCTGTGCTGAAGCAGGGCATTCTGGCAGCCAAGTGGCTTGACCTTTATTAGTGAGCCTGGTTACCCCCTCTCGGAACCACAGACTTAGAAATCGCCAGCTCATATACAGTGCATAAAATATATTTATATAATATATTTATATATATACCCTTATACACCATTTTAATAAAAAATATCACAAAATTCTTCTAAGTCCCTCGGGAAGAGTGAAAGACGCGCACGTTCATTTTCAGAGCTCCTAGACCTTCCTATAAGAAGTTAGCCAAAAAGTAGCTTCGAAAAACGCTTAGGTTAAGTTTCAGAGTTGCTTCTAATGTACCAAAGCTGGACTTAGACATAATTTCACTCTCACAACATTATGGCTGGTTGGAGACAGTCCGAACCACAAGTATCGGGTCCATGGTTCTGGGCGTATACTGGGGGGGACGGGGACGACTCCCATTAACCCCTGACTATACCGGGGATACGCTTATCACAATGCCTTTCTGGTCTGTGCTGAAGCAGGGCATTCTGGCAGCCAAGTGGCATGACCTTTATTAGTGAGCCTGGTTACCCCCTCTCGGAACCACAGACATAGAAATCGCCAGCTCATATACAGTGCATAAAATATATTTATATATATATACCCTTATACACCATTTTAATAAAAAATATCACAAAATTCTTCTAAGTCCCTCGGGAAGAGTGAAAGACGCGGACGTTCATTTAAAGAGCTCCTAGACCTTCCTATAAGAAGTTAGCCAAAAAGTAGCTTCGAAAAAACGCTTAGGTTAAGTTTCAGAGTTGCTTCTAATGTACCAAAGCTGGACTTAGACATAATTTCACTCTCACAACATTATGGCTGGTTGGAGACAGTCCGAACCACAAGTCCCGGGTCGATGGTTCTGGGCGTATACTGGGGGGACGGGGATGACTCCCATTAACCCTTGACTATACCGGGGATACGCTTATCACAATGCCTTTCTGGTCTGTGCTGAAGCAGGGCATTCTGGCAGCCAAGTGGCTTGACCTTTATTAGTGAGCCTGGTTACCCCCTCTCGGAACCACAGACTTAGAAATCGCCAGCTCATATACAGTGCATAAAATATATTTATATATATACCCTTATACACCATTTTAATAAAAAATATCACAAAATTCTTCTAAGTCCCTGGGGAAGAGTAAAAGACGCGCACGTTCATTTTCAGCGCTCCTAGACCTTCCTATAAGAAGTTAGCCAAAAAGTAGCTTCGAAAAACGCTTAGGTTAAGTTTCAGAGTTGCTTCTAATGTACCAAAGCTGGACTTAGACATAATTTCACTCTCACAACATTATGGCTGGTTGGAGACAGTCCGAACCACAATTACCGGGTCCATGGTTCTGGCCGTATACTGGGGGGACGGGGACGACTCCCATTAACCCCTGACTATACCGGGGATAAGCTTATCACAATGCATTTCTGGTCTGTGCTAAAGCAGGGCATTCTGGCAGCCAAGTGGCTTGACCTTTATTAGTGAGCCTGGTTACCCCCTCTCGGAACCACAGACTTAGAAATCGCCAGCTCATATACAGTGCATAAAATATATTTATATAATATATTTATATATATCCTTATACACCATTTTAATAAAAAATATCACAAAATTCTTCTAAGTCCCTCGGGAAGAGTGAAAGACGCGCACGTTCATTTTCAGAGCTCCTAGACCTTCCTACTGGTATAAGAAGTTAGCCAAAAAGTAGCTTCGAAAAACGCTTAGGTTAAGTTTCAGAGTTGCTTCTAATGTACCAAAGCTGGACTTAGACATAATTTCACTCTCACAACATTATGGCTGGTTGGAGACAGTCCGAACCACAAGTATCGGGTCCATGGTTCTGGGCGTATACTGGGGGGGACGGGGGGGACTTCCATTAACCCCTGACTATACCGGGGATACGCTTATCACAATGCCTTTCTGGTCTGTGCTGAAGCAGGGCATTCTGGCAGCCAAGTGGCATGACCTTTATTAGTGAGCCTGGTTACCCCCTCTCGGAACCACAGACATAGAAATCGCCAGCTCATATACAGTGCATAAAATATATTTATATATATATACCCTTATACACCATTTTAATAAAAAATATCACAAAATTCTTCTAAGTCCCTCGGGAAGAGTGAAAGACGCGGACGTTCATTTAAAGAGCTCCTAGACCTTCCTATAAGAAGTTAGCCAAAAAGTAGCTTCGAAAAAACGCTTAGGTTAAGTTTCAGAGTTGCTTCTAATGTACCAAAGCTGGACTTAGACATAATTTCACTCTCACAACATTATGGCTGGTTGGAGACAGTCCGAACCACAAGTCCCGGGTCGATGGTTCTGGGCGTATACTGGGGGGACGGGGACGACTCCCATTAACCCTTGACTATACCGGGGATACGCTTATCACAATGCCTTTCTGGTCTGTGCTGAAGCAGGGCATTCTGGCAGCCAAGTGGCTTGACCTTTATTAGTGAGCCTGGTTACCCCCTCTCGGAACCACAGACTTAGAAATCGCCAGCTCATATACAGTGCATAAAATATATTTATATAATATATTTATATATATACCCTTATACACCATTTTAATAAAAAATATCACAAAATTCTTCTAAGTCCCTCGGGAAGAGTGAAAGACGCGCACGTTCATTTTCAGAGCTCCTAGACCTTCCTACTGGTATAAGAAGTTAGCCAAAATGTAGCTTCGAAAAACGCTTAGGTTAAGTTTCAGAGTTGCTTATAATGTACCAAAGCTGGACTTAGACATAATTTCACTCTCACAACATTATGGCTGGTTGGAGACAGTCCGAAGCACAAGTACCGGGTCCATGGTTCTGGCTGTATACTGGGGGGACGGGGACGACTCCCATTAACCCCTGACTATACCGGGGATACGCTTATCTCAATGCCTTTCTGGTCTGTGCTGAAGCAGGGCATTCTGGAAACCAAGTGGTTTGACCTTTATTAGTGAGCCTGGTTACCCCCTCTCGGAACCACAGACTTAGAAATCGCCAGCTCATATACAGTGCATAAAATATATTTATATAATATATTTATATATATACCCTTATACACCATTTTAATAAAAAATATCACAAAATTCTTCTAAGTCCCTCGGGAAGAGTGAAAGACGCGCACGTTCATTTTCAGAGCTCCTAGACCTTCCTACTGGTATAAGAAGTTAGCCAAAATGTAGCTTCGAAAAACGCTTAGGTTAAGTTTCAGAGTTGCTTATAATGTACCAAAGCTGGACTTAGACATAATTTCACTCTCACAACATTATGGCTGGTTGGAGACAGTCCGAACCACAAGTACCGGGTCCATGGTTCTGGCCGTATACTGGGGGGACGGGGACGACTCCCATTAACCCCTGACTATACCGGGGATACGCTTATCTCAATGCCTTTCTGGTCTGTGCTGAAGCAGGGCATTCTGGAAACCAAGTGGTTTGACCTTTATTAGTGAGCCTGGTTACCCCCTCTCGGAACCACAGACTTAGAAATCGCCAGCTCATATACAGTGCATAAAATATATTTATATAATATATTTATATATATACCCTTATACACCATTTTAATAAAAAATATCACAAAATTCTTCTAAGTCCCTCGGGAAGAGTGAAAGACGCGCACGTTCATTTTCAGAGCTCCTAGACCTTCCTACTGGTATAAGAAGTTAGCCAAAAAGCAGCTTCGAAAAACGCTTAGGTTAAGTTTCAGAGTTGCTTCTAATGTACCAAAGCTGGACTTAGACATAATTTCACTCTCACAACATTATGGCTGGTTGGAGACAGTCCGAACCACAAGTACCGGGTCCATGGTTCTGGCCGTATACTGGGGGGACGTGGACGACTCCCATTAACCCCTGACTATACCGGGGATACGCTTATCACAATGCCTTTCTGGTCTGTGCTGAAGCAGGGCATTCTGGCAGCCAAGTGGCTTGACCTTTATTAGTGAGCCTGGTTACCCCCTCTCGGAACTACCGACTTAGAAATCGCCAGCTCATATACAGTGCATAAAATATATTTAAATATATACCCTTATACACCATTTTAATAAAAAATATCACAAAATTCTTCTAAGTCCCTCGGGAAGAGTGAAAGACGCGCACGTTCATTTTCAGAGCTCCTAGACCTTCCTATAAGAAGTTAGCCAAAAAGTATCTTCGAAAAACGCTTAGGTTAAGTTTCAGAGTTGCTTCTAATGTACCAAAGCTGGACTTAGACATAATTTCACTCTCACAACATTATGGCTGGTTGGAGACAGTCCGAAGCACAAGTACCGGGTCCATGGTTCTGGCCGTATACTGGGGGGACGGGGACGATTCCCATTAACCCCTGACTATACCGGGGATACGCTTATCACAATGCCTTTCTGGTCTGTGCTGAAGCAGGGCATTCTGGAAACCAAGTGGCTTGACCTTTATTAGTGAGCCTGGTTACCCCCTCTCGGAACCACAGACTTAGAAATCGCCAGCTCATATACAGTGCATAAAATATATTTATATATATACCCTTATACACCATTTTAATAAAAAATATCACAAAATTCTTCTAAGTCCCTCGGGAAGAGTGAAAGACGCGCACGTTCATTTTCAGAGCTCCTAGACCTTCCTATAAGAAGTTAGCCAAAAAGTAGCTTCGAAAAACGCTTAGGTTAAGTTTCAGAGTTGCTTCTAATGTACCAAAGCTGGACTTAGACATAATTTCACTCTCACAACATTATGGCTGGTTGGAGACAGTCCGAACCACAAGTACCGGGTCCATGGTTCTGGGCGTATACTGGGGGGGACGGGGACGACTCCCATTAACCCCTGACTATACCGGGGATACGCTTATCACAATGCCTTTCTGGTCTGTGCTGAAGCAGGGCATTCTGGCAGCCAAGTGGCTTGACCTTTATTAGTGAGCCTGGTTACCCCCTCTCGGAACCACAGACTTAGAAATCGCCAGCTCATATACAGTGCATAAAATATATTTATATAATATATTTATATATATACCCTTATACACCATTTTAATAAAAAATATCACAAAATTCTTCTAAGTCCCTCGGGAAGAGTGAAAGACGCGCACGTTCATTTTCAGAGCTCCTAGACCTTCCTATAAGAAGTTAGCCAAAAAGTAGCTTCGAAAAACGCTTAGGTTAAGTTTCAGAGTTGCTTCTAATGTACCAAAGCTGGACTTAGACATAATTTCACTCTCACAACATTATGGCTGGTTGGAGACAGTCCGAACCACAAGTATCGGGTCCATGGTTCTGGGCGTATACTGGGGGGGACGGGGACGACTCCCATTAACCCCTGACTATACCGGGGATACGCTTATCACAATGCCTTTCTGGTCTGTGCTGAAGCAGGGCATTCTGGCAGCCAAGTGGCATGACCTTTATTAGTGAGCCTGGTTACCCCCTCTCGGAACCACAGACATAGAAATCGCCAGCTCATATACAGTGCATAAAATATATTTATATATATATACCCTTATACACCATTTTAATAAAAAATATCACAAAATTCTTCTAAGTCCCTCGGGAAGAGTGAAAGACGCGGACGTTCATTTAAAGAGCTCCTAGACCTTCCTATAAGAAGTTAGCCAAAAAGTAGCTTCGAAAAAACGCTTAGGTTAAGTTTCAGAGTTGCTTCTAATGTACCAAAGCTGGACTTAGACATAATTTCACTCTCACAACATTATGGCTGGTTGGAGACAGTCCGAACCACAAGTCCCGGGTCGATGGTTCTGGGCGTATACTGGGGGGACGGGGACGACTCCCATTAACCCTTGACTATACCGGGGATACGCTTATCACAATGCCTTTCTGGTCTGTGCTGAAGCAGGGCATTCTGGCAGCCAAGTGGCTTGACCTTTATTAGTGAGCCTGGTTACCCCCTCTCGGAACCACAGACTTAGAAATCGCCAGCTCATATACAGTGCATAAAATATATTTATATATATACCCTTATACACCATTTTAATAAAAAATATCACAAAATTCTTCTAAGTCCCTGGGGAAGAGTAAAAGACGCGCACGTTCATTTTCAGCGCTCCTAGACCTTCCTATAAGAAGTTAGCCAAAAAGTAGCTTCGTAAAACGCTTAGGTTAAGTTTCAGAGTTGCTTCTAATGTACCAAAGCTGGACTTAGACATAATTTCACTCTCACAACATTATGGCTGGTTGGAGACAGTCCGAACCACAAGTACCGGGTCCATGGTTCTGGCCGTATACTGGGGGGACGGGGACGACTCCCATTAACCCCTGACTATACCGGGGATAAGCTTATCACAATGCATTTCTGGTCTGTGCTAAAGCAGGGCATTCTGGCAGCCAAGTGGCTTGACCTTTATTAGTGAGCCTGGTTACCCCCTCTCGGAACCACAGACTTAGAAATCGCCAGCTCATATACAGTGCATAAAATATATTTATATAATATATTTATATATATACCCTTATACACCATTTTAATAAAAAATATCACAAAATTCTTCTAAGTCCCTCGGGAAGAGTGAAAGACGCGCACGTTCATTTTCAGAGCTCCTAGACCTTCCTACTGGTATAAGAAGTTAGCCAAAAAGTAGCTTCGAAAAACGCTTAGGTTAAGTTTCAGAGTTGCTTCTAATGTACCAAAGCTGGACTTAGACATAATTTCACTCTCACAACATTATGGCTGGTTGGAGACAGTCCGAACCACAAGTATCGGGTCCATGGTTCTGGGCGTATACTGGGGGGGACGGGGGGGACTTCCATTAACCCCTGACTATACCGGGGATACGCTTATCACAATGCCTTTCTGGTCTGTGCTGAAGCAGGGCATTCTGGCAGCCAAGTGGCATGACCTTTATTAGTGAGCCTGGTTACCCCCTCTCGGAACCACAGACATAGAAATCGCCAGCTCATATACAGTGCATAAAATATATTTATATATATATACCCTTATACACCATTTTAATAAAAAATATCACAAAATTCTTCTAAGTCCCTCGGGAAGAGTGAAAGACGCGGACGTTCATTTAAAGAGCTCCTAGACCTTCCTATAAGAAGTTAGCCAAAAAGTAGCTTCGAAAAAACGCTTAGGTTAAGTTTCAGAGTTGCTTCTAATGTACCAAAGCTGGACTTAGACATAATTTCACTCTCACAACATTATGGCTGGTTGGAGACAGTCCGAACCACAAGTCCCGGGTCGATGGTTCTGGGCGTATACTGGGGGGACGGGGACGACTCCCATTAACCCTTGACTATACCGGGGATACGCTTATCACAATGCCTTTCTGGTCTGTGCTGAAGCAGGGCATTCTGGCAGCCAAGTGGCTTGACCTTTATTAGTGAGCCTGGTTACCCCCTCTCGGAACCACAGACTTAGAAATCGCCAGCTCATATACAGTGCATAAAATATATTTATATATATACCCTTATACACCATTTTAATAAAAAATATCACAAAATTCTTCTAAGTCCCTGGGGAAGAGTAAAAGACGCGCACGTTCATTTTCAGCGCTCCTAGACCTTCCTATAAGAAGTTAGCCAAAAAGTAGCTTCGAAAAACGCTTAGGTTAAGTTTCAGAGTTGCTTCTAATGTACCAAAGCTGGACTTAGACATAATTTCACTCTCACAACATTATGGCTGGTTGGAGACAGTCCGAACCACAAGTACCGGGTCCATGGTTCTGGCCGTATACTGGGGGGACGGGGACGACTCCCATTAACCCCTGACTATACCGGGGATAAGCTTATCACAATGCATTTCTGGTCTGTGCTAAAGCAGGGCATTCTGGCAGCCAAGTGGCTTGACCTTTATTAGTGAGCCTGGTTACCCCCTCTCGGAACCACAGACTTAGAAATCGCCAGCTCATATACAGTGCATAAAATATATTTATATAATATATTTATATATATACCCTTATACACCATTTTAATAAAAAATATCACAAAATTCTTCTAAGTCCCTCGGGAAGAGTGAAAGACGCGCACGTTCATTTTCAGAGCTCCTAGACCTTCCTACTGGTATAAGAAGTTAGCCAAAAAGTAGCTTCGAAAAACGCTTAGGTTAAGTTTCAGAGTTGCTTCTAATGTACCAAAGCTGGACTTAGACATAATTTCACTCTCACAACATTATGGCTGGTTGGAGACAGTCCGAACCACAAGTATCGGGTCCATGGTTCTGGGCGTATACTGGGGGGGACGGGGGGGACTTCCATTAACCCCTGACTATACCGGGGATACGCTTATCACAATGCCTTTCTGGTCTGTGCTGAAGCAGGGCATTCTGGCAGCCAAGTGGCTTGACCTTTATTAGTGAGCCTGGTTACCCCCTCTCGGAACCACAGTCTTAGAAATCGCCAGCTCATATACAGTGCATAAAATATATTTATATATATACCCTTATACACCATTTTAATAAAAAATATCACAAAATTCTTCTAAGTCCCTGGGGAAGAGTAAAAGACGCGCAAGTTCATTTTCAGCGCTCCTAGACCTTCCTATAAGAAGTTAGCCAAAAAGTAGCTTCGAAAAACGCTTAGGTTAAGTTTCAGAGTTGCTTCTAATGTACCAATGCTGGACTTAGACATAATTTCACTCTCACAACATTATGGCTGGTTGGAGACAGTCCGAACCACAAGTACCGGGTCCATGGTTCTGGGCGTATACTGGGGGGACGGGGACGACTCCCATTAACCCCTGACTATACCGGGGATACGCTTATCATAATGCCTTTCTGGTCTGTGCTGAAGCAGGGCATTCTGGCAGCCAAGTGGCTTGACCTTTATTAGTGAGCCTGGTTACCCCCTCTCGGAACCACAGACTTAGAAATCGCCAGCTCATATACAGTGCATAAAATATATTTATATAATATATTTATATATATACCCTTATACACCATTTTAATAAAAAATATCACAAAATTCTTCTAAGTCCCTCGGGAAGAGTGAAAGACGCGCACGTTCATTTTCAGAGCTCCTAGACCTTCCTACTGGTATAAGAAGTTAGCCAAAAAGTAGCTTCGAAAAACGCTTAGGTTAAGTTTCAGAGTTGCTTCTAATGTACCAAAGCTGGACTTAGACATAATTTCACTCTCACAACATTATGGCTGGTTGGAGACAGTCCGAACCACAAGTACCGGGTCCATGGTTCTGGCCGTATACTGGGGGGACGGGGACGACTCCCATTAACCCCTGACTATACCGGGGATACGCTTATCACAATGCCTTTCTGGTCTGTGCTGAAGCAGGGCATTCTGGCAGCCAAGTGGCTTGACCTTTATTAGTGAGCCTGGTTACCCCCTCTCGGAACTACCGACTTAGAAATCGCAAGCTCATATACAGTGCATAAAATATATTTATATATATACCCTTATACACCATTTTAATAAAAAATATCACAAAATTCTTCTAAGTCCCTCGGGAAGAGTGAAAGACGCGCACGTTCATTTTCAGAGCTCCTAGACCTTCCTATAAGAAGTTAGCCAAAAAGTAGCTTCGAAAAACGCTTAGGTTAAGTTTCAGAGTTGCTTCTAATGTACAGTACCAAAGCTGGACTTAGACATAATTTCACTCTCACAACATTATGGCTGGTTAGAGACAGTCCGAACCACAAGTACCGGGTCCATGGTTCTGGGCGTATACTGGGGGGGACGGGGGGGACTCCCATTAACCCCTGACTATACCGGGGATACGCTTATCACAATGCCTTTCTGGTCTGTGCTGAAGCAGGGCATTCTGGCAGCCAAGTGGCTTGACCTTTATTAGTGAGACTGGTTACCCCCTCTCGGAACCACAGACTTAGAAATCGCCAGCTCATATACAGTGCATAAAATATATTTATATATATACCCTTATACACCATTTTAATAAAAAATATCACAAAATTCTTCTAAGTCCCTCGGGAAGAGTGAAAGACGCGCACGTTCATTTTCAGAGCTCCTAGACCTTCCTATAAGAAGTTAGCCAAAAAGTAGCTTCGAAAAACGCTTAGGTTAAGTTTCAGAGTTGCTTCTAATGTACCAAAGCTGGACTTAGACATAATTTCACTCTCACAACATTATGGCTGGTTGGAGACAGTCCGAACCACAAGTACCGGGTCCATGGTTCTGGGCGTATACTGGGGGGGACGGGGACGACTCCCATTAACCCCTGACTATACCGGGGATACGCTTATCACAATGCCTTTCTGGTCTGTGCTGAAGCAGGGCATTCTGGCAGCCAAGTGGCTTGACCTTTATTAGTGAGCCTGGTTACCCCCTCTCGGAACCACAGACTTAGAAATCGCCAGCTCATATACAGTGCATAAAATATATTTATATAATATATTTATATATATACCCTTATACACCATTTTAATAAAAAATATCACAAAATTCTTCTAAGTCCCTCGGGAAGAGTGAAAGACGCGCACGTTCATTTTCAGAGCTCCTAGACCTTCCTATAAGAAGTTAGCCAAAAAGTAGCTTCGAAAAACGCTTAGGTTAAGTTTCAGAGTTGCTTCTAATGTACCAAAGCTGGACTTAGACATAATTTCACTCTCACAACATTATGGCTGGTTGGAGACAGTCCGAACCACAAGTATCGGGTCCATGGTTCTGGGCGTATACTGGGGGGGACGGGGACGACTCCCATTAACCCCTGACTATACCGGGGATACGCTTATCACAATGCCTTTCTGGTCTGTGCTGAAGCAGGGCATTCTGGCAGCCAAGTGGCATGACCTTTATTAGTGAGCCTGGTTACCCCCTCTCGGAACCACAGACATAGAAATCGCCAGCTCATATACAGTGCATAAAATATATTTATATATATATACCCTTATACACCATTTTAATAAAAAATATCACAAAATTCTTCTAAGTCCCTCGGGAAGAGTGAAAGACGCGGACGTTCATTTAAAGAGCTCCTAGACCTTCCTATAAGAAGTTAGCCAAAAAGTAGCTTCGAAAAAACGCTTAGGTTAAGTTTCAGAGTTGCTTCTAATGTACCAAAGCTGGACTTAGACATAATTTCACTCTCACAACATTATGGCTGGTTGGAGACAGTCCGAACCACAAGTCCCGGGTCGATGGTTCTGGGCGTATACTGGGGGGACGGGGACGACTCCCATTAACCCTTGACTATACCGGGGATACGCTTATCACAATGCCTTTCTGGTCTGTGCTGAAGCAGGGCATTCTGGCAGCCAAGTGGCTTGACCTTTATTAGTGAGCCTGGTTACCCCCTCTCGGAACCACAGACTTAGAAATCGCCAGCTCATATACAGTGCATAAAATATATTTATATATATACCCTTATACACCATTTTAATAAAAAATATCACAAAATTCTTCTAAGTCCCTGGGGAAGAGTAAAAGACGCGCACGTTCATTTTCAGCGCTCCTAGACCTTCCTATAAGAAGTTAGCCAAAAAGTAGCTTCGAAAAACGCTTAGGTTAAGTTTCAGAGTTGCTTCTAATGTACCAAAGCTGGACTTAGACATAATTTCACTCTCACAACATTATGGCTGGTTGGAGACAGTCCGAACCACAAGTACCGGGTCCATGGTTCTGGCCGTATACTGGGGGGACGGGGACGACTCCCATTAACCCCTGACTATACCGGGGATAAGCTTATCACAATGCATTTCTGGTCTGTGCTAAAGCAGGGCATTCTGGCAGACAAGTGGCTTGACCTTTATTAGTGAGCCTGGTTACCCCCTCTCGGAACCACAGACTTAGAAATCGCCAGCTCATATACAGTGCATAAAATATATTTATATAATATATTTATATATATACCCTTATACACCATTTTAATAAAAAATATCACAAAATTCTTCTAAGTCCCTCGGGAAGAGTGAAAGACGCGCACGTTCATTTTCAGAGCTCCTAGACCTTCCTACTGGTATAAGAAGTTAGCCAAAAAGTAGCTTCGAAAAACGCTTAGGTTAAGTTTCAGAGTTGCTTCTAATGTACCAAAGCTGGACTTAGACATAATTTCACTCTCACAACATTATGGCTGGTTGGAGACAGTCCGAACCACAAGTATCGGGTCCATGGTTCTGGGCGTATACTGGGGGGGACGGGGGGGACTTCCATTAACCCCTGACTATACCGGGGATACGCTTATCACAATGCCTTTCTGGTCTGTGCTGAAGCAGGGCATTCTGGCAGCCAAGTGGCTTGACCTTTATTAGTGAGCCTGGTAACCCCCTCTCGGAACCACAGACTTAGAAATCGCCAGCTCATATACAGTGCATAAAATATATTTATATATATACCCTTATACACCATTTTAATAAAAAATATCACAAAATTCTTCTAAGTCCCTGGGGAAGAGTAAAAGACGCGCACGTTCATTTTCAGCGCTCCTAGACCTTCCTATAAGAAGTTAGCCAAAAAGTAGCTTCGAAAAACGCTTGGGTTAAGTTTCAGAGTTGCTTCTAATGTACCAAAGCTGGACTTAGACATAATTTCACTCTCACAACATTATGGCTGGTTGGAGACAGTCCGAACCACAAGTACCGGGTCCATGGTTCTGGGCGTATACTGGGGGGGACGGGGACGACTCCCATTAACCCCTGACTATACCGGGGATACGCTTATCACAATGCCTTTCTGGTCTGTGCTGAAGCAGGGCATTCTGGCAGCCAAGTGGCTTGACCTTTATTAGTGAGACTGGTTACCCCCTCTCGGAACCACAGACTTAGAAATCGCCAGCTCATATACAGTGCATAAAATATATTTATATAATATATTTATATATATACCCTTATACACCATTTTAATAAAAAATATCACAAAATACTTCTAAGTCCCTCGGGAAGAGAGAAAGACGCGCACGTTCATTTTCAGCGCTCCTAGACCTTCCTATAAGAAGTTAGCCAAAAAGTAGCTTCGAAAAACGCTTAGGTTAAGTTTCAGAGTTGCTTCTAATGTACCAATGCTGGACTTAGACATAATTTCACTCTCACAACATTATGGCTGGTTGGAGACAGTCCGAACCACAAGTACCGGGTCCATGGTTCTGGGCGTATACTGGGGGGACGGGGACGACTCCCATTAACCCCTGACTATACCGGGGATACGCTTATCATAATGCCTTTCTGGTCTGTGCTGAAGCAGGGCATTCTGGCAGCCAAGTGGCTTGACCTTTATTAGTGAGCCTGGTTACCCCCTCTCGGAACCACAGACTTAGAAATCGCCAGCTCATATACAGTGCATAAAATATATTTATATAATATATTTATATATATACCCTTATACACCATTTTAATAAAAAATATCACAAAATTCTTCTAAGTCCCTCGGGAAGAGTGAAAGACGCGCACGTTCATTTTCAGAGCTCCTAGACCTTCCTACTGGTATAAGAAGTTAGCCAAAAAGTAGCTTCGAAAAACGCTTAGGTTAAGTTTCAGAGTTGCTTCTAATGTACCAAAGCTGGACTTAGACATAATTTCACTCTCACAACATTATGGCTGGTTGGAGACAGTCCGAACCACAAGTACCGGGTCCATGGTTCTGGCCGTATACTGGGGGGACGGGGACGACTCCCATTAACCCCTGACTATACCGGGGATACGCTTATCACAATGCCTTTCTGGTCTGTGCTGAAGCAGGGCATTCTGGCAGCCAAGTGGCTTGACCTTTATTAGTGAGCCTGGTTACCCCCTCTCGGAACTACCGACTTAGAAATCGCAAGCTCATATACAGTGCATAAAATATATTTATATATATACCCTTATACACCATTTTAATAAAAAATATCACAAAATTCTTCTAAGTCCCTCGGGAAGAGTGAAAGACGCGCACGTTCATTTTCAGAGCTCCTAGACCTTCCTATAAGAAGTTAGCCAAAAAGTAGCTTCGAAAAACGCTTAGGTTAAGTTTCAGAGTTGCTTCTAATGTACCAAAGCTGGACTTAGACATAATTTCACTCTCACAACATTATGGCTGGTTGGAGACAGTCCGAACCACAAGTACCGGGTCCATGGTTCTGGGCGTATACTGGTGGGGACGGGGACGACTCCCATTAACCCCTGACTATACCGGGGATACGCTTATCACAATGCCTTTCTGGTCTGTGCTGAAGCAGGGCATTCTGGCAGCCAAGTGGCTTGACCTTTATTAGTGAGACTGGTTACCCCCTCTCGGAACCACAGACTTAGAAATCGCCAGCTCATATACAGTGCATAAAATATATTTATATAATATATTTATATATATATACCCTTATACACCATTTTAATAAAAAATATCACAAAATACTTCTAAGTCCCTCGGGAAGAGAGAAAGACGCGCACGTTCATTTTCAGCGCTCCTAGACCTTCCTATAAGAAGTTAGCCAAAAAGTAGCTTCGAAAAACGCTTAGGTTAAGTTTCAGAGTTGCTTCTAATGTACCAAAGCTGGACTTAGACATAATTTCACTCTCACAACATTATGGCTGGTTGGAGACAGTCCGAACCACAAGTACCGGGTCCATGGTTCTGGGCGTATACTGGGGGGGACGGGGACGACTCCCATTAACCCCTGACTATACCGGGGATACGCTTATCACAATGCCTTTCTGGTCTGTGCTGAAGCAGGGCATTCTGGCAGCCAAGTGGCTTGACCTTTATTAGTGAGCCTGGTTACCCCCTCTCGGAACCACAGACTTAGAAATCGCCAGCTCATATACAGTGCATAAAATATATTTATATAATATATTTATATATATACCCTTATACACCATTTTAATAAAAAATATCACAAAATTCTTCTAAGTCCCTCGGGAAGAGTGAAAGACGCGCACGTTCATTTTCAGAGCTCCTAGACCTTCCTACTGGTATAAGAAGTTAGCCAAAAAGTAGCTTCGAAAAACGCTTAGGTTAAGTTTCAGAGTTGCTTCTAATGTACCAAAGCTGGACTTAGACATAATTTCACTCTCACAACATTATGGCTGGTTGGAGACAGTCCGAACCACAAGTATCGGGTCCATGGTTCTGGGCGTATACTGGGGGGGACGGGGGGGACTCCCATTAACCCCTGACTATACCGGGGATACCCTTATCACAATGCCTTTCTGGTCTGTGCTGAAGCAGGGCATTCTGGCAGCCAAGTGGCTTGACCTTTATTAGTGAGCCTGGTTACCCCCTCTCGGAACCACAGACTTAGAAATCGCCAGCTCATATACAGTGCATAAAATATATTTATATATATACCCTTATACACCATTTTAATAAAAAATATCACAAAATTCTTCTAAGTCCCTGGGGAAGAGTAAAAGACGCGCACGTTCATTTTCAGCGCTCCTAGACCTTCCTATAAGAAGTTAGCCAAAAAGTAGCTTCGAAAAACGCTTAGGTTAAGTTTCAGAGTTGCTTCTAATGTACCAAAGCTGGACTTAGACATAATTTCACTCTCACAACATTATGGCTGGTTGGAGACAGTCCGAACCACAAGTACCGGGTCCATGGTTCTGGCCGTATACTGGGGGGACGGGGACGACTCCCATTAACCCCTGACTATACCGGGGATAAGCTTATCACAATGCATTTCTGGTCTGTGCTAAAGCAGGGCATTCTGGCAGCCAAGTGGCTTGACCTTTATTAGTGAGCCTGGTTACCCCCTCTCGGAACCACAGACTTAGAAATCGCCAGCTCATATACAGTGCATAAAATATATTTATATAATATATTTATATATATACCCTTATACACCATTTTAATAAAAAATATCACAAAATTCTTCTAAGTCCCTCGGGAAGAGTGAAAGACGCGCACGTTCATTTTCAGAGCTCCTAGACCTTCCTACTGGTATAAGAAGTTAGCCAAAAAGTAGCTTCGAAAAACGCTTAGGTTAAGTTTCAGAGTTGCTTCTAATGTACCAAAGCTGGACTTAGACATAATTTCACTCTCACAACATTATGGCTGGTTGGAGACAGTCCGAACCACAAGTACCGGGTCCATGGTTCTGGGCGTATACTGAGGGGGACGGGGACGACTCCCATTAGCCCCTGACTATACCGGGGATACGCTTATCACAATGCCTTTCTGGTCTGTGCTGAAGCAGGGCATTCTGGCAGCCAAGTGGCTTGACCTTTATTAGTGAGACTGGTTACCCCCTCTCGGAACCACAGACTTAGAAATCGCCAGCTCATATACAGTGCATAAAATATATTTATATAATATATTTATATATATATACCCTTATACACCATTTTAATAAAAAATATCACAAAATACTTCTAAGTCCCTCGGGAAGAGAGAAAGACGCGCACGTTCATTTTCAGCGCTCCTAGACCTTCCTATAAGAAGTTAGCCAAAAAGTAGCTTCGAAAAACGCTTAGGTTAAGTTTCAGAGTTGCTTCTAATGTACCAAAGCTGGACTTAGACATAATTTCACTCTCACAACATTATGGCTGGTTGGAGACAGTCCGAACCACAAGTACCGGGTCCATGGTTCTGGGCGTATACTGGGGGGGACGGGGACGACTCCCATTAACCCCTGACTATACCGGGGATACGCTTATCACAATGCCTTTCTGGTCTGTGCTGAAGCAGGGCATTCTGGCAGCCAAGTGGCTTGACCTTTATTAGTGAGCCTGGTTACCCCCTCTCGGAACCACAGACTTAGAAATCGCCAGCTCATATACAGTGCATAAAATATATTTATATAATATATTTATATATATACCCTTATACACCATTTTAATAAAAAATATCACAAAATTCTTCTAAGTCCCTCGGGAAGAGTGAAAGACGCGCACGTTCATTTTCAGAGCTCCTAGACCTTCCTACTGGTATAAGAAGTTAGCCAAAAAGTAGCTTCGAAAAACGCTTAGGTTAAGTTTCAGAGTTGCTTCTAATGTACCAAAGCTGGACTTAGACATAATTTCACTCTCACAACATTATGGCTGGTTGGAGACAGTCCGAACCACAAGTATCGGGTCCATGGTTCTGGGCGTATACTGGGGGGGACGGGGGGGACTCCCATTAACCCCTGACTATACCGGGGATACCCTTATCACAATGCCTTTCTGGTCTGTGCTGAAGCAGGGCATTCTGGCAGCCAAGTGGCTTGACCTTTATTAGTGAGCCTGGTTACCCCCTCTCGGAACCACAGACTTAGAAATCGCCAGCTCATATACAGTGCATAAAATATATTTATATATATACCCTTATACACCATTTTAATAAAAAATATCACAAAATTCTTCTAAGTCCCTGGGGAAGAGTAAAAGACGCGCACGTTCATTTTCAGCGCTCCTAGACCTTCCTATAAGAAGTTAGCCAAAAAGTAGCTTCGAAAAACGCTTAGGTTAAGTTTCAGAGTTGCTTCTAATGTACCAAAGCTGGACTTAGACATAATTTCACTCTCACAACATTATGGCTGGTTGGAGACAGTCCGAACCACAAGTACCGGGTCCATGGTTCTGGCCGTATACTGGGGGGACGGGGACGACTCCCATTAACCCCTGACTATACCGGGGATAAGCTTATCACAATGCATTTCTGGTCTGTGCTAAAGCAGGGCATTCTGGCAGCCAAGTGGCTTGACCTTTATTAGTGAGCCTGGTTACCCCCTCTCGGAACCACAGACTTAGAAATCGCCAGCTCATATACAGTGCATAAAATATATTTATATAATATATTTATATATATACCCTTATACACCATTTTAATAAAAAATATCACAAAATTCTTCTAAGTCCCTCGGGAAGAGTGAAAGACGCGCACGTTCATTTTCAGAGCTCCTAGACCTTCCTACTGGTATAAGAAGTTAGCCAAAAAGTAGCTTCGAAAAACGCTTAGGTTAAGTTTCAGAGTTGCTTCTAATGTACCAAAGCTGGACTTAGACATAATTTCACTCTCACAACATTATGGCTGGTTGGAGACAGTCCGAACCACAAGTACCGGGTCCATGGTTCTGGGCGTATACTGAGGGGGACGGGGACGACTCCCATTAGCCCCTGACTATACTGGGGATACGCTTATCACAATGCCTTTCTGGTCTGTGCTGAAGTAGGGCATTCTGGCAGCCAAGTGGCTTGACCTTTATTAGTGAGCCTGGTTACCCCCTCTCGGAACCACAGACTTAGAAATCGCCAGCTCATATACAGTGCATAAAATATATTTATATAATATATTTATATATATACCCTTATACACCATTTTAATAAAAAATATCACAAAATTCTTCTAAGTCCCTCGGGAAGAGTGAAAGACGCGCACGTTCATTTTCAGAGCTCCTAGACCTTCCTACTGGTATAAGAAGTTAGCCAAAAAGTAGCTTCGAAAAACGCTTAGGTTAAGTTTCAGAGTTGCTTCTAATGTACCAAAGCTGGACTTAGACATAATTTCACTCTCACAACATTATGGCTGGTTGGAGACAGTCCGAACCACAAGTACCGGGTCCATGGTTCTGGGCGTATACTGGGGGGGACGGGGACGACTCCCATTAACCCCTGACTATACCGGGGATACGCTTATCACAATGCCTTTCTGGTCTGTGCTGAAGCAGGGCATTCTGGCAGCCAAGTGGCTTGACCTTTATTAGTGAGACTGGTTACCCCCTCTCGGAACCACAGACTTAGAAATCGCCAGCTCATATACAGTGCATAAAATATATTTATATAATATATTTATATATATACCCTTATACACCATTTTAATAAAAAATATCACAAAATACTTCTAAGTCCCTCGGGAAGAGAGAAAGACGCGCACGTTCATTTTCAGCGCTCCTAGACCTTCCTATAAGAAGTTAGCCAAAAAGTAGCTTCGAAAAACGCTTAGGTTAAGTTTCAGAGTTGCTTCTAATGTACCAAAGCTGGACTTAGACATAATTTCACTCTCACAACATTATGGCTGGTTGGAGACAGTCCGAACCACAAGTACCGGGTCCATGGTTCTGGGCGTATACTGGGGGGGACGGGGACGACTCCCATTAACCCCTGACTATACCGGGGATACGCTTATCACAATGCCTTTCTGGTCTGTGCTGAAGCAGGGCATTCTGGCAGCCAAGTGGCTTGACCTTTATTAGTGAGCCTGGTTACCCCCTCTCGGAACCACAGACTTAGAAATCGCCAGCTCATATACAGTGCATAAAATATATTTATATAATATATTTATATATATACCCTTATACACCATTTTAATAAAAAATATCACAAAATTCTTCTAAGTCCCTCGGGAAGAGTGAAAGACGCGCACGTTCATTTTCAGAGCTCCTAGACCTTCCTACTGGTATAAGAAGTTAGCCAAAAAGTAGCTTCGAAAAACGCTTAGGTTAAGTTTCAGAGTTGCTTCTAATGTACCAAAGCTGGACTTAGACATAATTTCACTCTCACAACATTATGGCTGGTTGGAGACAGTCCGAACCACAAGTATCGGGTCCATGGTTCTGGGCGTATACTGGGGGGGACGGGGGGGACTCCCATTAACCCCTGACTATACCGGGGATACGCTTATCACAATGCCTTTCTGGTCTGTGCTGAAGCAGGGCATTCTGGCAGCCAAGTGGCTTGACCTTTATTAGTGAGCCTGGTTACCCCCTCTCGGAACCACAGACTTAGAAATCGCCAGCTCATATACAGTGCATAAAATATATTTATATATATACCCTTATACACCATTTTAATAAAAAATATCACAAAATTCTTCTAAGTCCCTGGGGAAGAGTAAAAGACGCGCACGTTCATTTTCAGCGCTCCTAGACCTTCCTATAAGAAGTTAGCCAAAAAGTAGCTTCGAAAAACGCTTAGGTTAAGTTTCAGAGTTGCTTCTAATGTACCAAAGCTGGACTTAGACATAATTTCACTCTCACAACATTATGGCTGGTTGGAGACAGTCCGAACCACAAGTACCGGGTCCATGGTTCTGGCCGTATACTGGGGGGACGGGGACGACTCCCATTAACCCCTGACTATACCGGGGATACGCTTATCACAATGCCTTTCTGGTCTGTGCTGAAGCAGGGCATTCTGGCAGCCAAGTGGCTTGACCTTTTTTAGTGAGCCTGGTTACCCCCTCTCGGAACCACAGACTTAGAAATCGCCAGCTCATATACAGTGCATAAAATATATTTATATAATATATTTATATATATACCCTTATACACCATTTTAATAAAAAATATCACAAAATACTTCTAAGTCCCTCGGGAAGAGAGAAAGACGCGCACGTTCATTTTCAGCGCTCCTAGACCTTCCTATAAGAAGTTAGCCAAAAAGTAGCTTCGAAAAACGCTTAGGTTAAGTTTCAGAGTTGCTTCTAATGTACCAAAGCTGGACTTAGACATAATTTCACTCTCACAACATTATGGCTGGTTGGAGACAGTCCGAACCACAAGTACCGGGTCCATGGTTCTGGGCGTATACTGGGGGGACGGGGACGACTCCCATTAACCCCTGACTATACCGGGGATACGCTTATCATAATGCCTTTCTGGTCTGTGCTGAAGCAGGGCATTCTGGCAGCCAAGTGGCTTGACCTTTATTAGTGAGCCTGGTTACCCCCTCTCGGAACCACAGACTTAGAAATCGCCAGCTCATATACAGTGCATAAAATATATTTATATAATATATTTATATATATACCCTTATACACCATTTTAATAAAAAATATCACAAAATTCTTCTAAGTCCCTCGGGAAGAGTGAAAGACGCGCACGTTCATTTTCAGAGCTCCTAGACCTTCCTACTGGTATAAGAAGTTAGCCAAAAAGTAGCTTCGAAAAACGCTTAGGTTAAGTTTCAGAGTTGCTTCTAATGTACCAAAGCTGGACTTAGACATAATTTCACTCTCACAACATTATGGCTGGTTGGAGACAGTCCGAACCACAAGTACCGGGTCCATGGTTCTGGCCGTATACTGGGGGGACGGGGACGACTCCCATTAACCCCTGACTATACCGGGGATACGCTTATCACAATGCCTTTCTGGTCTGTGCTGAAGCAGGGCATTCTGGCAGCCAAGTGGCTTGACCTTTATTAGTGAGCCTGGTTACCCCCTCTCGGAACCACAGACTTAGAAATCGCCAGCTCATATACAGTGCATAAAATATATTTATATAATATATTTATATATATACCCTTATACACCATTTTAATAAAAAATATCACAAAATACTTCTAAGTCCCTCGGGAAGAGAGAAAGACGCGCACGTTCATTTTCAGCGCTCCTAGACCTTCCTATAAGAAGTTAGCCAAAAAGTAGCTTCGAAAAACGCTTAGGTTAAGTTTCAGAGTTGCTTCTAATGTACCAAAGCTGGACTTAGACATAATTTCACTCTCACAACATTATGGCTGGTTGGAGACAGTCCGAACCACAAGTACCGGGTCCATGGTTCTGGGCGTATACTGGGGGGGACGGGGACGACTCCCATTAACCCCTGACTATACCGGGGATACGCTTATCACAATGCCTTTCTGGTCTGTGCTGAAGCAGGGCATTCTGGCAGCCAAGTGGCTTGACCTTTATTAGTGAGCCTGGTTACCCCCTCTCGGAACCACAGACTTAGAAATCGCCAGCTCATATACAGTGCATAAAATATATTTATATAATATATTTATATATATACCCTTATACACCATTTTAATAAAAAATATCACAAAATTCTTCTAAGTCCCTCGGGAAGAGTGAAAGACGCGCACGTTCATTTTCAGAGCTCCTAGACCTTCCTATAAGAAGTTAGCCAAAAAGTAGCTTGGAAAAACGCTTAGGTTAAGTTTCAGAGTTGCTTCTAATGTAACAAAGCTGGACTTAGACATAATTTCACTCTCACAACATTATGGCTGGTTGGAGACAGTCCGAACCACAAGTACCGGGTCGATGGTTCTGGGCGTATACTGGGGGACGGGGACGACTCCCATTAACCCCTGACTATATCGGGGATACGCTTATCACAATGCCTTTCTGGTCTGTGCTGAAGCAGGGCATTCTGGCAGCCAAGTGGCTTGACCTTTATTAGTGAGCCTGGTTACCCCCTCTCGGAACCACAGACTTAGAAATCGCCAGCTCATATACAGTGCATAAAATATATTTATATAATATATTTATTATATACCCTTATACACCATTTTAATAAAAAATATCACAAAATTCTTCTAAGTCCATCGGGAAGAGTGAAAGACGCGCACGTTCATTTTCAGAGCTCCTAGACCTTCCTATAAGAAGTTAGCCAAAAAGTAGCTTCGAAAAACGCTTAGATTAAGTTTCAGAGTTGCTTCTAATGTACCAAAGCTGGACTTAGACATAATTTCACTCTCACAACATTATGGCTGGTTGGAGACAGTCCGAACCACAAGTACCGGGTCCATGGTTCTGGCCGTATACTGGGGGGACGGGGACGACTCCCATTAACCCCTGACTATACCGGGGATACGCTTATCACAATGCCTTTCTGGTCTGTGCTGAAGCAGGGCATTCTGGCAGCCAAGTGGCTTGACCTTTATTAGTGAGCCTGGTTACCCCCTCTCGGAACCACAGACTTAGAAATCGCCAGCTCATATACAGTGCATAAAATATATTTATATAATATATTTATATATATACCCTTATACACCATTTTAATAAAAAATATCACAAAATTCTTCTAAGTCCCTCGGGAAGAGTGAAAGACGCGCACGTTCATTTTCAGAGATCCTAGACCTTCCTATAAGAAGTTAGCCAAAAAGTAGCTTGGAAAAACGCTTAGGTTAAGTTTCAGAGTTGCTTCTAATGTACCAAAGCTGGACTTAGACATAATTTCACTCTCACAACATTATGGCTGGTTGGAGACAGTCCAAACCACAAGTACCGGGTCCATGGTTCTGGGCGTATACTGGGGGGACGGGGACGACTCCCATTAACCCCTGACTATACTGGGGATACGCTTATCACAATGCCTCTCTGGTCTGTGCTGAAGCAGGGCATTCTGGCAGCCAAGTGGCTTGACCTTTATTAGTGCGCCTGGTTACCCCCTCTCGGAACCACAGACTTAGAAATCGCCAGCTCATATACAGTGCATAAAATATATTTATATATATACCCTTATATACCATTTTAATAAAAAATATCACAAAATTCTTCTAAGTCCCTCGGGAAGAGTGAAAGATACGCACGTTCATTTTCAGCGTTCCTAGACCTTCCTATAAGAAGTTAGCCAAAAAGTAGCTTCGAAAAACGCTTAGGTTAAGTTTCAGAGTTGCTTCTAATGTACCAAAGCTGGACTTAGACATAATTTCACTCTCACAACATTATGGCTGGTTGGAGACAGTCCGAACCACAAGTACCGGGTCGATGGTTCTGGGCGTATACTGGGGGACGGGGACGACTCCCATTAACCCCTGACTATATCGGGGATACGCTTATCACAATGCCTTTCTGGTCTGTGCTGAAGCAGGGCATTCTGGCAGCCAAGTGACTTGACCTTTATTAGTGAGCCTGGTTACCCCCTCTCGGAACCACAGACTTAGAAATCGCCAGCTCATATACAGTGCATAAAATATATTTATATAATATATTTATATATATACCCTTATACACCAATTTAAATAAAAAATATCACAAAATTCTTCTAAGTCCCTCGGGAAGAGTGTAAGACGCGCACGTTCATTTTCAGAGCTCCTAGACCTTCCTATAAGAAGTTAGCCAAAAAGTAGCTTCGAAAAACGCTTAGGTTAAGTTTCAGAGTTGCTTCTAATGTACCAAAGCTGGACTTAGACATAATTTCACTCTCACAACATTATGGCTGGTTGGAGACAGTCCGAACCACAAGTACCGGGTCCATGGTTCTGGCCGTATACTGGGGGGACGGGGACGACTCCCATTAACCCCTGACTATACCGGGGATACGCTTATCACAATGCCTTTCTGGTCTGTGCTGAAGCAGGGCATTCTGGCAACCAAGTGACTTGACCTTTATTAGTGAGCCTGGTTACCCCCTCTCGGAACCACAGACTTAGAAATCGCCAGCTCATATACAGTGCATAAAATATATTTATATAATATATTTATATATATACCCTTATACACCATTTTAATAAAAAATATCACAAAATTCTTCTAAGTCCCTCGGGAAGAGTGAAAGACGCGCACGTTCATTTTCAGAGCTCCTAGACCTTCCTATAAGAAGTTAGCCAAAAAGTAGCTTCGAAAAACGCTTAGGTTAAGTTTCAGAGTTGCTTCTAATGTACCAAAGCTGGACTTAGACATAATTTCACTCTCACAACATTATGGCTGGTTGGAGACAGTCCGAACCACAAGTACCGGGTCCATGGTTCTGGGCGTATACTGGGGGAAGGGGACGACTCCCATTAACCCCTGACTATACCGGGGATACGCTTATCACAATGCATTTCTGGTCTGTGCTGAAGCAGGGCATTCTGGCAGCCAAGTGGCTTGACCTTTATTAGTGAGCCTGGTTACCCCCTCTCGGAACCACAGACTTAGAAATCGCCAGCTCATATACAGTGCATAAAATATATTTATATAATATATTTATATATATACCCTTATACACCATTTTAATAAAAAATATCACAAAATTCTTCTAAGTCCCTCGGGAAGAGTGAAAGACGCGCACGTTCATTTTCAGAGCTCCTAGACCTTCCTATAAGAAGTTAGCCAAAAAGTAGCTTGGAAAAACGCTTAGGTTAAGTTTCAGAGTTGCTTCTAATGTACCAAAGCTGGACTTAGACATAATTTCACTCTCACAACATTATGGCTGGTTGGAGACAGTCCGAACCACAAGTACCGGGTCGATGGTTCTGGGCGTATACTGGGGGACGGGGACGACTCCCATTAACCCCTGACTATATCGGGGATACGCTTATCACAATGCCTTTCTGGTCTGTGCTGAAGCAGGGCATTCTGGCAGCCAAGTGGCTTGACCTTTATTAGTGAGCCTGGTTACCCCCTCTCGGAACCACAGACTTAGAAATCGCCAGCTCATATACAGTGCATAAAATATATTTATATAATATATTTATTATATACCCTTATACACCATTTTAATAAAAAATATCACAAAATTCTTCTAAGTCCATCGGGAAGAGTGAAAGACGCGCACGTTCATTTTCAGAGCTCCTAGACCTTCCTATAAGAAGTTAGCCAAAAAGTAGCTTCGAAAAACGCTTAGGTTAAGTTTCAGAGTTGCTTCTAATGTACCAAAGCTGGACTTAGACATAATTTCACTCTCACAACATTATGGCTGGTTGGAGACAGTCCGAACCACAAGTACCGGGTCCATGGTTCTGGCCGTATACTGGGGGGACGGGGACGACTCCCATTAACCCCTGACTATACCGGGGATACGCTTATCACAATGCCTTTCTGGTCTGTGCTGAAGCAGGGCATTCTGGCAGCCAAGTGGCTTGACCTTTATTAGTGAGCCTGGTTACCCCCTCTCGGAACCACAGACTTAGAAATCGCCAGCTCATATACAGTGCATAAAATATATTTATATAATATATTTATATATATACCCTTATACACCATTTTAATAAAAAATATCACAAAATTCTTCTAAGTCCCTCGGGAAGAGTGAAAGACGCGCACGTTCATTTTCAGAGCTCCTAGACCTTCCTATAAGAAGTTAGCCAAAAAGTAGCTTCGAAAAACGCTTAGGTTAAGTTTCAGAGTTGCTTCTAATGTACCAAAGCTGGACTTAGACATAATTTCACTCTCACAACATTATGGCTGGTTGGAGACAGTCCGAACCACAAGTACCGGGTCCATGGTTCTGGGCGTATACTGGGGGAAGGGGACGACTCCCATTAACCCCTGACTATACCGGGGATACGCTTATCACAATGCATTTCTGGTCTGTGCTGAAGCAGGGCATTCTGGCAGCCAAGTGGCTTGACCTTTATTAGTGAGCCTGGTTACCCCCTCTCGGAACCACAGACTTAGAAATCGCCAGCTCATATACAGTGCATAAAATATATTTATATAATATATTTATTATATACCCTTATACACCATTTTAATAAAAAATATCACAAAATTCTTCTAAGTCCCTCGGGAAGAGTGAAAGACGCGCACGTTCATTTTCAGAGCTCCTTGACCTTCCTATAAGAAGTTAGCCAAAAAGTAGCTTCGAAAAACGCTTAGGTTAAGTTTCAGAGTTGCTTCTAATGTAACAAAGCTGGACTTAGACATAATTTCACTCTCACAACATTATGGCTGGTTGGAGACAGTCCGAACCACAAGTACCGGGTCCATGGTTCTGGGCGTATACTGGGGGGACGGGGACGACTCCCATTAACCCCTGACTATACCGGGGATACGCTTATCACAATGCCTTTCTGGTCTGTGCTGAAGCAGGGCATTCTGCCAGCCAAGTGGCTTGACCTTTATTAGTGAGCCTGGTTACCCCCTCTCGGAACCACAGACTTAGAAATCGCCAGCTCATATACAGTGCATAAAATATATTTATATATATACCCTTATACACCATTTTAATAAAAAATATCACAAAATTCTTCTAAGTCCCTCGGGAAGAGTGAAAGATGCGCACGTTCATTTTCAGCGTTCCTAGACCTTCCTATAAAAAGTTAGCCAAAAAGTAGCTTCGAAAAACGCTTAGGTTAAGTTTCAGAGTTGCTTCTAATGTACCAAAGCTAGACTTAGACATAATTTCACTCTCACAACATTATGGCTGGTTGGAGACAGTCCGAACCACAAGTACCGGGTCGATGGTTCTGGGCGTATACTGGGGGACGGGGACGACTCCCATTAACCCCTGACTATATCGGGGATACGCTTATCACAATTCCTTTCTGGTCTGTGCTGAAGCAGGGCATTCTGGCAGCCAAGTGGCTTGACCTTTATAAGTGAGCCTGGTTACCCCCTCTCGGAACCACAGACTTAGAAATCGCTAGCTCATATACAGTGCATAAAATATATTTATATAATATATTTATATATATACCCTTATACACCATTTTAATAAAAAATATCACAAAATTCTTCTAAGTCCCTCGGGAAGAGTGAAAGACGCGCACGTTCATTTTCAGAGCTCCTAGACCTTCCTATAAGAAGTTAGCCAAAAAGTAGCTTCGAAAAACGCTTAGGTTAAGTTTCAGAGTTGCTTCTAATGTACCAAAGCTGGACTTAGACATAATTTCACTCTCACAACATTATGGCTGGTTGGAGACAGTCCGAACCACAAGTACCGGGTCCATGGTTCTGGGCGTATACTGGGGGGACGGGGACGACTCCCATTAACCCCTGACTATACCGGGGATACGCTTATCACAATGCCTTTCTGGTCTGTGCTGAAGCAGGGCATTCTGGCAGCCAAGTGGCTTGACCTTTATTAGTGCGCCTGGTTACCCCCTCTCGGAACCACAGACTTAGAAATCGCCAGCTCATATACAGTGCATAAAATATATTTATTATATACCCTTATACACCATTTTAATAAAAAATATCACAAAATTCTTCTAAGTCCATCGGGAAGAGTGAAAGACGCGCACGTTCATTTTCAGAGCTCCTAGACCTTCCTATAAGAAGTTAGCCAAAAAGTAGCTTCGAAAAACGCTTAGGTTAAGTTTCAGAGTTGCTTCTAATGTACCAAAGCTGGACTTAGACATAATTTCACTCTCACAACATTATGGCTGGTTGGAGACAGTCCGAACCACAAGTACCGGGTCCATGGTTCTGGCCGTATACTGGGGGGACGGGGACGACTCCCATTAACCCCTGACTATACCGGGGATACGCTTATCACAATGCCTTTCTGGTCTGTGCTGAAGCAGGGCATTCTGGCAGCCAAGTGGCTTGACCTTTATTAGTGAGCCTGGTTACCCCCTCTCGGAACCACAGACTTAGAAATCGCCAGCTCATATACAGTGCATAAAATATATTTATATAATATATTTATATATATACCCTTATACACCATTTTAATAAAAAATATCACAAAATTCTTCTAAGTCCCTCGGGAAGAGTGAAAGACGCGCACGTTCATTTTCAGAGCTCCTAGACCTTCCTATAAGAAGTTAGCCAAAAAGTAGCTTCGAAAAACGCTTAGGTTAAGTTTCAGAGTTGCTTCTAATGTACCAAAGCTGGACTTAGACATAATTTCACTCTCACAACATTATGGCTGGTTGGAGACAGTCCGAACCACAAGTACCGGGTCCATGGTTCTGGGCGTATACTGGGGGAAGGGGACGACTCCCATTAACCCCTGACTATACCGGGGATACGCTTATCACAATGCATTTCTGGTCTGTGCTGAAGCAGGGCATTCTGGCAGCCAAGTGGCTTGACCTTTATTAGTGAGCCTGGTTACCCCCTCTCGGAACCACAGACTTAGAAATCGCCAGCTCATATACAGTGCATAAAATATATTTATATAATATATTTATTATATACCCTTATACACCATTTTAATAAAAAATATCACAAAATTCTTCTAAGTCCCTCGGGAAGAGTGAAAGACGCGCACGTTCATTTTCAGAGCTCCTTGACCTTCCTATAAGAAGTTAGCCAAAAAGTAGCTTCGAAAAACGCTTAGGTTAAGTTTCAGAGTTGCTTCTAATGTAACAAAGCTGGACTTAGACATAATTTCACTCTCACAACATTATGGCTGGTTGGAGACAGTCCGAACCACAAGTACCGGGTCCATGGTTCTGGGCGTATACTGGGGGGACGGGGACGACTCCCATTAACCCCTGACTATACCGGGGATACGCTTATCACAATGCCTTTCTGGTCTGTGCTGAAGCAGGGCATTCTGCCAGCCAAGTGGCTTGACCTTTATTAGTGAGCCTGGTTACCCCCTCTCGGAACCACAGACTTAGAAATCGCCAGCTCATATACAGTGCATAAAATATATTTATATATATACCCTTATACACCATTTTAATAAAAAATATCACAAAATTCTTCTAAGTCCCTCGGGAAGAGTGAAAGATGCGCACGTTCATTTTCAGCGTTCCTAGACCTTCCTATAAAAAGTTAGCCAAAAAGTAGCTTCGAAAAACGCTTAGGTTAAGTTTCAGAGTTGCTTCTAATGTACCAAAGCTGGACTTAGACATAATTTCACTCTCACAACATTATGGCTGGTTGGAGACAGTCCGAACCACAAGTACCGGGTCGATGGTTCTGGGCGTATACTGGGGGACGGGGACGACTCCCATTAACCCCTGACTATATCGGGGATACGCTTATCACAATTCCTTTCTGGTCTGTGCTGAAGCAGGGCATTCTGGCAGCCAAGTGGCTTGACCTTTATAAGTGAGCCTGGTTACCCCCTCTCGGAACCACAGACTTAGAAATCGCTAGCTCATATACAGTGCATAAAATATATTTATATAATATATTTATATATATACCCTTATACACCATTTTAATAAAAAATATCACAAAATTCTTCTAAGTCCCTCGGGAAGAGTGAAAGACGCGCACGTTCATTTTCAGAGCTCCTAGACCTTCCTATAAGAAGTTAGCCAAAAAGTAGCTTCGAAAAACGCTTAGGTTAAGTTTCAGAGTTGCTTCTAATGTACCAAAGCTGGACTTAGACATAATTTCACTCTCACAACATTATGGCTGGTTGGAGACAGTCCGAACCACAAGTACCGGGTCCATGGTTCTGGGCGTATACTGGGGGGACGGGGACGACTCCCATTAACCCCTGACTATACCGGGGATACGCTTATCACAATGCCTTTCTGGTCTGTGCTGAAGCAGGGCATTCTGGCAGCCAAGTGGCTTGACCTTTATTAGTGCGCCTGGTTACCCCCTCTCGGAACCACAGACTTAGAAATCGCCAGCTCATATACAGTGCATAAAATATATTTATATATATACCCTTATATACCATTTTAATAAAAAATATCACAAAATTCTTCTAAGTCCCTCGGGAAGAGTGAAAGACGCGCACGTTCATTTTCAGAGCTCCTAGACCTTCCTATAAGAAGTTAGCCAAAAAGTAGCTTGGAAAAACGCTTAGGTTAAGTTTCAGAGTTGCTTCTAATGTACCAAAGCTGGACTTAGACATAATTTCACTCTCACAACATTATGGCTGGTTGGAGACAGTCCGAACCACAAGTACCGGGTCCATGATACTGGCCGTATACTGGGGGGACGGGGACGACTCCCATTAACCCCTGACTATACCGGGGATACGCTTATCACAATGCCTTTCTGGTCTGTGCTGAAGCAGGGCATTCTGGCAACCAAGTGGCTTGACCTTTATTAGTGAGCCTGGTTACCCCCTCTCGGAACCACAGACTTAGAAATCGCCAGCTCATATACAGTGCATAAAATATATTTATATAATATATTTATATATATACCCTTATACACCATTTTAATCAAAAATATCACAAAATTCTTCTAAGTCCCTCGGGAAGAGTGAAAGACGCGCACGTTCATTTTCAGAGCTCCTAGACCTTCCTATAAGAAGTTAGCCAAAAAGTAGCTTCGAAAAACGCTTAGGTTAAGTTTCAGAGTTGCTTCTAATGTACCAAAGCTGGACTTAGACATAATTTCACTCTCACAACATTATGGCTGGTTGGAGACAGTCCGAACCACAAGTACCGGGTCCATGGTTCTGGGCGTATACTGGGGGAAGGGGACGACTCCCATTAACCCCTGACTATACCGGGGATACGCTTATCACAATGCATTTCTGGTCTGTGCTGAAGCAGGGCATTCTGGCAGCCCAGTGGCTTGACCTTTATTAGTGAGCCTGGTTACCCCCTCTCGGAACCACAGACTTAGAAATCGCCAGCTCATATACAGTGCATAAAATATATTTATATGTATACCCTTATACACCATTTTAATAAAAAATATCACAAAATTCTTCTAAGTCCCTCGGGAAGAGTGAAAGATGCGCACGTTCATTTTCAGCGTTCCTAGACCTTCCTATAAAAAGTTAGCCAAAAAGTAGCTTCGAAAAACGCTTAGGTTAAGTTTCAGAGTTGCTTCTAATGTACCAAAGCTGGACTTAGACATAATTTCACTCTCACAACATTATGGCTGGTTGGAGACAGTCCGAACCACAAGTACCGGGTCGATGGTTCTGGGCGTATACTGGGGGACGGGGACGACTCCCATTAACCCCTGACTATATCGGGGATACGCTTATCACAATTCCTTTCTGGTCTGTGCTGAAGCAGGGCATTCTGGCAGCCAAGTGGCTTGACCTTTATAAGTGAGCCTGGTTACCCCCTCTCGGAACCACAGACTTAGAAATCGCTAGCTCATATACAGTGCATAAAATATATTTATATAATATATTTATATATATACCCTTATACACCATTTTAATAAAAAATATCACAAAATTCTTCTAAGTCCCTCGGGAAGAGTGAAAGACGCGCACGTTCATTTTCAGAGCTCCTAGACCTTCCTATAAGAAGTTAGCCAAAAAGTAGCTTCGAAAAACGCTTAGGTTAAGTTTCAGAGTTGCTTCTAATGTACCAAAGCTGGACTTAGACATAATTTCACTCTCACAACATTATGGCTGGTTGGAGACAGTCCGAACCACAAGTACCGGGTCCATGGTTCTGGGCGTATACTGGGGGGACGGGGACGACTCCCATTAACCCCTGACTATACCGGGGATACGCTTATCACAATGCCTTTCTGGTCTGTGCTGAAGCAGGGCATTCTGGCAGCCAAGTGGCTTGACCTTTATTAGTGCGCCTGGTTACCCCCTCTCGGAACCACAGACTTAGAAATCGCCAGCTCATATACAGTGCATAAAATATATTTATATATATATACCCTTATACACCATTTTAATAAAAAATATCACAAAATTCTTCTAAGTCCCTCGGGAAGAGTGAAAGACGCGCACGTTCATTTTCAGAGCTCCTAGACCTTCCTATAAGAAGTTAGCCAAAAAGTAGCTTGGAAAAACGCTTAGGTTAAGTTTCAGAGTTGCTTCTAATGTACCAAAGCTGGACTTAGACATAATTTCACTCTCACAACATTATGGCTGGTTGGAGACAGTCCGAACCACAAGTACCGGGTCCATGGTTCTGGCCGTATACTGGGGGGACGACTCCCATTAACCCCTGACTATACCGGGGATACGCTTATCACAATGCCTTTCTGGTCTGTGCTGAAGCAGGGCATTCTGGCAACCAAGTGGCTTGACCTTTATTAGTGAGCCTGGTTACCCCCTCTCGGAACCACAGACTTAGAAATTGCCAGCTCATATACAGTGCATAAAATATATTTATATAATATATTTATATATATACCCTTATACACCATTTTAATCAAAAATATCACAAAATTCTTCTAAGTCCCTCGGGAAGAGTGAAAGACGCGCACGTTCATTTTCAGAGCTCCTAGACCTTCCTATAAGAAGTTAGCCAAAAAGTAGCTTCGAAAAACGCTTAGGTTAAGTTTCAGAGTTGCTTCTAATGTACCAAAGCTGGACTTAGACATAATTTCACTCTCACAACATTATGGCTGGTTGGAGACAGTCCGAACCACAAGTACCGGGTCCATGGTTCTGGGCGTATACTGGGGGAAGGGGACGACTCCCATTAACCCCTGACTATACCGGGGATACGCTTATCACAATGCATTTCTGGTCTGTGCTGAAGCAGGGCATTCTGGCAGCCCAGTGGCTTGACCTTTATTAGTGAGCCTGGTTACCCCCTCTCGGAACCACAGACTTAGAAATCGCCAGCTCATATACAGTGCATAAAATATATTTATATGTATACCCTTATACACCATTTTAATAAAAAATATCACAAAATTCTTCTAAGTCCCTCGGGAAGAGTGAAAGATGCGCACGTTCATTTTCAGCGTTCCTAGACCTTCCTATAAAAAGTTAGCCAAAAAGTAGCTTCGAAAAACGCTTAGGTTAAGTTTCAGAGTTGCTTCTAATGTACCAAAGCTGGACTTAGACATAATTTCACTCTCACAACATTATGGCTGGTTGGAGACAGTCCGAACCACAAGTACCGGGTCGATGGTTCTGGGCGTATACTGGGGGACGGGGACGACTCCCATTAACCCCTGACTATATCGGGGATACGCTTATCACAATTCCTTTCTGGTCTGTGCTGAAGCAGGGCATTCTGGCAGCCAAGTGGCTTGACCTTTATAAGTGAGCCTGGTTACCCCCTCTCGGAACCACAGACTTAGAAATCGCTAGCTCATATACAGTGCATAAAATATATTTATATAATATATTTATATATATACCCTTATACACCATTTTAATAAAAAATATCACAAAATTCTTCTAAGTCCCTCGGGAAGAGTGAAAGACGCGCACGTTCATTTTCAGAGCTCCTAGACCTTCCTATAAGAAGTTAGCCAAAAAGTAGCTTCGAAAAACGCTTAGGTTAAGTTTCAGAGTTGCTTCTAATGTACCAAAGCTGGACTTAGACATAATTTCACTCTCACAACATTATGGCTGGTTGGAGACAGTCCGAACCACAAGTACCGGGTCCATGGTTCTGGGCGTATACTGGGGGGACGGGGACGACTCCCATTAACCCCTGACTATACCGGGGATACGCTTATCACAATGCCTTTCTGGTCTGTGCTGAAGCAGGGCATTCTGGCAGCCAAGTGGCTTGACCTTTATTAGTGCGCCTGGTTACCCCCTCTCGGAACCACAGACTTAGAAATCGCCAGCTCATATACAGTGCATAAAATATATTTATATATATATACCCTTATACACCATTTTAATAAAAAATATCACAAAATTCTTCTAAGTCCCTCGGGAAGAGTGAAAGACGCGCACGTTCATTTTCAGAGCTCCTAGACCTTCCTATAAGAAGTTAGCCAAAAAGTAGCTTGGAAAAACGCTTAGGTTAAGTTTCAGAGTTGCTTCTAATGTACCAAAGCTGGACTTAGACATAATTTCACTCTCACAACATTATGGCTGGTTGGAGACAGTCCGAACCACAAGTACCGGGTCCATGGTTCTGGGCGTATACTGGGGGGACGGGGACGACTCCCATTAACCCCTGACTATACCGGGGATACGCTTATCACAATGCCTTTCTGGTCTGTGCTGAAGCAGGGCATTCTGGCAGCCAAGTGGCTTGACCTTTATTAGTGCGCCTGGTTACCCCCTCTCGGAACCACAGACTTAGAAATCGCCAGCTCATATACAGTGCATAAAATATATTTATATATATACCCTTATACACCATTTTAATAAAAAATATCACAAAATTCTTCTAAGTCCCTCGGGAAGAGTGAAAGACGCGCACGTTCATTTTCAGAGCTCCTAGACCTTCCTATAAGAAGTTAGCCAAAAAGTAGCTTGGAAAAACGCTTAGGTTAAGTTTCAGAGTTGCTTCTAATGTACCAAAGCTGGACTTAGACATAATTTCACTCTCACAACATTATGGCTGGTTGGAGACAGTCCGAACCACAAGTACCGGGTCCATGGTTCTGGCCGTATACTGGGGGGACGACTCCCATTAACCCCTGACTATACCGGGGATACGCTTATCACAATGCCTTTCTGGTCTGTGCTGAAGCAGGGCATTCTGGCAACCAAGTGGCTTGACCTTTATTAGTGAGCCTGGTTACCCCCTCTCGGAACCACAGACTTAGAAATCGCCAGCTCATATACAGTGCATAAAATATATTTATATAATATATTTATATATATATACCCTTATACACCATTTTAATCAAAAATATCACAAAATTCTTCTAAGTCCCTCGGGAAGAGTGAAAGACGCGCACGTTCATTTTCAGAGCTCCTAGACCTTCCTATAAGAAGTTAGCCAAAAAGTAGCTTCGAAAAACGCTTAGGTTAAGTTTCAGAGTTGCTTCTAATGTACCAAAGCTGGACTTAGACATAATTTCACTCTCACAACATTATGGCTGGTTGGAGACAGTCCGAACCACAAGTACCGGGTCCATGGTTCTGGGCGTATACTGGGGGAAGGGGACGACTCCCATTAACCCCTGACTATACCGGGGATACGCTTATCACAATGCATTTCTGGTCTGTGCTGAAGCAGGGCATTCTGGCAGCCAAGTGGCTTGACCTTTATTAGTGAGCCTGGTTACCCCCTCTCGGAACCACAGACTTAGAAATCGCCAGCTCATATACAGTGCATAAAATATATTTATATAATATATTTATTATATACCCTTATACACCATTTTAATAAAAAATATCACAAAATTCTTCTAAGTCCCTCGGGAAGAGTGAAAGACGCGCACGTTCATTTTCAGAGCTCCTTGACCTTCCTATAAGAAGTTAGCCAAAAAGTAGCTTCGAAAAACGCTTAGGTTAAGTTTCAGAGTTGCTTCTAATGTACCAAAGCTGGACTTAGACATAATTTCACTCTCACAACATTATGGCTGGTTGGAGACAGTCCGAACCACAAGTACCGGGTCCATGGTTCTGGGCGTATACTGGGGGGACGGGGACGACTCCCATTAACCCCTGACTATACCGGGGATACGCTTATCACAATGCCTTTCTGGTCTGTGCAGAAGCAGGGCATTCTGCCAGCCAAGTGGCTTGACCTTTATTAGTGAGCCTGGTTACCCCCTCTCGGAACCACAGACTTAGAAATCGCCAGCTCATATACAGTGCATAAAATATATTTATATATATACCCTTATACACCATTTTAATAAAAAATATCACAAAATTCTTCTAAGTCCCTCGGGAAGAGTGAAAGATGCGCACGTTCATTTTCAGCGTTCCTAGACCTTCCTATAAAAAGTTAGCCAAAAAGTAGCTTCGAAAAACGCTTAGGTTAAGTTTCAGAGTTGCTTCTAATGTACCAAAGCTGGACTTAGACATAATTTCACTCTCACAACATTATGGCTGGTTGGAGACAGTCCGAACCACAAGTATCGGGTCGATGGTTCTGGGCGTATACTGGGGGACGGGGACGACTCCCATTAACCCCTGACTATATCGGGGATACGCTTATCACAATTCCTTTCTGGTCTGTGCTGAAGCAGGGCATTCTGGCAGCCAAGTGGCTTGACCTTTATAAGTGAGCCTGGTTACCCCCTCTCGGAACCACAGACTTAGAAATCGCTAGCTCATATACAGTGCATAAAATATATTTATATAATATATTTATATATATACCCTTATACACCATTTTAATAAAAAATATCACAAAATTCTTCTAAGTCCCTCGGGAAGAGTGAAAGACGCGCACGTTCATTTTCAGAGCTCCTAGACCTTCCTATAAGAAGTTAGCCAAAAAGTAGCTTCGAAAAACGCTTAGGTTAAGTTTCAGAGTTGCTTCTAATGTACCAAAGCTGGACTTAGACATAATTTCACTCTCACAACATTATGGCTGGTTGGAGACAGTCCGAACCACAAGTACCGGGTCCATGGTTCTGGGCGTATACTGGGGGGACGGGGACGACTCCCATTAACCCCTGACTATACCGGGGATACGCTTATCACAATGCCTTTCTGGTCTGTGCTGAAGCAGGGCATTCTGGCAGCCAAGTGGCTTGACCTTTATTAGTGCGCCTGGTTACCCCCTCTCGGAACCACAGACTTAGAAATCGCAAGCTCATATACAGTGCATAAAATATATTTATATATATACCCTTATACACCATTTTAATAAAAAAATATCACAAAATTCTTCTAAGTCCCTCGGGAAGAGTGAAAGACGCGCACGTTCATTTTCAGAGCTCCTAGACCTTCCTATAAGAAGTTAGCCAAAAAGTAGCTTGGAAAAACGCTTAGGTTAAGTTTCAGAGTTGCTTCTAATGTACCAAAGCTGGACTTAGACATAATTTCACTCTCACAACATTATGGCTGGTTGGAGACAGTCCGAACCACAAGTACCGGGTCCATGGTTCTGGCCGTATACTGGGGGGACGGGGACGACTCCCATTAACCCCTGACTATACCGGGGATACGCTTATCACAATGCCTTTCTGGTCTGTGCTGCAGCAGGGCATTCTGGCAACCAAGTGGCTTGACCTTTATTAGTGAGCCTGGTTACCCCCTCTCGTGACCACAGACTTAGAAATCGCCAGCTCATATACAGTGCATAAAATATATTTATATAATATATTTATTATATACCCTTATACACCATTTTAATAAAAAATATCACAAAATTCTTCTAAGTCCCTCGGGAAGAGTGAAAGACGCGCACGTTCATTTTCAGAGCTCCTTGACCTTCCTATAAGAAGTTAGCCAAAAAGTAGCTTCGAAAAACGCTTAGGTTAAGTTTCAGAGTTGCTTCTAATGTACCAAAGCTGGACTTAGACATAATTTCACTCTCACAACATTATGGCTGGTTGGAGACAGTCCGAACCACAAGTACCGGGTCCATGGTTCTGGGCGTATACTGGGGGGACGGGGACGACTCCCATTAACCCCTGACTATACCGGGGATACGCTTATCACAATGCCTTTCTGGTCTGTGCTGAAGCAGGGCATTCTGGCAGCCAAGTGGCTTGACCTTTATTAGTGCGCCTGGTTACCCCCTCTCGGAACCACAGACTTAGAAATCGCCAGCTCATATACAGTGCATAAAATATATTTATATATATACCCTTATACACCATTTTAATAAAAAATATCACAAAATTCTTCTAAGTCCCTCGGGAAGAGTGAAAGACGCGCACGTTCATTTTCAGAGCTCCTAGACCTTCCTATAAGAAGTTAGCCAAAAAGTAGCTTGGAAAAACGCTTAGGTTAAGTTTCAGAGTTGCTTCTAATGTACCAAAGCTGGACTTAGACATAATTTCACTCTCACAACATTATGGCTGGTTGGAGACAGTCCGAACCACAAGTACCGGGTCCATGGTTCTGGGCGTATACAGGGGGGACGGGGACGACTCCCATTAACCCCTGACTATACCGGGGATACGCTTATCACAATGCCTTTCTGGTCTGTGCTGAAGCAGGGCATTCTGGCAGCCAAGTGGCTTGACCTTTATTAGTGCGCCTGGTTACCCCCTCTCGGAACCACAGACTTAGAAATCGCCAGCTCATATACAGTGCATAAAATATATTTATATATATACCCTTATACACCATTTTAATAAAAAATATCACAAAATTCTTCTAAGTCCCTCGGGAAGAGTGAAAGACGCGCACGTTCATTTTCAGAGCTCCTAGACCTTCCTATAAGAAGTTAGCCAAAAAGTAGCTTGGAAAAACGCTTAGGTTAAGTTTCAGAGTTGCTTCTAATGTACCAAAGCTGGACTTAGACATAATTTCACTCTCACAACATTATGGCTGGTTGGAGACAGTCCGAACCACAAGTACCGGGTCCATGGTTCTGGCCGTATACTGGGGGGACGGGGACGACTCCCATTAACCCCTGACTATACCGGGGATACGCTTATCACAATGCCTTTCTGGTCTGTGCTGAAGCAGGGCATTCTGGCAACCAAGTGGCTTGACCTTTATTAGTGAGCCTGGTTACCCCCTCTCGGAACCACAGACTTAGAAATCGCCAGCTCATATACAGTGCATAAAATATATTTATATAATATATTTATTATATACCCTTATACACCATTTTAATAAAAAATATCACAAAATTCTTCTAAGTCCCTCGGGAAGAGTGAAAGACGCGCACGTTCATTTTCAGAGCTCCTTGACCTTCCTATAAGAAGTTAGCCAAAAAGTAGCTTCGAAAAACGCTTAGGTTAAGTTTCAGAGTTGCTTCTAATGTACCAAAGCTGGACTTAGACATAATTTCACTCTCACAACATTATGGCTGGTTGGAGACAGTCCGAACCACAAGTACCGGGTCCATGGTTCTGGGCGTATACTGGGGGGACGGGGACGACTCCCATTAACCCCTGACTATACCGGGGATACGCTTATCACAATGCCTTTCTGGTCTGTGCTGAAGCAGGGCATTCTGGCAGCCAAGTGGCTTGACCTTTATTAGTGCGCCTGGTTACCCCCTCTCGGAACCACAGACTTAGAAATCGCCAGCTCATATACAGTGCATAAAATATATTTATATATATACCCTTATACACCATTTTAATAAAAAATATCACAAAATTCTTCTAAGTCCCTCGGGAAGAGTGAAAGACGCGCACGTTCATTTTCAGAGCTCCTAGACCTTCCTATAAGAAGTTATCCAAAAAGTAGCTTGGAAAAACGCTTAGGTTAAGTTTCAGAGTTGCTTTTAATGTACCAAAGCTGGACTTAGACATAATTTCACTCTCACAACATTATGGCTGGTTGGAGACAGTCCGAACCACAAGTACCGGGTCCATGGTTCTGGGCGTATACTGGGGGGACGGGGACGACTCCCATTAACCCCTGACTATACCGGGGATACGCTTATCACAATGCCTTTCTGGTCTGTGCTGAAGCAGGGCATTCTGGCAACCAAGTGGCTTGACCTTTATTAGTGAGCCTGGTTACCCCCTCTCGGAACCACAGACTTAGAAATCGCCAGCTCATATACAGTGCATAAAATATATTTATATAATATATTTATATATATACCCTTATACACCATTTTAATCAAAAATATCACAAAATTCTTCTAAGTCCCTCGGGAAGAGTGAAAGACGCGCACGTTCATTTTCAGAGCTCCTAGACCTTCCTATAAGAAGTTAGCCAAAAAGTAGCTTCGAAAAACGCTTAGGTTAAGTTTCAGAGTTGCTTCTAATGTACCAAAGCTGGACTTAGACATAATTTCACTCTCACAACATTATGGCTGGTTGGAGACAGTCCGAACCACAAGTACCGGGTCCATGGTTCTGGGCGTATACTGGGGGAAGGGGACGACTCCCATTAACCCCTGACTATACCGGGGATACGCTTATCACAATGCATTTCTGGTCTGTGCTGAAGCAGGGCATTCTGGCAGCCAAGTGGCTTGACCTTTATTAGTGAGCCTGGTTACCCCCTCTCGGAACCACAGACTTAGAAATCGCCAGCTCATATACAGTGCATAAAATATATTTATATAATATATTTATTATATACCCTTATACACCATTTTAATAAAAAATATCACAAAATTCTTCTAAGTCCCTCGGGAAGAGTGAAAGACGCGCACGTTCATTTTCAGAGCTCCTTGACCTTCCTATAAGAAGTTAGCCAAAAAGTAGCTTCGAAAAACGCTTAGGTTAAGTTTCAGAGTTGCTTCTAATGTACCAAAGCTGGACTTAGACATAATTTCACTCTCACAACATTATGGCTGGTTGGAGACAGTCCGAACCACAAGTACCGGGTCCATGGTTCTGGGCGTATACTGGGGGAAGGGGACGACTCCCATTAACCCCTGACTATACCGGGGATACGCTTATCACAATGCATTTCTGGTCTGTGCTGAAGCAGGGCATTCTGGCAGCCAAGTGGCTTGACCTTTATAAGTGAGCCTGGTTACCCCCTCTCGGAACCACAGACTTAGAAATCGCTAGCTCATATACAGTGCATAAAATATATTTATATAATATATTTATATATATACCCTTATACACCATTTTAATAAAAAATATCACAAAATTCTTCTAAGTCCCTCGGGAAGAGTGAAAGACGCGCACGTTCATTTTCAGAGCTCCTAGACCTTCCTATAAGAAGTTAGCCAAAAAGTAGCTTCGAAAAACGCTTAGGTTAAGTTTCAGAGTTGCTTCTAATGTACCAAAGCTGGACTTAGACATAATTTCACTATCACAACATTATGGCTGGTTGGAGACAGTCCGAACCACAAGTACCGGGTCCATGGTTCTGGGCGTATACTGGGGGGACGGGGACGACTCCCATTAACCCCTGACTATACCGGGGATACGCTTATCACAATGCCTTTCTGGTCTGTGCTGAAGCAGGGCATTCTGGCAGCCAAGTGGCTTGACCTTTATTAGTGCGCCTGGTTACCCCCTCTCGGAACCACAGACTTAGAAATCGCCAGCTCATATACAGTGCATAAAATATATTTATATATATACCCTTATACACCATTTTAATAAAAAATATCACAAAATTCTTCTAAGTCCCTCGGGAAGAGTGAAAGACACGCACGTTCATTTTCAGAGCTCCTAGACCTTCCTATAAGAAGTTAGCCAAAAAGTAGCTTGGAAAAACGCTTAGGTTAAGTTTCAGAGTTGCTTCTAATGTACCAAAGCTGGACTTAGACATAATTTCACTCTCACAACATTATGGCTGGTTGGAGACAGTCCGAACCACAAGTACCGGGTCCATGGTTCTGGCCGTATACTGGGGGGACGGGGACGACTCCCATTAACCCCTGACTATACCGGGGATACGCTTATCACAATGCCTTTCTGGTCTGTGCTGAAGCAGGGCATTCTGGCAACCAAGTGGCTTGACCTTTATTAGTGAGCCTGGTTACCCCCTCTCGGAACCACAGACTTAGAAATCGCCAGCTCATATACAGTGCATAAAATATATTTATATAATATATTTATTATATACCCTTATACACCATTTTAATAAAAAATATCACAAAATTCTTCTAAGTCCCTCGGGAAGAGTGAAAGACGCGCACGTTCATTTTCAGAGCTCCTTGACCTTCCTATAAGAAGTTAGCCAAAAAGTAGCTTCGAAAAACGCTTAGGTTAAGTTTCAGAGTTGCTTCTAATGTACCAAAGCTGGACTTAGACATAATTTCACTCTCACAACATTATGGCTGGTTGGAGACAGTCCGAACCACAAGTACCGGGTCCATGGTTCTGGGCGTATACTGGGGGGACGGGGACGACTCCCATTAACCCCTGACTATACCGGGGATACGCTTATCACAATGCCTTTCTGGTCTGTGCTGAAGCAGGGCATTCTGGCAGCCAAGTGGCTTGACCTTTATTAGTGCGCCTGGTTACCCCCTCTCGGAACCACAGACTTAGAAATCGCCAGCTCATATACAGTGCATAAAATATATTTATATATATACCCTTATACACCATTTTAATAAAAAATATCACAAAATTCTTCTAAGTCCCTCGGGAAGAGTGAAAGACACGCACGTTCATTTTCAGAGCTCCTAGACCTTCCTATAAGAAGTTAGCCAAAAAGTAGCTTGGAAAAACGCTTAGGTTAAGTTTCAGAGTTGCTTCTAATGTACCAAAGCTGGACTTAGACATAATTTCACTCTCACAACATTATGGCTGGTTGGAGACAGTCCGAACCACAAGTACCGGGTCCATGGTTCTGGCCGTATACTGGGGGGACGGGGACGACTCCCATTAACCCCTGACTATACCGGGGATACGCTTATCACAATGCCTTTCTGGTCTGTGCTGAAGCAGGGCATTCTGGCAACCAAGTGGCTTGACCTTTATTAGTGAGCCTGGTTACCCCCTCTCGGAACCACAGACTTAGAAATCGCCAGCTCATATACAGTGCATAAAATATATTTATATAATATATTTATTATATACCCTTATACACCATTTTAATAAAAAATATCACAAAATTCTTCTAAGTCCCTCGGGAAGAGTGAAAGACGCGCACGTTCATTTTCAGAGCTCCTTGACCTTCCTATAAGAAGTTAGCCAAAAAGTAGCTTCGAAAAACGCTTAGGTTAAGTTTCAGAGTTGCTTCTAATGTACCAAAGCTGGACTTAGACATAATTTCACTCTCACAACATTATGGCTGGTTGGAGACAGTCCGAACCACAAGTACCGGGTCCATGGTTCTGGGCGTATACTGGGGGGACGGGGACGACTCCCATTAACCCCTGACTATACCGGGGATACGCTTATCACAATGCCTTTCTGGTCTGTGCTGAAGCAGGGCATTCTGGCAGCCAAGTGGCTTGACCTTTATTAGTGCGCCTGGTTACCCCCTCTCGGAACCACAGACTTAGAAATCGCCAGCTCATATACAGTGCATAAAATATATTTATATATATACCCTTATACACCATTTTAATAAAAAATATCACAAAATTCTTCTAAGTCCCTCGGGAAGAGTGAAAGACGCGCACGTTCATTTTCAGAGCTCCTAGACCTTCCTATAAGAAGTTAGCCAAAAAGTAGCTTGGAAAAACGCTTAGGTTAAGTTTCAGAGTTGCTTCTAATGTACCAAAGCTGGACTTAGACATAATTTCACTCTCACAACATTATGGCTGGTTGGAGACAGTCCGAACCACAAGTACCGGGTCCATGGTTCTGGGCGTATACTGGGGGGACGGGGACGACTCCCATTAACCCCTGACTATACCGGGGATACGCTTATCACAATGCCTTTCTGGTCTGTGCTGAAGCAGGGCATTCTGGCAGCCAAGTGGCTTGACCTTTATTAGTGCGCCTGGTTACCCCCTCTCGGAACCACAGACTTAGAAATCGCCAGCTCATATACAGTGCATAAAATATATTTATATATATACCCTTATACACCATTTTAATAAAAAATATCACAAAATTCTTCTAAGTCCCTCGGGAAGAGTGAAAGACGCGCACGTTCATTTTCAGAGCTCCTAGACCTTCCTATAAGAAGTTAGCCAAAAAGTAGCTTGGAAAAACGCTTAGGTTACGTTTCAGAGTTGCTTCTAATGTACCAAAGCTGGACTTAGACATAATTTCACTCTCACAACATTATGGCTGGTTGGAGACAGTCCGAACCACAAGTACCGGGTCCATGGTTCTGGCCGTATACTGGGGGGACGGGGACGACTCCCATTAACCCCTGACTATACCGGGGATACGCTTATCACAATGCCTTTCTGGTCTGTGCTGAAGCAGGGCATTCTGGCAACCAAGTGGCTTGACCTTTATTAGTGAGCCTGGTTACCCCCTCTCGGAACCACAGACTTAGAAATCGCCAGCTCATATACAGTGCATAAAATATATTTATATAATATATTTATTATATACCCTTATACACCATTTTAATAAAAAATATCACAAAATTCTTCTAAGTCCCTCGGGAAGAGTGAAAGACGCGCACGTTCATTTTCAGAGCTCCTTGACCTTCCTATAAGAAGTTAGCCAAAAAGTAGCTTCGAAAAACGCTTAGGTTAAGTTTCAGAGTTGCTTCTAATGTACCAAAGCTGGACTTAGACATAATTTCACTCTCACAACATTATGGCTGGTTGGAGACAGTCCGAACCACAAGTACCGGGTCCATGGTTCTGGGCGTATACTGGGGGGACGGGGACGACTCCCATTAACCCCTGACTATACCGGGGATACGCTTATCACAATGCCTTTCTGGTCTGTGCTGAAGCAGGGCATTCTGGCAGCCAAGTGGCTTGACCTTTATTAGTGCGCCTGGTTACCCCCTCTCGGAACCACAGACTTAGAAATCGCCAGCTCATATACAGTGCATAAAATATATTTATATATATACCCTTATACACCATTTTAATAAAAAATATCACAAAATTCTTCTAAGTCCCTCGGGAAGAGTGAAAGACGCGCACGTTCATTTTCAGAGCTCCTAGACCTTCCTATAAGAAGTTAGCCAAAAAGTAGCTTGGAAAAACGCTTAGGTTAAGTTTCAGAGTTGCTTCTAATGTACCAAAGCTGGACTTAGACATAATTTCACTCTCACAACATTATGGCTGGTTGGAGACAGTCCGAACCACAAGTACCGGGTCCATGGTTCTGGCCGTATACTGGGGGGACGGGGACGACTCCCATTAACCCCTGACTATACCGGGGATACGCTTATCACAATGCCTTTCTGGTCTGTGCTGAAGCAGGGCATTCTGGCAACCAAGTGGCTTGACCTTTATTAGTGAGCCTGGTTACCCCCTCTCGGAACCACAGACTTAGAAATCGCCAGCTCATATACAGTGCATAAAATATATTTATATAATATATTTATATATATACCCTTATACACCATTTTAATCAAAAATATCACAAAATTCTTCTAAGTCCCTCGGGAAGAGTGAAAGACGCGCACGTTCATTTTCACAGCTCCTAGACCTTCCTATAAGAAGTTAGTCAAAAAGTAGCTTCGAAAAACGCTTAGGTTAAGTTTCAGAGTTGCTTCTAATGTACCAAAGCTGGACTTAGACATAATTTCACTCTCACAACATTATGGCTGGTTGGAGACAGTCCGAACCACAAGTACCGGGTCCATGGTTCTGGGCGTATACTGGGGGAAGGGGACGACTCCCATTAACCCCTGACTATACCGGGGATACGCTTATCACAATGCATTTCTGGTCTGTGCTGAAGCAGGGCATTCTGGCAGCAAGTGGCTTGACCTTTATTAGTGAGCCTGGTTACCCCCGTTCGGAACCACAGACTTAGAAATCGCCAGCTCATATACAGTGCATAAAATATATTTATATAATATATTTATTATATACCCTTATACACCATTTTAATAAAAAATATCACAAAATTCTTCTAAGTCCCTCGGGAAGAGTGAAAGACGCGCACGTTCATTTTCAGAGCTCCTTGACCTTCCTATAAGAAGTTAGCCAAAAAGTAGCTTCGAAAAACGCTTAGGTTAAGTTTCAGAGTTGCTTCTAATGTACCAAAGCTGGACTTAGACATAATTTCACTCTCACAACATTATGGCTGGTTGGAGACAGTCCGAACCACAAGTACCGGGTCCATGGTTCTGGGCGTATACTGGGGGAAGGGGACGACTCCCATTAACCCCTGACTATACCGGGGATACGCTTATCACAATGCATTTCTGGTCTGTGCTGAAGCAGGGCATTCTGGCAGCCAAGTGGCTTGACCTTTATTAGTGAGCCTGGTTACCCCCTCTCGGAACCACAGACTTAGAAATCGCCAGCTCATATACAGTGCATAAAATATATTTATATAATATATTTATTATATACCCTTATACACCATTTTAATAAAAAATATCACAAAATTCTTCTAAGTCCCTCGGGAAGAGTGAAAGACGCGCACGTTCATTTTCAGAGCTCCTTGACCTTCCTATAAGAAGTTAGCCAAAAAGTAGCTTCGAAAAACGCTTAGGTTAAGTTTCAGAGTTGCTTCTAATGTACCAAAGCTGGACTTAGACATAATTTCACTCTCACAACATTATGGCTGGTTGGAGACAGTCCGAACCACAAGTACCGGGTCCATGGTTCTGGGCGTATACTGGGGGGACGGGGACGACTCCCATTAACCCCTGACTATACCGGGGATACGCTTATCACAATGCCTTTCTGGTCTGTGCTGAAGCAGGGCATTCTGGCAGCCAAGTGGCTTGACCTTTATTAGTGCGCCTGGTTACCCCCTCTCGGAACCACAGACTTAGAAATCGCCAGCTCATATACAGTGCATAAAATATATTTATATATATACCCTTATACACCATTTTAATAAAAAATATCACAAAATTCTTCTAAGTCCCTCGGGAAGAGTGAAAGACGCGCACGTTCATTTTCAGAGCTCCTAGACCTTCCTATAAGAAGTTAGCCAAAAAGTAGCTTGGAAAAACGCTTAGGTTAAGTTTCAGAGTTGCTTCTAATGTACCAAAGCTGGACTTAGACATAATTTCACTCTCACAACATTATGGCTGGTTGGAGACAGTCCGAACCACAAGTACCGGGTCCATGGTTCTGGCCGTATACTGGGGGGACGGGGACGACTCCCATTAACCCCTGACTATACCGGGGATACGCTTATCACAATGCCTTTCTGGTCTGTGCTGAAGCAGGGCATTCTGGCAACCAAGTGGCTTGACCTTTATTAGTGAGCCTGGTTACCCCCTCTCGGAACCACAGACTTAGAAATCGCCAGCTCATATACAGTGCATAAAATATATTTATATAATATATTTATTATATACCCTTATACACCATTTTAATAAAAAATATCACAAAATTCTTCTAAGTCCCTCGGGAAGAGTGAAAGACGCGCACGTTCATTTTCAGAGCTCCTTGACCTTCCTATAAGAAGTTAGCCAAAAAGTAGCTTCGAAAAACGCTTAGGTTAAGTTTCAGAGTTGCTTCTAATGTACCAAAGCTGGACTTAGACATAATTTCACTCTCACAACATTATGGCTGGTTGGAGACAGTCCGAACCACAAGTACCGGGTCCATGGTTCTGGGCGTATACTGGGGGGACGGGGACGACTCCCATTAACCCCTGACTATACCGGGGATACGCTTATCACAATGCCTTTCTGGTCTGTGCTGAAGCAGGGCATTCTGGCAGCCAAGTGGCTTGACCTTTATTAGTGCGCCTGGTTACCCCCTCTCGGAACCACAGACTTAGAAATCGCCAGCTCATATACAGTGCATAAAATATATTTATATAATATATTTATATATATACCCTTATACACCATTTTAATCAAAAATATCACAAAATTCTTCTAAGTCCCTCGGGAAGAGTGAAAGACGCGCACGTTCATTTTCAGAGCTCCTAGACCTTCCTATAAGAAGTTAGTCAAAAAGTAGCTTCGAAAAACGCTTAGGTTAAGTTTCAGAGTTGCTTCTAATGTACCAAAGCTGGACTTAGACATAATTTCACTCTCACAACATTATGGCTGGTTGGAGACAGTCCGAACCACAAGTACCGGGTCCATGGTTCTGGGCGTATACTGGGGGAAGGGGACGACTCCCATTAACCCCTGACTATACCGGGGATACGCTTATCACAATGCATTTCTGGTCTGTGCTGAAGCAGGGCATTCTGGCAGCCAAGTGGCTTGACCTTTATTAGTGAGCCTGGTTACCCCCGTTCGGAACCACAGACTTAGAAATCGCCAGCTCATATACAGTGCATAAAATATATTTATATAATATATTTATTATATACCCTTATACACCATTTTAATAAAAAATATCACAAAATTCTTCTAAGTCCCTCGGGAAGAGTGAAAGACGCGCACGTTCATTTTCAGAGCTCCTTGACCTTCCTATAAGAAGTTAGCCAAAAAGTAGCTTCGAAAAACGCTTAGGTTAAGTTTCAGAGTTGCTTCTAATGTACCAAAGCTGGACTTAGACATAATTTCACTCTCACAACATTATGGCTGGTTGGAGACAGTCCGAACCACAAGTACCGGGTCCATGGTTCTGGGCGTATACTGGGGGGACGGGGACGACTCCCATTAACCCCTGACTATACCGGGGATACGCTTATCACAATGCCTTTCTGGTCTGTGCAGAAGCAGGGCATTCTGCCAGCCAAGTGGCTTGACCTTTATTAGTGAGCCTGGTTACCCCCTCTCGGAACCACAGACTTAGAAATCGCCAGCTCATATACAGTGCATAAAATATATTTATATATATACCCTTATACACCATTTTAATAAAAAATATCACAAAATTCTTCTAAGTCCCTCGGGAAGAGTGAAAGATGCGCACGTTCATTTTCAGCGTTCCTAGACCTTCCTATAAAAAGTTAGCCAAAAAGTAGCTTCGAAAAACGCTTAGGTTAAGTTTCAGAGTTGCTTCTAATGTACCAAAGCTGGACTTAGACATAATTTCACTCTCACAACATTATGGCTGGTTGGAGACAGTCCGAACCACAAGTATCGGGTCGATGGTTCTGGGCGTATACTGGGGGACGGGGACGACTCCCATTAACCCCTGACTATATCGGGGATACGCTTATCACAATTCCTTTCTGGTCTGTGCTGAAGCAGGGCATTCTGGCAGCCAAGTGGCTTGACCTTTATAAGTGAGCCTGGTTACCCCCTCTCGGAACCACAGACTTAGAAATCGCTAGCTCATATACAGTGCATAAAATATATTTATATAATATATTTATATATATACCCTTATACACCATTTTAATAAAAAATATCACAAAATTCTTCTAAGTCCCTCGGGAAGAGTGAAAGACGCGCACGTTCATTTTCAGAGCTCCTAGACCTTCCTATAAGAAGTTAGCCAAAAAGTAGCTTCGAAAAACGCTTAGGTTAAGTTTCAGAGTTGCTTCTAATGTACCAAAGCTGGACTTAGACATAATTTCACTCTCACAACATTATGGCTGGTTGGAGACAGTCCGAACCACAAGTACCGGGTCCATGGTTCTGGGCGTATACTGGGGGGACGGGGACGACTCCCATTAACCCCTGACTATACCGGGGATACGCTTATCACAATGCCTTTCTGGTCTGTGCTGAAGCAGGGCATTCTGGCAGCCAAGTGGCTTGACCTTTATTAGTGCGCCTGGTTACCCCCTCTCGGAACCACAGACTTAGAAATCGCCAGCTCATATACAGTGCATAAAATATATTTATATATATACCCTTATACACCATTTTAATAAAAAAATATCACAAAATTCTTCTAAGTCCCTCGGGAAGAGTGAAAGACGCGCACGTTCATTTTCAGAGCTCCTAGACCTTCCTATAAGAAGTTAGCCAAAAAGTAGCTTGGAAAAACGCTTAGGTTAAGTTTCAGAGTTGCTTCTAATGTACCAAAGCTGGACTTAGACATAATTTCACTCTCACAACATTATGGCTGGTTGGAGACAGTCCGAACCACAAGTACCGGGTCCATGGTTCTGGCCGTATACTGGGGGGACGGGGACGACTCCCATTAACCCCTGACTATACCGGGGATACGCTTATCACAATGCCTTTCTGGTCTGTGCTGCAGCAGGGCATTCTGGCAACCAAGTGGCTTGACCTTTATTAGTGAGCCTGGTTACCCCCTCTCGTGACCACAGACTTAGAAATCGCCAGCTCATATACAGTGCATAAAATATATTTATATAATATATTTATTATATACCCTTATACACCATTTTAATAAAAAATATCACAAAATTCTTCTAAGTCCCTCGGGAAGAGTGAAAGACGCGCACGTTCATTTTCAGAGCTCCTTGACCTTCCTATAAGAAGTTAGCCAAAAAGTAGCTTCGAAAAACGCTTAGGTTAAGTTTCAGAGTTGCTTCTAATGTACCAAAGCTGGACTTAGACATAATTTCACTCTCACAACATTATGGCTGGTTGGAGACAGTCCGAACCACAAGTACCGGGTCCATGGTTCTGGGCGTATACTGGGGGGACGGGGACGACTCCCATTAACCCCTGACTATACCGGGGATACGCTTATCACAATGCCTTTCTGGTCTGTGCTGAAGCAGGGCATTCTGGCAGCCAAGTGGCTTGACCTTTATTAGTGCGCCTGGTTACCCCCTCTCGGAACCACAGACTTAGAAATCGCCAGCTCATATACAGTGCATAAAATATATTTATATATATACCCTTATACACCATTTTAATAAAAAATATCACAAAATTCTTCTAAGTCCCTCGGGAAGAGTGAAAGACGCGCACGTTCATTTTCAGAGCTCCTAGACCTTCCTATAAGAAGTTAGCCAAAAAGTAGCTTGGAAAAACGCTTAGGTTAAGTTTCAGAGTTGCTTCTAATGTACCAAAGCTGGACTTAGACATAATTTCACTCTCACAACATTATGGCTGGTTGGAGACAGTCCGAACCACAAGTACCGGGTCCATGGTTCTGGGCGTATACAGGGGGGACGGGGACGACTCCCATTAACCCCTGACTATACCGGGGATACGCTTATCACAATGCCTTTCTGGTCTGTGCTGAAGCAGGGCATTCTGGCAGCCAAGTGGCTTGACCTTTATTAGTGCGCCTGGTTACCCCCTCTCGGAACCACAGACTTAGAAATCGCCAGCTCATATACAGTGCATAAAATATATTTATATATATACCCTTATACACCATTTTAATAAAAAATATCACAAAATTCTTCTAAGTCCCTCGGGAAGAGTGAAAGACGCGCACGTTCATTTTCAGAGCTCCTAGACCTTCCTATAAGAAGTTAGCCAAAAAGTAGCTTGGAAAAACGCTTAGGTTAAGTTTCAGAGTTGCTTCTAATGTACCAAAGCTGGACTTAGACATAATTTCACTCTCACAACATTATGGCTGGTTGGAGACAGTCCGAACCACAAGTACCGGGTCCATGGTTCTGGCCGTATACTGGGGGGACGGGGACGACTCCCATTAACCCCTGACTATACCGGGGATACGCTTATCACAATGCCTTTCTGGTCTGTGCTGAAGCAGGGCATTCTGGCAACCAAGTGGCTTGACCTTTATTAGTGAGCCTGGTTACCCCCTCTCGGAACCACAGACTTAGAAATCGCCAGCTCATATACAGTGCATAAAATATATTTATATAATATATTTATTATATACCCTTATACACCATTTTAATAAAAAATATCACAAAATTCTTCTAAGTCCCTCGGGAAGAGTGAAAGACGCGCACGTTCATTTTCAGAGCTCCTTGACCTTCCTATAAGAAGTTAGCCAAAAAGTAGCTTCGAAAAACGCTTAGGTTAAGTTTCAGAGTTGCTTCTAATGTACCAAAGCTGGACTTAGACATAATTTCACTCTCACAACATTATGGCTGGTTGGAGACAGTCCGAACCACAAGTACCGGGTCCATGGTTCTGGGCGTATACTGGGGGGACGGGGACGACTCCCATTAACCCCTGACTATACCGGGGATACGCTTATCACAATGCCTTTCTGGTCTGTGCTGAAGCAGGGCATTCTGGCAGCCAAGTGGCTTGACCTTTATTAGTGCGCCTGGTTACCCCCTCTCGGAACCACAGACTTAGAAATCGCCAGCTCATATACAGTGCATAAAATATATTTATATATATACCCTTATACACCATTTTAATAAAAAATATCACAAAATTCTTCTAAGTCCCTCGGGAAGAGTGAAAGACGCGCACGTTCATTTTCAGAGCTCCTAGACCTTCCTATAAGAAGTTATCCAAAAAGTAGCTTGGAAAAACGCTTAGGTTAAGTTTCAGAGTTGCTTTTAATGTACCAAAGCTGGACTTAGACATAATTTCACTCTCACAACATTATGGCTGGTTGGAGACAGTCCGAACCACAAGTACCGGGTCCATGGTTCTGGGCGTATACTGGGGGGACGGGGACGACTCCCATTAACCCCTGACTATACCGGGGATACGCTTATCACAATGCCTTTCTGGTCTGTGCTGAAGCAGGGCATTCTGGCAACCAAGTGGCTTGACCTTTATTAGTGAGCCTGGTTACCCCCTCTCGGAACCACAGACTTAGAAATCGCCAGCTCATATACAGTGCATAAAATATATTTATATAATATATTTATATATATACCCTTATACACCATTTTAATCAAAAATATCACAAAATTCTTCTAAGTCCCTCGGGAAGAGTGAAAGACGCGCACGTTCATTTTCAGAGCTCCTAGACCTTCCTATAAGAAGTTAGCCAAAAAGTAGCTTCGAAAAACGCTTAGGTTAAGTTTCAGAGTTGCTTCTAATGTACCAAAGCTGGACTTAGACATAATTTCACTCTCACAACATTATGGCTGGTTGGAGACAGTCCGAACCACAAGTACCGGGTCCATGGTTCTGGGCGTATACTGGGGGAAGGGGACGACTCCCATTAACCCCTGACTATACCGGGGATACGCTTATCACAATGCATTTCTGGTCTGTGCTGAAGCAGGGCATTCTGGCAGCCAAGTGGCTTGACCTTTATTAGTGAGCCTGGTTACCCCCTCTCGGAACCACAGACTTAGAAATCGCCAGCTCATATACAGTGCATAAAATATATTTATATAATATATTTATTATATACCCTTATACACCATTTTAATAAAAAATATCACAAAATTCTTCTAAGTCCCTCGGGAAGAGTGAAAGACGCGCACGTTCATTTTCAGAGCTCCTTGACCTTCCTATAAGAAGTTAGCCAAAAAGTAGCTTCGAAAAACGCTTAGGTTAAGTTTCAGAGTTGCTTCTAATGTACCAAAGCTGGACTTAGACATAATTTCACTCTCACAACATTATGGCTGGTTGGAGACAGTCCGAACCACAAGTACCGGGTCCATGGTTCTGGGCGTATACTGGGGGAAGGGGACGACTCCCATTAACCCCTGACTATACCGGGGATACGCTTATCACAATGCATTTCTGGTCTGTGCTGAAGCAGGGCATTCTGGCAGCCAAGTGGCTTGACCTTTATAAGTGAGCCTGGTTACCCCCTCTCGGAACCACAGACTTAGAAATCGCTAGCTCATATACAGTGCATAAAATATATTTATATAATATATTTATATATATACCCTTATACACCATTTTAATAAAAAATATCACAAAATTCTTCTAAGTCCCTCGGGAAGAGTGAAAGACGCGCACGTTCATTTTCAGAGCTCCTAGACCTTCCTATAAGAAGTTAGCCAAAAAGTAGCTTCGAAAAACGCTTAGGTTAAGTTTCAGAGTTGCTTCTAATGTACCAAAGCTGGACTTAGACATAATTTCACTATCACAACATTATGGCTGGTTGGAGACAGTCCGAACCACAAGTACCGGGTCCATGGTTCTGGGCGTATACTGGGGGGACGGGGACGACTCCCATTAACCCCTGACTATACCGGGGATACGCTTATCACAATGCCTTTCTGGTCTGTGCTGAAGCAGGGCATTCTGGCAGCCAAGTGGCTTGACCTTTATTAGTGCGCCTGGTTACCCCCTCTCGGAACCACAGACTTAGAAATCGCCAGCTCATATACAGTGCATAAAATATATTTATATATATACCCTTATACACCATTTTAATAAAAAATATCACAAAATTCTTCTAAGTCCCTCGGGAAGAGTGAAAGACACGCACGTTCATTTTCAGAGCTCCTAGACCTTCCTATAAGAAGTTAGCCAAAAAGTAGCTTGGAAAAACGCTTAGGTTAAGTTTCAGAGTTGCTTCTAATGTACCAAAGCTGGACTTAGACATAATTTCACTCTCACAACATTATGGCTGGTTGGAGACAGTCCGAACCACAAGTACCGGGTCCATGGTTCTGGCCGTATACTGGGGGGACGGGGACGACTCCCATTAACCCCTGACTATACCGGGGATACGCTTATCACAATGCCTTTCTGGTCTGTGCTGAAGCAGGGCATTCTGGCAACCAAGTGGCTTGACCTTTATTAGTGAGCCTGGTTACCCCCTCTCGGAACCACAGACTTAGAAATCGCCAGCTCATATACAGTGCATAAAATATATTTATATAATATATTTATTATATACCCTTATACACCATTTTAATAAAAAATATCACAAAATTCTTCTAAGTCCCTCGGGAAGAGTGAAAGACGCGCACGTTCATTTTCAGAGCTCCTTGACCTTCCTATAAGAAGTTAGCCAAAAAGTAGCTTCGAAAAACGCTTAGGTTAAGTTTCAGAGTTGCTTCTAATGTACCAAAGCTGGACTTAGACATAATTTCACTCTCACAACATTATGGCTGGTTGGAGACAGTCCGAACCACAAGTACCGGGTCCATGGTTCTGGGCGTATACTGGGGGGACGGGGACGACTCCCATTAACCCCTGACTATACCGGGGATACGCTTATCACAATGCCTTTCTGGTCTGTGCTGAAGCAGGGCATTCTGGCAGCCAAGTGGCTTGACCTTTATTAGTGCGCCTGGTTACCCCCTCTCGGAACCACAGACTTAGAAATCGCCAGCTCATATACAGTGCATAAAATATATTTATATATATACCCTTATACACCATTTTAATAAAAAATATCACAAAATTCTTCTAAGTCCCTCGGGAAGAGTGAAAGACACGCACGTTCATTTTCAGAGCTCCTAGACCTTCCTATAAGAAGTTAGCCAAAAAGTAGCTTGGAAAAACGCTTAGGTTAAGTTTCAGAGTTGCTTCTAATGTACCAAAGCTGGACTTAGACATAATTTCACTCTCACAACATTATGGCTGGTTGGAGACAGTCCGAACCACAAGTACCGGGTCCATGGTTCTGGCCGTATACTGGGGGGACGGGGACGACTCCCATTAACCCCTGACTATACCGGGGATACGCTTATCACAATGCCTTTCTGGTCTGTGCTGAAGCAGGGCATTCTGGCAACCAAGTGGCTTGACCTTTATTAGTGAGCCTGGTTACCCCCTCTCGGAACCACAGACTTAGAAATCGCCAGCTCATATACAGTGCATAAAATATATTTATATAATATATTTATTATATACCCTTATACACCATTTTAATAAAAAATATCACAAAATTCTTCTAAGTCCCTCGGGAAGAGTGAAAGACGCGCACGTTCATTTTCAGAGCTCCTTGACCTTCCTATAAGAAGTTAGCCAAAAAGTAGCTTCGAAAAACGCTTAGGTTAAGTTTCAGAGTTGCTTCTAATGTACCAAAGCTGGACTTAGACATAATTTCACTCTCACAACATTATGGCTGGTTGGAGACAGTCCGAACCACAAGTACCGGGTCCATGGTTCTGGGCGTATACTGGGGGGACGGGGACGACTCCCATTAACCCCTGACTATACCGGGGATACGCTTATCACAATGCCTTTCTGGTCTGTGCTGAAGCAGGGCATTCTGGCAGCCAAGTGGCTTGACCTTTATTAGTGCGCCTGGTTACCCCCTCTCGGAACCACAGACTTAGAAATCGCCAGCTCATATACAGTGCATAAAATATATTTATATATATACCCTTATACACCATTTTAATAAAAAATATCACAAAATTCTTCTAAGTCCCTCGGGAAGAGTGAAAGACGCGCACGTTCATTTTCAGAGCTCCTAGACCTTCCTATAAGAAGTTAGCCAAAAAGTAGCTTGGAAAAACGCTTAGGTTAAGTTTCAGAGTTGCTTCTAATGTACCAAAGCTGGACTTAGACATAATTTCACTCTCACAACATTATGGCTGGTTGGAGACAGTCCGAACCACAAGTACCGGGTCCATGGTTCTGGGCGTATACTGGGGGGACGGGGACGACTCCCATTAACCCCTGACTATACCGGGGATACGCTTATCACAATGCCTTTCTGGTCTGTGCTGAAGCAGGGCATTCTGGCAGCCAAGTGGCTTGACCTTTATTAGTGCGCCTGGTTACCCCCTCTCGGAACCACAGACTTAGAAATCGCCAGCTCATATACAGTGCATAAAATATATTTATATATATACCCTTATACACCATTTTAATAAAAAATATCACAAAATTCTTCTAAGTCCCTCGGGAAGAGTGAAAGACGCGCACGTTCATTTTCAGAGCTCCTAGACCTTCCTATAAGAAGTTAGCCAAAAAGTAGCTTGGAAAAACGCTTAGGTTACGTTTCAGAGTTGCTTCTAATGTACCAAAGCTGGACTTAGACATAATTTCACTCTCACAACATTATGGCTGGTTGGAGACAGTCCGAACCACAAGTACCGGGTCCATGGTTCTGGCCGTATACTGGGGGGACGGGGACGACTCCCATTAACCCCTGACTATACCGGGGATACGCTTATCACAATGCCTTTCTGGTCTGTGCTGAAGCAGGGCATTCTGGCAACCAAGTGGCTTGACCTTTATTAGTGAGCCTGGTTACCCCCTCTCGGAACCACAGACTTAGAAATCGCCAGCTCATATACAGTGCATAAAATATATTTATATAATATATTTATTATATACCCTTATACACCATTTTAATAAAAAATATCACAAAATTCTTCTAAGTCCCTCGGGAAGAGTGAAAGACGCGCACGTTCATTTTCAGAGCTCCTTGACCTTCCTATAAGAAGTTAGCCAAAAAGTAGCTTCGAAAAACGCTTAGGTTAAGTTTCAGAGTTGCTTCTAATGTACCAAAGCTGGACTTAGACATAATTTCACTCTCACAACATTATGGCTGGTTGGAGACAGTCCGAACCACAAGTACCGGGTCCATGGTTCTGGGCGTATACTGGGGGGACGGGGACGACTCCCATTAACCCCTGACTATACCGGGGATACGCTTATCACAATGCCTTTCTGGTCTGTGCTGAAGCAGGGCATTCTGGCAGCCAAGTGGCTTGACCTTTATTAGTGCGCCTGGTTACCCCCTCTCGGAACCACAGACTTAGAAATCGCCAGCTCATATACAGTGCATAAAATATATTTATATATATACCCTTATACACCATTTTAATAAAAAATATCACAAAATTCTTCTAAGTCCCTCGGGAAGAGTGAAAGACGCGCACGTTCATTTTCAGAGCTCCTAGACCTTCCTATAAGAAGTTAGCCAAAAAGTAGCTTGGAAAAACGCTTAGGTTAAGTTTCAGAGTTGCTTCTAATGTACCAAAGCTGGACTTAGACATAATTTCACTCTCACAACATTATGGCTGGTTGGAGACAGTCCGAACCACAAGTACCGGGTCCATGGTTCTGGCCGTATACTGGGGGGACGGGGACGACTCCCATTAACCCCTGACTATACCGGGGATACGCTTATCACAATGCCTTTCTGGTCTGTGCTGAAGCAGGGCATTCTGGCAACCAAGTGGCTTGACCTTTATTAGTGAGCCTGGTTACCCCCTCTCGGAACCACAGACTTAGAAATCGCCAGCTCATATACAGTGCATAAAATATATTTATATAATATATTTATATATATACCCTTATACACCATTTTAATCAAAAATATCACAAAATTCTTCTAAGTCCCTCGGGAAGAGTGAAAGACGCGCACGTTCATTTTCACAGCTCCTAGACCTTCCTATAAGAAGTTAGTCAAAAAGTAGCTTCGAAAAACGCTTAGGTTAAGTTTCAGAGTTGCTTCTAATGTACCAAAGCTGGACTTAGACATAATTTCACTCTCACAACATTATGGCTGGTTGGAGACAGTCCGAACCACAAGTACCGGGTCCATGGTTCTGGGCGTATACTGGGGGAAGGGGACGACTCCCATTAACCCCTGACTATACCGGGGATACGCTTATCACAATGCATTTCTGGTCTGTGCTGAAGCAGGGCATTCTGGCAGCAAGTGGCTTGACCTTTATTAGTGAGCCTGGTTACCCCCGTTCGGAACCACAGACTTAGAAATCGCCAGCTCATATACAGTGCATAAAATATATTTATATAATATATTTATTATATACCCTTATACACCATTTTAATAAAAAATATCACAAAATTCTTCTAAGTCCCTCGGGAAGAGTGAAAGACGCGCACGTTCATTTTCAGAGCTCCTTGACCTTCCTATAAGAAGTTAGCCAAAAAGTAGCTTCGAAAAACGCTTAGGTTAAGTTTCAGAGTTGCTTCTAATGTACCAAAGCTGGACTTAGACATAATTTCACTCTCACAACATTATGGCTGGTTGGAGACAGTCCGAACCACAAGTACCGGGTCCATGGTTCTGGGCGTATACTGGGGGAAGGGGACGACTCCCATTAACCCCTGACTATACCGGGGATACGCTTATCACAATGCATTTCTGGTCTGTGCTGAAGCAGGGCATTCTGGCAGCCAAGTGGCTTGACCTTTATTAGTGAGCCTGGTTACCCCCTCTCGGAACCACAGACTTAGAAATCGCCAGCTCATATACAGTGCATAAAATATATTTATATAATATATTTATTATATACCCTTATACACCATTTTAATAAAAAATATCACAAAATTCTTCTAAGTCCCTCGGGAAGAGTGAAAGACGCGCACGTTCATTTTCAGAGCTCCTTGACCTTCCTATAAGAAGTTAGCCAAAAAGTAGCTTCGAAAAACGCTTAGGTTAAGTTTCAGAGTTGCTTCTAATGTACCAAAGCTGGACTTAGACATAATTTCACTCTCACAACATTATGGCTGGTTGGAGACAGTCCGAACCACAAGTACCGGGTCCATGGTTCTGGGCGTATACTGGGGGGACGGGGACGACTCCCATTAACCCCTGACTATACCGGGGATACGCTTATCACAATGCCTTTCTGGTCTGTGCTGAAGCAGGGCATTCTGGCAGCCAAGTGGCTTGACCTTTATTAGTGCGCCTGGTTACCCCCTCTCGGAACCACAGACTTAGAAATCGCCAGCTCATATACAGTGCATAAAATATATTTATATATATACCCTTATACACCATTTTAATAAAAAATATCACAAAATTCTTCTAAGTCCCTCGGGAAGAGTGAAAGACGCGCACGTTCATTTTCAGAGCTCCTAGACCTTCCTATAAGAAGTTAGCCAAAAAGTAGCTTGGAAAAACGCTTAGGTTAAGTTTCAGAGTTGCTTCTAATGTACCAAAGCTGGACTTAGACATAATTTCACTCTCACAACATTATGGCTGGTTGGAGACAGTCCGAACCACAAGTACCGGGTCCATGGTTCTGGCCGTATACTGGGGGGACGGGGACGACTCCCATTAACCCCTGACTATACCGGGGATACGCTTATCACAATGCCTTTCTGGTCTGTGCTGAAGCAGGGCATTCTGGCAACCAAGTGGCTTGACCTTTATTAGTGAGCCTGGTTACCCCCTCTCGGAACCACAGACTTAGAAATCGCCAGCTCATATACAGTGCATAAAATATATTTATATAATATATTTATTATATACCCTTATACACCATTTTAATAAAAAATATCACAAAATTCTTCTAAGTCCCTCGGGAAGAGTGAAAGACGCGCACGTTCATTTTCAGAGCTCCTTGACCTTCCTATAAGAAGTTAGCCAAAAAGTAGCTTCGAAAAACGCTTAGGTTAAGTTTCAGAGTTGCTTCTAATGTACCAAAGCTGGACTTAGACATAATTTCACTCTCACAACATTATGGCTGGTTGGAGACAGTCCGAACCACAAGTACCGGGTCCATGGTTCTGGGCGTATACTGGGGGGACGGGGACGACTCCCATTAACCCCTGACTATACCGGGGATACGCTTATCACAATGCCTTTCTGGTCTGTGCTGAAGCAGGGCATTCTGGCAGCCAAGTGGCTTGACCTTTATTAGTGCGCCTGGTTACCCCCTCTCGGAACCACAGACTTAGAAATCGCCAGCTCATATACAGTGCATAAAATATATTTATATAATATATTTATATATATACCCTTATACACCATTTTAATCAAAAATATCACAAAATTCTTCTAAGTCCCTCGGGAAGAGTGAAAGACGCGCACGTTCATTTTCAGAGCTCCTAGACCTTCCTATAAGAAGTTAGTCAAAAAGTAGCTTCGAAAAACGCTTAGGTTAAGTTTCAGAGTTGCTTCTAATGTACCAAAGCTGGACTTAGACATAATTTCACTCTCACAACATTATGGCTGGTTGGAGACAGTCCGAACCACAAGTACCGGGTCCATGGTTCTGGGCGTATACTGGGGGAAGGGGACGACTCCCATTAACCCCTGACTATACCGGGGATACGCTTATCACAATGCATTTCTGGTCTGTGCTGAAGCAGGGCATTCTGGCAGCCAAGTGGCTTGACCTTTATTAGTGAGCCTGGTTACCCCCGTTCGGAACCACAGACTTAGAAATCGCCAGCTCATATACAGTGCATAAAATATATTTATATAATATATTTATTATATACCCTTATACACCATTTTAATAAAAAATATCACAAAATTCTTCTAAGTCCCTCGGGAAGAGTGAAAGACGCGCACGTTCATTTTCAGAGCTCCTTGACCTTCCTATAAGAAGTTAGCCAAAAAGTAGCTTCGAAAAACGCTTAGGTTAAGTTTCAGAGTTGCTTCTAATGTACCAAAGCTGGACTTAGACATAATTTCACTCTCACAACATTATGGCTGGTTGGAGACAGTCCGAACCACAAGTACCGGGTCCATGGTTCTGGGCGTATACTGGGGGAAGGGGACGACTCCCATTAACCCCTGACTATACCGGGGATACGCTTATCACAATGCATTTCTGGTCTGTGCTGAAGCAGGGCATTCTGGCAGCCAAGTGGCTTGACCTTTATTAGTGAGCCTGGTTACCCCCTCTCGGAACCACAGACTTAGAAATCGCCAGCTCATATACAGTGCATAAAATATATTTATATAATATATTTATTATATACCCTTATACACCATTTTAATAAAAAATATCACAAAATTCTTCTAAGTCCCTCGGGAAGAGTGAAAGACGCGCACGTTCATTTTCAGAGCTCCTTGACCTTCCTATAAGAAGTTAGCCAAAAAGTAGCTTCGAAAAACGCTTAGGTTAAGTTTCAGAGTTGCTTCTAATGTACCAAAGCTGGACTTAGACATAATTTCACTCTCACAACATTATGGCTGGTTGGAGACAGTCCGAACCACAAGTACCGGGTCCATGGTTCTGGGCGTATACTGGGGGGACGGGGACGACTCCCATTAACCCCTGACTATACCGGGGATACGCTTATCACAATGCCTTTCTGGTCTGTGCTGAAGCAGGGCATTCTGGCAGCCAAGTGGCTTGACCTTTATTAGTGAGCCTGGTTACCCCCTCTCGGAACCACAGACTTAGAAATCGCCAGCTCATATACAGTGCATAAAATATATTTATATATATACCCTTATACACCATTTTAATAAAAAATATCACAAAATTCTTCTAAGTCCCTCGGGAAGAGTGAAAGACGCGCACGTTCATTTTCAGAGCTCCTAGACCTTCCTATAAGAAGTTAACCAAAAAGTAGCTTCGAAAAACGCTTAGGTTAAGTTTCAGAGTTGCTTCTAATGTACCAAAGCTGGACTTAGACATAATTTCACTCTCACAACATTATGGCTGGTTGGAGACAGTCCGAACCACAAGTACCGGGTCCATGGTTCTGGGCGTATACTGGGGGAAGGGGACGACTCCCATTAACCCCTGACTATACCGGGGATACGCTTATCACAATGCATTTCTGGTCTGTGCTGAAGCAGGGCATTCTGGCAGCCAAGTGGCTTGACCTTTATTAGTGAGCCTGGTTACCCCCTCTCGGAACCACAGACTTAGAAATCGCCAGCTCATATACAGTGCATAAAATATATTTATATAATATATTTATTATATACCCTTATACACCATTTTAATAAAAAATATCACAAAATTCTTCTAAGTCACTCGGGAAGAGTGAAAGACGCGCACGTTCATTTTCAGAGCTCCTTGACCTTCCTATAAGAAGTTAGCCAAAAAGTAGCTTCGAAAAACGCTTAGGTTAAGTTTCAGAGTTGCTTCTAATGTACCAAAGCTGGATTAGACATAATTTCACTCTCACAACATTATGGCTGGTTGGAGACAGTCCGAACCACAAGTACCGGGTCCATGGTTCTGGGCGTATACTGGGGGGACGGGGACGACTCCCATTAACCCCTGACTATACCGGGGATACGCTTATCACAATGCCTTTCTGGTCTGTGCTGAAGCAGGGCATTCTGGCAGCCAAGTGGCTTGACCTTTATTAGTGAGCCTGGTTACCCCTCTCGGAACCACAGACTTAGAAATCCCCAGCTCATATACAGTGCATAAAATATATTTATATATATACCCTTATACACCATTTTAATAAAAAATATCACAAAATTCTTCTAAGTCCCTCGGGAAGAGTGAAAGATGCGCACGTTCATTTTCAGCGTTCCTAGACCTTCCTATAAGAAGTTAGCCAAAAAGTAGCTTCGAAAAACGCTTAGGTTAAGTTTCAGAGTTGCTTCTAATGTACCAAAGCTGGACTTAGACATAATTTCACTCTCACAACATTATGGCTGGTTGGAGACAGTCCGAACCACAAGTACCGGGTCGATGGTTCTGGGCGTATACTGGGGGACGGGGACGACTCCCATTAACCCCTGACTATATCGGGGATACGCTTATCACAATGCCTTTCTGGTCTGTGCTGAAGCAGGGCATTCTGGCAGCCAAGTGGCTTGACCTTTATAAGTGAGCCTGGTTACCCCCTCTCGGAACCACAGACTTAGAAATCGCTAGCTCATATACAGTGCATAAAATATATTTATATAATATATTTATATATATACCCTTATACACCATTTTAATAAAAAATATCACAAAATTCTTCTAAGTCCCTCGGGAAGAGTGAAAGACGCGCACGTTAATTTTCAGAGCTCCTAGACCTTCCTATAAGAAGTTAGCCAAAAAGTAGCTTCGAAAAACGCTTAGGTTAAGTTTCAGAGTTGCTTCTAATGTACCAAAGCTGGACTTAGACATAATTTCACTCTCACAACATTATGGCTGGTTGGAGACAGTCCGAACCACAAGTACCGGGTCCATGGTTCTGGGCGTATACTGGGGGGACGGGGACGACTCCCATTAACCCCTGACTATACCGGGGATACGCTTATCACAATGCCTTTCTGGTCTGTGCTGAAGCAGGGCATTCTGGCAGCCAAGTGGCTTGACCTTTATTAGTGCGCCTGGTTACCCCCTCTCGGAACCACAGACTTAGAAATCGCCAGCTCATATACAGTGCATAAAATATATTTATATATATACCCTTATACACCATTTTAATAAAAAATATCACAAAATTCTTCTAAGTCCCTCGGGAAGAGTGAAAGACGCGCACGTTCATTTTGAGAGCTCCTAGACCTTCCTATAAGAAGTTAGCCAAAATGTAGCTTGGAAAAACGCTTAGGTTAAGTTTCAGAGTTGCTTCTAATGTACCAAAGCTGGACTTAGACATAATTTCACTCTCACAACATTATGGCTGGTTGGAGACAGTCCGAACCACAAGTACCGGGTCCATGGTTCTGGGCGTATACTGGGGGAAGGGGACGACTCCCATTAACCCCTGACTATACCGGGGATACGCTTATCACAATGCATTTCTGGTCTGTGCTGAAGCAGGGCATTCTGGCAGCCAAGTGGCTTGACTTTTATTAGTGAGCCTGGTTACCCCCTCTCGGAACCACAGACTTAGAAATCGCCAGCTCATATACAGTGCATAAAATATATTTATATAATATATTTATTATATACCCTTATACACCATTTTAATAAAAAATATCACAAAATTCTTCTAAGTCCCTCGGGAAGAGTGAAAGACGCGTACGTTCATTTTCAGAGCTCCTTGACCTTCCTATAAGAAGTTAGCCAAAAAGTAGCTTCGAAAAACGCTTAGGTTAAGTTTCAGAGTTGCTTCTAATGTACCAAAGCTGGACTTAGACATAATTTCACTCTCACAACATTATGGCTGGTTGGAGACAGTCCGAACCACAAGTACTGGGTCCATGGTTCTGGGCGTATACTGGGGGGACGGGGACGACTCCCATTAACCCCTGACTATACCGGGGATACGCTTATCACAATGCCTTTCTGGTCTGTGCAGAAGCAGGGCATTCTGCCAGCCAAGTGGCTTGACCTTTATTAGTGAGCCTGGTTACCCCCTCTCGGAACCACAGACTTAGAAATCGCCAGCTCATATACAGTGCATAAAATATATTTATATATATATACCCTTATACACCATTTTAATAAAAAATATCACAAAATTCTTCTAAGTCCCTCGGGAAGAGTGAAAGATGCGCACGTTCATTTTCAGCGTTCCTAGACCTTCCTATAAAAAGTTAGCCAAAAAGTAGCTTCGAAAAACGCTTAGGTTAAGTTTCAGAGTTGCTTCTAATGTACCAAAGCTGGACTTAGACATAATTTCACTCTCACAACATTATGGCTGGTTGGAGACAGTCCGAACCACAAGTACCGGGTCGATGGTTCTGGGCGTATACTGGGGGACGGGGACGACTCCCATTAACCCCTGACTATATCGGGGATACGCTTATCACAATTCCTTTCTGGTCTGTGCTGAAGCAGGGCATTCTGGCAGCCAAGTGGCTTGACCTTTATAAGTGAGCCTGGTTACCCCCTCTCGGAACCACAGACTTAGAAATCGCTAGCTCATATACAGTGCATAAAATATATTTATATAATATATTTATATATATACCCTTATACACCATTTTAATAAAAAATATCACAAAATTCTTCTAAGTCCCTCGGGAAGAGTGAAAGACGCGCACGTTCATTTTCAGAGCTCCTAGACCTTCCTATAAGAAGTTAGCCAAAAAGTAGCTTGGAAAAACGCTTAGGTTAAGTTTCAGAGTTGCTTCTAATGTACCAAAGCTGGACTTAGACATAATTTCACTCTCACAACATTATGGCTGGTTGGAGACAGTCCGAACCACAAGTACCGGGTCCATGGTTCTGGCCGTATACTGGGGGGACGGGGACGACTCCCATTAACCCCTGACTATACCGGGGATACGCTTATCACAATGCCTTTCTGGTCTGTGCTGAAGCAGGGCATTCTGGCAACCAAGTGGCTTGACCTTTATTAGTGAGCCTAGTTACCCCCTCTCGGAACCACAGACTTAGAAATCGCCAGCTCATATACAGTGCATAAAATATATTTATATAATATATTTATATATATACCCTTATACACCATTTTAATCAAAAATATCACAAAATTCTTCTAAGTCCCTCGGGAAGAGTGAAAGACGCGCACGTTCATTTTCAGAGCTCCTAGACCTTCCTATAAGAAGTTAGCCAAAAAGTAGCTTCGAAAAACGCTTAGGTTAAGTTTCAGAGTTGCTTCTAATGTACCAAAGCTGGACTTAGACATAATTTCACTCTCACAACATTATGGCTGGTTGGAGACAGTCCGAACCACAAGTACCGGGTCCATGGTTCTGGGCGTATACTGGGGGAAGGGGACGACTCCCATTAACCCCTGACTATACCGGGGATACGCTTATCACAATGCATTTCTGGTCTGTGCTGAAGCAGGGCATTCTGGCAGCCAAGTGGCTTGACCTTTATTAGTGAGCCTGGTTACCCCCTCTCGGAACCACAGACTTAGAAATCGCCAGCTCATATACAGTGCATAAAATATATTTATATAATATATTTATTATATACCCTTATACACCATTTTAATAAAAAATATCACAAAATTCTTCTAAGTCCCTCGGGAAGAGTGAAAGACGCGCACGTTCATTTTCAGAGCTCCTTGACCTTCCTATAAGAAGTTAGCCAAAAAGTAGCTTCGAAAAACGCTTAGGTTAAGTTTCAGAGTTGCTTCTAATGTACCAAAGCTGGACTTAGACATAATTTCACTCTCACAACATTATGGCTGGTTGGAGACAGTCCGAACCACAAGTACCGGGTCCATGGTTCTGGGCGTATACTGGGGGGACGGGGACGACTCCCATTAACCCCTGACTATACCGGGGATACGCTTATCACAATGCCTTTCTGGTCTGTGCTGAAGCAGGGCATTCTGGCAGCCAAGTGGCTTGACCTTTATTAGTGAGCCTGGTTACCCCCTCTCGGAACCACAGACTTAGAAATCGCCAGCTCATATACAGTGCATAAAATATATTTATATATATACCCTTATACACCATTTTAATAAAAAATATCACAAAATTCTTCTAAGTCCCTCGGGAAGAGTGAAAGACGCGCACGTTCATTTACAGAGCTCCTAGACCTTCCTATAAGAAGTTAGCCAAAAAGTAGCTTGGAAAAACGCTTAGGTTAAGTTTCAGAGTTGCTTCTAATGTACCAAAGCTGGACTTAGACATAATTTCACTCTCACAACATTATGGCTGGTTGGAGACAGTCCGAACCACAAGTACCGGGTCCATGGTTCTGGCCGTATACTGGGGGGACGGGGACGACTCCCATTAACCCCTGACTATACCGGGGATACGCTTATCACAATGCCTTTCTGGTCTGTGCTGAAGCAGGGCATTCTGGCAACCAAGTGGCTTGACCTTTATTAGTGAGCCTGGTTACCCCCTCTCGGAACCACAGACTTAGAAATCGCCAGCTCATATACAGTGCATAAAATATATTTATATAATATATTTATTATATACCCTTATACACCATTTTAATAAAAAATATCACAAAATTCTTCTAAGTCCCTCGGGAGGAGTGAAAGACGCGCACGTTCATTTTCAGAGCTCCTTGACCTTCCTATAAGAAGTTAGCCAAAAAGTAGCTTCGAAAAACGCTTAGGTTAAGTTTCAGAGTTGCTTCTAATGTACCAAAGCTGGACTTAGACATAATTTCACTCTCACAACATTATGGCTGGTTGGAGACAGTCCGAAGCACAAGTACCGGGTCCATGGTTCTGGGCGTATACTGGGGGGGACGGGGACGACTCCCATTAACCCCTGACTATACCGGGGATACGCTTATCACAATGCCTTTCTGGTCTGTGCTGAAGCAGGGCATTCTGGCAGCCAAGTGGCTTGACCTTTATTAGTGCGCCTGGTTACCCCCTCTCGGAACCACAGACTTAGAAATCGCCAGCTCATATACAGTGCATAAAATATATTTATATATATACCCTTATACACCATTTTAATAAAAAATATCACAAAATTCTTCTAAGTCCCTCGGGAAGAGTGAAAGACGCGCACGTTCATTTTCAGCGCTCCTAGACCTTCCTATAAGAAGTTAGCCAAAAAGTAGCTTGGAAAAACGCTTAGGTTAAGTTTCAGAGTTGCTTCTAATGTACCAAAGCTGGACTTAGACATAATTTCACTCTCACAACATTATGGCTGGTTGGAGACAGTCCGAACCACAAGTACCGGGTCCATGGTTCTGGCCGTATACTGGGGGGACGGGGACGACTCCCATTAACCCCTGACTATACCGGGGATACGCTTATCACAATGCCTTTCTGGTCTGTGCTGAAGCAGGGCATTCTGGCAACCAAGTGGCTTGACCTTTATTAGTGAGCCTGGTTACCCCCTCTCGGAACCACAGACTTAGAAATCGCCAGCTCATATACAGTGCATAAAATATATTTATATAATATATTTATATATATACCCTTATACACCATTTTAATAAAAAATATCACAAAATTCTTCTAAGTCCCTCGGGAAGCGTGAAAGACGCGCACGTTCATTTTCAGAGCTCCTAGACCTTCCTATAAGAAGTTAGCCAAAAAGTAGCTTCGAAAAACGCTTAGGTTAAGTTTCAGAGTTGCTTCTAATGTACCAAAGCTGGACTTAGACATAATTTCACTCTCACAACATTATGGCTGGTTGGAGACAGTCCGAACCACAAGTACCGGGTCCATGGTTCTGGGCGTATACTGGGGGAAGGGGACGACTCCCATTAACCCCTGACTATACCGGGGATACGCTTATCACAATGCATTTCTGGTCTGTGCTGAAGCAGGGTATTCTGGCAGCCAAGTGGCTTGACCTTTATTAGTGAGCCTGGTTACCCCCTCTCGGAACCACAGACTTAGAAATCGCCAGCTCATATACAGTGCATAAAATATATTTATATAATATATTTATTATATACCCTTATACACCATTTTAATAAAAAATATCACAAAATTCTTCTAAGTCCCTCGGGAAGAATGAAAGACGCGCACGTTCATTTTCAGAGCTCCTTGACCTTCCTATAAGAAGTTAGCCAAAAAGTAGCTTCGAAAAACGCTTAGGTTAAGTTTCAGAGTTGCTTCTAATGTACCAAAGCTGGACTTAGACATAATTTCACTCTCACAACATTATGGCTGGTTGGAGACAGTCCGAACCACAAGTACCGGGTCCATGGTTCTGGGCGTATACTGGGGGGACGGGGACGACTCCCATTAACCCCTGACTATACCGGGGATACGCTTAGCCTTTCTGGTCTGTGCTGAAGCAGGGCATTCTGGCAGCCAAGTGGCTTGACCTTTATTAGTGAGCCTGGTTACCCCCTCTCGGAACCACTGACTTAGAAATCGCCAGCTCATATACAGTGCATAAAATATATTTATATATATACCCTTATACACCATTTTAATAAAAAATATCACAAAATTCTTCTAAGTCCCTCCTGAAGAGTGAAAGATGCGCACGTTCATTTTCAGCGTTCCTAGACCTTCCTATAAGAAGTTAGCCAAAAAGTAGCTTCGAAAAACGCTTAGGTTAAGTTTCAGAGTTGCTTCTAATGTACCAAAGCTGGACTTAGACATAATTTCACTCTCACAACATTATGGCTGGTTGGAGACAGTCCGAACCACAAGTACCGGGTCCATGGTTCTGGGCGTATACTGGGGGGACGGGGACGACTCCCATTAACCCCTGACTATACCGGGGATACGCTTATCACAATGCCTTTCTGGTCTGTGCTGAAGCAGGGCATTCTGGCAGCCAAGTGGCTTGACCTTTATTAGTGCGCCTGGTTACCCCCTCTCGGAACCACAGACTTAGAAATCGCCAGCTCATATACAGTGCATAAAATATATTTATATATATACCCTTATACACCATTTTAATAAAAAATATCACAAAATTCTTCTAAGTCCCTCGGGAAGAGTGAAAGACGCGCACGTTCATTTTCAGCGCTCCTAGACCTTCCTATAAGAAGTTAGCCAAAAAGTAGCTTGGAAAAACGCTTAGGTTAAGTTTCAGAGTTGCTTCTAATGTACCAAAGCTGGACTTAGACATAATTTCACTCTCACAACATTATGGCTGGTTGGAGACAGTCCGAACCACAAGTACCGGGTCCATGGTTCTGGCCGTATACTGGGGGGACGGGGACGACTCCCATTAACCCCTGACTATACCGGGGATACGCTTATCACAATGCCTTTCTGGTCTGTGCTGAAGCAGGGCATTCTGGCAACCAAGTGGCTTGACCTTTATTAGTGAGCCTGGTTACCCCCTCTCGGAACCACAGACTTAGAAATCGCCAGCTCATATACAGTGCATAAAATATATTTATATAATATATTTATATATATACCCTTATACACCATTTTAATAAAAAATATCACAAAATTCTTCTAAGTCCCTCGGGAAGCGTGAAAGACGCGCACGTTCATTTTCAAAACTCCTAGACCTTCCTATAAGAAGTTAGCCAAAAAGTAGCTTCGAAAAACGCTTAGGTTAAGTTTCAGAGTTGCTTCTAATGTACCAAAGCTGGACTTAGACATAATTTCACTCTCACAACATTATGGCTGGTTGGAGACAGTCCGAACCACAAGTACCGGGTCCATGGTTCTGGGCGTATACTGGGGGAAGGGGACGACTCCCATTAACCCCTGACTATACCGGGGATACGCTTATCACAATGCATTTCTGGTCTGTGCTGAAGCAGGGCATTCTGGCAGCCAAGTGGCTTGACCTTTATTAGTGAGCCTGGTTACCCCCTCTCGGAACCACAGACTTAGAAATCGCCAGCTCATATACAGTGCATAAAATATATTTATATAATATATTTATTATATACCCTTATACACCATTTTAATAAAAAATATCACAAAATTCTTCTAAGTCCCTCGGGAAGAGTGAAAGACGCGCACGTTCATTTTCAGAGCTCCTTGACCTTCCTATAAGAAGTTAGCCAAAAAGTAGCTTCGAAAAACGCTTAGGTTAAGTTTCAGAGTTGCTTCTAATGTACCAAAGCTGGACTTTGACATAATTTCACTCTCACAACATTATGGCTGGTTGGAGACAGTCCGAACCACAAGTACCGGGTCCATGGTTCTGGGCGTATACTGGGGGGACGGGGACGACTCCCATTAACCCCTGACTATACCGGGGATACGCTTATCACAATGCCTTTCTGGTCTGTGCTGAAGCAGGGCATTCTGGCAGCCAAGTGGCTTGACCTTTATTAGTGAGCCTGGTTACCCCCTCTCGGAACCACTGACTTAGAAATCGCCAGCTCATATACAGTGCATAAAATATATTTATATATATACCCTTATACACCATTTTAATAAAAAATATCACAAAATTCTTCTAAGTCCCTCGGGAAGAGTGAAAGATGCGCACGTTCATTTTCAGCGTTCCTAGACCTTCCTATAAGAAGTTAGCCAAAAAGTAGCTTCGAAAAACGCTTAGGTTAAGTTTCAGAGTTGCTTCTAATGTACCAAAGCTGGACTTAGACATAATTTCACTCTCACAACATTATGGCTGGTTGGAGACAGTCCGAACCACAAGTACCGGGTCGATGGTTCTGGGAGTATACTGGGGGACGGGGACGACTCCCATTAACCCCTGACTATATCGGGGATACGCTTATCACAATGCCTTTCTGGTCTGTGCTGAAGCAGGGCATTCTGGCAGCCAAGTGGCTTGACCTTTATAAGTGAGCCTGGTTACCCCCTCTCGGAACCACAGACTTAGAAATCGCTAGCTCATATACAGTGCATAAAATATATTTATATAATATATTTATATATATACCCTTATACACCATTTTAATAAAAAATATCACAAAATTCTTCTAAGTCCCTCGGGAAGAGTGAAAGACGCGCACGTTAATTTTCAGAGCTCCTAGACCTTCCTATAAGAAGTTAGCCAAAAAGTAGCTTCGAAAAACGCTTAGGTTAAGTTTCAGAGTTGCTTCTAATGTACCAAAGCTGGACTTAGACATAATTTCACTCTCACAACATTATGGCTGGTTGGAGACAGTCCGAACCACAAGTACCGGGTCCATGGTTCTGGCCGTATACTGGGGGGACGGGGACGACTCCCATTAACCCCTGACTATACCGGGGATACGCTTATCACAATGCCTTTCTGGTCTGTGCTGAAGCAGGGCATTCTGGCAGCCAAGTGGCTTGACCTTTATTAGTGCGCCTGGTTACCCCCTCTCGGAACCACAGACTTAGAAATCGCCAGCTCATATACAGTGCATAAAATATATTTATATATATACCCTTATACACCATTTTAATAAAAAATAGGACAAAATTCTTCTAAGTCCCTCGGGAAGAGTGAAAGACGCGCACGTTCATTTTCAGAGCTCCTAGACCTTCCTATAAGAAGTTAGCCAAAAAGTAGCTTGGAAAAACGCTTAGGTTAAGTTTCAGAGTTGCTTCTAATGTACCAAAGCTGGACTTAGACATAATTTCACTCTCACAACATTATGGCTGGTTGGAGACAGTCCGAACCACAAGTACCGGGTCCATGGTTCTGGCCGTATACTGGGGGGACGGGGACGACTCCCATTAACCCCTGACTATACCGGGGATACGCTTATCACAATGCATTTCTGGTCTGTGCTGAAGCAGGGCATTCTGGCAGCCAAGTGGCTTGACCTTTATTAGTGAGCCTGGTTACCCCCTCTCGGAACCACAGACTTAGAAATCGCCAGCTCATATACAGTGCATAAAATATATTTATATAATATATTTATATATATACCCTTATACACCATTTTAATAAAAAATATCTCAAAATTCTTCTAAGTCCCTCGGGAAGAGTGAAAGACGCGCACGTTCATTTTCAGCGTTCCTAGACCTTCCTATAAGAAGTTAGCCAAAAAGTAGCTTCGAAAAACGCTTAGGTTAAGTTTCAGAGTTGCTTCTAATGTACCAAAGCTGGACTTAGACATAATTTCACTCTCACAACATTATGGCTGGTTGGAGACAGTCCGAACCACAAGTACCGGGTCCATGGTTCTGGCCGTATACTGGGGGGACGGGGACGACTCCCATTAACCCCTGACTATACCGGGGATACGCTTATCACAATGCCTTTCTGGTCTGTGCTGAAGCAGGGCATTCTGGCAACCAAGTGGCTTGACCTTTATTAGTGAGCCTGGTTACCCCCTCTCGGAACCACAGACTTAGAAATCGCCAGCTCATATACAGTGCATAAAATATATTTATATAATATATTTATATATATACCCTTATACACCATTTTAATATAAAATATCACAAAATTCTTCTAAGTCCCTCGGGAAGAGTGAAAGACGCGCACGTTCATTTTCAGAGCTCCTAGACCTTCCTATAAGAAGTTAGCCAAAAAGTAGCTTCGAAAAACGCTTAGGTTAAGTTTCAGAGTTGCTTCTAATGTACCAAAGCTGGACTTAGACATAATTTCACTCTCACAACATTATGGCTGGTTGGAGAAAGTCCGAACCACAAGTACCGGGTCCATGGTTCTGGGCGTATACTGGGGGAAGGGGACGACTCCCATTAACCCCTGACTATACCGGGGATACGCTTATCACAATGCATTTCTGGTCTGTGCTGAAGCAGGGCATTCTGGCAGCCAAGTGGCTTGACCTTTATTAGTGAGCCTGGTTACCCCCTCTCGGAACCACAGACTTAGAAATCGCCAGCTCATATACAGTGCATAAAATATATTTATATAATATATTTATATATATACCCTTATACACCATTTTAATAAAAAATATCACAAAATTCTTCTAAGTCCCTCGGGAAGAGTGAAAGACGCGCACGTTCATTTTCAGAGCTCCTAGACCTTCCTATAAGAAGTTAGCCAAAAAGTAGCTTGGAAAAACGCTTAGGTTAAGTTTCAGAGTTGCTTCTAATGTACCAAAGCTGGACTTAGACATAATTTCACTCTCACAACATTATGGCTGGTTGGAGACAGTCCGAACCACAAGTACCGGGTCGATGGTTCTGGGCGTATACTGGGGGATGGGGACGACTCCCATTAACCCCTGACTATATCGGGGATACGCTTATCACAATGCCTTTCTGGTCTGTGCTGAAGCAGGGCATTCTGGCAGCCAAGTGGCTTGACCTTTATTAGTGAGCCTGGTTACCCCCTCTCGGAACCACAGACTTAGAAATCGCCAGCTCATATACAGTGCATAAAATATATTTATATAATATATTTATTATATACCCTTATACACCATTTTAATAAAAAATATCACAACATTCTTCTAAGTCCATCGGGAAGAGTGAAAGACGCGCACGTTCATTTTCAGAGCTCCTAGACCTTCCTATAAGAAGTTAGCCAAAAAGTAGCTTCGAAAAACGCTTAGGTTAAGTTTCAGAGTTGCTTCTAATGTACCAAAGCTGGACTTAGACATAATTTCACTCTCACAACATTATGGCTGGTTGGAGACATTCCGAACCACAAGTACCGGGTCCATGGTTCTGGCCGTATACTGGGGGGACGGGGACGACTCCCATTAACCCCTGACTATACCGGGGATACGCTTATCACAATGCCTTTCTGGTCTGTGCTGAAGCAGGGCATTCTGGCAACCAAGTGGCTTGACCTTTATTTGTGAGCCTGGTTACCCCCTCTCGGAACCACAGACTTAGAAATCGCCAGCTCATATACAGTGCATAAAATATATTTATATAATATATTTATATATATACCCTTATACACCATTTTAATAAAAAATATCACAAAATTCTTCTAAGTCCCTCGGGAAGAGTGAAAGACGCGCACGTTCATTTTCAGAGCTCCTAGACCTTCCTATAAGAAGTTAGCCAAAAAGTAGCTTGGAAAAACGCTTAGGTTAAGTTTCAGAGTTGCTTCTAATGTACCAAAGCTGGACTTAGACATAATTTCACTCTCACAACATTATGGCAGGTTGGAGACAGTCCGAACCACAAGTACCGGGTCCATGGTTCTGGCCGAATACTGGGGGGACGGGGACGACTCCCATTAACCCCTGACTATACCGGGGATACGCTTATCACAATGCCTTTCTGGTCTGTGCTGAAGCAGGGCATTCTGGCAACCAAGTGGCTTGACCTTTATTAGTGAGCCTGGTTAACCCCTCTCGGAACCACAGACTTAGAAATCGCCAGCTCATATACAGTGCATAAAATATATTTATATAATATATTTATATATATACCCTTATACACCATTTTAATAAAAAATATCACAAAATTCTTCTAAGTCCCTCGGGAAGAGTGAAAGACGCGCACGTTCATTTTCAGAGCTCCTTGACCTTCCTATAAGAAGTTAGCCAAAAAGTAGCTTCGAAAAACGCTTAGGTTAAGTTTCAGAGTTGCTTCTAATGTACCAAAGCTGGACTTAGACATAATTTCACTCTCACAACATTATGGCTGGTTGGAGACAGTCCGAACCACAAGTACCGGGTCCATGGTTCTGGCCGAATACTGGGGGGACGGGGACGATTCCCATTAACCCCTGACTATACCGGGGATACGCTTATCACAATGCCTTTCTGGTCTGTGCTGAAGCAGGGCATTCTGGCAGCCAAGTGGCTTGACCTTTATTAGTGAGCCTGGTTACCCCCTCTCGGAACCACAGACTTAGAAATCGCCAGCTCATATACAGTGCATAAAATATATTTATATAATATATTTATTATATACCCTTATACACCATTTTAATAAAAAATATCACAACATTCTTCTAAGTCCATCGGGAAGAGTGAAAGACGCGCACGTTCATTTTCAGAGCTCCTAGACCTTCCTATAAGAAGTTAGCCAAAAAGTAGCTTGGAAAAACGCTTAGGTTAAGTTTCAGAGTTGCTTCTAATGTACCAAAGCTGGACTTAGACATAATTTCACTCTCACAACATTATGGCTGGTTGGAGACAGTCCGAACCACAAGTACCGGGTCCATGGTTCTGGCCGTATACTGGGGGGACGGGGACGACTCCCATTAACCCCTGACTATACCGGGGATACGCTTATCACAATGCCTTTCTGGTCTGTGCTGAAGCAGGGCATTCTGGCAGCCAAGTGGCTTGACCTTTATTAGTGCGCCTGGTTACCCCCTCTCGGAACCACAGACTTAGAAATCGCCAGCTCATATACAGTGCATAAAATATATTTATATATATACCCTTATACACCATTTTAATAAAAAATAGGACAAAATTCTTCTAAGTCCCTCGGGAAGAGTGAAAGACGCGCACGTTCATTTTCAGAGCTCCTAGACCTTCCTATAAGAAGTTAGCCAAAAAGTAGCTTGGAAAAACGCTTAGGTTAAGTTTCAGAGTTGCTTCTAATGTACCAAAGCTGGACTTAGACATAATTTCACTCTCACAACATTATGGCTGGTTGGAGACAGTCCGAACCACAAGTACCGGGTCCATGGTTCTGGCCGTATACTGGGGGGACGGGGACGACTCCCATTAACCCCTGACTATACCGGGGATACGCTTATCACAATGCATTTCTGGTCTGTGCTGAAGCAGGGCATTCTGGCAGCCAAGTGGCTTGACCTTTATTAGTGAGCCTGGTTACCCCCTCTCGGAACCACAGACTTAGAAATCGCCAGCTCATATACAGTGCATAAAATATATTTATATAATATATTTATATATATACCCTTATACACCATTTTAATAAAAAATATCTCAAAATTCTTCTAAGTCCCTCGGGAAGAGTGAAAGACGCGCACGTTCATTTTCAGCGTTCCTAGACCTTCCTATAAGAAGTTAGCCAAAAAGTAGCTTCGAAAAACGCTTAGGTTAAGTTTCAGAGTTGCTTCTAATGTACCAAAGCTGGACTTAGACATAATTTCACTCTCACAACATTATGGCTGGTTGGAGACAGTCCGAACCACAAGTACCGGGTCCATGGTTCTGGCCGTATACTGGGGGGACGGGGACGACTCCCATTAACCCCTGACTATACCGGGGATACGCTTATCACAATGCCTTTCTGGTCTGTGCTGAAGCAGGGCATTCTGGCAACCAAGTGGCTTGACCTTTATTAGTGAGCCTGGTTACCCCCTCTCGGAACCACAGACTTAGAAATCGCCAGCTCATATACAGTGCATAAAATATATTTATATAATATATTTATATATATACCCTTATACACCATTTTAATATAAAATATCACAAAATTCTTCTAAGTCCCTCGGGAAGAGTGAAAGACGCGCACGTTCATTTTCAGAGCTCCTAGACCTTCCTATAAGAAGTTAGCCAAAAAGTAGCTTCGAAAAACGCTTAGGTTAAGTTTCAGAGTTGCTTCTAATGTACCAAAGCTGGACTTAGACATAATTTCACTCTCACAACATTATGGCTGGTTGGAGACAGTCCGAACCACAAGTACCGGGTCCATGGTTCTGGGCGTATACTGGGGGAAGGGGACGACTCCCATTAACCCCTGACTATACCGGGGATACGCTTATCACAATGCATTTCTGGTCTGTGCTGAAGCAGGGCATTCTGGCAGCCAAGTGGCTTGACCTTTATTAGTGAGCCTGGTTACCCCCTCTCGGAACCACAGACTTAGAAATCGCCAGCTCATATACAGTGCATAAAATATATTTATATAATATATTTATATATATACCCTTATACACCATTTTAATAAAAAATATCACAAAATTCTTCTAAGTCCCTCGGGAAGAGTGAAAGACGCGCACGTTCATTTTCAGAGCTCCTAGACCTTCCTATAAGAAGTTAGCCAAAAAGTAGCTTGGAAAAACGCTTAGGTTAAGTTTCAGAGTTGCTTCTAATGTACCAAAGCTGGACTTAGACATAATTTCACTCTCACAACATTATGGCTGGTTGGAGACAGTCCGAACCACAAGTACCGGGTCGATGGTTCTGGGCGTATACTGGGGGATGGGGACGACTCCCATTAACCCCTGACTATATCGGGGATACGCTTATCACAATGCCTTTCTGGTCTGTGCTGAAGCAGGGCATTCTGGCAGCCAAGTGGCTTGACCTTTATTAGTGAGCCTGGTTACCCCCTCTCGGAACCACAGACTTAGAAATCGCCAGCTCATATACAGTGCATAAAATATATTTATATAATATATTTATTATATACCCTTATACACCATTTTAATAAAAAATATCACAACATTCTTCTAAGTCCATCGGGAAGAGTGAAAGACGCGCACGTTCATTTTCAGAGCTCCTAGACCTTCCTATAAGAAGTTAGCCAAAAAGTAGCTTCGAAAAACGCTTACTGTAGGTTAAGTTTCAGAGTTGCTTCTAATGTACCAAAGCTGGACTTAGACATAATTTCACTCTCACAACATTATGGCTGGTTGGAGACATTCCGAACCACAAGTACCGGGTCCATGGTTCTGGCCGTATACTGGGGGGACGGGGACGACTCCCATTAACCCCTGACTATACCGGGGATACGCTTATCACAATGCCTTTCTGGTCTGTGCTGAAGCAGGGCATTCTGGCAACCAAGTGGCTTGACCTTTATTTGTGAGCCTGGTTACCCCCTCTCGGAACCACAGACTTAGAAATCGCCAGCTCATATACAGTGCATAAAATATATTTATATAATATATTTATATATATACCCTTATACACCATTTTAATAAAAAATATCACAAAATTCTTCTAAGTCCCTCGGGAAGAGTGAAAGACGCGCACGTTCATTTTCAGAGCTCCTAGACCTTCCTATAAGAAGTTAGCCAAAAAGTAGCTTGGAAAAACGCTTAGGTTAAGTTTCAGAGTTGCTTCTAATGTACCAAAGCTGGACTTAGACATAATTTCACTCTCACAACATTATGGCAGGTTGGAGACAGTCCGAACCACAAGTACCGGGTCCATGGTTCTGGCCGAATACTGGGGGGACGGGGACGACTCCCATTAACCCCTGACTATACCGGGGATACGCTTATCACAATGCCTTTCTGGTCTGTGCTGAAGCAGGGCATTCTGGCAACCAAGTGGCTTGACCTTTATTAGTGAGCCTGGTTAACCCCTCTCGGAACCACAGACTTAGAAATCGCCAGCTCATATACAGTGCATAAAATATATTTATATAATATATTTATATATATACCCTTATACACCATTTTAATAAAAAATATCACAAAATTCTTCTAAGTCCCTCGGGAAGAGTGAAAGACGCGCACGTTCATTTTCAGAGCTCCTAGACCTTCCTATAAGAAGTTAGCCAAAAAGTAGCTTGGAAAAACGCTTAGGTTAAGTTTCAGAGTTGCTTCTAATGTACCAAAGCTGGACTTAGACATAATTTCACTCTCACAACATTATGGCTGGTTGGAGACAGTCCGAACCACAAGTACCGGGTCCATGGTTCTGGCCGAATACTGGGGGGACGGGGACGATTCCCATTAACCCCTGACTATACCGGGGATACGCTTATCACAATGCCTTTCTGGTCTGTGCTGAAGCAGGGCATTCTGGCAGCCAAGTGGCTTGACCTTTATTAGTGAGCCTGGTTACCCCCTCTCGGAACCACAGACTTAGAAATCGCCAGCTCATATACAGTGCATAAAATATATTTATATAATATATTTATTATATACCCTTATACACCATTTTAATAAAAAATATCACAACATTCTTCTAAGTCCATCGGGAAGAGTGAAAGACGCGCACGTTCATTTTCAGAGCTCCTAGACCTTCCTATAAGAAGTTAGCCAAAAAGTAGCTTGGAAAAACGCTTAGGTTAAGTTTCAGAGTTGCTTCTAATGTACCAAAGCTGGACTTAGACATAATTTCACTCTCACAACATTATGGCTGGTTGGAGACAGTCCGAACCACAAGTACCGGGTCGATGGTTCTGGGCGTATACTGGGGGATGGGGACGACTCCCATTAACCCCTGACTATATCGGGGATACGCTTATCACAATGCCTTTCTGGTCTGTGCTGAAGCAGGGCATTCTGGCAGCCTAGTGGCTTGACCTTTATTAGTGAGCCTGGTTACCCCCTCTCGGAACCACAGACTTAGAAATCGCCAGCTCATATACAGTGCATAAAATATATTTATATAATATATTTATTATATACCCTTATACACCATTTTAATAAAAAATATCACAACATTCTTCTATGTCCATCGGGAAGAGTGAAAGACGCGCACGTTCATTTTCAGAGCTCCTAGACCTTCCTATAAGAAGTTAGCCAAAAAGTAGCTTCGAAAAACGCTTAGGTTAAGTTTCAGAGTTGCTTCTAATGTACCAAAGCTGGACTTAGACATAATTTCACTCTCACAACATTATGGCTGGTTGGAGACAGTCCGAACCACAAGTACCGGGTCCATGGTTCTGGCCGTATACTGGGGGGACGGGGACGACTCCCATTAACCCCTGACTATACCGGGGATACGCTTATCACAATGCCTTTCTGGTCTGTGCTGAAGCAGGGCATTCTGGCAACCAAGTGGCTTGACCTTTATTTGTGAGCCTGGTTACCCCCTCTCGGAACCACAGACTTAGAAATCGCCAGCTCATATACAGTGCATAAAATATATTTATATAATATATTTATATATATACCCTTATACACCATTTTAATAAAAAATATCACAAAATTCTTCTAAGTCCCTCGGGAAGAGTGAAAGACGCGCACGTTCATTTTCAGAGCTCCTAGACCTTCCTATAAGAAGTTAGCCAAAAAGTAGCTTGGAAAAACGCTTAGGTTAAGTTTCAGAGTTGCTTCTAATGTACCAAAGCTGGACTTAGACATAATTTCACTCTCACAACATTATGGCAGGTTGGAGACAGTCCGAACCACAAGTACCGGGTCCATGGTTCTGGCCGAATACTGGGGGGACGGGGACGACTCCCATTAACCCCTGACTATACCGGGGATACGCTTATCACAATGCCTTTCTGGTCTGTGCTGAAGCAGGGCATTCTGGCAACCAAGTGGCTTGACCTTTATTAGTGAGCCTGGTTAACCCCTCTCGGAACCACAGACTTAGAAATCGCCAGCTCATATACAGTGCATAAAATATATTTATATAATATATTTATATATATACCCTTATACACCATTTTAATAAAAAATATCACAAAATTCTTCTAAGTCCCTCGGGAAGAGTGAAAGACGCGCACGTTCATTTTCAGAGCTCCTAGACCTTCCTATAAGAAGTTAGCCAAAAAGTAGCTTGGAAAAACGCTTAGGTTAAGTTTCAGAGTTGCTTCTAATGTACCAAAGCTGGACTTAGACATAATTTCACTCTCACAACATTATGGCTGGTTGGAGACAGTCCGAACCACAAGTACCGGGTCCATGGTTCTGGCCGAATACTGGGGGGACGGGGACGATTCCCATTAACCCCTGACTATACCGGGGATACGCTTATCACAATGCCTTTCTGGTCTGTGCTGAAGCAGGGCATTCTGGCAGCCAAGTGGCTTGACCTTTATTAGTGAGCCTGGTTACCCCCTCTCGGAACCACAGACTTAGAAATCGCCAGCTCATATACAGTGCATAAAATATATTTATATAATATATTTATTATATACCCTTATACACCATTTTAATAAAAAATATCACAACATTCTTCTAAGTCCATCGGGAAGAGTGAAAGACGCGCACGTTCATTTTCAGAGCTCCTAGACCTTCCTATAAGAAGTTAGCCAAAAAGTAGCTTGGAAAAACGCTTAGGTTAAGTTTCAGAGTTGCTTCTAATGTACCAAAGCTGGACTTAGACATAATTTCACTCTCACAACATTATGGCTGGTTGGAGACAGTCCGAACCACAAGTACCGGGTCGATGGTTCTGGGCGTATACTGGGGGATGGGGACGACTCCCATTAACCCCTGACTATATCGGGGATACGCTTATCACAATGCCTTTCTGGTCTGTGCTGAAGCAGGGCATTCTGGCAGCCTAGTGGCTTGACCTTTATTAGTGAGCCTGGTTACCCCCTCTCGGAACCACAGACTTAGAAATCGCCAGCTCATATACAGTGCATAAAATATATTTATATAATATATTTATTATATACCCTTATACACCATTTTAATAAAAAATATCACAACATTCTTCTATGTCCATCGGGAAGAGTGAAAGACGCGCACGTTCATTTTCAGAGCTCCTAGACCTTCCTATAAGAAGTTAGCCAAAAAGTAGCTTCGAAAAACGCTTAGGTTAAGTTTCAGAGTTGCTTCTAATGTACCAAAGCTGGACTTAGACATAATTTCACTCTCACAACATTATGGCTGGTTGGAGACAGTCCGAACCACAAGTACCGGGTCCATGGTTCTGGCCGTATACTGGGGGGACGGGGACGACTCCCATTAACCCCTGACTATACCGGGGATACGCTTATCACAATGCCTTTCTGGTCTGTGCTGAAGCAGGGCATTCTGGCAACCAAGTGGCTTGACCTTTATTTGTGAGCCTGGTTACCCCCTCTCGGAACCACAGACTTAGAAATCGCCAGCTCATATACAGTGCATAAAATATATTTATATAATATATTTATATATATACCCTTATACACCATTTTAATAAAAAATATCACAAAATTCTTCTAAGTCCCTCGGGAAGAGTGAAAGACGCGCACGTTCATTTTCAGAGCTCCTAGACCTTCCTATAAGAAGTTAGCCAAAAAGTAGCTTGGAAAAACGCTTAGGTTAAGTTTCAGAGTTGCTTCTAATGTACCAAAGCTGGACTTAGACATAATTTCACTCTCACAACATTATGGCTGGTTGGAGACAGTCCGAACCACAAGTACCGGGTCCATGGTTCTGGGCGTATACTGGGGGGACGGGGACGACTCCAATTAACCCCTGACTATACCGGGGATACGCTTATCACAATGCCTTTCTGGTCTGTGCTGAAGCAGGGCATTCTGGCAGCCAAGTGGCTTGACAATTATTAGTGAGCCAGGTTACCCCCTCTCGGAACCACAGACTTAGAAATCGCCAGCTCATATACAGTGCATAAAATATATTTATATAATATATTTATATATATACCCTTATACACCATTTTAATAAAAAATATCACAAAATTCTTCTAAGTCCCTCGGGAAGAGTGAAAGACGCGCACGTTCATTTTTAGAGCTCCTAGACCTTCCTATAAGAAGTTAGCCAAAAAGTAGCTTGGAAAAACGCTTAGGTTAAGTTTCAGAGTTGCTTCTAATGTACCAAAGCTGGACTTAGACATAATTTCACTCTCACAACATTATGGCTGGTTGGAGACAGTCCGAACCACAAGTACCGGGTCCATGGTTCTGGCCGAATACTGGGGGGACGGGGACGACTCCCATTATCCCCTGACTATACCGGGGATACGCTTATCACAATGCCTTTCTGGTCTGTGCTGAAGCAGGGCATTCTGGCAACCAAGTGGCTTGACCTTTATTAGTGAGCCTGGTTAACCCCTCTCGGAACCACAGACTTAGAAATCGCCAGCTCATATACAGTGCATAAAATATATTTATATAATATATTTATATATATACCCTTATACACCATTTTAATAAAAAATATCACAAAATTCTTCTAAGTCCCTCGGGAAGAGTGAAAGACGCGCACGTTCATTTTCAGAGCTCCTAGACCTTCCTATAAGAAGTTAGCCAAAAAGTAGCTTGGAAAAACGCTTAGGTTAAGTTTCAGAGTTGCTTCTAATGTACCAAAGCTGGACTTAGACATAATTTCACTCTCACAACATTATGGCTGGTTGGAGACAGTCCGAACCACAAGTACCGGGTCCATGGTTCTGGCCGAATACTGGGGGGACGGGGACGATTCCCATTAACCCCTGACTATACCGGGGATACGCTTATCACAATGCCTTTCTGGTCTGTGCTGAAGCAGGGCATTCTGGCAGCCAAGTGGCTTGACCTTTATTAGTGAGCCTGGTTACCCCCTCTCGGAACCACAGACTTAGAAATCGCCAGCTCATATACAGTGCATAAAATATATTTATATAATATATTTATTATATACCCTTATACACCATTTTAATAAAAAATATCACAACATTCTTCTAAGTCCATCGGGAAGAGTGAAAGACGCGCACGTTCATTTTCAGAGCTCCTAGACCTTCCTATAAGAAGTTAGCCAAAAAGTAGCTTGGAAAAACGCTTAGGTTAAGTTTCAGAGTTGCTTCTAATGTACCAAAGCTGGACTTAGACATAATTTCACTCTCACAACATTATGGCTGGTTGGAGACAGTCCGAACCACAAGTACCGGGTCGATGGTTCTGGGCGTATACTGGGGGATGGGGACGACTCCCATTAACCCCTGACTATATCGGGGATACGCTTATCACAATGCCTTTCTGGTCTGTGCTGAAGCAGGGCATTCTGGCAGCCAAGTGGCTTGACCTTTATTAGTGAGCCTGGTTACCCCCTCTCGGAACCACAGACTTAGAAATCGCCAGCTCATATACAGTGCATAAAATATATTTATATAATATATTTATTATATACCTTTATACACCATTTTAATAAAAAATATCACAACATTCTTCTAAGTCCATCGGGAAGAGTGAAAGACGCGCACGTTCATTTTCAGAGCTCCTAGACCTTCCTATAAGAAGTTAGCCAAAAAGTAGCTTCGAAAAACGCTTAGGTTAAGTTTCAGAGTTGCTTCTAATGTACCAAAGCTGGACTTAGACATCATTTCACTCTCACAACATTATGGCTGGTTGGAGACAGTCCGAACCACAAGTACCGGGTCCATGGTTCTGGCCGTATACTGGGGGGACGGGGACGACTCCCATTAACCCCTGACTATACCGGGGATACGCTTATCACAATGCCTTTCTGGTCTGTGCTGAAGCAGGGCATTCTGGCAACCAAGTGGCTTGACCTTTATTTGTGAGCCTGGTTACCCCCTCTCGGAACCACAGACTTAGAAATCGCCAGCTCATATACAGTGCATAAAATATATTTATATAATATATTTATATATATACCCTTATACACCATTTTAATAAAAAATATCACAAAATTCTTCTAAGTCCCTCGGGAAGAGTGAAAGACGCGCACGTTCATTTTCAGAGCTCCTAGACCTTCCTATAAGAAGTTAGCCAAAAAGTAGCTTGGAAAAACGCTTAGGTTAAGTTTCAGAGTTGCTTCTAATGTACCAAAGCTGGACTTAGACATAATTTCACTCTCACAACATTATGGCTGGTTGGAGACAGTCCGAACCACAAGTACCGGGTCCATGGTTCTGGGCGTATACTGGGGGGACGGGGACGACTCCAATTAACCCCTGACTATACCGGGGATACGCTTATCACAATGCCTTTCTGGTCTGTGCTGAAGCAGGGCATTCTGGCAGCCAAGTGGCTTGACAATTATTAGTGAGCCAGGTTACCCCCTCTCGGAACCACAGACTTAGAAATCGCCAGCTCATATACAGTGCATAAAATATATTTATATAATATATTTATATATATACCCTTATACACCATTTTAATAAAAAATATCACAAAATTCTTCTAAGTCCCTCGGGAAGAGTGAAAGACGCGCACGTTCATTTTCAGAGCTCCTAGACCTTCCTATAAGAAGTTAGCCAAAAAGTAGCTTGGAAAAACGCTTAGGTTAAGTTTCAGAGTTGCTTCTAATGTACCAAAGCTGGACTTAGACATAATTTCACTCTCACAACATTATGGCTGGTTGGAGACAGTCCGAACCACAAGTACCGGGTCCATGGTTCTGGCCGAATACTGGGGGGACGGGGACGACTCCCATTAACCCCTGACTATACCGGGGATACGCTTATCACAATGCCTTTCTGGTCTGTGCTGAAGCAGGGCATTCTGGCAACCAAGTGGCTTGACCTTTATTAGTGAGCCTGGTTAACCCCTCTCGGAACCACAGACTTAGAAATCGCCAGCTCATATACAGTGCATAAAATATATTTATATAATATATTTATATATATACCCTTATACACCATTTTAATAAAAAATATCACAAAATTCTTCTAAGTCCCTCGGGAAGAGTGAAAGACGCGCACGTTCATTTTCAGAGCTCCTAGACCTTCCTATAAGAAGTTAGCCAAAAAGTAGCTTGGAAAAACGCTTAGGTTAAGTTTCAGAGTTGCTTCTAATGTACCAAAGCTGGACTTAGACATAATTTCACTCTCACAACATTATGGCTGGTTGGAGACAGTCCGAACCACAAGTACCGGGTCGATGGTTCTGGGCGTATACTGGGGGATGGGGACGACTCCCATTAACCCCTGACTATATCGGGGATACGCTTATCACAATGCCTTTCTGGTCTGTGCTGAAGCAGGGCATTCTGGCAGCCAAGTGGCTTGACCTTTATTAGTGAGCCTGGTTACCCCCTCTCGGAACCACAGACTTAGAAATCGCCAGCTCATATACAGTGCATAAAATATATTTATATAATATATTTATTATATACCCTTATACACCATTTTAATAAAAAATATCACAACATTCTTCTAAGTCCATCGGGAAGAGTGAAAGACGCGCACGTTCATTTTCAGAGCTCCTAGACCTTCCTATAAGAAGTTAGCCAAAAAGTAGCTTGGAAAAACGCTTAGGTTAAGTTTCAGAGTTGCTTCTAATGTACCAAAGCTGGACTTAGACATAATTTCACTCTCACAACATTATGGCTGGTTGGAGACAGTCCGAACCACAAGTACCGGGTCCATGGTTCTGGGCGTATACTGGGGGGACGGGGACGACTCCAATTAACCCCTGACTATACCGGGGATACGCTTATCACAATGCCTTTCTGGTCTGTGCTGAAGCAGGGCATTCTGGCAGCCAAGTGGCTTGACAATTATTAGTGAGCCAGGTTACCCCCTCTCGGAACCACAGACTTAGAAATCGCCAGCTCATATACAGTGCATAAAATATATTTATATAATATATTTATATATATACCCTTATACACCATTTTAATAAAAAATATCACAAAATTCTTCTAAGTCCCTCGGGAAGAGTGAAAGACGCGCACGTTCATTTTCAGAGCTCCTAGACCTTCCTATAAGAAGTTAGCCAAAAAGTAGCTTGGAAAAACGCTTAGGTTAAGTTTCAGAGTTGCTTCTAATGTACCAAAGCTGGACTTAGACATAATTTCACTCTCACAACATTATGGCTGGTTGGAGACAGTCCGAACCACAAGTACCGGGTCCATGGTTCTGGCCGAATACTGGGGGGACGGGGACGACTCCCATTAACCCCTGACTATACCGGGGATACGCTTATCACAATGCCTTTCTGGTCTGTGCTGAAGCAGGGCATTCTGGCAACCAAGTGGCTTGACCTTTATTAGTGAGCCTGGTTAACCCCTCTCGGAACCACAGACTTAGAAATCGCCAGCTCATATACAGTGCATAAAATATATTTATATAATATATTTATATATATACCCTTATACACCATTTTAATAAAAAATATCACAAAATTCTTCTAAGTCCCTCGGGAAGAGTGAAAGACGCGCACGTTCATTTTCAGAGCTCCTAGACCTTCCTATAAGAAGTTAGCCAAAAAGTAGCTTGGAAAAACGCTTAGGTTAAGTTTCAGAGTTGCTTCTAATGTACCAAAGCTGGACTTAGACATAATTTCACTCTCACAACATTATGGCTGGTTGGAGACAGTCCGAACCACAAGTACCGGGTCCATGGTTCTGGCCGAATACTGGGGGGACGGGGACGATTCCCATTAACCCCTGACTATACCGGGGATACGCTTATCACAATGCCTTTCTGGTCTGTGCTGAAGCAGGGCATTCTGGCAGCCAAGTGGCTTGACCTTTATTAGTGAGCCTGGTTACCCCCTCTCGGAACCACAGACTTAGAAATCGCCAGCTCATATACAGTGCATAAAATATATTTATATAATATATTTATTATATACCCTTATACACCATTTTAATAAAAAATATCACAACATTCTTCTAAGTCCATCGGGAAGAGTGAAAGACGCGCACGTTCATTTTCAGAGCTCCTAGACCTTCCTATAAGAAGTTAGCCAAAAAGTAGCTTCGAAAAACGCTTAGGTTAAGTTTCAGAGTTGCTTCTAATGTACCAAAGCTGGACTTAGACATAATTTCACTCTCACAACATTATGGCTGGTTGGAGACAGTCCGAACCACAAGTACCGGGTCCATGGTTCTGGCCGAATACTGGGGGGACGGGGACGATTCCCATTAACCCCTGACTATACCGGGGATACGCTTATCACAATGCCTTTCTGGTCTGTGCTGAAGCAGGGCATTCTGGCAGCCAAGTGGCTTGACCTTTATTAGTGAGCCTGGTTACCCCCTCTCGGAACCACAGACTTAGAAATCGCCAGCTCATATACAGTGCATAAAATATATTTATATAATATATTTATTATATACCCTTATACACCATTTTAATAAAAAATATCACAACATTCTTCTAAGTCCATCGGGAAGAGTGAAAGACGCGCACGTTCATTTTCAGAGCTCCTAGACCTTCCTATAAGAAGTTAGCCAAAAAGTAGCTTCGAAAAACGCTTAGGTTAAGTTTCAGAGTTGCTTCTGATGTACCAAAGCTGGACTTAGACATAATTTCACTCTCACAACATTATAGCTGGTTGGAGACAGTCCGAACCACAAGTACCGGGTCCATGGTTCTGGCCGTATACTGGGGGGACGGGGACGACTCCCATTAACCCCTGACTATACCGGGGATACGCTTATCACAATGCCTTTCTGGTCTGTGCTGAAGCAGGGCATTCTGGCAACCAAGTGGCTTGACCTTTATTTGTGAGCCTGGTTACCCCCTCTCGGAACCACAGACTTAGAAATCGCCAGCTCATATACAGTGCATAAAATATATTTATATAATATATTTATATATATACCCTTATACACCATTTTAATAAAAAATATCACAAAATTCTTCTAAGTCCCTCTGGAAGAGTGAAAGACGCGCACGTTCATTTTCAGAGCTCCTAGACCTTCCTATAAGAAGTTAGCCAAAAAGTAGCTTGGAAAAACGCTTAGGTTAAGTTTCAGAGTTGCTTCTAATGTACCAAAGCTGGACTTAGACATAATTTCACTCTCACAACATTATGGCTGGTTGGAGACAGTCCGAACCACAAGTACCGGGTCCATGGTTCTGGGCGTATACTGGGGGGACGGGGACGACTCCAATTAACCCCTGACTATACCGGGGATACGCTTATCACAATGCCTTTCTGGTCTGTGCTGAAGCAGGGCATTCTGGCAGCCAAGTGGCTTGACAATTATTAGTGAGCCAGGTTACCCCCTCTCGGAACCACAGACTTAGAAATCGCCAGCTCATATACAGTGCATAAAATATATTTATATAATATATTTATATATATACCCTTATACACCATTTTAATAAAAAATATCACAAAATTCTTCTAAGTCCCTCGGGAAGAGTGAAAGACGCGCACGTTCATTTTCAGAGCTCCTAGACCTTCCTATAAGAAGTTAGCCAAAAAGTAGCTTGGAAAAACGCTTAGGTTAAGTTTCAGAGTTGCTTCTAATGTACCAAAGCTGGACTTAGACATAATTTCACTCTCACAACATTATGGCTGGTTGGAGACAGTCCGAACCACAAGTACCGGGTCCATGGTTCTGGCCGAATACTGGGGGGACGGGGACGACTCCCATTAACCCCTGACTATACCGGGGATACGCTTATCACAATGCCTTTCTGGTCTGTGCTGAAGCAGGGCATTCTGGCAACCAAGTGGCTTGACCTTTATTAGTGAGCCTGGTTAACCCCTCTCGGAACCACAGACTTAGAAATCGCCAGCTCATATACAGTGCATAAAATATATTTATATAATATATTTATATATATACCCTTATACACCATTTTAATAAAAAATATCACAAAATTCTTCTAAGTCCCTCGGGAAGAGTGAAAGACGCGCACGTTCATTTTCAGAGCTCCTAAACCTTCCTATAAGAAGTTAGCCAAAAAGTAGCTTGGAAAAACGCTTAGGTTAAGTTTCAGAGTTGCTTCTAATGTACCAAAGCTGGACTTAGACATAATTTCACTCTCACAACATTATGGCTGGTTGGAGACAGTCCGAACCACAAGTACCGGGTCCATGGTTCTGGCCGAATACTGGGGGGACGGGGACGATTCCCATTAACCCCTGACTATACCGGGGATACGCTTATCACAATGCCTTTCTGGTCTGTGCTGAAGCAGGGCATTCTGGCAACCAAGTGGCTTGACCTTTATTAGTGAGCCTGGTTAACCCCTCTCGGAACCACAGACTTAGAAATCGCCAGCTCATATACAGTGCATAAAATATATTTATATAATATATTTATATATATACCCTTATACACCATTTTAATAAAAAATATCACAAAATTCTTCTAAGTCCCTCGGGAAGAGTGAAAGACGCGCACGTTCATTTTCAGCGCTCCTAGACCTTCCTATAAGAAGTTAGCCAAAAAGTAGCTTCGAAAAACGCTTAGGTTAAGTTTCAGAGTTGCTTCTAATGTACCAAAGCTGGACTTAGACATAATTTCACTCTCACAACATTATGGCTGGTTGGAGACAGTCCGAACCACAAGTACCGGGTCGATGGTTCTGGGCGTTACCTGGGGGACGGGGACGACTCCAATTAACCCCTGACTATACCGGGGATACGCTTATCACAATGCCTTTCTGGTCTGTGCTGAAGCAGGGCATTCTGGCAGCCAAGTGGCTTGACAATTATTAGTGAGCCAGGTTACCCCCTCTCGGAACCACAGACTTAGAAATCGCCAGCTCATATACAGTGCATAAAATATATTTATATAATATATTTATATATATACCCTTATACACCATTTTAATAAAAAATATCACAAAATTCTTCTAAGTCCCTCGGGAAGAGTGAAAGACGCGCACGTTCATTTTCAGAGCTCCTAGACCTTCCTATAAGAAGTTAGCCAAAAAGTAGCTTGGAAAAACGCTTAGGTTAAGTTTCAGAGTTGCTTCTAATGTACCAAAGCTGGACTTAGACATAATTTCACTCTCACAACATTATGGCTGGTTGGAGACAGTCCGAACCACAAGTACCGGGTCCATGGTTCTGGCCGAATACTGGGGGGACGGGGACGACTCCCATTAACCCCTGACTATACCGGGGATACGCTTATCACAATGCCTTTCTGGTCTGTGCTGAAGCAGGGCATTCTGGCAACCAAGTGGCTTGACCTTTATTAGTGAGCCTGGTTAACCCCTCTCGGAACCACAGACTTAGAAATCGCCAGCTCATATACAGTGCATAAAATATATTTATATAATATATTTATATATATACCCTTATACACCATTTTAATAAAAAATATCACAAAATTCTTCTAAGTCCCTCGGGAAGAGTGAAAGACGCGCACGTTCATTTTCAGAGCTCCTAGACCTTCCTATAAGAAGTTAGCCAAAAAGTAGCTTGGAAAAACGCTTAGGTTAAGTTTCAGAGTTGCTTCTAATGTACCAAAGCTGGACTTAGACATAATTTCACTCTCACAACATTATGGCTGGTTGGAGACAGTCCGAACCACAAGTACCGGGTCCATGGTTCTGGCCGAATACTGGGGGGACGGGGACGACTCCCATTAACCCCTGACTATACCGGGGATACGCTTATCACAATGCCTTTCTGGTCTGTGCTGAAGCAGGGCATTCTGGCAACCAAGTGGCTTGACCTTTATTAGTGAGCCTGGTTAACCCCTCTCGGAACCACAGACTTAGAAATCGCCAGCTCATATACAGTGCATAAAATATATTTATATAATATATTTATATATATACCCTTATACACCATTTTAATAAAAAATATCACAAAATTCTTCTAAGTCCCTCGGGAAGAGTGAAAGACGCGCACGTTCATTTTCAGAGCTCCTAGACCTTCCTATAAGAAGTTAGCCAAAAAGTAGCTTGGAAAAACGCTTAGGTTAAGTTTCAGAGTTGCTTCTAATGTACCAAAGCTGGACTTAGACATAATTTCACTCTCACAACATTATGGCTGGTTGGAGACAGTCCGAACCACAAGTACCGGGTCCATGGTTCTGGCCGAATACTGGGGGGACGGGGACGATTCCCATTAACCCCTGACTATACCGGGGATACGCTTATCACAATGCCTTTCTGGTCTGTGCTGAAGCAGGGCATTCTGGCAGCCAAGTGGCTTGACCTTTATTAGTGAGCCTGGTTACCCCCTCTCGGAACCACAGACTTAGAAATCGCCAGCTCATATACAGTGCATAAAATATATTTATATAATATATTTATTATATACCCTTATACACCATTTTAATAAAAAATATCACAACATTCTTCTAAGTCCATCGGGAAGAGTGAAAGACGCGCACGTTCATTTTCAGAGCTCCTAGACCTTCCTATAAGAAGTTAGCCAAAAAGTAGCTTCGAAAAACGCTTAGGTTAAGTTTCAGAGTTGCTTCTAATGTACCAAAGCTGGACTTAGACATAATTTCACTCTCACAACATTATGGCTGGTTGGAGACAGTCCGAACCACAAGTACCGGGTCCATGGTTCTGGCCGAATACTGGGGGGACGGGGACGATTCCCATTAACCCCTGACTATACCGGGGATACGCTTATCACAATGCCTTTCTGGTCTGTGCTGAAGCAGGGCATTCTGGCAGCCAAGTGGCTTGACCTTTATTAGTGAGCCTGGTTACCCCCTCTCGGAACCACAGACTTAGAAATCGCCAGCTCATATACAGTGCATAAAATATATTTATATAATATATTTATTATATACCCTTATACACCATTTTAATAAAAAATATCACAACATTCTTCTAAGTCCATCGGGAAGAGTGAAAGACGCGCACGTTCATTTTCAGAGCTCCTAGACCTTCCTATAAGAAGTTAGCCAAAAAGTAGCTTCGAAAAACGCTTAGGTTAAGTTTCAGAGTTGCTTCTGATGTACCAAAGCTGGACTTAGACATAATTTCACTCTCACAACATTATAGCTGGTTGGAGACAGTCCGAACCACAAGTACCGGGTCCATGGTTCTGGCCGTATACTGGGGGGACGGGGACGACTCCCATTAACCCCTGACTATACCGGGGATACGCTTATCACAATGCCTTTCTGGTCTGTGCTGAAGCAGGGCATTCTGGCAACCAAGTGGCTTGACCTTTATTTGTGAGCCTGGTTACCCCCTCTCGGAACCACAGACTTAGAAATCGCCAGCTCATATACAGTGCATAAAATATATTTATATAATATATTTATATATATACCCTTATACACCATTTTAATAAAAAATATCACAAAATTCTTCTAAGTCCCTCTGGAAGAGTGAAAGACGCGCACGTTCATTTTCAGAGCTCCTAGACCTTCCTATAAGAAGTTAGCCAAAAAGTAGCTTGGAAAAACGCTTAGGTTAAGTTTCAGAGTTGCTTCTAATGTACCAAAGCTGGACTTAGACATAATTTCACTCTCACAACATTATGGCTGGTTGGAGACAGTCCGAACCACAAGTACCGGGTCCATGGTTCTGGGCGTATACTGGGGGGACGGGGACGACTCCAATTAACCCCTGACTATACCGGGGATACGCTTATCACAATGCCTTTCTGGTCTGTGCTGAAGCAGGGCATTCTGGCAGCCAAGTGGCTTGACAATTATTAGTGAGCCAGGTTACCCCCTCTCGGAACCACAGACTTAGAAATCGCCAGCTCATATACAGTGCATAAAATATATTTATATAATATATTTATATATATACCCTTATACACCATTTTAATAAAAAATATCACAAAATTCTTCTAAGTCCCTCGGGAAGAGTGAAAGACGCGCACGTTCATTTTCAGAGCTCCTAGACCTTCCTATAAGAAGTTAGCCAAAAAGTAGCTTGGAAAAACGCTTAGGTTAAGTTTCAGAGTTGCTTCTAATGTACCAAAGCTGGACTTAGACATAATTTCACTCTCACAACATTATGGCTGGTTGGAGACAGTCCGAACCACAAGTACCGGGTCCATGGTTCTGGCCGAATACTGGGGGGACGGGGACGACTCCCATTAACCCCTGACTATACCGGGGATACGCTTATCACAATGCCTTTCTGGTCTGTGCTGAAGCAGGGCATTCTGGCAACCAAGTGGCTTGACCTTTATTAGTGAGCCTGGTTAACCCCTCTCGGAACCACAGACTTAGAAATCGCCAGCTCATATACAGTGCATAAAATATATTTATATAATATATTTATATATATACCCTTATACACCATTTTAATAAAAAATATCACAAAATTCTTCTAAGTCCCTCGGGAAGAGTGAAAGACGCGCACGTTCATTTTCAGAGCTCCTAAACCTTCCTATAAGAAGTTAGCCAAAAAGTAGCTTGGAAAAACGCTTAGGTTAAGTTTCAGAGTTGCTTCTAATGTACCAAAGCTGGACTTAGACATAATTTCACTCTCACAACATTATGGCTGGTTGGAGACAGTCCGAACCACAAGTACCGGGTCCATGGTTCTGGCCGAATACTGGGGGGACGGGGACGATTCCCATTAACCCCTGACTATACCGGGGATACGCTTATCACAATGCCTTTCTGGTCTGTGCTGAAGCAGGGCATTCTGGCAACCAAGTGGCTTGACCTTTATTAGTGAGCCTGGTTAACCCCTCTCGGAACCACAGACTTAGAAATCGCCAGCTCATATACAGTGCATAAAATATATTTATATAATATATTTATATATATACCCTTATACACCATTTTAATAAAAAATATCACAAAATTCTTCTAAGTCCCTCGGGAAGAGTGAAAGACGCGCACGTTCATTTTCAGCGCTCCTAGACCTTCCTATAAGAAGTTAGCCAAAAAGTAGCTTCGAAAAACGCTTAGGTTAAGTTTCAGAGTTGCTTCTAATGTACCAAAGCTGGACTTAGACATAATTTCACTCTCACAACATTATGGCTGGTTGGAGACAGTCCGAACCACAAGTACCGGGTCGATGGTTCTGGGCGTTACCTGGGGGACGGGGACGACTCCAATTAACCCCTGACTATACCGGGGATACGCTTATCACAATGCCTTTCTGGTCTGTGCTGAAGCAGGGCATTCTGGCAGCCAAGTGGCTTGACAATTATTAGTGAGCCAGGTTACCCCCTCTCGGAACCACAGACTTAGAAATCGCCAGCTCATATACAGTGCATAAAATATATTTATATAATATATTTATATATATACCCTTATACACCATTTTAATAAAAAATATCACAAAATTCTTCTAAGTCCCTCGGGAAGAGTGAAAGACGCGCACGTTCATTTTCAGAGCTCCTAGACCTTCCTATAAGAAGTTAGCCAAAAAGTAGCTTGGAAAAACGCTTAGGTTAAGTTTCAGAGTTGCTTCTAATGTACCAAAGCTGGACTTAGACATAATTTCACTCTCACAACATTATGGCTGGTTGGAGACAGTCCGAACCACAAGTACCGGGTCCATGGTTCTGGCCGAATACTGGGGGGACGGGGACGACTCCCATTAACCCCTGACTATACCGGGGATACGCTTATCACAATGCCTTTCTGGTCTGTGCTGAAGCAGGGCATTCTGGCAACCAAGTGGCTTGACCTTTATTAGTGAGCCTGGTTAACCCCTCTCGGAACCACAGACTTAGAAATCGCCAGCTCATATACAGTGCATAAAATATATTTATATAATATATTTATATATATACCCTTATACACCATTTTAATAAAAAATATCACAAAATTCTTCTAAGTCCCTCGGGAAGAGTGAAAGACGCGCACGTTCATTTTCAGAGCTCCTAGACCTTCCTATAAGAAGTTAGCCAAAAAGTAGCTTGGAAAAACGCTTAGGTTAAGTTTCAGAGTTGCTTCTAATGTACCAAAGCTGGACTTAGACATAATTTCACTCTCACAACATTATGGCTGGTTGGAGACAGTCCGAACCACAAGTACCGGGTCCATGGTTCTGGCCGAATACTGGGGGGACGGGGACGATTCCCATTAACCCCTGACTATACCGGGGATACGCTTATCACAATGCCTTTCTGGTCTGTGCTGAAGCAGGGCATTCTGGCAGCCAAGTGGCTTGACCTTTATTAGTGAGCCTGGTTACCCCCTCTCGGAACCACAGACTTAGAAATCGCCAGCTCATATACAGTGCATAAAATATATTTATATAATATATTTATTATATACCCTTATACACCATTTTAATAAAAAATATCACAACATTCTTCTAAGTCCATCGGGAAGAGTGAAAGACGCGCACGTTCATTTTCAGAGCTCCTAGACCTTCCTATAAGAAGTTAGCCAAAAAGTAGCTTCGAAAAACGCTTAGGTTAAGTTTCAGAGTTGCTTCTAATGTACCAAAGCTGGACTTAGACATAATTTCACTCTCACAACATTATGGCTGGTTGGAGACAGTCCGAACCACAAGTACCGGGTCCATGGTTCTGGCCGTATACTGGGGGGACGGGGACGACTCCCATTAACCCCTGACTATACCGGGGATACGCTTATCACAATGCCTTTCTGGTCTGTGCTGAAGCAGGGCATTCTGGCAACCAAGTGGCTTGACCTTTATTTGTGAGCCTGGTTACCCCCTCTCGGAACCACAGACTTAGAAATCGCCAGCTCATATACAGTGCATAAAATATATTTATATAATATATTTATATATATACCCTTATACACCATTTTAATAAAAAATATCACAAAATTCTTCTAAGTCCCTCTGGAAGAGTGAAAGACGCGCACGTTCATTTTCAGAGCTCCTAGACCTTCCTATAAGAAGTTAGCCAAAAAGTAGCTTGGAAAAACGCTTAGGTTAAGTTTCAGAGTTGCTTCTAATGTACCAAAGCTGGACTTAGACATAATTTCACTCTCACAACATTATGGCTGGTTGGAGACAGTCCGAACCACAAGTACCGGGTCCATGGTTCTGGGCGTATACTGGGGGGACGGGGACGACTCCAATTAACCCCTGACTATACCGGGGATACGCTTATCACAATGCCTTTCTGGTCTGTGCTGAAGCAGGGCATTCTGGCAGCCAAGTGGCTTGACAATTATTAGTGAGCCAGGTTACCCCCTCTCGGAACCACAGACTTAGAAATCGCCAGCTCATATACAGTGCATAAAATATATTTATATAATATATTTATATATATACCCTTATACACCATTTTAATAAAAAATATCACAAAATTCTTCTAAGTCCCTCGGGAAGAGTGAAAGACGCGCACGTTCATTTTCAGAGCTCCTAGACCTTCCTATAAGAAGTTAGCCAAAAAGTAGCTTGGAAAAACGCTTAGGTTAAGTTTCAGAGTTGCTTCTAATGTACCAAAGCTGGACTTAGACATAATTTCACTCTCACAACATTATGGCTGGTTGGAGACAGTCCGAACCACAAGTACCGGGTCCATGGTTCTGGCCGAATACTGGGGGGACGGGGACGACTCCCATTAACCCCTGACTATACCGGGGATACGCTTATCACAATGCCTTTCTGGTCTGTGCTGAAGCAGGGCATTCTGGCAACCAAGTGGCTTGACCTTTATTAGTGAGCCTGGTTAACCCCTCTCGGAACCACAGACTTAGAAATCGCCAGCTCATATACAGTGCATAAAATATATTTATATAATATATTTATATATATACCCTTATACACCATTTTAATAAAAAATATCACAAAATTCTTCGAAGTCCCTCGGGAAGAGTGAAAGACGCGCACGTTCATTTTCAGAGCTCCTAGACCTTCCTATAAGAAGTTAGCCAAAAAGTAGCTTGGAAAAACGCTTAGGTTAAGTTTCAGAGTTGCTTCTAATGTACCAAAGCTGGACTTAGACATAATTTCACTCTCACAACATTATGGCTGGTTGGAGACAGTCCGAACCACAAGTACCGGGTCCATGGTTCTGGCCGAATACTGGGGGGACGGGGACGATTCCCATTAACCCCTGACTATACCGGGGATACGCTTATCACAATGCCTTTCTGGTCTGTGCTGAAGCAGGGCATTCTGGCAACCAAGTGGCTTGACCTTTATTAGTGAGCCTGGTTAACCCCTCTCGGAACCACAGACTTAGAAATCGCCAGCTCATATACAGTGCATAAAATATATTTATATAATATATTTATATATATACCCTTATACACCATTTTAATAAAAAATATCACAAAATTCTTCTAAGTCCCTCGGGAAGAGTGAAAGACGCGCACGTTCATTTTCAGCGCTCCCAGACCTTCCTATAAGAAGTTAGCCAAAAAGTAGCTTCGAAAAACGCTTAGGTTAAGTTTCAGAGTTGCTTCTAATGTAGCAAAGCTGGACTTAGACATAATTTCACTCTCACAACATTATGGCTGGTTGGAGACAGTCCGAACCACAAGTACCGGGTCCATGGTTCTGGCCGTATACTGGGGGGACGGGGGCGACTCCCATTAACCCCTGACTATACCGGGGATACGCTTATCACAATGCCTTTCTGGTCTGTGCTGAAGCAGGGCATTCTGGAAACCAAGTGGCTTGACCTTTATTAGTGAGCCTGGTTACCCCCTCTCGGAACCACAGACTTAGAAATCGCCAGCTCATATACAGTGCATAAAATATATTTATATATATACCCTTATACACCATTTTAATAAAAAATATCACATAATTCTTCTAAGTCCCTCGGGAAGAGTGAAAGACGCGCACGTTCATTTTCAGCGCTCCTAGACCTTCCTTTAAGAAGTTAGCCAAAAAGTAGCTTCGAAAAACGCTTAGGTTAAGTTTCAGAGTTGCTTCTAATGTACCAAAGCTGGACTTAGACATAATTTCACTCTCACAACATTATGGCTGGTTGGAGACAGTCCGAACCACAAGTACCGGGTCGATGGTTCTGGGCGTATACTGGGGGGACGGGGACGACTCCCATTAACCCCTGACTATACCGGGGATACGCTTATCACAATGCCTTTCTGGTCTGTGCTGAAGCAGGGCATTCTGGCAGCCAAGTGGCTTGACCTTTATTAGTGAGCCTGGTTACCCCCTCTCGGAACCACAGACTTAGAAATCGCCAGCTCATATACAGTGCATTAAATATATTTATATAATATATTTATATATATATACCCTTATACACCATTTTAATAAAAAATATCACAAAATTCTTCTAAGTCCCTCGGGAAGAGTGAAAGACGCGCACGTTCATTTTCAGCGCTCCCAGACCTTCCTATAAGAAGTTAGCCAAAAAGTAGCTTCGAAAAACGCTTAGGTTAAGTTTCAGAGTTGCTTCTAATGTACCAAAGCTGGACTTAGACATAATTTGACTCTCACAACATTATGGCTGGTTGGAGACAGTCCGAACCACAAGTACCGGGTCGATGGTTCTGGGCGTATACTGGGGGGACGGGGACGACTCCCATTAACCCCTGACTATACCGGGGATAAGCTTATCACAATGCCTTTCTGGTCTGTGCTGAAGCAGGGCATTCTGGCAGCCAAGTGGCTTGACCTTTATTAGTGAGCCTGGTTAACCCCTCTCGGAACCACAGACTTAGAAATCGCCAGCTCATATACAGTGCATAAAATATATTTATATAATATATTTATATATATACCCTTATACACCATTTTAATAAAAAATATCACAAAATTCTTCTAAGTCCCTCGGGAAGAGTGAAAGACGCGTACGTTCATTTTCAGAGCTCCTAGACCTTCCTATAAGAAGTTAGCCAAAAAGTAGCTTCGAAAAACGCTTAGGTTAAGTTTCAGAGTTGCTTCTAATGTACCAAAGCTGGACTTAGACATAATTTCACTCTCACAACATTATGGCTGGTTGGAGACAGTCTGAACCACAAGTACCGGGTCGATGGTTCTGGGCGTATACTGGGGGGACGGGGACGACTCCCATTAACCCCTGACTATACCGGGGATACGCTTATCACAATGCCATTCTGGTCTGTGCTGAAGCAGGGCATTCTGGCAGCCAAGTGGCTTGACCTTTATTAGTGAGCCTGGTTACCCCCTCTCGGAACCACAGACTTAAAAATCGCCAGCTCATATACAGTGCATAAAATATATTTATATAATATATTTATATATATACCCTTATACACCATTTTAATAAAAAATATCACAAAATTCTTCTAAGTCCCTCGGGAAGAGTGAAAGACGCGCACGTTCATTTTCAGCGCTCCTAGACCTTCCTATAAGAAGTTAGCCAAAAAGTAGCTTCGAAAAACGCTTAGGTTAAGTTTCAGAGTTGCTTCTAATGTACCAAAGCTGGACTTAGACATAATTTCACTCTCACAACATTATGGCTGGTTGGAGACAGTCCGAACCACAAGTACCGGGTCGATGGTTCTGGGCGTATACTTGGGGGGACGGGGACGACTCCCATTAACCCCTGACTATACCGGGGATAAGCTTATCACAATGCCTTTCTGGTCTGTGCTGAAGCAGGGCATTCTGGCAGCCAAGTGGCTTGACCTTTATTAGTGAGCCTGGTTAACCCCTCTCGGAACCACAGACTTAGAAATCGCCAGCTCATATACAGTGCATAAAATATATATATATAATATATTTATATATATACCCTTATACACCATTTTAATAAAAAATATCACAAAATTCTTCTAAGTCCCTCGGGAAGAGTGAAAGACGCGCACGTTCATTTTCAGAGCTCCTAGACCTTCCTATAAGAAGTTAGCCAAAAAGTAGCTTCGAAAAACGCTTAGGTTAAGTTTCAGAGTTGCTTCTAATGTACCAAAGCTGGACTTAGACATAATTTCACTCTCACAACATTATGGCTGGTTGGAGACAGTCCGAACCACAAGTACCGGGTCGATGGTTCTGGGCGTATACTGGGGGGACGGGGACGACTCCCATTAACCCCTGACTATACCGGGGATAAGCTTATCACAATGCCTTTCTGGTCTGTGCTGAAGCAGGGCATTCTGGCAGCCAAGTGGCTTGACAATTATTAGTGAGCCAGGTTACCCCCTCTCGGAACCACAGACTTAGAAATCGCCAGCTCATATACAGTGCATAAAATATATTTATATAATATATTTATATATATACCCTTATACACCATTTTAATAAAAAATATCACAAAATTCTTCTAAGTCCCTCGGGAAGAGTGAAAGACGCGCACGTTCATTTTCAGAGCTCCTAGACCTTCCTATAAGAAGTTAGCCAAAAAGTAGCTTGGAAAAACGCTTAGGTTAAGTTTCAGAGTTGCTTCTAATGTACCAAAGCTGGACTTAGACATAATTTCACTCTCACAACATTATGGCTGGTTGGAGACAGTCCGAACCACAAGTACCGGGTCCATGGTTCTGGCCGAATACTGGGGGGACGGGGACGACTCCCATTAACCCCTGACTATACCGGGGATACGCTTATCACAATGCCTTTCTGGTCTGTGCTGAAGCAGGGCATTCTGGCAACCAAGTGGCTTGACCTTTATTAGTGAGCCTGGTTAACCCCTCTCGGAACCACAGACTTAGAAATCGCCAGCTCATATACAGTGCATAAAATATATTTATATAATATATTTATATATATACCCTTATACACCATTTTAATAAAAAATATCACAAAATTCTTCTAAGTCCCTCGGGAAGAGTGAAAGACGCGCACGTTCATTTTCAGAGCTCCTAGACCTTCCTATAAGAAGTTAGCCAAAAAGTAGCTTGGAAAAACGCTTAGGTTAAGTTTCAGAGTTGCTTCTAATGTACCAAAGCTGGACTTAGACATAATTTCACTCTCACAACATTATGGCTGGTTGGAGACAGTCCGAACCACAAGTACCGGGTCCATGGTTCTGGCCGAATACTGGGGGGACGGGGACGATTCCCATTAACCCCTGACTATACCGGGGATACGCTTATCACAATGCCTTTCTGGTCTGTGCTGAAGCAGGGCATTCTGGCAGCCAAGTGGCTTGACCTTTATTAGTGAGCCTGGTTACCCCCTCTCGGAACCACAGACTTAGAAATCGCCAGCTCATATACAGTGCATAAAATATATTTATATAATATATTTATTATATACCCTTATACACCATTTTAATAAAAAATATCACAACATTCTTCTAAGTCCATCGGGAAGAGTGAAAGACGCGCACGTTCATTTTCAGAGCTCCTAGACCTTCCTATAAGAAGTTAGCCAAAAAGTAGCTTCGAAAAACGCTTAGGTTAAGTTTCAGAGTTGCTTCTAATGTACCAAAGCTGGACTTAGACATAATTTCACTCTCACAACATTATGGCTGGTTGGAGACAGTCCGAACCACAAGTACCGGGTCCATGGTTCTGGCCGTATACTGGGGGGACGGGGACGACTCCCATTAACCCCTGACTATACCGGGGATACGCTTATCACAATGCCTTTCTGGTCTGTGCTGAAGCAGGGCATTCTGGCAACCAAGTGGCTTGACCTTTATTTGTGAGCCTGGTTACCCCCTCTCGGAACCACAGACTTAGAAATCGCCAGCTCATATACAGTGCATAAAATATATTTATATAATATATTTATATATATACCCTTATACACCATTTTAATAAAAAATATCACAAAATTCTTCTAAGTCCCTCTGGAAGAGTGAAAGACGCGCACGTTCATTTTCAGAGCTCCTAGACCTTCCTATAAGAAGTTAGCCAAAAAGTAGCTTGGAAAAACGCTTAGGTTAAGTTTCAGAGTTGCTTCTAATGTACCAAAGCTGGACTTAGACATAATTTCACTCTCACAACATTATGGCTGGTTGGAGACAGTCCGAACCACAAGTACCGGGTCCATGGTTCTGGGCGTATACTGGGGGGACGGGGACGACTCCAATTAACCCCTGACTATACCGGGGATACGCTTATCACAATGCCTTTCTGGTCTGTGCTGAAGCAGGGCATTCTGGCAGCCAAGTGGCTTGACAATTATTAGTGAGCCAGGTTACCCCCTCTCGGAACCACAGACTTAGAAATCGCCAGCTCATATACAGTGCATAAAATATATTTATATAATATATTTATATATATACCCTTATACACCATTTTAATAAAAAATATCACAAAATTCTTCTAAGTCCCTCGGGAAGAGTGAAAGACGCGCACGTTCATTTTCAGAGCTCCTAGACCTTCCTATAAGAAGTTAGCCAAAAAGTAGCTTGGAAAAACGCTTAGGTTAAGTTTCAGAGTTGCTTCTAATGTACCAAAGCTGGACTTAGACATAATTTCACTCTCACAACATTATGGCTGGTTGGAGACAGTCCGAACCACAAGTACCGGGTCCATGGTTCTGGCCGAATACTGGGGGGACGGGGACGACTCCCATTAACCCCTGACTATACCGGGGATACGCTTATCACAATGCCTTTCTGGTCTGTGCTGAAGCAGGGCATTCTGGAAACCAAGTGGCTTGACCTTTATTAGTGAGCCTGGTTACCCCCTCTCGGAACCACAGACTTAGAAATCGCCAGCTCATATACAGTGCATAAAATATATTTCTATATATACCCTTATACACCATTTTAATAAAAAATATCACAAAATTCTTCTAAGTCCCTCGGGAAGAGTGAAAGACGCGCACGTTCATTTTCAGTGCTCCTAGACCTTCCTATAAAAAGTTAGCCAAAAAGTAGCTTCGAAAAACGCTTAGGTTAAGTTTCAGAGTTGCTTCTAATGTACCAAAGCTGGACTTAGACATAATTTCACTCTCACAACATTATGGCTGGTTGGAGACAGTCCGAACCACAAGTACCGGGTCGATGGTTCTGGGCGTATACTGGGGGGACGGGGACGACTCCCATGAACCCCTGACTATACCGGGGATACGCTTATCACAATGCCTTTCTGGTCTGTGCTGAAGCAGGGCATTCTGGCAGCCAAGTGGCTTGACCTTTATTAGTGAGCCTGGTTACCCCCTCTCGGAACCACAGACTTAGAAATCGCCAGCTCATATACAGTGCATAAAATATATTTATATATATACCCTTATACACCATTTTAATAAAAAATATCACAAAATTCTTCTACAGTAAGTCCCTCGGGAAGAGTGAAAGATGCGGACGTTCATTTTCAGAGCTCCTAGACCTTCCTATAAGAAGTTAGCCAAAAAGTAGCTTCGAAAAACGCTTAGGTTAAGTTTCAGAGTTGCTTCTAATGTACCAAAGCTGGACTTAGACATAATTTGACTCTCACAACATTATGGCTGGTTGGAGATAGTCAGAACCACAAGTACCGGGTCCATGGTTCTGGGCGTATACTGGGGGGGACGGGGACGACTCCCATTAACCACTGACTATACCGGGGATACGCTTATCACAATGCCTTTCTGATCTGTGCTGAAGCAGGGCATTCTGGCAGCCAAGTGGCTTGACCTTTATTAGTGAGCCTGGTTACCCCCTCTCGGAACCACAGACATAGAAATCGCCAGCTCATATACAGTGCATAAAATATATTTATATATATATACCCTTATACACCATTTTAATAAAAAATATCACAAAATTCTTCTAAGTCCCTCGGGAAAAGTGAAAGACGCGCACGTTCATTTTCAGCGCTCCTAGACCTTCCTATAAGAAGTTAGCCAAAAAGTAGCTTCGAAAAACGCTTAGGTTAAGTTTCAGAGTTGCTTCTAATGTACCAAAGCTGGACTTAGACATAATTTCACTCTCACAACATTATGGCTGGTTGGAGACAGTCCGAACCACAAGTACCGGGTCCATGGTTCTGGGCGTATACTGGGGGGGACGGGGACGACTCCCATTAACCCCTGACTATACCGGGGATACGCTTATCACAATGCCTTTCTGGTCTGTGCTGAAGCAGGGCATTCTGGAAACCAAGTGGCTTGACCTTTATTAGTGAGCCTGGTTACCCCCTCTCGGAACCACAGACTTAGAAATCGCCAGCTCATATACAGTGCATAAAATATATTTATATATATACAGTACCCTTATACACCATTTTAATAAAAAATATCACAAAATTCTTCTAAGTCCCTCGGGAAAAGTGAAAGACGCGCACGTTCATTTTCAGCGCTCCTAGACCTTCCTATAAGAAGTTAGCCAAAAAGTAGCTTCGAAAAACGCTTAGGTTAAGTTTCAGAGTTGCTTCTAATGTACCAAAGCTGGACTTAGACATAATTTCACTCTCACAACATTATGGCTGGTTGGAGACAGTCCGAACCACAAGTACCGGGTCCATGGTTCTGGGCGTATACTGGGGGGGACGGGGACGACTCCCATTAACCCCTGACTATACCGGGGATACGCTTATCACAATGCCTTTCTGGTCTGTGCTGAAGCAGGGCATTCTGGAAACCAAGTGGCTTGACCTTTATTAGTGAGCCTGGTTACCCCCTCTCGGAACCACAGACTTAGAAATCGCCAGCTCATATACAGTGCATAAAATATATTTATATATATACAGTACCCTTATACACCATTTTAATAAAAAATATCACAAAATTCTTCTAAGTCCCTCGGGGAGAGTGAAAGACGCGCACGTTCATTTTCAGCGCTCCTAGACCTTCCTATAAGAAGTTAGCCAAAAAGTAGCTTCGAAAAACGCTTAGGTTAAGTTTCAGAGTTGCTTCTAATGTACCAAAGCTGGACTTAGACATAATTTCACTCTCACAACATTATGGCTGGTTGGAGACAGTCCGAACCACAAGTACCGGGTCCATGGTTCTGGGCGTATACTGGGGGGACGGGGACGACTCCCATTAACCCCTGACTATACCGGGGATACGCTTATCACAATGCCTTTCTGGTCTGTGCTGAAGCAGGGCATTCTGGCAGCCAAGTGGCTTGACCTTTATTAGTGAGCCTGGTTACCCCCTCTCGGAACCACAGACTTAGAAATCGCCAGCTCATATACAGTGCATAAAATATATTTCTATATATACCCTTATACACCATTTTAATAAAAAATATCACAAAATTCTTCTAAGTCCCTCGGGAAGAGTGAAAGACGCGCACGTTCATTTTCAGTGCTCCTAGACCTTCCTATAAAAAGTTAGCCAAAAAGTAGCTTCGAAAAACGCTTAGGTTAAGTTTCAGAGTTGCTTCTAATGTACCAAAGCTGGACTTAGACATAATTTCACTCTCACAACATTATGGCTGGTTGGAGACAGTCCGAACCACAAGTACCGGGTCCATGGTTCTGGGCGTATACTGGGGGGGACGGGGACGACTCCCATTAACCCCTGACTATACCGGGGATACGCTTATCACAATGCCTTTCTGGTCTGTGCTGAAGCAGGGCATTCTGGAAACCAAGTGGCTTGACCTTTATTAGTGAGCCTGGTTACCCCCTCTCGGAACCACAGACTTAGAAATCGCCAGCTCATATACAGTGCATAAAATATATTTATATATATACCCTTATACACCATTTTAATAAAAAATATCACAAAATTCTTCTAAGTCCCTCGGGAAGAGTGAAAGACGCGCACGTTCATTTTCAGCGCTCCTAGACCTTCCTATAAGAAGTTAGCCAAAAAGTAGCTTCGAAAAACGCTTAGGTTAAGTTTCAGAGTTGCTTCTAATGTACCAAAGCTGGACTTAGACATAATTTCACTCTCACAACATTATGGCTGGTTGGAGACAGTCCGAACCACAAGTACCGGGTCCATGGTTCTGGGCGTATACTGGGGGGGACGGGGACGAATCCCATTAACCCCTGACTATACCGGGGATACGCTTATCACAATGCCTTTCTGGTCTGTGCTGAAGCAGGGCATTCTGGAAACCAAGTGGCTTGACCTTTATTAGTGAGCCTGGTTACCCCCTCTCGGAACCACAGACTTAGAAATCGCCAGCTCATATACAGTGCATAAAATATATTTCTATATATACCCTTATACACCATTTTAATAAAAAATATCACAAAATTCTTCTAAGTCCCTCAGGAAGAGTAAAAGACGCGCACGTTCATTTTCAGAGATCCTAGACCTTCCTATAAGAAGTTAGCCAAAAAGTAGCTTCGAAAAACGCTTAGGTTAAGTTTCAGAGTTGCTTCTAATGTACCAAAGCTGGACTTAGACATAATTTGACTCTCACAACATTATGGCTGGTTGGAGACAGTCAGAACCACAAGTACCGGGTCCATGGTTCTGGGCGTATACTGGGGGGGACGGGGACGACTCCCATTAACCACTGACTATACCGGGGATACGCTTATCACAATGCCTTTCTGATCTGTGCTGAAGCAGGGCATTCTGGCAGCCAAGTGGCTTGACCTTTATTAGTGAGCCTGGTTACCCCCTCTTGGAACCACAGACATAGAAATCGCCAGCTCATATACAGTGCATAAAATATATTTATATATATATACCCTTATACACCATTTTAATAAAAAATATCACAAAATTCTTCTAAGTCCCTCGGGAAGAGTGAAAGACGCGCACGTTCATTTTCAGTGCTCCTAGACCTTCCTATAAAAAGTTAGCCAAAAAGTAGCTTCGAAAAACGCTTAGGTTAAGTTTCAGAGTTGCTTCTAATGTTCCAAAGCTGGACTTAGACATAATTTCACTCTCACAACATTATGGCTGGTTGGAGACAGTCCGAACCACAAGTACCGGGTCCATGGTTCTGGGCGTATACTGGGGGGGACGGGGACGACTCCCATTAACCCCTGACTATACCGGGGATACGCTTATCACAATGCCTTTCTGGTCTGTGCTGAAGCAGGGCATTCTGGAAACCAAGTGGCTTGACCTTTATTAGTGAGCCTGGTTACCCCCTCTCGGAACCACAGACTTAGAAATCGCCAGCTCATATACAGTGCATAAAATATATTTATATATATACCCTTATACACCATTTTAATAAAAAATATCACAAAATTCTTCTAAGTCCCTCGGGAAGAGTGAAAGACGCGCACGTTCATTTTCAGCGCTCCTAGACCTTCCTATAAGAAGTTAGCCAAAAAGTAGCTTCGAAAAACGCTTAGGTTAAGTTTCAGAGTTGCTTCTAATGTACCAAAGCTGGACTTAGACATAATTTCACTCTCACAACATTATGGCTGGTTGGAGACAGTCCGAACCACAAGTACCGGGTCCATGGTTCTGGGCGTATACTGGGGGGGACGGGGACGACTCCCATTAACCACTGACTATACCGGGGATACGCTTATCACAATGCCTTTCTGATCTGTGCTGAAGCAGGGCATTCTGGCAGCCAAGTGGCTTGACCTTTATTAGTGAGCCTGGTTACCCCCTCTTGGAACCACAGACATAGAAATCGCCAGCTCATATACAGTGCATAAAATATATTTATATATATATACCCTTATACACCATTTTAATAAAAAATATCACAAAATTCTTCTAAGTCCCTCGGGAAGAGTGAAAGACGCGCACGTTCATTTTCAGTGCTCCTAGACCTTCCTATAAAAAGTTAGCCAAAAAGTAGCTTCGAAAAACGCTTAGGTTAAGTTTCAGAGTTGCTTCTAATGTACCAAAGCTGGACTTAGACATAATTTCACTCTCACAACATTATGGCTGGTTGGAGACAGTCCGAACCACAAGTACCGGGTCCATGGTTCTGGGCGTATACTGGGGGGGACGGGGACGACTCCCATTAACCCCTGACTATACCGGGGATACGCTTATCACAATGCCTTTCTGGTCTGTGCTGAAGCAGGGCATTCTGGAAACCAAGTGGCTTGACCTTTATTAGTGAGCCTGGTTACCCCCTCTCGGAACCACAGACTTAGAAATCGCCAGCTCATATACAGTGCATAAAATATATTTATATATATACCCTTATACACCATTTTAATAAAAAATATCACAAAATTCTTCTAAGTCCCTCGGGAAGAGTGAAAGACGCGCACGTTCATTTTCAGCGCTCCTAGACCTTCCTATAAGAAGTTAGCCAAAAAGTAGCTTCGAAAAACGCTTAGGTTAAGTTTCAGAGTTGCTTCTAATGTACCAAAGCTGGACTTAGACATAATTTCACTCTCACAACATTATGGCTGGTTGGAGACAGTCCGAACCACAAGTACCGGGTCCATGGTTCTGGGCGTATACTGGGGGGGACGGGGACGAATCCCATTAACCCCTGACTATACCGGGGATACGCTTATCACAATGCCTTTCTGGTCTGTGCTGAAGCAGGGCATTCTGGAAACCAAGTGGCTTGACCTTTATTAGTGAGCCTGGTTACCCCCTCTCGGAACCACAGACTTAGAAATCGCCAGCTCATATACAGTGCATAAAATATATTTCTATATATACCCTTATACACCATTTTAATAAAAAATATCACAAAATTCTTCTAAGTCCCTCGGGAAGAGTGAAAGACGCGCACGTTCATTTTCAGTGCTCCTAGACCTTCCTATAAAAAGTTAGCCAAAAAGTAGCTTCGAAAAACGCTTAGGTTAAGTTTCAGAGTTGCTTCTAATGTACCAAAGCTGGACTTAGACATAATTTCACTCTCACAACATTATGGCTGGTTGGAGACAGTCCGAACCACAAGTACCGGGTCCATGGTTCTGGGCGTATACTGGGGGGGACGGGGATGACTCCCATTAACCCCTGACTATACCGGGGATACGCTTATCACAATGCCTTTCTGGTCTGTGCTGAAGCAGGGCATTCTGGAAACCAAGTGGCTTGACCTTTATTAGTGAGCCTGGTTACCCCCTCTCGGAACCACAGACTTAGAAATCGCCAGCTCATATACAGTGCATAAAATATATTTCTATATATACCCTTATACACCATTTTAATAAAAAATATCACAAAATTCTTCTAAGTCCCTCGGGAAGAGTGAAAGACGCGCACGTTCATTTTCAGTGCTCCTAGACCTTCCTATAAAAAGTTAGCCAAAAAGTAGCTTCGAAAAACGCTTAGGTTAAGTTTCAGAGTTGCTTCTAATGTACCAAAGCTGGACTTAGACATAATTTCACTCTCACAACATTATGGCTGGTTGGAGACAGTCCGAACCACAAGTACCGGGTCCATGGTTCTGGGCGTATACTGGGGGGGACGGGGACGACTCCCATTAACCCCTGACTATACCGGGGATACGCTTATCACAATGCCTTTCTGGTCTGTGCTGAAGCAGGGCATTCTGGAAACCAAGTGGCTTGACCTTTATTAGTGAGCCTGGTTACCCCCTCTCGGAACCACAGACTTAGAAATCGCCAGCTCATATACAGTGCATAAAATATATTTATATATATACCCTTATACACCATTTTAATAAAAAATATCACAAAATTCTTCTAAGTCCCTCGGGAAGAGTGAAAGACGCGCACGTTCATTTTTAGCGCTCCTAGACCTTCCTATAAGAAGTTAGCCAAAAAGTAGCTTCGAAAAACGCTTAGGTTAAGTTTCAGAGTTGCTTCTAATGTACCAAAGCTGGACTTAGACATAATTTCACTCTCACAACATTATGGCTGGTTGGAGACAGTCCGAACCACAAGTACCGGGTCCATGGTTCTGGGCGTATACTGGGGGGGACGGGGACGAATCCCATTAACCCCTGACTATACCGGGGATACGCTTATCACAATGCCTTTCTGGTCTGTGCTGAAGCAGGGCATTCTGGAAACCAAGTGGCTTGACCTTTATTAGTGAGCCTGGTTACCCCCTCTCGGAACCACAGACTTAGAAATCGCCAGCTCATATACAGTGCATAAAATATATTTATATATATACCCTTATACACCATTTTAATAAAAAATATCACAAAATTCTTCTAAGTCCCTCAGGAAGAGTGAAAGACGCGCACGTTCATTTTTAGCGCTCCTAGACCTTCCTATAAGAAGTTAGCCAAAAAGTAGCTTCGAAAAACGCTTAGGTTAAGTTTCAGAGTTGCTTCTAATGTACCAAAGCTGGACTTAGACATAATTTCACTCTCACAACATTATGGCTGGTTGGAGACAGTCCGAACCACAAGTACCGGGTCCATGGTTCTGGGCGTATACTGGGGGGGACGGGGACGACTCCCATTAACCCCTGACTATACCGGGGATACGCTTATCACAATGCCTTTCTGGTCTGTGCTGAAGCAGGGCATTCTGGAAACCAAGTGGCTTGACCTTTATTAGTGAGCCTGGTTACCCCCTCTCGGAACCACAGACTTAGAAATCGCCAGCTCATATACAGTGCATAAAATATATTTATATATATACCCTTATACACCATTTTAATAAAAAATATCACAAAATTCTTCTAAGTCCCTCGGGAAGAGTGAAAGACGCGCACGTTCATTTTCAGCGCTCCTAGACCTTCCTATAAGAAGTTAGCCAAAAAGTAGCTTCGAAAAACGCTTAGGTTAAGTTTCAGAGTTGCTTCTAATGTACCAAAGCTGGACTTAGACATAATTTCACTCTCACAACATTATGGCTGGTTGGAGACAGTCCGAACCACAAGTACCGGGTCCATGGTTCTGGGCGTATACTGGGGGGGACGGGGACGAATCCCATTAACCCCTGACTATACCGGGGATACGCTTATCACAATGCCTTTCTGGTCTGTGCTGAAGCAGGGCATTCTGGAAACCAAGTGGCTTGACCTTTATTAGTGAGCCTGGTTACCCCCTCTCGGAACCACAGACTTAGAAATCGCCAGCTCATATACAGTGCATAAAATATATTTCTATATATACCCTTATACACCATTTTAATAAAAAATATCACAAAATTCTTCTAAGTCCCTCGGGAAGAGTGAAAGACGCGCACGTTCATTTTCAGTGCTCCTAAACCTTCCTATAAAAAGTTAGCCAAAAAGTAGCTTCGAAAAACGCTTAGGTTAAGTTTCAGAGTTGCTTCTAATGTACCAAAGCTGGACTTAGACATAATTTCACTCTCACAACATTATGGCTGGTTGGAGACAGTCCGAACCACAAGTACCGGGTCCATGGTTCTGGGCGTATACTGGGGGGGACGGGGACGACTCCCATTAACCCCTGACTATACCGGGGATACGCTTATCACAATGCCTTTCTGGTCTGTGCTGAAGCAGGGCATTCTGGAAACCAAGTGGCTTGACCTTTATTAGTGAGCCTGGTTACCCCCTCTCGGAACCACAGACTTAGAAATCGCCAGCTCATATACAGTGCATAAAATATATTTCTATATATACCCTTATACACCATTTTAATAAAAAATATCACAAAATTCTTCTAAGTCCCTCGGGAAGAGTGAAAGACGCGCACGTTCATTTTCAGTGCTCCTAGACCTTCCTATAAAAAGTTAGCCAAAAAGTAGCTTCGAAAAACGCTTAGGTTAAGTTTCAGAGTTGCTTCTAATGTACCAAAGCTGGACTTAGACATAATTTCACTCTCACAACATTATGGCTGGTTGGAGACAGTCCGAACCACAAGTACCGGGTCCATGGTTCTGGGCGTATACTGGGGGGGACGGGGACGACTCCCATTAACCCCTGACTATACCGGGGATACGCTTATCACAATGCCTTTCTGGTCTGTGCTGAAGCAGGGCATTCTGGAAACCAAGTGGCTTGACCTTTATTAGTGAGCCTGGTTACCCCCTCTCGGAACCACAGACTTAGAAATCGCCAGCTCATATACAGTGCATAAAATATATTTATATATATACCCTTATACACCATTTTAATAAAAAATATCACAAAATTCTTCTAAGTCCCTCGGGAAGAGTGAAAGACGCGCACGTTCATTTTCAGCGCTCCTAGTCCTTCCTATAAGAAGTTAGCCAAAAAGTAGCTTCGAAAAACGCTTAGGTTAAGTTTCAGAGTTGCTTCTAATGTACCAAAGCTGGACTTAGACATAATTTCACTCTCACAACATTATGGCTGGTTGGAGACAGTCCGAACCACAAGTACCGGGTCCATGGTTCTGGGCGTATACTGGGGGGACGGGGACGACTCCCATTAACCCCTGACTATACCGGGGATACGCTTATCACAATGCCTTTCTGGTCTGTGCTGAAGCAGGGCATTCTGGCAGCCAAGTGTCTTGACCTTTATTAGTGAGCCTGGTTACCCCCTCTCGGAACCACAGACTTAGAAATCGCCAGCTCATATACAGTGCATAAAATATATTTCTATATATACCCTTATACACCATTTTAATAAAAAATATCACAAAATTCTTCTAAGTCCCTCGGGAAAAGTGAAAGACGCGCACGTTCATTTTCAGCGCTCCTAGACCTTCCTATAAGAAGTTAGCCAAAAAGTAGCTTCGAAAAACGCTTAGGTTAAGTTTCAGAGTTGCTTCTAATGTATCAAAGCTGGACTTAGACATAATTTCACTCTCACAACATTATGGCTGGTTGGAGACAGTCCGAACCACAAATACCGGGTCGATGGTTCTGGGCGTATACTGGGGGGACGGGGACGACTTCCATGAACCCCTGACTATACCGGGGATACGCTTATCACAATGCCTTTCTGGTCTGTGCTGAAGCAGGGCATTCTGGAAACCAAGTGGCTTGACCTTTATTAGTGAGCCTGGTTACCCCCTCTCGGAACCACAGACTTAGAAATCGCCAGCTCATATACAGTGCATAAAATATATTTATATATATACCCTTATACACCATTTTAATAAAAAATATCACAAAATTCTTCTAAGTCCCTCGGGAAAAGTGAAAGACGCGCACGTTCATTTTCAGCGCTCCTAGACCTTCCTATAAGAAGTTAGCCAAAAAGTAGCTTCGAAAAACGCTTAGGTTAAGTTTCAGAGTTGCTTCTAATGTACCAAAGCTGGACTTAGACATAATTTCACTCTCACAACATTATGGCTGGTTGGAGACAGTCCGAACCACAAGTACCGGGTCCATGGTTCTGGGCGTATACTGGGGGGACGGGGACGACTCCCATTAACCCCTGACTATACCGGGGATACGCTTATCACAATGCCTTTCTGGTCTGTGCTGAAGCAGGGCATTCTGGAAACCAAGTGGCTTGACCTTTATTAGTGAGCCTGGTTACCCCCTCTCGGAACCACAGACTTAGAAATCGCCAGCTCATATACAGTGCATAAAATATATTTATATATATACCCTTATACACCATTTTAATAAAAAATATCACAAAATTCTTCTAAGTCCCTCGGGAAGAGTGAAAGACGCGCACGTTCATTTTCAGCGCTCCTAGTCCTTCCTATAAGAAGTTAGCCAAAAAGTAGCTTCGAAAAACGCTTAGGTTAAGTTTCAGAGTTGCTTCTAATGTACCAAAGCTGGACTTAGACATAATTTCACTCTCACAACATTATGGCTGGTTGGAGACAGTCCGAACCACAAGTACCGGGTCCATGGTTCTGGGCGTATACTGGGGGGACGGGGACGACTCCCATTAACCCCTGACTATACCGGGGATACGCTTATCACAATGCCTTTCTGGTCTGTGCTGAAGCAGGGCATTCTGGCAGCCAAGTGTCTTGACCTTTATTAGTGAGCCTGGTTACCCCCTCTCGGAACCACAGACTTAGAAATCGCCAGCTCATATACAGTGCATAAAATATATTTCTATATATACCCTTATACACCATTTTAATAAAAAATATCACAAAATTCTTCTAAGTCCCTCGGGAAAAGTGAAAGACGCGCACGTTCATTTTCAGCGCTCCTAGACCTTCCTATAAGAAGTTAGCCAAAAAGTAGCTTCGAAAAACGCTTAGGTTAAGTTTCAGAGTTGCTTCTAATGTATCAAAGCTGGACTTAGACATAATTTCACTCTCACAACATTATGGCTGGTTGGAGACAGTCCGAACCACAAATACCGGGTCGATGGTTCTGGGCGTATACTGGGGGGACGGGGACGACTTCCATGAACCCCTGACTATACCGGGGATACGCTTATCACAATGCCTTTCTGGTCTGTGCTGAAGCAGGGCATTCTGGAAACCAAGTGGCTTGACCTTTATTAGTGAGCCTGGTTACCCCCTCTCGGAACCACAGACTTAGAAATCGCCAGCTCATATACAGTGCATAAAATATATTTATATATATACCCTTATACACCATTTTAATAAAAAATATCACAAAATTCTTCTAAGTCCCTCGGGAAAAGTGAAAGACGCGCACGTTCATTTTCAGCGCTCCTAGACCTTCCTATAAGAAGTTAGCCAAAAAGTAGCTTCGAAAAACGCTTAGGTTAAGTTTCAGAGTTGCTTCTAATGTACCAAAGCTGGACTTAGACATAATTTCACTCTCACAACATTATGGCTGGTTGGAGACAGTCCGAACCACAAGTACCGGGTCCATGGTTCTGGGCGTATACTGGGGGGACGGGGGGGACTCCCATTAACCCCTGACTATACCGGGGATACGCTTATCACAATGCCTTTCTGGTCTGTGCTGAAGCAGGGCATTCTGGAAACCAAGTGGCTTGACCTTTATTAGTGAGCCTGGTTACCCCCTCTCGGAACCACAGACTTAGAAATCGCCAGCTCATATACAGTGCATAAAATATATTTATATATATACCCTTATACACCATTTTAATAAAAAATATCACAAAATTCTTCTAAGTCCCTCGGGAAGAGTGAAAGACGCGCACGTTCATTTTCAGCGCTCCTAGACCTTCCTATAAGAAGTTAGCCAAAAAGTAGCTTCGAAAAACGCTTAGGTTAAGTTTCAGAGTTGCTTCTAATGTACCAAAGCTGGACTTAGACATAATTTCACTCTCACAACATTATGGCTGGTTGGAGACAGTCCGAACCACAAGTACCGGGTCCATGGTTCTGGGCGTATACTGGGGGGGACGGGGACGAATCCCATTAACCCCTGACTATACCGGGGATACGCTTATCACAATGCCTTTCTGGTCTGTGCTGAAGCAGGGCATTCTGGAAACCAAGTGGCTTGACCTTTATTAGTGAGCCTGGTTACCCCCTCTCGGAACCACAGACTTAGAAATCGCCAGCTCATATACAGTGCATAAAATATATTTCTATATATACCCTTATACACCATTTTAATAAAAAATATCACAAAATTCTTCTAAGTCCCTCGGGAAGAGTGAAAGACGCGCACGTTCATTTTCAGTGCTCCTAGACCTTCCTATAAAAAGTTAGCCAAAAAGTAGCTTCGAAAAACGCTTAGGTTAAGTTTCAGAGTTGCTTCTAATGTACCAAAGCTGGACTTAGACATAATTTCCCTCTCACAACATTATGGCTGGTTGGAGACAGTCCGAACCACAAGTACCGGGTCCATGGTTCTGGGCGTATACTGGGGGGACGGGGACGACTCCCATTAACCCCTGACTATACCGGGGATACGCTTATCACAATGCCTTTCTGGTCTGTGCTGAAGCAGGGCATTCTGGAAACCAAGTGGCTTGACCTTTATTAGTGAGCCTGGTTACCCCCTCTCGGAACCACAGACTTAGAAATCGCCAGCTCATATACAGTGCATAAAATATATTTATATATATACCCTTATACACCATTTTAATAAAAAATATCACAAAATTCTTCTAAGTCCCTCGGGAAGAGTGAAAGACGCGCACGTTCATTTTCAGCGCTCCTAGACCTTCCTATAAGAAGTTAGCCAAAAAGTAGCTTCGAAAAACGCTTAGGTTAAGTTTCAGAGTTGCTTCTAATGTACCAAAGCTGGACTTAGACATAATTTCACTCTCACAACATTATGGCTGGTTGGAGACAGTCCGAACCACAAGTACCGGGTCCATGGTTCTGGGCGTATACTGGGGGGGACGGGGACGAATCCCATTAACCCCTGACTATACCGGGGATACGCTTATCACAATGCCTTTCTGGTCTGTGCTGAAGCAGGGCATTCTGGAAACCAAGTGGCTTGACCTTTATTAGTGAGCCTGGTTACCCCCTCTCGGAACCACAGACTTAGAAATCGCCAGCTCATATACAGTGCATAAAATATATTTCTATATATACCCTTATACACCATTTTAATAAAAAATATCACAAAATTCTTCTAAGTCCCTCGGGAAGAGTGAAAGACGCGCACGTTCATTTTCAGTGCTCCTAGACCTTCCTATAAAAAGTTAGCCAAAAAGTAGCTTCGAAAAACGCTTAGGTTAAGTTTCAGAGTTGCTTCTAATGTACCAAAGCTGGACTTAGACATAATTTCACTCTCACAACATTATGGCTGGTTGGAGACAGTCCGAACCACAAGTACCGGGTCCATGGTTCTGGGCGTATACTGGGGGGACGGGGACGACTCCCATTAACCCCTGACTATACCGGGGATACGCTTATCACAATGCCTTTCTGGTCTGTGCTGAAGCAGGGCATTCTGGAAACCAAGTGGCTTGACCTTTATTAGTGAGCCTGGTTACCCCCTCTCGGAACCACAGACTTAGAAATCGCCAGCTCATATACAGTGCATAAAATATATTTATATATATACCCTTATACACCATTTTAATAAAAAATATCACAAAATTCTTCTAAGTCCCTCGGGAAGAGTGAAAGACGCGCACGTTCATTTTCAGCGCTCCTAGACCTTCCTATAAGAAGTTAGCCAAAAAGTAGCTTCGAAAAACGCTTAGGTTAAGTTTCAGAGTTGCTTCTAATGTACCAAAGCTGGACTTAGACATAATTTCACTCTCACAACATTATGGCTGGTTGGAGACAGTCCGAACCACAAGTACCGCGTCCATGGTTCTGGGCGTATACTGGGGGGGACGGGGACGACTCCCATTAACCCCTGACTATACCGGGGATACGCTTATCACAATGCCTTTCTGGTCTGTGCTGAAGCAGGGCATTCTGGAAACCAAGTGGCTTGACCTTTATTAGTGAGCCTGGTTACCCCCTCTCGGAACCACAGACTTAGAAATCGCCAGCTCATATACAGTGCATAAAATATATTTATATATATACCCTTATACACCATTTTAATAAAAAATATCACAAAATTCTTCTAAGTCCCTCGGGAAGAGTGAAAGACGCGCACGTTCATTTTCAGCGCTCCTAGACCTTCCTATAAGAAGTTAGCCAAAAAGTAGCTTCGAAAAACGCTTAGGTTAAGTTTCAGAGTTGCTTCTAATGTACCAAAGCTGGACTTAGACATAATTTCACTCTCACAACATTATGGCTGGTTGGAGACAGTCCGAACCACAAGTACCGGGTCCATGGTTCTGGGCGTATACTGGGGGGGACGGGGACGAATCCCATTAACCCCTGACTATACCGGGGATACGCTTATCACAATGCCTTTCTGGTCTGTGCTGAAGCAGGGCATTCTGGAAACCAAGTGGCTTGACCTTTATTAGTGAGCCTGGTTACCCCCTCTCGGAACCACAGACTTAGAAATCGCCAGCTCATATACAGTGCATAAAATATATTTCTATATATACCCTTATACACCATTTTAATAAAAAATATCACAAAATTCTTCTAAGTCCCTCGGGAAGAGTGAAAGACGCGCACGTTCATTTTCAGTGCTCCTAGACCTTCCTATAAAAAGTTAGCCAAAAAGTAGCTTCGAAAAACGCTTAGGTTAAGTTTCAGAGTTGCTTCTAATGTACCAAAGCTGGACTTAGACATAATTTCACTCTCACAACATTATGGCTGGTTGGAGACAGTCCGAACCACAAGTACCGGGTCCATGGTTCTGGGCGTATACTGGGGGGACGGGGACGACTCCCATTAACCCCTGACTATACCGGGGATACGCTTATCACAATGCCTTTCTGGTCTGTGCTGAAGCAGGGCATTCTGGAAACCAAGTGGCTTGACCTTTATTAGTGAGCCTGGTTACCCCCTCTCGGAACCACAGACTTAGAAATCGCCAGCTCATATACAGTGCATAAAATATATTTATATATATACCCTTATACACCATTTTAATAAAAAATATCACAAAATTCTTCTAAGTCCCTCGGGAAGAGTGAAAGACGCGCACGTTCATTTTCAGCGCTCCTAGACCTTCCTATAAGAAGTTAGCCAAAAAGTAGCTTCGAAAAACGCTTAGGTTAAGTTTCAGAGTTGCTTCTAATGTACCAAAGCTGGACTTAGACATAATTTCACTCTCACAACATTATGGCTGGTTGGAGACAGTCCGAACCACAAGTACCGGGTCCATGGTTCTGGGCGTATACTGGGGGGGACGGGGACGAATCCCATTAACCCCTGACTATACCGGGGATACGCTTATCACAATGCCTTTCTGGTCTGTGCTGAAGCAGGGCATTCTGGAAACCAAGTGGCTTGACCTTTATTAGTGAGCCTGGTTACCCCCTCTCGGAACCACAGACTTAGAAATCGCCAGCTCATATACAGTGCATAAAATATATTTCTATATATACCCTTATACACCATTTTAATAAAAAATATCACAAAATTCTTCTAAGTCCCTCGGGAAGAGTGAAAGACGCGCACGTTCATTTTCAGTGCTCCTAGACCTTCCTATAAAAAGTTAGCCAAAAAGTAGCTTCGAAAAACGCTTAGGTTAAGTTTCAGAGTTGCTTCTAATGTACCAAAGCTGGACTTAGACATAATTTCACTCTCACAACATTATGGCTGGTTGGAGACAGTCCGAACCACAAGTACCGGGTCCATGGTTCTGGGCGTATACTGGGGGGACGGGGACGACTCCCATTAACCCCTGACTATACCGGGGATACGCTTATCACAATGCCTTTCTGGTCTGTGCTGAAGCAGGGCATTCTGGAAACCAAGTGGCTTGACCTTTATTAGTGAGCCTGGTTACCCCCTCTCGGAACCACAGACTTAGAAATCGCCAGCTCATATACAGTGCATAAAATATATTTATATATATACCCTTATACACCATTTTAATAAAAAATATCACAAAATTCTTCTAAGTCCCTCGGGAAGAGTGAAAGACGCGCACGTTCATTTTCAGCGCTCCTAGACCTTCCTATAAGAAGTTAGCCAAAAAGTAGCTTCGAAAAACGCTTAGGTTAAGTTTCAGAGTTGCTTCTAATGTACCAAAGCTGGACTTAGACATAATTTCACTCTCACAACATTATGGCTGGTTGGAGACAGTCCGAACCACAAGTACCGGGTCCATGGTTCTGGGCGTATACTGGGGGGGACGGGGACGAATCCCATTAACCCCTGACTATACCGGGGATACGCTTATCACAATGCCTTTCTGGTCTGTGCTGAAGCAGGGCATTCTGGAAACCAAGTGGCTTGACCTTTATTAGTGAGCCTGGTTACCCCCTCTCGGAACCACAGACTTAGAAATCGCCAGCTCATATACAGTGCATAAAATATATTTCTATATATACCCTTATACACCATTTTAATAAAAAATATCACAAAATTCTTCTAAGTCCCTCGGGAAAAGTGAAAGACGCGCACGTTCATTTTCAGCGCTCCTAGACCTTCCTATAAGAAGTTAGCCAAAAAGTAGCTTCGAAAAACGCTTAGGTTAAGTTTCAGAGTTGCTTCTAATGTATCAAAGCTGGACTTAGACATAATTTCACTCTCACAACATTATGGCTGGTTGGAGACAGTCCGAACCACAAATACCGGGTCGATGGTTCTGGGCGTATACTGGGGGGACGGGGACGACTTCCATGAACCCCTGACTATACCGGGGATACGCTTATCACAATGCCTTTCTGGTCTGTGCTGAAGCAGGGCATTCTGGAAACCAAGTGGCTTGACCTTTATTAGTGAGCCTGGTTACCCCCTCTCGGAACCACAGACTTAGAAATCGCCAGCTCATATACAGTGCATAAAATATATTTATATATATACCCTTATACACCATTTTAATAAAAAATATCACAAAATTCTTCTAAGTCCCTCGGGAAAAGTGAAAGACGCGCACGTTCATTTTCAGCGCTCCTAGACCTTCCTATAAGAAGTTAGCCAAAAAGTAGCTTCGAAAAACGCTTAGGTTAAGTTTCAGAGTTGCTTCTAATGTACCAAAGCTGGACTTAGACATAATTTCACTCTCACAACATTATGGCTGGTTGGAGACAGTCCGAACCACAAGTACCGGGTCCATGGTTCTGGGCGTATACTGGGGGGACGGGGGGGACTCCCATTAACCCCTGACTATACCGGGGATACGCTTATCACAATGCCTTTCTGGTCTGTGCTGAAGCAGGGCATTCTGGAAACCAAGTGGCTTGACCTTTATTAGTGAGCCTGGTTACCCCCTCTCGGAACCACAGACTTAGAAATCGCCAGCTCATATACAGTGCATAAAATATATTTATATATATACCCTTATACACCATTTTAATAAAAAATATCACAAAATTCTTCTAAGTCCCTCGGGAAGAGTGAAAGACGCGCACGTTCATTTTCAGCGCTCCTAGACCTTCCTATAAGAAGTTAGCCAAAAAGTAGCTTCGAAAAACGCTTAGGTTAAGTTTCAGAGTTGCTTCTAATGTACCAAAGCTGGACTTAGACATAATTTCACTCTCACAACATTATGGCTGGTTGGAGACAGTCCGAACCACAAGTACCGGGTCCATGGTTCTGGGCGTATACTGGGGGGGACGGGGACGAATCCCATTAACCCCTGACTATACCGGGGATACGCTTATCACAATGCCTTTCTGGTCTGTGCTGAAGCAGGGCATTCTGGAAACCAAGTGGCTTGACCTTTATTAGTGAGCCTGGTTACCCCCTCTCGGAACCACAGACTTAGAAATCGCCAGCTCATATACAGTGCATAAAATATATTTCTATATATACCCTTATACACCATTTTAATAAAAAATATCACAAAATTCTTCTAAGTCCCTCGGGAAGAGTGAAAGACGCGCACGTTCATTTTCAGTGCTCCTAGACCTTCCTATAAAAAGTTAGCCAAAAAGTAGCTTCGAAAAACGCTTAGGTTAAGTTTCAGAGTTGCTTCTAATGTACCAAAGCTGGACTTAGACATAATTTCACTCTCACAACATTATGGCTGGTTGGAGACAGTCCGAACCACAAGTACCGGGTCCATGGTTCTGGGCGTATACTGGGGGGACGGGGACGACTCCCATTAACCCCTGACTATACCGGGGATACGCTTATCACAATGCCTTTCTGGTCTGTGCTGAAGCAGGGCATTCTGGAAACCAAGTGGCTTGACCTTTATTAGTGAGCCTGGTTACCCCCTCTCGGAACCACAGACTTAGAAATCGCCAGCTCATATACAGTGCATAAAATATATTTATATATATACCCTTATACACCATTTTAATAAAAAATATCACAAAATTCTTCTAAGTCCCTCGGGAAGAGTGAAAGACGCGCACGTTCATTTTCAGCGCTCCTAGACCTTCCTATAAGAAGTTAGCCAAAAAGTAGCTTCGAAAAACGCTTAGGTTAAGTTTCAGAGTTGCTTCTAATGTACCAAAGCTGGACTTAGACATAATTTCACTCTCACAACATTATGGCTGGTTGGAGACAGTCCGAACCACAAGTACCGGGTCCATGGTTCTGGGCGTATACTGGGGGGGACGGGGACGAATCCCATTAACCCCTGACTATACCGGGGATACGCTTATCACAATGCCTTTCTGGTCTGTGCTGAAGCAGGGCATTCTGGAAACCAAGTGGCTTGACCTTTATTAGTGAGCCTGGTTACCCCCTCTCGGAACCACAGACTTAGAAATCGCCAGCTCATATACAGTGCATAAAATATATTTCTATATATACCCTTATACACCATTTTAATAAAAAATATCACAAAATTCTTCTAAGTCCCTCGGGAAAAGTGAAAGACGCGCACGTTCATTTTCAGCGCTCCTAGACCTTCCTATAAGAAGTTAGCCAAAAAGTAGCTTCGAAAAACGCTTAGGTTAAGTTTCAGAGTTGCTTCTAATGTATCAAAGCTGGACTTAGACATAATTTCACTCTCACAACATTATGGCTGGTTGGAGACAGTCCGAACCACAAATACCGGGTCGATGGTTCTGGGCGTATACTGGGGGGACGGGGACGACTTCCATGAACCCCTGACTATACCGGGGATATGCTTATCACAATGCCTTTCTGGTCTGTGCTGAAGCAGGGCATTCTGGAACCCAAGTGTCTTGACCTTTATTAGTGAGCCTGGTTACCCCCTCTCGGAACCACAGACTTAGAAATCGCCAGCTCATATACAGTGCATAAAATATATTTCTATATATACCCTTATACACCATTTTAATAAAAAATATCACAAAATTCTTCTAAGTCCCTCGGGAAAAGTGAAAGACGCGCACGTTCATTTTCAGCGCTCCTAGACCTTCCTATAAGAAGTTAGCCAAAAAGTAGCTTCGAAAAACGCTTAGGTTAAGTTTCAGAGTTGCTTCTAATGTACCAAAGCTGGACTTAGACATAATTTCACTCTCACAACATTATGGCTGGTTGGAGACAGTCCGAACCACAAGTACCGGGTCCATGGTTCTGGGCGTATACTGGGGGGACGGGGACGACTCCCATTAACCCCTGACTATACCGGGGATACGCTTATCACAATGCCTTTCTGGTCTGTGCTGAAGCAGGGCATTCTGGAAACCAAGTGGCTTGACCTTTATTAGTGAGCCTGGTTACCCCCTCTCGGAACCACAGACTTAGAAATCGCCAGCTCATATACAGTGCATAAAATATATTTATATATATACCCTTATACACCATTTTAATAAAAAATATCACAAAATTCTTCTAAGTCCCTCGGGAAGAGTGAAAGACGCGCACGTTCATTTTCAGCGCTCCTAGACCTTCCTATAAGAAGTTAGCCAAAAAGTAGCTTCGAAAAACGCTTAGGTTAAGTTTCAGAGTTGCTTCTAATGTACCAAAGCTGGACTTAGACATAATTTCACTCTCACAACATTATGGCTGGTTGGAGACAGTCCGAACCACAAGTACCGGGTCCATGGTTCTGGGCGTATACTGGGGGGGACGGGGACGAATCCCATTAACCCCTGACTATACCGGGGATACGCTTATCACAATGCCTTTCTGGTCTGTGCTGAAGCAGGGCATTCTGGAAACCAAGTGGCTTGACCTTTATTAGTGAGCCTGGTTACCCCCTCTCGGAACCACAGACTTAGAAATCGCCAGCTCATATACAGTGCATAAAATATATTTCTATATATACCCTTATACACCATTTTAATAAAAAATATCACAAAATTCTTCTAAGTCCCTCGGGAAGAGTGAAAGACGCGCACGTTCATTTTCAGTGCTCCTAGACCTTCCTATAAAAAGTTAGCCAAAAAGTAGCTTCGAAAAACGCTTAGGTTAAGTTTCAGAGTTGCTTCTAATGTACCAAAGCTGGACTTAGACATAATTTCACTCTCACAACATTATGGCTGGTTGGAGACAGTCCGAACCACAAGTACCGGGTCCATGGTTCTGGGCGTATACTGGGGGGGACGGGGACGACTCCCATTAACCCCTGACTATACCGGGGATACGCTTATCACAATGCCTTTCTGGTCTGTGCTGAAGCAGGGCATTCTGGAAACCAAGTGGCTTGACCTTTATTAGTGAGCCTGGTTACCCCCTCTCGGAACCACAGACTTAGAAATCGCCAGCTCATATACAGTGCATAAAATATATTTCTATATATACCCTTATACACCATTTTAATAAAAAATATCACAAAATTCTTCTAAGTCCCTCGGGAAGAGTGAAAGACGCGCACGTTCATTTTCAGTGCTTCTAGACCTTCCTATAAAAAGTTAGCCAAAAAGTAGCTTCGAAAAACGCTTAGGTTAAGTTTCAGAGTTGCTTCTAATGTACCAAAGCTGGACTTAGACATAATTTCACTCTCACAACATTATGGCTGGTTGGAGACAGTCCGAACCACAAGTACCGGGTCCATGGTTCTGGGCGTATACTGGGGGGGACGGGGACGATTCCCATTAACCCCTGACTATACCGGGGATACGCTTATCACAATGCCTTTCTGGTCTGTGCTGAAGCAGGGCATTCTGGAAACCAAGTGGCTTGACCTTTATTAGTGAGCCTGGTTACCCCCTCTCGGAACCACAGACTTAGAAATCGCCAGCTCATATACAGTGCATAAAATATATTTATATATATACCCTTATACACCATTTTAATAAAAAATATCACAAAATTCTTCTAAGTCCCTCGGGAAGAGTGAAAGACGCGCACGTTCATTTTCAGCGCTCCTAGACCTTCCTATAAGAAGTTAGCCAAAAAGTAGCTTCGAAAAACGCTTAGGTTAAGTTTCAGAGTTGCTTCTAATGTACCAAAGCTGGACTTAGACATAATTTCACTCTCACAACATTATGGCTGGTTGGAGACAGTCCGAACCACAAGTACCGGGTCCATGGTTCTGGGCGTATACTGGGGGGACGGGGACGACTCCCATTAACCCCTGACTATACCGGGGATACGCTTATCACAATGCCTTTCTGGTCTGTGCTGAAGCAGGGCATTCTGGCAGCCAAGTGTCTTGACCTTTATTAGTGAGCCTGGTTACCCCCTCTCGGAACCACAGACTTAGAAATCGCCAGCTCATATACAGTGCATAAAATATATTTCTATATATACCCTTAAACACCATTTTAATAAAAAATATCACAAAATTCTTCTAAGTCCCTCGGGAAAAGTGAAAGACGCGCACGTTCATTTTCAGCGCTCCTAGACCTTCCTATAAGAAGTTAGCCAAAAAGTAGCTTCGAAAAACGCTTAGGTTAAGTTTCAGAGTTGCTTCTAATGTATCAAAGCTGGACTTAGACATAATTTCACTCTCACAACATTATGGCTGGTTGGAGACAGTCCGAACCACAAATACCGGGTCGATGGTTCTGGGCGTATACTGGGGGGACGGGGACGACTTCCATGAACCCCTGACTATACCGGGGATACGCTTATCACAATGCCTTTCTGGTCTGTGCTGAAGCAGGGCATTCTGGAAACCAAGTGGCTTGACCTTTATTAGTGAGCCTGGTTACCCCCTCTCGGAACCACAGACTTAGAAATCGCCAGCTCATATACAGTGCATAAAATATATTTATATATATACCCTTATACACCATTTTAATAAAAAATATCACAAAATTCTTCTAAGTCCCTCGGGAAAAGTGAAAGACGCGCACGTTCATTTTCAGCGCTCCTAGACCTTCCTATAAGAAGTTAGCCAAAAAGTAGCTTCGAAAAACGCTTAGGTTAAGTTTCAGAGTTGCTTCTAATGTACCAAAGCTGGACTTAGACATAATTTCACTCTCACAACATTATGGCTGGTTGGAGACAGTCCGAACCACAAGTACCGGGTCCATGGTTCTGGGCGTATACTGGGGGGGACGGGGACGACTCCCATTAACCCCTGACTATACCGGGGATACGCTTATCACAATGCCTTTCTGGTCTGTGCTGAAGCAGGGCATTCTGGCAGCCAAGTGTCTTGACCTTTATTAGTGAGCCTGGTTACCCCCTCTCGGAACCACAGACTTAGAAATCGCCAGCTCATATACAGTGCATAAAATATATTTCTATATATACCCTTATACACCATTTTAATAAAAAATATCACAAAATTCTTCTAAGTACCTCGGGAAGAGTGAAAGACGCGCACGTTCATTTTCAGCGCTCCTAGACCTTCCTATAAAAAGTTAGCCAAAAAGTAGCTTCGAAAAACGCTTAGGTTAAGTTTCAGAGTTGCTTCTAATGTACCAAAGCTGGACTTAGACATAATTTCACTCTCACAACATTATGGCTGGTTGGAGACAGTCCGAACCACAAGTACCGGGTCCATGGTTCTGGGCGTATACTGGGGGGGACGGGGACGACTCCCATTAACCCCTGACTATACCGGGGATACGCTTATCACAATGCCTTTCTGGTCTATGCTGAAGCAGGGCATTCTGGAAACCAAGTGGCTTGACCTTTATTAGTGAGCCTGGTTACCCCCTCTCGGAACCACAGACTTAGAAATCGCCAGCTCATATACAGTGCATAAAATATATTTCTATATATACCCTTATACACCATTTTAATAAAAAATATCACAAAATTCTTCTAAGTCCCTCGGGAAGAGTGAAAGACGCGCACGTTCATTTTCAGTGCTCCTAGACCTTCCTATAAAAAGTTAGCCAAAAAGTAGCTTCGAAAAACGCTTAGGTTAAGTTTCAGAGTTGCTTCTAATGTACCAAAGCTGGACTTAGACATAATTTCACTCTCACAACATTATGGCTGGTTGGAGACAGTCCGAACCACAAGTACCGGGTCCATGGTTCTGGGCGTATACTGGGGGGGACGGGGACGACTCCCATTAACCCCTGACTATACCGGGGATACGCTTATCACAATGCCTTTCTGGTCTGTGCTGAAGCAGGGCATTCTGGAAACCAAGTGGCTTGACCTTTATTAGTGAGCCTGGTTACCCCCTCTCGGAACCACAGACTTAGAAATCGCCAGCTCATATACAGTGCATAAAATATATTTCTATATATACCCTTATACACCATTTTAATAAAAAATATCACAAAATTCTTCTAAGTCCCTCGGGAAGAGTGAAAGACGCGCACGTTCATTTTCAGTGCTCCTAGACCTTCCTATAAAAAGTTAGCCAAAAAGTAGCTTCGAAAAACGCTTAGGTTAAGTTTCAGAGTTGCTTCTAATGTACCAAAGCTGGACTTAGACATAATTTCACTCTCACAACATTATGGCTGGTTGGAGACAGTCCGAACCACAAGTACCGGGTCCATGGTTCTGGGCGTATACTGGGGGGGACGGGGACGACTCCCATTAACCCCTGACTATACCGGGGATACGCTTATCACAATGCCTTTCTGGTCTGTGCTGAAGCAGGGCATTCTGGAAACCAAGTGGCTTGACCTTTATTAGTGAGCCTGGTTACCCCCTCTCGGAACCACAGACTTAGAAATCGCCAGCTCATATACAGTGCATAAAATATATTTATATATATACCCTTATACACCATTTTAATAAAAAATATCACAAAATTCTTCTAAGTCACTCGGGAAGAGTGAAAGACGCGCACGTTCATTTTCAGCGCTCCTAGACCTTCCTATAAGAAGTTAGCCAAAAAGTAGCTTCGAAAAACGCTTAGGTTAAGTTTCAGAGTTGCTTCTAATGTACCAAAGCTGGACTTAGACATAATTTCACTCTCACAACATTATGGCTGGTTGGAGACAGTCCGAACCACAAGTACCGGGTCCATGGTTCTGGGCGTATACTGGGGGGGACGGGGACGACTCCCATTAACCCCTGACTATACCGGGGATACGCTTATCACAATGCCTTTCTGGTCTGTGCTGAAGCAGGGCATTCTGGAAACCAAGTGGCTTGACCTTTATTAGTGAGCCTGGTTACCCCCTCTCGGAACCACAGACTTAGAAATCGCCAGCTCATATACAGTGCATAAAATATATTTCTATATATACCCTTATACACCATTTTAATAAAAAATATCACAAAATTCTTCTAAGTCCCTCGGGAAGAGTGAAAGACGCGCACGTTCATTTTCATTGCTCCTAGACCTTCCTATAAAAAGTTAGCCAAAAAGTAGCTTCGAAAAACGCTTAGGTTAAGTTTCAGAGTTGCTTCTAATGTACCAAAGCTGGACTTAGACATAATTTCACTCTCACAACATTATGGCTGGTTGGAGACAGTCCGAACCACAAGTACCGGGTCGATGGTTCTGGGCGTATACTGGGGGGACGGGGACGACTCCCATGAACCCCTGACTATACCGGGGATACGCTTATCACAATGCCTTTCTGGTCTGTGCTGAAGCAGGGCATTCTGGCAGCCAAGTGGCTTGACCTTTATTAGTGAGCCTGGTTACCCCCTCTCGGAACCACAGACTTAGAAATCGCCAGCTCATATACAGTGCATAAAATATATTTATATATATACCCTTATACACCATTTTAATAAAAAATATCACAAAATTCTTCTAAGTCCCTCGGGAAAAGTGAAAGACGCGCACGTTCATTTTCAGAGCTCCTAGACCTTCCTATAAGAAGTTAGCCAAAAAGTAGCTTCGAAAAACGCTTAGGTTAAGTTTCAGAGTTGCTTCTAATGTACCAAAGCTGGACTTAGACATAATTTGACTCTCACAACATTATGGCTGGTTGGAGACAGTCAGAACCACAAGTACCGGGTCCATGGTTCTGGGCGTATACTGGGGGGGACGGGGACGACTCCCATTAACCACTGACTATACCGGGGATACGCTTATCACAATGCCTTTCTGATCTGTGCTGAAGCAGGGCATTCTGGCAGCCAAGTGGCTTGACCTTTATTAGTGAGCCTGGTTACCCCCTCTCGGAACCACAGACATAGAAATCGCCAGCTCATATTCAGTGCATAAAATATATTTATATATATATACCCTTATACACCATTTTAATAAAAAATATCACAAAATTCTTCTAAGTCCCTCGGGAAAAGTGAAAGACGCGCACGTTCATTTTCAGCGCTCCTAGACCTTCCTATAAGAAGTTAGCCAAAAAGTAGCTTCGAAAAACGCTTAGGTTAAGTTTCAGAGTTGCTTCTAATGTACCAAAGCTGGACTTAGACATAATTTCACTCTCACAACATTATGGCTGGTTGGAGACAGTCCGAACCACAAGTACCGGGTCCATGGTTCTGGGCGTATACTGGGGGGGACGGGGACGACTCCCATTAACCCCTGACTATACCGGGGATACGCTTATCACAATGCCTTTCTGGTCTGTGCTGAAGCAGGGCATTCTGGAAACCAAGTGTCTTGACCTTTATTAGTGAGCCTGGTTACCCCCTCTCGGAACCACAGACTTAGAAATCGCCAGCTCATATACAGTGCATAAAATATATTTATATATATACCCTTATACACCATTTTAATAAAAAATATCACAAAATTCTTCTAAGTCCCTCGGGGAGAGTGAAAGACGCGCACGTTCATTTTCAGCGCTCCTAGACCTTCCTATAAGAAGTTAGCCAAAAAGTAGCTTCGAAAAACGCTTAGGTTAAGTTTCAGAGTTGCTTCTAATGTACCAAAGCTGGACTTAGACATAATTTCACTCTCACAACATTATGGCTGGTTGGAGACTGTCCGAACCACAAGTACCGGGTCCATGGTTCTGGGCGTATACTGGGGGGGACGGGGACGACTCCCATTAACCCCTGACTATACCGGGGATACGCTTATCACAATGCCTTTCTGGTCTGTGCTGAAGCAGGGCATTCTGGAAACCAAGTGGCTTGACCTTTATTAGTGAGCCTGGTTACCCCCTCTCGGAACCACAGACTTAGAAATCGCCAGCTCATATACAGTGCATAAAATATATTTATATATATACCCTTATACACCATTTTAATAAAAAATATCACAAAATTCTTCTAAGTCCCTCGGGAAGAGTGAAAGACGCGCACGTTCATTTTCAGCGCTCCTAGACCTTCCTATAAGAAGTTAGCCAAAAAGTAGCTTCGAAAAACGCTTAGGTTAAGTTTCAGAGTTGCTTCTAATGTACCAAAGCTGGACTTAGACATAATTTCACTCTCACAACATTATGGCTGGTTGGAGACAGTCCGAACCACAAGTACCGGGTCCATGGTTCTGGGCGTATACTGGGGGGGACGGGGACGACTCCCATTAACCCCTGACTATACCGGGGATACGCTTATCACAATGCCTTTCTGGTCTGTGCTGAAGCAGGGCATTCTGGAAACCAAGTGGCTTGACCTTTATTAGTGAGCCTGGTTACCCCCTCTCGGAACCACAGACTTAGAAATCGCCAGCTCATATACAGTGCATAAAATATATTTCTATATATACCCCTATACACCATTTTAATAAAAAATATCACAAAATTCTTCTAAGTCCCTCGGGAAGAGTGAAAGACGCGCACGTTCATTTTCAGTGCTCCTAGACCTTCCTATAAAAAGTTAGCCAAAAAGTAGCTTCGAATAACGCTTAGGTTAAGTTTCAGAGTTGCTTCTAATGTACCAAAGCTGGACTTAGACATAATTTCACTCTCACAACATTATGGCTGGTTGGAGACAGTCCGAACCACAAGTACCGGGTCGATGGTTCTGGGCGTATACTGGGGGGACGGGGACGACTCCCATGAACCCCTGACTATACCGGGGATACGCTTATCACAATGCCTTTCTGGTCTGTGCTGAAGCAGGGCATTCTGGCAGCCAAGTGGCTTGACCTTTATTAGTGAGCCTGGTTACCCCCTCTCGGAACCACAGACTTAGAAATCGCCAGCTCATATACAGTGCATAAAATATATTTATATATATACCCTTATACACCATTTTAATAAAAAATATCACAAAATTCTTCTAAGTCCCTCGGGAAGAGTGAAAGATGCGGACGTTCATTTTCAGAGCTCCTAGACCTTCCTATAAGAAGTTAGCCAAAAAGTAGCTTCGAAAAACGCTTAGGTTAAGTTTCAGAGTTGCTTCTAATGTACCAAAGCTGGACTTAGACATAATTTCACTCTCACAACATTATGGCTGGTTGGAGACAGTCCGAACCACAAGTACCGGGTCCATGGTTCTGGGCGTATACTGGGGGGACGGGGACGACTCCCATTAACCCCTGACTATACCGGGGATACGCTTATCACAATGCCTTTCTGGTCTGTGCTGAAGCAGGGCATTCTGGCAACCAAGTGGCTTGACATATATTAGTGAGCCTGGTTACCCCCTCTCGGAACCACAGACTTAGAAATCGCCAGCTCATATTCAGTGCATAAAATATATTTATATAATATATTTATATATATACCCTTATACACCATTTTAATAAAAAATATCACAAAATTCTTCTAAGTCCCTCGGGAAGAGTGAAAGACGCGCACGTTCATTTTCAGAGCTCCTTGACCTTCCTATAAGAAGTTAGCCAAAAAGTAGCTTCGAAAAACGCTTAGGTAAAGTTTCAGAGTTGCTTCTAATGTACCAAAGCTGGACTTAGACATAATTTCACTCTCACAACATTATGGCTGGTTGGAGACAGTCCGAACCACAAGTACCGGGTCCATGGTTCTGGGCGTATACTGGGGGGACGGGGACGACTCCCATTAACCCCTGACTATACCGGGGATACGCTTATCACAATGCCTTTCTGGTCTGTGCTGAAGCAGGGCATTCTGGCAGCCAAGTGGCTTGACCTTTATTAGTGAGCCTGGTTACCCCCTCTCGGAACCACAGACTTAGAAATCGCCAGCTCATATACAGTGCATAAAATATATTTATATATATACCCTTATACACCATTTTAATAAAAAATATCACAAAATTCTTCTAAGTCCCTCGGGAAGAGTGAAAGATGCGCACGTTCATTTTCAGCGTTCCTAGACCTTCCTATAAGAAGTTAGCCAAAAAGTAGCTTCGAAAAACGCTTAGGTTAAGTTTCAGAGTTGCTTCTAATGTACCAAAGCTGGACTTAGACATAATTTCACTCTCACAACATTATGGCTGGTTGGAGACAGTCCGAACCACAAGTACCGGGTCCATGGTTCTGGGCGTATACTGGGGGGACGGGGACGACTCCCATTAACCCCTGACTATACCGGGGATACGCTTATCACAATGCCTTTCTGGTCTGTGCTGAAGCAGGGCATTCTGGCAACCAAGTGGCTTGACCTTTATTAGTGAGCCTGGTTACCCCCTCTCGGAACCACAGACTTAGAAATCGCCAGCTCATATACAGTGCATAAAATATATTTATATAATATATTTATATATATACCCTTATACACCATTTTAATAAAAAATATCACAAAATTCTTCTAAAACCCTCGGGAAGAGTGAAAGACGCGCACGTTCATTTTCAGAACTCCTAGACCTTCCTATAAGAAGTTAGCCAAAAAGTAGCTTCGAAAAACGCTTAGGTTAAGTTTCAGAGTTGCTTCTAATGTACCAAAGCTGGACTTAGACATAATTTCACTCTCACAACATTATGGCTGGTTGGAGACAGTCCGAACCACAAGTACCGGGTCCATTGTTCTGGGCGTATACTGGGGGAAGGGGACGACTCCCATTAACCCCTGACTATACCGGGGATACGCTTATCACAATGCATTTCTGGTCTGTGCTGAAGCAGGGCATTCTGGCAGCCAAGTGGCTTGACCTTTATTAGTGAGCCTGGTTACCCCCTCTCGGAACCACAGACTTAGAAATCGCCAGCTCATATACAGTGCATAAAATATATTTATATAATATATTTATATATATACCCTTATACACCATTTTAATAAAAAATATCACAAAATTCTTCTAAGTCCCTCGGGAAGAGTGAAAGACGCGCACGTTCATTTTCAGAGCTCCTAGACCTTCCTATAAGAAGTTAGCCAAAAAGTAGCTTCGAAAAACGCTTAGGTTAAGTTTCAGAGTTGCTTCTAATGTACCAAAGCTGGACTTAGACATAATTTAATTCTCACAACATTATGGCTGGTTGGAGACAGTCCGAACCACAAGTACCGGGTCCATGGTTCTGGCCGTATTCTGGGGGGACGGGGACGACTCCCATTAACCCCTGACTATACCGGGGATACGCTTATCACAATGCCTTTCTGGTCTGTGCTGAAGCAGGGCATTCTGGCAACCAAGTGGCTTGACATATATTAGTGAGCCTGGTTACCCCCTCTCGGAACCACAGACTTAGAAATCGCCAGCTCATATACAGTGCATAAAATATATTTATATAATATATTTATATATATACCCTTATACACCATTTTAATAAAAAATATCACAAAATTCTTCTAAGTCCCTCGGGAAGAGTGAAAGACGCGCACGTTCATTTTCAGAGCTCCTTGACCTTCCTATAAGAAGTTAGCCAAAAAGTAGCTTCGAAAAACGCTTAGGTAAAGTTTCAGAGTTGCTTCTAATGTACCAAAGCTGGACTTAGACATAATTTCACTCTCACAACATTATGGCTGGTTGGAGACAGTCCGAACCACAAGTACCGGGTCCATGGTTCTGGGCGTATACTGGGGGGACGGGGACGACTCCCATTAACCCCTGACTATACCGGGGATACGCTTATCACAATGCCTTTCTGGTCTGTGCTGAAGCAGGGCATTCTGGCAGCCAAGTGGCTTGACCTTTATTAGTGAGCCTGGTTACCCCCTCTCGGAACCACAGACTTAGAAATCGCCAGCTCATATACAGTGCATAAAATATATTTATATATATACCCTTATACACCATTTTAATAAAAAATATCACAAAATTCTTCTAAGTCCCTCGGGAAGAGTGAAAGATGCGCACGTTCATTTTCAGCGTTCCTAGACCTTCCTATAAGAAGTTAGCCAAAAAGTAGCTTCGAAAAACGCTTAGGTTAAGTTTCAGAGTTGCTTCTAATGTACCAAAGCTGGACTTAGACATAATTTCACTCTCACAACATTATGGCTGGTTGGAGACAGTCCGAACCACAAGTACCGGGTCCATGGTTCTGGGCGTATACTGGGGGGACGGGGACGACTCCCATTAACCCCTGACTATACCGGGGATACGCTTATCACAATGCCTTTCTGGTCTGTGCTGAAGCAGGGCATTCTGGCAACCAAGTGGCTTGACCTTTATTAGTGAGCCTGGTTACCCCCTCTCGGAACCACAGACTTAGAAATCGCCAGCTCATATACAGTGCATAAAATATATTTATATAATATATTTATATATATACCCTTATACACCATTTTAATAAAAAATATCACAAAATTCTTCTAAAACCCTCGGGAAGAGTGAAAGACGCGCACGTTCATTTTCAGAACTCCTAGACCTTCCTATAAGAAGTTAGCCAAAAAGTAGCTTCGAAAAACGCTTAGGTTAAGTTTCAGAGTTGCTTCTAATGTACCAAAGCTGGACTTAGACATAATTTCACTCTCACAACATTATGGCTGGTTGGAGACAGTCCGAACCACAAGTACCGGGTCCATTGTTCTGGGCGTATACTGGGGGAAGGGGACGACTCCCATTAACCCCTGACTATACCGGGGATACGCTTATCACAATGCATTTCTGGTCTGTGCTGAAGCAGGGCATTCTGGCAGCCAAGTGGCTTGACCTTTATTAGTGAGCCTGGTTACCCCCTCTCGGAACCACAGACTTAGAAATCGCCAGCTCATATACAGTGCATAAAATATATTTATATAATATATTTATATATATACCCTTATACACCATTTTAATAAAAAATATCACAAAATTCTTCTAAGTCCCTCGGGAAGAGTGAAAGACGCGCACGTTCATTTTCAGAGCTCCTTGACCTTGTTATAAGAAGTTAGCCAAAAAGTAGCTTCGAAAAACGCTTAGGTAAAGTTTCAGAGTTGCTTCTAATGTACCAAAGCTGGACTTAGACATAATTTCACTCTCACAACATTATGGCTGGTTGGAGACAGTCCGAACCACAAGTACCGGGTCCATGGTTCTGGGCGTATACTGGGGGGACGGGGACGACTCCCATTAACCCCTGACTATACCGGGGATACGCTTATCACAATGCCTTTCTGGTCTGTGCTGAAGCAGGGCATTCTGCCAGCCAAGTGGCTTGACCTTTATTAGTGAGCCTGGTTACCCCCTCTCGGAACCACAGACTTAGAAATCGCCAGCTCATATACAGTGCATAAAATATATTTATATATATACCCTTATACACCATTTTAATAAAAAATATCACAAAATTCTTCTAAGTCCCTCGGGAAGAGTGAAAGATGCGCACGTTCATTTTCAGCGTTCCTAGACCTTCCTATAAGAAGTTAGCCAAAAAGTAGCTTCGAAAAACGCTTAGGTTAAGTTTCAGAGTTGCTTCTAATGTACCAAAGCTGGACTTAGACATAATTTCACTCTCACAACATTATGGCTGGTTGGAGACAGTCCGAACCACAAGTACCGGGTCCATGGTTCTGGGCGTATACTGGGGGGACGGGGACGACTCCCATTAACCCCTGACTATACCGGGGATACGCTTATCACAATGCCTTTCTGGTCTGTGCTGAAGCAGGGCATTCTGGCAACCAAGTGGCTTGACCTTTATTAGTGAGCCTGGTTACCCCCTCTCGGAACCACAGACTTAGAAATCGCCAGCTCATATACAGTGCATAAAATATATTTATATAATATATTTATATATATACCCTTATACACCATTTTAATAAAAAATATCACAAAATTCTTCTAAAACCCTCGGGAAGAGTGAAAGACGCGCACGTTCATTTTCAGAACTCCTAGACCTTCCTATAAGAAGTTAGCCAAAAAGTAGCTTCGAAAAACGCTTAGGTTAAGTTTCAGAGTTGCTTCTAATGTACCAAAGCTGGACTTAGACATAATTTCACTCTCACAACATTATGGCTGGTTGGAGACAGTCCGAACCACAAGTACCGGGTCCATTGTTCTGGGCGTATACTGGGGGAAGGGGACGACTCCCATTAACCCCTGACTATACCGGGGATACGCTTATCACAATGCATTTCTGGTCTGTGCTGAAGCAGGGCATTCTGGCAGCCAAGTGGCTTGACCTTTATTAGTGAGCCTGGTTACCCCCTCTCGGAACCACAGACTTAGAAATCGCCAGCTCATATACAGTGCATAAAATATATTTATATAATATATTTATATATATACCCTTATACACCATTTTAATAAAAAATATCACAAAATTCTTCTAAGTCCCTCGGGAAGAGTGAAAGACGCGCACGTTCATTTTCAGAGCTCCTTGACCTTCCTATAAGAAGTTAGCCAAAAGTAGCTTAGAAAAACGCTTAGGTTAAGTTTCAGAGTTGCTTCTAATGTACCAAAGCTGGACTTAGACATAATTTCACTCTCACAACATTATGGCTGGTTGGAGACAGTCCGAACCACAAGTACCGGGTCCATGGTTCTGGTCGTATACTGGGGGAAGGGGACGACTCCCATTAACCCCTGACTATACCGGGGATACGCTTATCACAATGCATTTCTGGTCTGTGCTGAAGCAGGGCATTCTGGCAGTCAAGTGGCTTGACCTTTATAAGTGAGCCTGGTTACCCCCTCTCGGAACCACAGACTTAGAAATCGCCAGCTCATATACAGTGCATAAAATATATTTATATAATATATTTATATATATATATACCCTTATACACCATTTTAATAAAAAATATCACAAAATTCTTCTAAGTCCCTCGGGAAGAGTGAAAGACGCGCACGTTCATTTTCAGAGCTCCTTGACCTTGTTATAAGAAGTTAGCCAAAAAGTAGCTTCGAAAAACGCTTAGGTAAAGTTTCAGAGTTGCTTCTAATGTACCAAAGCTGGACTTAGACATAATTTCACTCTCACAACATTATGGCTGGTTGGAGACAGTCCGAACCACAAGTACCGGGTCCATGGTTCTGGGCGTATACTGGGGGGACGGGGACGACTCCCATTAACCCCTGACTATACCGGGGATACGCTTATCACAATGCCTTTCTGGTCTGTGCTGAAGCAGGGCATTCTGCCAGCCAAGTGGCTTGACCTTTATTAGTGAGCCTGGTTACCCCCTCTCGGAACCACAGACTTAGAAATCGCCAGCTCATATACAGTGCATAAAATATATTTATATATATACCCTTATACACCATTTTAATAAAAAATATCACAAAATTCTTCTAAGTCCCTCGGGAAGAGTGAAAGATGCGCACGTTCATTTTCAGCGTTCCTAGACCTTCCTATAAGAAGTTAGCCAAAAAGTAGCTTCGAAAAACGCTTAGGTTAAGTTTCAGAGTTGCTTCTAATGTACCAAAGCTGGACTTAGACATAATTTCACTCTCACAACATTATGGCTGGTTGGAGACAGTCCGAACCACAAGTACCGGGTCCATGGTTCTGGGCGTATACTGGGGGGACGGGGACGACTCCCATTAACCCCTGACTATACCGGGGATACGCTTATCACAATGCCTTTCTGGTCTGTGCTGAAGCAGGGCATTCTGGCAACCAAGTGGCTTGACCTTTATTAGTGAGCCTGGTTACCCCCTCTCGGAACCACAGACTTAGAAATCGCCAGCTCATATACAGTGCATAAAATATATTTATATAATATATTTATATATATACCCTTATACACCATTTTAATAAAAAATATCACAAAATTCTTCTAAAACCCTCGGGAAGAGTGAAAGACGCGCACGTTCATTTTCAGAACTCCTAGACCTTCCTATAAGAAGTTAGCCAAAAAGTAGCTTCGAAAAACGCTTAGGTTAAGTTTCAGAGTTGCTTCTAATGTACCAAAGCTGGACTTAGACATAATTTCACTCTCACAACATTATGGCTGGTTGGAGACAGTCCGAACCACAAGTACCGGGTCCATGGTTCTGGGCGTATACTGGGGGGACGGGGACGACTCCCATTAACCCCTGACTATACCGGGGATACGCTTATCACAATGCCTTTCTGGTCTGTGCTGAAGCAGGGCATTCTGCCAGCCAAGTGGCTTGACCTTTATTAGTGAGCCTGGTTACCCCCTCTCGGAACCACAGACTTAGAAATCGCCAGCTCATATACAGTGCATAAAATATATTTATATATATACCCTTATACACCATTTTAATAAAAAATATCACAAAATTCTTCTAAGTCCCTCGGGAAGAGTGAAAGATGCGCACGTTCATTTTCAGCGTTCCTAGACCTTCCTATAAGAAGTTAGCCAAAAAGTAGCTTCGAAAAACGCTTAGGTTAAGTTTCAGAGTTGCTTCTAATGTACCAAAGCTGGACTTAGACATAATTTCACTCTCACAACATTATGGCTGGTTGGAGACAGTCCGAACCACAAGTACCGGGTCCATGGTTCTGGGCGTATACTGGGGGGACGGGGACGACTCCCATTAACCCCTGACTATACCGGGGATACGCTTATCACAATGCCTTTCTGGTCTGTGCTGAAGCAGGGCATTCTGGCAACCAAGTGGCTTGACCTTTATTAGTGAGCCTGGTTACCCCCTCTCGGAACCACAGACTTAGAAATCGCCAGCTCATATACAGTGCATAAAATATATTTATATAATATATTTATATATATACCCTTATACACCATTTTAATAAAAAATATCACAAAATTCTTCTAAAACCCTCGGGAAGAGTGAAAGACGCGCACGTTCATTTTCAGAACTCCTAGACCTTCCTATAAGAAGTTAGCCAAAAAGTAGCTTCGAAAAACGCTTAGGTTAAGTTTCAGAGTTGCTTCTAATGTACCAAAGCTGGACTTAGACATAATTTCACTCTCACAACATTATGGCTGGTTGGAGACAGTCCGAACCACAAGTACCGGGTCCATTGTTCTGGGCGTATACTGGGGGAAGGGGACGACTCCCATTAACCCCTGACTATACCGGGGATACGCTTATCACAATGCATTTCTGGTCTGTGCTGAAGCAGGGCATTCTGGCAGCCAAGTGGCTTGACCTTTATTAGTGAGCCTGGTTACCCCCTCTCGGAACCACAGACTTAGAAATCGCCAGCTCATATACAGTGCATAAAATATATTTATATAATATATTTATATATATACCCTTATACACCATTTTAATAAAAAATATCACAAAATTCTTCTAAGTCCCTCGGGAAGAGTGAAAGACGCGCACGTTCATTTTCAGAGCTCCTAGACCTTCCTATAAGAAGTTAGCCAAAAAGTAGCTTCGAAAAACGCTTAGGTTAAGTTTCAGAGTTGCTTCTAATGTACCAAAGCTGGACTTAGACATAATTTAATTCTCACAACATTATGGCTGGTTGGAGACAGTCCGAACCACAAGTACCGGGTCCATGGTTCTGGCCGTATTCTGGGGGGACGGGGACGACTCCCATTAACCCCTGACTATACCGGGGATACGCTTATCACAATGCCTTTCTGGTCTGTGCTGAAGCAGGGCATTCTGGCAACCAAGTGGCTTGACATATATTAGTGAGCCTGGTTACCCCCTCTCGGAACCACAGACTTAGAAATCGCCAGCTCATATACAGTGCATAAAATATATTTATATAATATATTTATATATATACCCTTATACACCATTTTAATAAAAAATATCACAAAATTCTTCTAAGTCCCTCGGGAAGAGTGAAAGACGCGCACGTTCATTTTCAGAGCTCCTTGACCTTCCTATAAGAAGTTAGCCAAAAAGTAGCTTCGAAAAACGCTTAGGTAAAGTTTCAGAGTTGCTTCTAATGTACCAAAGCTGGACTTAGACATAATTTCACTCTCACAACATTATGGCTGGTTGGAGACAGTCCGAACCACAAGTACCGGGTCCATGGTTCTGGGCGTATACTGGGGGGACGGGGACGACTCCCATTAACCCCTGACTATACCGGGGATACGCTTATCACAATGCCTTTCTGGTCTGTGCTGAAGCAGGGCATTCTGGCAGCCAAGTGGCTTGACCTTTATTAGTGAGCCTGGTTACCCCCTCTCGGAACCACAGACTTAGAAATCGCCAGCTCATATACAGTGCATAAAATATATTTATATATATACCCTTATACACCATTTTAATAAAAAATATCACAAAATTCTTCTAAGTCCCTCGGGAAGAGTGAAAGATGCGCACGTTCATTTTCAGCGTTCCTAGACCTTCCTATAAGAAGTTAGCCAAAAAGTAGCTTCGAAAAACGCTTAGGTTAAGTTTCAGAGTTGCTTCTAATGTACCAAAGCTGGACTTAGACATAATTTCACTCTCACAACATTATGGCTGGTTGGAGACAGTCCGAACCACAAGTACCGGGTCCATGGTTCTGGGCGTATACTGGGGGGACGGGGACGACTCCCATTAACCCCTGACTATACCGGGGATACGCTTATCACAATGCCTTTCTGGTCTGTGCTGAAGCAGGGCATTCTGGCAACCAAGTGGCTTGACCTTTATTAGTGAGCCTGGTTACCCCCTCTCGGAACCACAGACTTAGAAATCGCCAGCTCATATACAGTGCATAAAATATATTTATATAATATATTTATATATATACCCTTATACACCATTTTAATAAAAAATATCACAAAATTCTTCTAAAACCCTCGGGAAGAGTGAAAGACGCGCACGTTCATTTTCAGAACTCCTAGACCTTCCTATAAGAAGTTAGCCAAAAAGTAGCTTCGAAAAACGCTTAGGTTAAGTTTCAGAGTTGCTTCTAATGTACCAAAGCTGGACTTAGACATAATTTCACTCTCACAACATTATGGCTGGTTGGAGACAGTCCGAACCACAAGTACCGGGTCCATTGTTCTGGGCGTATACTGGGGGAAGGGGACGACTCCCATTAACCCCTGACTATACCGGGGATACGCTTATCACAATGCATTTCTGGTCTGTGCTGAAGCAGGGCATTCTGGCAGCCAAGTGGCTTGACCTTTATTAGTGAGCCTGGTTACCCCCTCTCGGAACCACAGACTTAGAAATCGCCAGCTCATATACAGTGCATAAAATATATTTATATAATATATTTATATATATACCCTTATACACCATTTTAATAAAAAATATCACAAAATTCTTCTAAGTCCCTCGGGAAGAGTGAAAGACGCGCACGTTCATTTTCAGAGCTCCTTGACCTTGTTATAAGAAGTTAGCCAAAAAGTAGCTTCGAAAAACGCTTAGGTAAAGTTTCAGAGTTGCTTCTAATGTACCAAAGCTGGACTTAGACATAATTTCACTCTCACAACATTATGGCTGGTTGGAGACAGTCCGAACCACAAGTACCGGGTCCATGGTTCTGGGCGTATACTGGGGGGACGGGGACGACTCCCATTAACCCCTGACTATACCGGGGATACGCTTATCACAATGCCTTTCTGGTCTGTGCTGAAGCAGGGCATTCTGCCAGCCAAGTGGCTTGACCTTTATTAGTGAGCCTGGTTACCCCCTCTCGGAACCACAGACTTAGAAATCGCCAGCTCATATACAGTGCATAAAATATATTTATATATATACCCTTATACACCATTTTAATAAAAAATATCACAAAATTCTTCTAAGTCCCTCGGGAAGAGTGAAAGATGCGCACGTTCATTTTCAGCGTTCCTAGACCTTCCTATAAGAAGTTAGCCAAAAAGTAGCTTCGAAAAACGCTTAGGTTAAGTTTCAGAGTTGCTTCTAATGTACCAAAGCTGGACTTAGACATAATTTCACTCTCACAACATTATGGCTGGTTGGAGACAGTCCGAACCACAAGTACCGGGTCCATGGTTCTGGGCGTATACTGGGGGGACGGGGACGACTCCCATTAACCCCTGACTATACCGGGGATACGCTTATCACAATGCCTTTCTGGTCTGTGCTGAAGCAGGGCATTCTGGCAACCAAGTGGCTTGACCTTTATTAGTGAGCCTGGTTACCCCCTCTCGGAACCACAGACTTAGAAATCGCCAGCTCATATACAGTGCATAAAATATATTTATATAATATATTTATATATATACCCTTATACACCATTTTAATAAAAAATATCACAAAATTCTTCTAAAACCCTCGGGAAGAGTGAAAGACGCGCACGTTCATTTTCAGAACTCCTAGACCTTCCTATAAGAAGTTAGCCAAAAAGTAGCTTCGAAAAACGCTTAGGTTAAGTTTCAGAGTTGCTTCTAATGTACCAAAGCTGGACTTAGACATAATTTCACTCTCACAACATTATGGCTGGTTGGAGACAGTCCGAACCACAAGTACCGGGTCCATTGTTCTGGGCGTATACTGGGGGAAGGGGACGACTCCCATTAACCCCTGACTATACCGGGGATACGCTTATCACAATGCATTTCTGGTCTGTGCTGAAGCAGGGCATTCTGGCAGCCAAGTGGCTTGACCTTTATTAGTGAGCCTGGTTACCCCCTCTCGGAACCACAGACTTAGAAATCGCCAGCTCATATACAGTGCATAAAATATATTTATATAATATATTTATATATATACCCTTATACACCATTTTAATAAAAAATATCACAAAATTCTTCTAAGTCCCTCGGGAAGAGTGAAAGACGCGCACGTTCATTTTCAGAGCTCCTTGACCTTCCTATAAGAAGTTAGCCAAAAGTAGCTTAGAAAAACGCTTAGGTTAAGTTTCAGAGTTGCTTCTAATGTACCAAAGCTGGACTTAGACATAATTTCACTCTCACAACATTATGGCTGGTTGGAGACAGTCCGAACCACAAGTACCGGGTCCATGGTTCTGGTCGTATACTGGGGGAAGGGGACGACTCCCATTAACCCCTGACTATACCGGGGATACGCTTATCACAATGCATTTCTGGTCTGTGCTGAAGCAGGGCATTCTGGCAGTCAAGTGGCTTGACCTTTATAAGTGAGCCTGGTTACCCCCTCTCGGAACCACAGACTTAGAAATCGCCAGCTCATATACAGTGCATAAAATATATTTATATAATATATTTATATATATATATACCCTTATACACCATTTTAATAAAAAATATCACAAAATTCTTCTAAGTCCCTCGGGAAGAGTGAAAGACGCGCACGTTCATTTTCAGAGCTCCTTGACCTTGTTATAAGAAGTTAGCCAAAAAGTAGCTTCGAAAAACGCTTAGGTAAAGTTTCAGAGTTGCTTCTAATGTACCAAAGCTGGACTTAGACATAATTTCACTCTCACAACATTATGGCTGGTTGGAGACAGTCCGAACCACAAGTACCGGGTCCATGGTTCTGGGCGTATACTGGGGGGACGGGGACGACTCCCATTAACCCCTGACTATACCGGGGATACGCTTATCACAATGCCTTTCTGGTCTGTGCTGAAGCAGGGCATTCTGCCAGCCAAGTGGCTTGACCTTTATTAGTGAGCCTGGTTACCCCCTCTCGGAACCACAGACTTAGAAATCGCCAGCTCATATACAGTGCATAAAATATATTTATATATATACCCTTATACACCATTTTAATAAAAAATATCACAAAATTCTTCTAAGTCCCTCGGGAAGAGTGAAAGATGCGCACGTTCATTTTCAGCGTTCCTAGACCTTCCTATAAGAAGTTAGCCAAAAAGTAGCTTCGAAAAACGCTTAGGTTAAGTTTCAGAGTTGCTTCTAATGTACCAAAGCTGGACTTAGACATAATTTCACTCTCACAACATTATGGCTGGTTGGAGACAGTCCGAACCACAAGTACCGGGTCCATGGTTCTGGGCGTATACTGGGGGGACGGGGACGACTCCCATTAACCCCTGACTATACCGGGGATACGCTTATCACAATGCCTTTCTGGTCTGTGCTGAAGCAGGGCATTCTGGCAACCAAGTGGCTTGACCTTTATTAGTGAGCCTGGTTACCCCCTCTCGGAACCACAGACTTAGAAATCGCCAGCTCATATACAGTGCATAAAATATATTTATATAATATATTTATATATATACCCTTATACACCATTTTAATAAAAAATATCACAAAATTCTTCTAAAACCCTCGGGAAGAGTGAAAGACGCGCACGTTCATTTTCAGAACTCCTAGACCTTCCTATAAGAAGTTAGCCAAAAAGTAGCTTCGAAAAACGCTTAGGTTAAGTTTCAGAGTTGCTTCTAATGTACCAAAGCTGGACTTAGACATAATTTCACTCTCACAACATTATGGCTGGTTGGAGACAGTCCGAACCACAAGTACCGGGTCCATGGTTCTGGGCGTATACTGGGGGGACGGGGACGACTCCCATTAACCCCTGACTATACCGGGGATACGCTTATCACAATGCCTTTCTGGTCTGTGCTGAAGCAGGGCATTCTGCCAGCCAAGTGGCTTGACCTTTATTAGTGAGCCTGGTTACCCCCTCTCGGAACCACAGACTTAGAAATCGCCAGCTCATATACAGTGCATAAAATATATTTATATATATACCCTTATACACCATTTTAATAAAAAATATCACAAAATTCTTCTAAGTCCCTCGGGAAGAGTGAAAGATGCGCACGTTCATTTTCAGCGTTCCTAGACCTTCCTATAAGAAGTTAGCCAAAAAGTAGCTTCGAAAAACGCTTAGGTTAAGTTTCAGAGTTGCTTCTAATGTACCAAAGCTGGACTTAGACATAATTTCACTCTCACAACATTATGGCTGGTTGGAGACAGTCCGAACCACAAGTACCGGGTCCATGGTTCTGGGCGTATACTGGGGGGACGGGGACGACTCCCATTAACCCCTGACTATACCGGGGATACGCTTATCACAATGCCTTTCTGGTCTGTGCTGAAGCAGGGCATTCTGGCAACCAAGTGGCTTGACCTTTATTAGTGAGCCTGGTTACCCCCTCTCGGAACCACAGACTTAGAAATCGCCAGCTCATATACAGTGCATAAAATATATTTATATAATATATTTATATATATACCCTTATACACCATTTTAATAAAAAATATCACAAAATTCTTCTAAAACCCTCGGGAAGAGTGAAAGACGCGCACGTTCATTTTCAGAACTCCTAGACCTTCCTATAAGAAGTTAGCCAAAAAGTAGCTTCGAAAAACGCTTAGGTTAAGTTTCAGAGTTGCTTCTAATGTACCAAAGCTGGACTTAGACATAATTTCACTCTCACAACATTATGGCTGGTTGGAGACAGTCCGAACCACAAGTACCGGGTCCATTGTTCTGGGCGTATACTGGGGGAAGGGGACGACTCCCATTAACCCCTGACTATACCGGGGATACGCTTATCACAATGCATTTCTGGTCTGTGCTGAAGCAGGGCATTCTGGCAGCCAAGTGGCTTGACCTTTATTAGTGAGCCTGGTTACCCCCTCTCGGAACCACAGACTTAGAAATCGCCAGCTCATATACAGTGCATAAAATATATTTATATAATATATTTATATATATACCCTTATACACCATTTTAATAAAAAATATCACAAAATTCTTCTAAGTCCCTCGGGAAGAGTGAAAGACGCGCACGTTCATTTTCAGAGCTCCTTGACCTTCCTATAAGAAGTTAGCCAAAAGTAGCTTAGAAAAACGCTTAGGTTAAGTTTCAGAGTTGCTTCTAATGTACCAAAGCTGGACTTAGACATAATTTCACTCTCACAACATTATGGCTGGTTGGAGACAGTCCGAACCACAAGTACCGGGTCCATGGTTCTGGGCGTATACTGGGGGAAGGGGACGACTCCCATTAACCCCTGACTATACCGGGGATACGCTTATCACAATGCATTTCTGGTCTGTGCTGAAGCAGGGCATTCTGGCAGTCAAGTGGCTTGACCTTTATAAGTGAGCCTGGTTACCCCCTCTCGGAACCACAGACTTAGAAATCGCCAGCTCATATACAGTGCATAAAATATATTTATATAATATATTTATATATATATATACCCTTATACACCATTTTAATAAAAAATATCACAAAATTCTTCTAAGTCCCTCGGGAAGAGTGAAAGACGCGCACGTTCATTTTCAGAGCTCCTTGACCTTGTTATAAGAAGTTAGCCAAAAAGTAGCTTCGAAAAACGCTTAGGTAAAGTTTCAGAGTTGCTTCTAATGTACCAAAGCTGGACTTAGACATAATTTCACTCTCACAACATTATGGCTGGTTGGAGACAGTCCGAACCACAAGTACCGGGTCCATGGTTCTGGGCGTATACTGGGGGGACGGGGACGACTCCCATTAACCCCTGACTATACCGGGGATACGCTTATCACAATGCCTTTCTGGTCTGTGCTGAAGCAGGGCATTCTGCCAGCCAAGTGGCTTGACCTTTATTAGTGAGCCTGGTTACCCCCTCTCGGAACCACAGACTTAGAAATCGCCAGCTCATATACAGTGCATAAAATATATTTATATATATACCCTTATACACCATTTTAATAAAAAATATCACAAAATTCTTCTAAGTCCCTCGGGAAGAGTGAAAGATGCGCACGTTCATTTTCAGCGTTCCTAGACCTTCCTATAAGAAGTTAGCCAAAAAGTAGCTTCGAAAAACGCTTAGGTTAAGTTTCAGAGTTGCTTCTAATGTACCAAAGCTGGACTTAGACATAATTTCACTCTCACAACATTATGGCTGGTTGGAGACAGTCCGAACCACAAGTACCGGGTCCATGGTTCTGGGCGTATACTGGGGGGACGGGGACGACTCCCATTAACCCCTGACTATACCGGGGATACGCTTATCACAATGCCTTTCTGGTCTGTGCTGAAGCAGGGCATTCTGGCAACCAAGTGGCTTGACCTTTATTAGTGAGCCTGGTTACCCCCTCTCGGAACCACAGACTTAGAAATCGCCAGCTCATATACAGTGCATAAAATATATTTATATAATATATTTATATATATACCCTTATACACCATTTTAATAAAAAATATCACAAAATTCTTCTAAAACCCTCGGGAAGAGTGAAAGACGCGCACGTTCATTTTCAGAACTCCTAGACCTTCCTATAAGAAGTTAGCCAAAAAGTAGCTTCGAAAAACGCTTAGGTTAAGTTTCAGAGTTGCTTCTAATGTACCAAAGCTGGACTTAGACATAATTTCACTCTCACAACATTATGGCTGGTTGGAGACAGTCCGAACCACAAGTACCGGGTCCATGGTTCTGGGCGTATACTGGGGGGACGGGGACGACTCCCATTAACCCCTGACTATACCGGGGATACGCTTATCACAATGCCTTTCTGGTCTGTGCTGAAGCAGGGCATTCTGCCAGCCAAGTGGCTTGACCTTTATTAGTGAGCCTGGTTACCCCCTCTCGGAACCACAGACTTAGAAATCGCCAGCTCATATACAGTGCATAAAATATATTTATATATATACCCTTATACACCATTTTAATAAAAAATATCACAAAATTCTTCTAAGTCCCTCGGGAAGAGTGAAAGATGCGCACGTTCATTTTCAGCGTTCCTAGACCTTCCTATAAGAAGTTAGCCAAAAAGTAGCTTCGAAAAACGCTTAGGTTAAGTTTCAGAGTTGCTTCTAATGTACCAAAGCTGGACTTAGACATAATTTCACTCTCACAACATTATGGCTGGTTGGAGACAGTCCGAACCACAAGTACCGGGTCCATGGTTCTGGGCGTATACTGGGGGGACGGGGACGACTCCCATTAACCCCTGACTATACCGGGGATACGCTTATCACAATGCCTTTCTGGTCTGTGCTGAAGCAGGGCATTCTGGCAACCAAGTGGCTTGACCTTTATTAGTGAGCCTGGTTACCCCCTCTCGGAACCACAGACTTAGAAATCGCCAGCTCATATACAGTGCATAAAATATATTTATATAATATATTTATATATATACCCTTATACACCATTTTAATAAAAAATATCACAAAATTCTTCTAAAACCCTCGGGAAGAGTGAAAGACGCGCACGTTCATTTTCAGAACTCCTAGACCTTCCTATAAGAAGTTAGCCAAAAAGTAGCTTCGAAAAACGCTTAGGTTAAGTTTCAGAGTTGCTTCTAATGTACCAAAGCTGGACTTAGACATAATTTCACTCTCACAACATTATGGCTGGTTGGAGACAGTCCGAACCACAAGTACCGGATCCATTGATCTGGGCGTATACTGGGGGAAGGGGACGACTCCCATTAACCCCTGACTATACCGGGGATACGCTTATCACAATGCATTTCTGGTCTGTGCTGAAGCAGGGCATTCTGGCAGCCAAGTGGCTTGACCTTTATTAGTGAGCCTGGTTACCCCCTCTCGGAACCACAGACTTAGAAATCGCCAGCTCATATACAGTGCATAAAATATATTTATATAATATATTTATATATATACCCTTATACACCATTTTAATAAAAAATATCACAAAATTCTTCTAAGTCCCTCGGGAAGAGTGAAAGACGCGCACGTTCATTTTCAGAGCTCCTAGACCTTCCTATAAGAAGTTAGCCAAAAAGTAGCTTCGAAAAACGCTTAGGTTAAGTTTCAGAGTTGCTTCTAATGTACCAAAGCTGGACTTAGACATAATTTCACTCTCACAACATTATGGCTGGTTGGAGACAGTCCGAACCACAAGTACCGGGTCCATGGTTCTGGGCGTATACTGGGGGGACGGGGACGACTCCCATTAACCCCTGACTATACCGGGGATACGCTTATCACAATGCCTTTCTGGTCTGTGCTGAAGCAGGGCATTCTGGCAGCCAAGTGGCTTGACCTTTATTAGTGAGCCTGGTTACCCCCTCTCGGAACCACAGACTTAGAAATCGCCAGCTCATATACAGTGCATAAAATATATTTATATATATACCCTTATACACCATTTTAATAAAAAATATCACAAAATTCTTCTAAGTCCCTCGGGAAGAGTGAAAGATGCGCACGTTCATTTTCAGCGTTCCTAGACCTTCCTATAAGAAGTTAGCCAAAAAGTAGCTTCGAAAAACGCTTAGGTTAAGTTTCAGAGTTGCTTCTAATGTACCAAAGCTGGACTTAGACATAATTTCACTCTCACAACATTATGGCTGGTTGGAGACAGTCCGAACCACAAGTACCGGGTCCATGGTTCTGGGCGTATACTGGGGGGACGGGGACGACTCCCATTAACCCCTGACTATACCGGGGATACGCTTATCACAATGCCTTTCTGGTCTGTGCTGAAGCAGGGCATTCTGGCAACCAAGTGGCTTGACCTTTATTAGTGAGCCTGGTTACCCCCTCTCGGAACCACAGACTTAGAAATCGCCAGCTCATATACAGTGCATAAAATATATTTATATAATATATTTATATATATACCCTTATACACCATTTTAATAAAAAATATCACAAAATTCTTCTAAAACCCTCGGGAAGAGTGAAAGACGCGCACGTTCATTTTCAGAACTCCTAGACCTTCCTATAAGAAGTTAGCCAAAAAGTAGCTTCGAAAAACGCTTAGGTTAAGTTTCAGAGTTGCTTCTAATGTACCAAAGCTGGACTTAGACATAATTTCACTCTCACAACATTATGGCTGGTTGGAGACAGTCCGAACCACAAGTACCGGGTCCATGGTTCTGGGCGTATACTGGGGGGACGGGGACGACTCCCATTAACCCCTGACTATACCGGGGATACGCTTATCACAATGCCTTTCTGGTCTGTGCTGAAGCAGGGCATTCTGCCAGCCAAGTGGCTTGACCTTTATTAGTGAGCCTGGTTACCCCCTCTCGGAACCACAGACTTAGAAATCGCCAGCTCATATACAGTGCATAAAATATATTTATATATATACCCTTATACACCATTTTAATAAAAAATATCACAAAATTCTTCTAAGTCCCTCGGGAAGAGTGAAAGATGCGCACGTTCATTTTCAGCGTTCCTAGACCTTCCTATAAGAAGTTAGCCAAAAAGTAGCTTCGAAAAACGCTTAGGTTAAGTTTCAGAGTTGCTTCTAATGTACCAAAGCTGGACTTAGACATAATTTCACTCTCACAACATTATGGCTGGTTGGAGACAGTCCGAACCACAAGTACCGGGTCCATGGTTCTGGGCGTATACTGGGGGGACGGGGACGACTCCCATTAACCCCTGACTATACCGGGGATACGCTTATCACAATGCCTTTCTGGTCTGTGCTGAAGCAGGGCATTCTGGCAACCAAGTGGCTTGACCTTTATTAGTGAGCCTGGTTACCCCCTCTCGGAACCACAGACTTAGAAATCGCCAGCTCATATACAGTGCATAAAATATATTTATATAATATATTTATATATATACCCTTATACACCATTTTAATAAAAAATATCACAAAATTCTTCTAAAACCCTCGGGAAGAGTGAAAGACGCGCACGTTCATTTTCAGAACTCCTAGACCTTCCTATAAGAAGTTAGCCAAAAAGTAGCTTCGAAAAACGCTTAGGTTAAGTTTCAGAGTTGCTTCTAATGTACCAAAGCTGGACTTAGACATAATTTCACTCTCACAACATTATGGCTGGTTGGAGACAGTCCGAACCACAAGTACCGGATCCATTGATCTGGGCGTATACTGGGGGAAGGGGACGACTCCCATTAACCCCTGACTATACCGGGGATACGCTTATCACAATGCATTTCTGGTCTGTGCTGAAGCAGGGCATTCTGGCAGCCAAGTGGCTTGACCTTTATTAGTGAGCCTGGTTACCCCCTCTCGGAACCACAGACTTAGAAATCGCCAGCTCATATACAGTGCATAAAATATATTTATATAATATATTTATATATATACCCTTATACACCATTTTAATAAAAAATATCACAAAATTCTTCTAAGTCCCTCGGGAAGAGTGAAAGACGCGCACGTTCATTTTCAGAGCTCCTAGACCTTCCTATAAGAAGTTAGCCAAAAAGTAGCTTCGAAAAACGCTTAGGTTAAGTTTCAGAGTTGCTTCTAATGTACCAAAGCTGGACTTAGACATAATTTCACTCTCACAACATTATGGCTGGTTGGAGACAGTCCGAACCACAAGTACCGGGTCCATGGTTCTGGGCGTATACTGGGGGGACGGGGACGACTCCCATTAACCCCTGACTATACCGGGGATACGCTTATCACAATGCCTTTCTGGTCTGTGCTGAAGCAGGGCATTCTGGCAGCCAAGTGGCTTGACCTTTATTAGTGAGCCTGGTTACCCCCTCTCGGAACCACAGACTTAGAAATCGCCAGCTCATATACAGTGCATAAAATATATTTATATAATATATTTATATATATACCCTTATACACCATTTTAATAAAAAATATCACAAAATTCTTCTAAAACCCTCGGGAAGAGTGAAAGACGCGCACGTTCATTTTCAGAACTCCTAGACCTTCCTATAAGAAGTTAGCCAAAAAGTAGCTTCGAAAAACGCTTAGGTTAAGTTTCAGAGTTGCTTCTAATGTACCAAAGCTGGACTTAGACATAATTTCACTCTCACAACATTATGGCTGGTTGGAGACAGTCCGAACCACAAGTACCGGGTCCATTGTTCTGGGCGTATACTGGGGGAAGGGGACGACTCCCATTAACCCCTGACTATACCGGGGATACGCTTATCACAATGCATTTCTGGTCTGTGCTGAAGCAGGGCATTCTGGCAGCCAAGTGGCTTGACCTTTATTAGTGAGCCTGGTTACCCCCTCTCGGAACCACAGACTTAGAAATCGCCAGCTCATATACAGTGCATAAAATATATTTATATAATATATTTATATATATACCCTTATACACCATTTTAATAAAAAATATCACAAAATTCTTCTAAGTCCCTCGGGAAGAGTGAAAGACGCGCACGTTCATTTTCAGAGCTCCTTGACCTTCCTATAAGAAGTTAGCCAAAAGTAGCTTAGAAAAACGCTTAGGTTAAGTTTCAGAGTTGCTTCTAATGTACCAAAGCTGGACTTAGACATAATTTCACTCTCACAACATTATGGCTGGTTGGAGACAGTCCGAACCACAAGTACCGGGTCCATGGTTCTGGGCGTATACTGGGGGAAGGGGACGACTCCCATTAACCCCTGACTATACCGGGGATACGCTTATCACAATGCATTTCTGGTCTGTGCTGAAGCAGGGCATTCTGGCAGTCAAGTGGCTTGACCTTTATAAGTGAGCCTGGTTACCCCCTCTCGGAACCACAGACTTAGAAATCGCCAGCTCATATACAGTGCATAAAATATATTTATATAATATATTTATATATATATATACCCTTATACACCATTTTAATAAAAAATATCACAAAATTCTTCTAAGTCCCTCGGGAAGAGTGAAAGACGCGCACGTTCATTTTCAGAGCTCCTTGACCTTGTTATAAGAAGTTAGCCAAAAAGTAGCTTCGAAAAACGCTTAGGTAAAGTTTCAGAGTTGCTTCTAATGTACCAAAGCTGGACTTAGACATAATTTCACTCTCACAACATTATGGCTGGTTGGAGACAGTCCGAACCACAAGTACCGGGTCCATGGTTCTGGGCGTATACTGGGGGGACGGGGACGACTCCCATTAACCCCTGACTATACCGGGGATACGCTTATCACAATGCCTTTCTGGTCTGTGCTGAAGCAGGGCATTCTGCCAGCCAAGTGGCTTGACCTTTATTAGTGAGCCTGGTTACCCCCTCTCGGAACCACAGACTTAGAAATCGCCAGCTCATATACAGTGCATAAAATATATTTATATATATACCCTTATACACCATTTTAATAAAAAATATCACAAAATTCTTCTAAGTCCCTCGGGAAGAGTGAAAGATGCGCACGTTCATTTTCAGCGTTCCTAGACCTTCCTATAAGAAGTTAGCCAAAAAGTAGCTTCGAAAAACGCTTAGGTTAAGTTTCAGAGTTGCTTCTAATGTACCAAAGCTGGACTTAGACATAATTTCACTCTCACAACATTATGGCTGGTTGGAGACAGTCCGAACCACAAGTACCGGGTCCATGGTTCTGGGCGTATACTGGGGGGACGGGGACGACTCCCATTAACCCCTGACTATACCGGGGATACGCTTATCACAATGCCTTTCTGGTCTGTGCTGAAGCAGGGCATTCTGGCAACCAAGTGGCTTGACCTTTATTAGTGAGCCTGGTTACCCCCTCTCGGAACCACAGACTTAGAAATCGCCAGCTCATATACAGTGCATAAAATATATTTATATAATATATTTATATATATACCCTTATACACCATTTTAATAAAAAATATCACAAAATTCTTCTAAAACCCTCGGGAAGAGTGAAAGACGCGCACGTTCATTTTCAGAACTCCTAGACCTTCCTATAAGAAGTTAGCCAAAAAGTAGCTTCGAAAAACGCTTAGGTTAAGTTTCAGAGTTGCTTCTAATGTACCAAAGCTGGACTTAGACATAATTTCACTCTCACAACATTATGGCTGGTTGGAGACAGTCCGAACCACAAGTACCGGGTCCATGGTTCTGGGCGTATACTGGGGGGACGGGGACGACTCCCATTAACCCCTGACTATACCGGGGATACGCTTATCACAATGCCTTTCTGGTCTGTGCTGAAGCAGGGCATTCTGCCAGCCAAGTGGCTTGACCTTTATTAGTGAGCCTGGTTACCCCCTCTCGGAACCACAGACTTAGAAATCGCCAGCTCATATACAGTGCATAAAATATATTTATATATATACCCTTATACACCATTTTAATAAAAAATATCACAAAATTCTTCTAAGTCCCTCGGGAAGAGTGAAAGATGCGCACGTTCATTTTCAGCGTTCCTAGACCTTCCTATAAGAAGTTAGCCAAAAAGTAGCTTCGAAAAACGCTTAGGTTAAGTTTCAGAGTTGCTTCTAATGTACCAAAGCTGGACTTAGACATAATTTCACTCTCACAACATTATGGCTGGTTGGAGACAGTCCGAACCACAAGTACCGGGTCCATGGTTCTGGGCGTATACTGGGGGGACGGGGACGACTCCCATTAACCCCTGACTATACCGGGGATACGCTTATCACAATGCCTTTCTGGTCTGTGCTGAAGCAGGGCATTCTGGCAACCAAGTGGCTTGACCTTTATTAGTGAGCCTGGTTACCCCCTCTCGGAACCACAGACTTAGAAATCGCCAGCTCATATACAGTGCATAAAATATATTTATATAATATATTTATATATATACCCTTATACACCATTTTAATAAAAAATATCACAAAATTCTTCTAAAACCCTCGGGAAGAGTGAAAGACGCGCACGTTCATTTTCAGAACTCCTAGACCTTCCTATAAGAAGTTAGCCAAAAAGTAGCTTCGAAAAACGCTTAGGTTAAGTTTCAGAGTTGCTTCTAATGTACCAAAGCTGGACTTAGACATAATTTCACTCTCACAACATTATGGCTGGTTGGAGACAGTCCGAACCACAAGTACCGGATCCATTGATCTGGGCGTATACTGGGGGAAGGGGACGACTCCCATTAACCCCTGACTATACCGGGGATACGCTTATCACAATGCATTTCTGGTCTGTGCTGAAGCAGGGCATTCTGGCAGCCAAGTGGCTTGACCTTTATTAGTGAGCCTGGTTACCCCCTCTCGGAACCACAGACTTAGAAATCGCCAGCTCATATACAGTGCATAAAATATATTTATATAATATATTTATATATATACCCTTATACACCATTTTAATAAAAAATATCACAAAATTCTTCTAAGTCCCTCGGGAAGAGTGAAAGACGCGCACGTTCATTTTCAGAGCTCCTAGACCTTCCTATAAGAAGTTAGCCAAAAAGTAGCTTCGAAAAACGCTTAGGTTAAGTTTCAGAGTTGCTTCTAATGTACCAAAGCTGGACTTAGACATAATTTCACTCTCACAACATTATGGCTGGTTGGAGACAGTCCGAACCACAAGTACCGGGTCCATGGTTCTGGGCGTATACTGGGGGGACGGGGACGACTCCCATTAACCCCTGACTATACCGGGGATACGCTTATCACAATGCCTTTCTGGTCTGTGCTGAAGCAGGGCATTCTGGCAGCCAAGTGGCTTGACCTTTATTAGTGAGCCTGGTTACCCCCTCTCGGAACCACAGACTTAGAAATCGCCAGCTCATATACAGTGCATAAAATATATTTATATATATACCCTTATACACCATTTTAATAAAAAATATCACAAAATTCTTCTAAGTCCCTCGGGAAGAGTGAAAGATGCGCACGTTCATTTTCAGCGTTCCTAGACCTTCCTATAAGAAGTTAGCCAAAAAGTAGCTTCGAAAAACGCTTAGGTTAAGTTTCAGAGTTGCTTCTAATGTACCAAAGCTGGACTTAGACATAATTTCACTCTCACAACATTATGGCTGGTTGGAGACAGTCCGAACCACAAGTACCGGGTCCATGGTTCTGGGCGTATACTGGGGGGACGGGGACGACTCCCATTAACCCCTGACTATACCGGGGATACGCTTATCACAATGCCTTTCTGGTCTGTGCTGAAGCAGGGCATTCTGGCAACCAAGTGGCTTGACCTTTATTAGTGAGCCTGGTTACCCCCTCTCGGAACCACAGACTTAGAAATCGCCAGCTCATATACAGTGCATAAAATATATTTATATAATATATTTATATATATACCCTTATACACCATTTTAATAAAAAATATCACAAAATTCTTCTAAAACCCTCGGGAAGAGTGAAAGACGCGCACGTTCATTTTCAGAACTCCTAGACCTTCCTATAAGAAGTTAGCCAAAAAGTAGCTTCGAAAAACGCTTAGGTTAAGTTTCAGAGTTGCTTCTAATGTACCAAAGCTGGACTTAGACATAATTTCACTCTCACAACATTATGGCTGGTTGGAGACAGTCCGAACCACAAGTACCGGATCCATTGATCTGGGCGTATACTGGGGGAAGGGGACGACTCCCATTAACCCCTGACTATACCGGGGATACGCTTATCACAATGCATTTCTGGTCTGTGCTGAAGCAGGGCATTCTGGCAGCCAAGTGGCTTGACCTTTATTAGTGAGCCTGGTTACCCCCTCTCGGAACCACAGACTTAGAAATCGCCAGCTCATATACAGTGCATAAAATATATTTATATAATATATTTATATATATACCCTTATACACCATTTTAATAAAAAATATCACAAAATTCTTCTAAGTCCCTCGGGAAGAGTGAAAGACGCGCACGTTCATTTTCAGAGCTCCTAGACCTTCCTATAAGAAGTTAGCCAAAAAGTAGCTTCGAAAAACGCTTAGGTTAAGTTTCAGAGTTGCTTCTAATGTACCAAAGCTGGACTTAGACATAATTTCACTCTCACAACATTATGGCTGGTTGGAGACAGTCCGAACCACAAGTACCGGGTCCATGGTTCTGGGCGTATACTGGGGGGACGGGGACGACTCCCATTAACCCCTGACTATACCGGGGATACGCTTATCACAATGCCTTTCTGGTCTGTGCTGAAGCAGGGCATTCTGGCAGCCAAGTGGCTTGACCTTTATTAGTGAGCCTGGTTACCCCCTCTCGGAACCACAGACTTAGAAATCGCCAGCTCATATACAGTGCATAAAATATATTTATATAATATATATATATATATATACCCTTATACACCATTTTAATAAAAAATATCACAAAATTCTTCTAAGTCCCTCGGGAAGAGTGAAAGACGCGCACGTTCATTTTCAGAGCTCCTAGACCTTCCTATAAGAAGTTAGCCAAAAAGTAGCTTCGAAAAACGCTTAGGTTAAGTTTCAGAGTTGCTTCTAATGTACCAAAGCTGGACTTAGACATAATTTCACTCTCACAACATTATGGCTGGTTGGAGACAGTCCGAACCACAAGTACCGGGTCCATGGTTCTGGGCGTATACTGGGGGAAGGGGACGACTCCCATTAACCCCTGACTATACCGGGGATACGCTTATCACAATGCATTTCTGGTCTGTGCTGAAGCAGGGCATTCTGGCAGCCAAGTGGCTTGACCTTTATAAGTGAGCCAGGTTACCCCCTCTCGGAACCACAGACTTAGAAATCGCCAGCTCATATACAGTGCATAAAATATATTTATATAATATATTTATATATATATACCCTTATACACCATTTTAATAAAAAATATCACAAAATTCTTCTAAGTCCCTCGGGAAGAGTGAAAGACGCGCACGTTCATTTTCAGAGCTCCTAGACCTTCCTATAAGAAGTTAGCCAAAAAGTAGCTTCGAAAAACGCTTAGGTTAAGTTTCAGAGTTGCTTCTAATGTACCAAAGCTGGACTTAGACATAATTTCACTCTCACAACATTATGGCTGGTTGGAGACAGTCCGAACCACAAGTACCGGGTCCATGGTTCTGGGCGTTTACTGGGGGGGACGGGGACGACTCCCATTAACCCCTGACTATACCGGGGATACGCTTATCACAATGCCTTTCTGGTCTGTGCTGAAGCAGGGCATTCTGGCAACCAAGTGGCTTGACCTTTATTAGTGAGCCTGGTTACCCCCTCTCGGAACCACAGACTTAGAAATCGCCAGCTCATATACAGTGCATAAAATATATTTATATATATATCCTTATACACCATTTTAATAAAAAATATCACAAAATTCTTCTAAGTCCCTCGGGAAGAGTGAAAGATGCGCACGTTCATTTTCAGCGTTCCTAGACCTTCCTATAAGAAGTTAGCCAAAAAGTAGCTTCGAAAAACGCTTAGGTTAAGTTTCAGAGTTGCTTCTAATGTACCAAAACTGGACTTAGACATAATTTCACTCTCACAACATTATGGCTGGTTGGAGACAGTCCGAACCACAAGTACCGGGTCGATGGTTCTGGGCGTATACTGGGGGGACGAGGACGACTCCCATTAACCCCTGACTATACCGGGGATACGCTTATCACAATGCCTTTCTGGTCTGTGCTGAAGCAGGGCATTCTGCCAGCCAAGTGGCTTGACCTTTATTAGTGAGCCTGGTTACCCCCTCTCGGAACCACAGACTTAGAAATCGCCAGCTCATATACAGTGCATAAAATATATTTATATATATACCCTTATACACCATTTTAATAAAAAATATCACAAAATTCTTCTAAGTCCCTCGGGAAGAGTGAAAGATGCGCACGTTCATTTTCAGCGTTCCTAGACCTTCCTATAAGAAGTTAGCCAAAAAGTAGCTTCGAAAAACGCTTAGGTTAAGTTTCAGAGTTGCTTCTAATGTACCAAAGCTGGACTTAGACATAATTTCACTCTCACAACATTATGGCTGGTTGGAGACAGTCCGAACCACAAGTACCGGGTCCATGGTTCTGGGCGTATACTGGGGGGACGGGGACGACTCCCATTAACCCCTGACTATACCGGGGATACGCTTATCACAATGCCTTTCTGGTCTGTGCTGAAGCAGGGCATTCTGGCAACCAAGTGGCTTGACCTTTATTAGTGAGCCTGGTTACCCCCTCTCGGAACCACAGACTTAGAAATCGCCAGCTCATATACAGTGCATAAAATATATTTATATAATATATTTATATATATACCCTTATACACCATTTTAATAAAAAATATCACAAAATTCTTCTAAAACCCTCGGGAAGAGTGAAAGACGCGCACGTTCATTTTCAGAACTCCTAGACCTTCCTATAAGAAGTTAGCCAAAAAGTAGCTTCGAAAAACGCTTAGGTTAAGTTTCAGAGTTGCTTCTAATGTACCAAAGCTGGACTTAGACATAATTTCACTCTCACAACATTATGGCTGGTTGGAGACAGTCCGAACCACAAGTACCGGGTCCATTGTTCTGGGCGTATACTGGGGGAAGGGGACGACTCCTTTTAACCCCTGACTATACCGGGGATACGCTTATCACAATGCATTTCTGGTCTGTGCTGAAGCAGGGCATTCTGGCAGCCAAGTGGCTTGACCTTTATTAGTGAGCCTGGTTACCCCCTCTCGGAACCACAGACTTAGAAATCGCCAGCTCATATACAGTGCATAAAATATATTTATATAATATATTTATATATATACCCTTATACACCATTTTAATAAAAAATATCACAAAATTCTTCTAAGTCCCTCGGGAAGAGTGAAAGACGCGCACGTTCATTTTCAGAGCTCCTTGACCTTCCTATAAGAAGTTAGCCAAAAAGTAGCTTAGAAAAACGCTTAGGTTAAGTTTCAGAGTTGCTTCTAATGTACCAAAGCTGGACTTAGACATAATTTCACTCTCACAACATTATGGCTGGTTGGAGACAGTCCGAACCACAAGTACCGGGTCCATGGTTCTGGGCGTATACTGGGGGAAGGGGACGACTCCCATTAACCCCTGACTATACCGGGGATACGCTTATCACAATGCATTTCTGGTCTGTGCTGAAGCAGGGCATTCTGGCAGTCAAGTGGCTTGACCTTTATAAGTGAGCCTGGTTACCCCCTCTCGGAACCACAGACTTAGAAATCGCCAGCTCATATACAGTGCATAAAATATATTTATATAATATATTTATATATATATACCCTTATACACCATTTTAATAAAAAATATCACAAAATTCTTCTAAGTCCCTCGGGAAGAGTGAAAGACGCGCACGTTCATTTTCAGAGCTCCTTGACCTTGTTATAAGAAGTTAGCCAAAAAGTAGCTTCGAAAAACGCTTAGGTAAAGTTTCAGAGTTGCTTCTAATGTACCAAAGCTGGACTTAGACATAATTTCACTCTCACAACATTATGGCTGGTTGGAGACAGTCCGAACCACAAGTACCGGGTCCATGGTTCTGGGCGTATACTGGGGGGACGGGGACGACTCCCATTAACCCCTGACTATACCGGGGATACGCTTATCACAATGCCTTTCTGGTCTGTGCTGAAGCAGGGCATTCTGCCAGCCAAGTGGCTTGACCTTTATTAGTGAGCCTGGTTACCCCCTCTCGGAACCACAGACTTAGAAATCGCCAGCTCATATACAGTGCATAAAATATATTTATATATATACCCTTATACACCATTTTAATAAAAAATATCACAAAATTCTTCTAAGTCCCTCGGGAAGAGTGAAAGATGCGCACGTTCATTTTCAGAACTCCTAGACCTTCCTATAAGAAGTTAGCCAAAAAGTAGCTTCGAAAAACGCTTAGGTTAAGTTTCAGAGTTGCTTCTAATGTACCAAAGCTGGACTTAGACATAATTTCACTCTCACAACATTATGGCTGGTTGGAGACAGTCCGAACCACAAGTACCGGGTCCATTGTTCTGGGCGTATACTGGGGGAAGGGGACGACTCCCATTAACCCCTGACTATACCGGGGATACGCTTATCACAATGCCTTTCTGGTCTGTGCTGAAGCAGGGCATTCTGGCAACCAAGTGGCTTGACCTTTATTAGTGAGCCTGGTTACCCCCTCTCGGAACCACAGACTTAGAAATCGCCAGCTCATATACAGTGCATAAAATATATTTATATATATATCCTTATACACCATTTTAATAAAAAATATCACAAAATTCTTCTAAGTCCCTCGGGAAGAGTGAAAGATGCGCACGTTCATTTTCAGCGTTCCTAGACCTTCCTATAAGAAGTTAGCCAAAAAGTAGCTTCGAAAAACGCTTACTGTAGGTTAAGTTTCAGAGTTGCTTCTAATGTACCAAAGCTGGACTTAGACATAATTTCACTCTCACAACATTATGGCTGGTTGGAGACAGTCCGAACCACAAGTACCGGGTCGATGGTTCTGGGCGTATACTGGGGGGACGAGGACGACTCCCATTAACCCCTGACTATATCGGGGATACGCTTATCACAATTCCTTTCTGGTCTGTGCTGAAGCAGGGCATTCTGGCAACCAAGTGACTTGACCTTTATAAGTGAGCCTGGTTACCCCCTCTCGGAACCACAGACTTAGAAATCGCCAGCTCATATACAGTGCATAAAATATATTTATATATATATCCTTATACACCATTTTAATAAAAAATATCACAAAATTCTTCTAAGTCCCTCGGGAAGAGTGAAAGATGCGCACGTTCATTTTCAGCGTTCCTAGACCTTCCTATAAGAAGTTAGCCAAAAAGTAGCTTCGAAAAACGCTTACTGTAGGTTAAGTTTCAGAGTTGCTTCTAATGTACCAAAGCTGGACTTAGACATAATTTCACTCTCACAACATTATGGCTGGTTGGAGACAGTCCGAACCACAAGTACCGGGTCGATGGTTCTGGGCGTATACTGGGGGGACGAGGACGACTCCCATTAACCCCTGACTATATCGGGGATACGCTTATCACAATTCCTTTCTGGTCTGTGCTGAAGCAGGGCATTCTGGCAACCAAGTGACTTGACCTTTATAAGTGAGCCTGGTTACCCCCTCTCGGAACCACAGACTTAGAAATCGCCAGCTCATATACAGTGCATAAAATATATTTATATAATATATTTATATATATACCCTTATACACCATTTTAATAAAAAATATCACAAAATTCTTCTAAGTCCCTCGGGAAGAGTGAAAGACGCGCACGTTCATTTTCAGAGCTCCTAGACCTTCCTATAAGAAGTTAGCCAAAAAGTAGCTTGGAAAAACGCTTAGGTTAAGTTTCAGAGTTGCTTCTAATGTACCAAAGCTGGACTTAGACATAATTTCACTCTCACAACATTATGGCTGGTTGGAGACAGTCCGAACCACAAGTACCGGGTCGATGGTTCTGGGCGTATACTGGGGGACGGGGACGACTCCCATTAACCCCTGACTATATCGGGGATACGCTTATCACAATGCCTTTCTGGTCTGTGCTGAAGCAGGGCATTCTGGCAGCCAAGTGGCTTGACCTTTATTAGTGAGCCTGGTTACCCCCTCTCGGAACCACAGACTTAGAAATCGCCAGCTCATATACAGTGCATAAAATATATTTATATAATATATTTATATATATACCCTTATACACCATTTTAATAAAAAATATCACAAAATTCTTCTAAGTCCCTCGGGAAGAGTGAAAGACGCGCACGTTCATTTTCAGCGCTCCTAGACCTTCCTATAAGAAGTTAGCCAAAAAGTAGCTTGGAAAAACGCTTAGGTTAAGTTTCAGAGTTGCTTCTAATGTACCAAAGCTGGACTTAAACATAATTTCACTCTCACAACATTATGGCTGGTTGGAGACAGTCCGAACCACAAGTACCGGGTCCATGGTTCTGGCCGTATACTGGGGGGACGGGGACGACTCCCATTAACCCCTGACTATACCGGGGATACGCTTATCACAATGCCTTTCTGGTCTGTGCTGAAGCAGGGCATTCTGGCAACCAAGTGGCTTGACCTTTATTAGTGAGCCTGGTTACCCCCTCTCGGAACCACAGACTTAGAAATCGCCAGCTCATATACAGTGCATAAAATATATTTATATATATACCCTTATACACCATTTTAATAAAAAATATCACAAAATTCTTCTAAGTCCCTCGGGAAGAGTGAAAGATGCGCACGTTCATTTTCAGAACTCCTAGACCTTCCTATAAGAAGTTAGCCAAAAAGTAGCTTCGAAAAACGCTTAGGTTAAGTTTCAGAGTTGCTTCTAATGTACCAAAGCTGGACTTAGACATAATTTCACTCTCACAACATTATGGCTGGTTGGAGACAGTCCGAACCACAAGTACCGGGTCCATTGTTCTGGGCGTATACTGGGGGAAGGGGACGACTCCCATTAACCCCTGACTATACCGGGGATACGCTTATCACAATGCATTTCTGGTCTGTGCTGAAGCAGGGCATTCTGGCAGCCAAGTGGCTTGACCTTTATTAGTGAGCCTGGTTACCCCCTCTCGGAACCACAGACTTAGAAATCGCCAGCTCATATACAGTGCATAAAATATTTTTATATATATACCCTTATACACCATTTTAATAAAAAATATCACAAAATTCTTCTAAGTCCCTCGGGAAGAGTGAAAGATGCGCTCGTTCATTTTCAGCGTTCCTAGACCTTCCTATAAGAAGTTAGCCAAAAAGTAGCTTCGAAAAACGCTTAGGTTAAGTTTCAGAGTTTCTTCTAATGTACCAAAGCTGGACTTAGACATAATTTCACTCTCACAACATTATGGCTGGTTGGAGACAGTCCGAACCACAAGTACCGGGTCGATGGTTCTGGGCGTATACTGGGGGACGGGGACGACTCCCATTAACCCCTGACTATATCGGGGATACGCTTATCACAATGCCTTTCTGGTCTGTGCTGAAGCAGGGCATTCTGGCAGCCAAGTGGCTTGACCTTTATAAGTGAGCCTGGTTACCCCCTCTCGGAACCACAGACTTAGAAATCGCTAGCTCATATACAGTGCATAAAATATATTTATATAATATATTTATATATATACCCTTATACACCATTTTAATAAAAAATATCACAAAATTCTTCTAAGTCCCTCGGGAAGAGTGAAAGACGCGCACGTTCATTTTCAGAGCTCCTAGACCTTCCTATAAGAAGTTAGCCAAAAAGTAGCTTCGAAAAACGCTTAGGTTAAGTTTCAGAGTTGCTTCTAATGTACCAAAGCTGGACTTAGACATAATTTCACTCTCACAACATTATGGCTGGTTGGAGACAGTCCGAACCACAAGTACCGGGTCCATGGTTCTGGGCGTATACTGGGGGGACGGGGACGACTCCCATTAACCCCTGACTATACCGGGGATACGCTTATCACAATGCCTTTCTGGTCTGTGCTGAAGCAGGGCATTCTGGCAGCCAAGTGGCTTGACCTTTATTAGTGCGCCTGGTTACCCCCTCTCGGAACCACAGACTTAGAAATCGCCAGCTCATATACAGTGCATAAAATATATTTATATATATACCCTTATACACCATTTTAATAAAAAATATCACAAAATTCTTCTAAGTCCCTCGGGAAGAGTGAAAGACGCGCACGTTCATTTTCAGATCTCCTAGACCTTCCTATAAGAAGTTAGCCAAAAAGTAGCTTGGAAAAACGCTTAGGTTAAGTTTCAGAGTTGCTTCTAATGTACCAAAGCTGGACTTAGACATAATTTCACTCTCACAACATTATGGCTGGTTGGAGACAGTCCGAACCACAAGTACCGGGTCCATGGTTCTGGCCGTATACTGGGGGGACGGGGACGACTCCCATTAACCCCTGACTATACCGGGGATACGCTTATCACAATGCCTTTCTGGTCTGTGCTGAAGCAGGGCATTCTGGCAACCAAGTGACTTGACCTTTATTAGTGAGCCTGGTTACCCCCTCTCGGAACCACAGACTTAGAAATCGCCAGCTCATATACAGTGCATAAAATATATTTATATAATATATTTATATATATACCCTTATACACCATTTTAATAAAAAATATCACAAAATTCTTCTAAGTCCCTCGGGAAGAGTGAAAGACGCGCACGTTCATTTTCAGAGCTCCTAGACCTTCCTATAAGAAGTTAGCCAAAAAGTAGCTTGGAAAAACGCTTAGGTTAAGTTTCAGAGTTGCTTCTAATGTACCAAAGCTGGACTTAGACATAATTTCACTCTCACAACATTATGGCTGGTTGGAGACAGTCCGAACCACAAGTACCGGGTCGATGGTTCTGGGCGTATACTGGGGGACGGGGACGACTCCCATTAACCCCTGACTATATCGGGGATACGCTTATCACAATGCCTTTCTGGTCTGTGCTGAAGCAGGGCATTCTGGCAGCCAAGTGGCTTGACCTTTATTAGTGAGCCTGGTTACCCCCTCTCGGAACCACAGACTTAGAAATCGCCAGCTCATATACAGTGCATAAAATATATTTATATAATATATTTATATATATACCCTTATACACCATTTTAATAAAAAATATCACAAAATTCTTCTAAGTCCCTCGGGAAGAGTGAAAGACGCGCACGTTCATTTTCAGCGCTCCTAGACCTTCCTATAAGAAGTTAGCCAAAAAGTAGCTTGGAAAAACGCTTAGGTTAAGTTTCAGAGTTGCTTCTAATGTACCAAAGCTGGACTTAAACATAATTTCACTCTCACAACATTATGGCTGGTTGGAGACAGTCCGAACCACAAGTACCGGGTCCATGGTTCTGGCCGTATACTGGGGGGACGGGGACGACTCCCATTAACCCCTGACTATACCGGGGATACGCTTATCACAATGCCTTTCTGGTCTGTGCTGAAGCAGGGCATTCTGGCAACCAAGTGGCTTGACCTTTATTAGTGAGCCTGGTTACCCCCTCTCGGAACCACAGACTTAGAAATCGCCAGCTCATATACAGTGCATAAAATATATTTATATAATATATTTATATATATACCCTTATACACCATTTTAATAAAAAATATCACAAAATTCTTCTAAGTCCCTCGGGAAGAGTGAAAGACGCGCACGTTCATTTTCAGAGCTCCTAGACCTTCCTATAAGAAGTTAGCCAAAAAGTAGCTTCGAAAAACGCTTAGGTTAAGTTTCAGAGTTGCTTCTAATGTACCAAAGCTGGACTTAGACATAATTTCACTCTCACAACATTATGGCTGGTTGGAGACAGTCCGAACCACAAGTACCGGGTCCATGGTTCTGGGCGTATACTGGGGGGACGGGGACGACTCCCATTAACCCCTGACTATACCGGGGATACGCTTATCACAATGCCTTTCTGGTCTGTGCTGAAGCAGGGCATTCTGGCAGCCAAGTGGCTTGACCTTTATTAGTGCGCCTGGTTACCCCCTCTCGGAACCACAGACTTAGAAATCGCCAGCTCATATACAGTGCATAAAATATATTTATATATATACCCTTATACACCATTTTAATAAAAAATATCACAAAATTCTTCTAAGTCCCTCGGGAAGAGTGAAAGACGCGCACGTTCTTTTTCAGATCTCCTAGACCTTCCTATAAGAAGTTAGCCAAAAAGTAGCTTGGAAAAACGCTTAGGTTAAGTTTCAGAGTTGCTTCTAATGTACCAAAGCTGGACTTAGACATAATTTCACTCTCACAACATTATGGCTGGTTGGAGACAGTCCGAACCACAAGTACCGGGTCCATGGTTCTGGCCGTATACTGGGGGGACGGGGACGACTCCCATTAACCCCTGACTATACCGGGGATACGCTTATCACAATGCCTTTCTGGTCTGTGCTGAAGCAGGGCATTCTGGCAACCAAGTGACTTGACCTTTATTAGTGAGCCTGGTTACCCCCTCTCGGAACCACAGACTTAGAAATCGCCAGCTCATATACAGTGCATAAAATATATTTATATAATATATTTATATATATACCCTTATACACCATTTTAATAAAAAATATCACAAAATTCTTCTAAGTCCCTCGGGAAGAGTGAAAGACGCGCACGTTCATTTTCAGAGCTCCTAGACCTTCCTATAAGAAGTTAGCCAAAAAGTAGCTTGGAAAAACGCTTAGGTTAAGTTTCAGAGTTGCTTCTAATGTACCAAAGCTGGACTTAGACATAATTTCACTCTCACAACATTATGGCTGGTTGGAGACAGTCCGAACCACAAGTACCGGGTCGATGGTTCTGGGCGTATACTGGGGGACGGGGACGACTCCCATTAACCCCTGACTATATCGGGGATACGCTTATCACAATGCCTTTCTGGTCTGTGCTGAAGCAGGGCATTCTGGCAGCCAAGTGGCTTGACCTTTATTAGTGAGCCTGGTTACCCCCTCTCGGAACCACAGACTTAGAAATCGCCAGCTCATATACAGTGCATAAAATATATTTATATAATATATTTATATATATACCCTTATACACCATTTTAATAAAAAATATCACACAATTCTTCTAAGTCCCTCGGGAAGAGTGAAAGACGCGCACGTTCATTTTCAGCGCTCCTAGACCTTCCTATAAGAAGTTAGCCAAAAAGTAGCTTGGAAAAACGCTTAGGTTAAGTTTCAGAGTTGCTTCTAATGTACCAAAGCTGGACTTAAACATAATTTCACTCTCACAACATTATGGCTGGTTGGAGACAGTCCGAACCACAAGTACCGGGTCCATGGTTCTGGCCGTATACTGGGGGGACGGGGACGACTCCCATTAACCCCTGACTATACCGGGGATACGCTTATCACAATGCCTTTCTGGTCTGTGCTGAAGCAGGGCATTCTGGCAACCAAGTGGCTTGACCTTTATTAGTGAGCCTGGTTACCCCCTCTCGGAACCACAGACTTAGAAATCGCCAGCTCATATACAGTGCATAAAATATATTTATATAATATATTTATATATATACCCTTATACACCATTTTAATAAAAAATATCACAAAATTCTTCTAAGTCCCTCGGGAAGAGTGAAAGACGCGCACGTTCATTTTCAGAGCTCCTAGACCTTCCTATAAGAAGTTAGCCAAAAAGTAGCTTCGAAAAACGCTTAGGTTAAGTTTCAGAGTTGCTTCTAATGTACCAAAGCTGGACTTAGACATAATTTCACTCTCACAACATTATGGCTGGTTGGAGACAGTCCGAACCACAAGTACCGGGTCCATGGTTCTGGGCGTATACTGGGGGAAGGGGACGACTCCCATTAACCCCTGACTATACCGGGGATACGCTTATCACAATGCATTTCTGGTCTGTGCTGAAGCAGGGCATTCTGGCAGCCAAGTGGCTTGACCTTTATTAGTGAGCCTGATTACCCCCTCTCGGAACCACAGACTTAGAAATCGCCAGCTCATATACAGTGCATAAAATATATTTATATAATATATTTATTATATACCCTTATACACCATTTTAATAAAAAATATCACAAAATTCTTCTAAGTCCCTCGGGAAGAGTGAAAGACGCGCACGTTCATTTTCAGAGCTCCTTGACCTTCCTATAAGAAGTTAGCCAAAAAGTAGCTTCGAAAAACGCTTAGGTTAAGTTTCAGAGTTGCTTCTAATGTACCAAAGCTGGACTTAGACATAATTTCACTCTCACAACATTATGGCTGGTTGGAGACAGTCCGAACCACAAGTACCGGGTCCATGGTTCTGGGCGTATACTGGGGGGACGGGGACGACTCCCATTAACCCCTGACTATACCGGGGATACGCTTATCACAATGCCTTTCTGGTCTGTGCAGAAGCAGGGCATTCTGCCAGCCAAGTGGCTTGACCTTTATTAATGAGCCTGGTTACCCCCTCTCGGAACCACAGACTTAGAAATCGCCAGCTCATATACAGTGCATAAAATATATTTATATATATACCCTTATACACCATTTTAATAAAAAATATCACAAAATTATTCTAAGTCCCTCGGGAAGAGTGAAAGACGCGCACGTTCATTTTGAGAGCTCCTAGACCTTCCTATAAGAAGTTAGCCAAAAAGTAGCTTCGAAAAACGCTTAGGTTAAGTTTCAGAGTTGCTTCTAATGTACCAAAGCTGGACTTAGACATAATTTCACTCTCACAACATTATGGCTGGTTGGAGACAGTCCGAACCACAAGTACCGGGTCCATGGTTCTGGGCGTATACTGGGGGAAGGGGACGACTCCCATTAACCCCTGACTATACCGGGGATACGCTTATCACAATGCATTTCTGGTCTGTGCTGAAGCAGGGCATTCTGGCAGCCAAGTGGCTTGACCTTTATTAGTGAGCCTGATTACCCCCTCTCGGAACCACAGACTTAGAAATCGCCAGCTCATATACAGTGCATAAAATATATTTATATAATATATTTATTATATACCCTTATACACCATTTTAATAAAAAATATCACAAAATTCTTCTAAGTCCCTCGGGAAGAGTGAAAGACGCGCACGTTCATTTTCAGAGCTCCTTGACCTTCCTATAAGAAGTTAGCCAAAAAGTAGCTTCGAAAAACGCTTAGGTTAAGTTTCAGAGTTGCTTCTAATGTACCAAAGCTGGACTTAGACATAATTTCACTCTCACAACATTATGGCTGGTTGGAGACAGTCCGAACCACAAGTACCGGGTCCATGGTTCTGGGCGTATACTGGGGGGACGGGGACGACTCCCATTAACCCCTGACTATACCGGGGATACGCTTATCACAATGCCTTTCTGGTCTGTGCAGAAGCAGGGCATTCTGCCAGCCAAGTGGCTTGACCTTTATTAATGAGCCTGGTTACCCCCTCTCGGAACCACAGACTTAGAAATCGCCAGCTCATATACAGTGCATAAAATATATTTATATATATACCCTTATACACCATTTTAATAAAAAATATCACAAAATTATTCTAAGTCCCTCGGGAAGAGTGAAAGACGCGCACGTTCATTTTCAGAGCTCCTAGACCTTCCTATAAGAAGTTAGCCAAAAAGTAGCTTCGAAAAACGCTTAGGTTAAGTTTCAGAGTTGCTTCTAATGTACCAAAGCTGGACTTAGACATAATTTCACTCTCACAACATTATGGCTGGTTGGAGACAGTCCGAACCACAAGTACCGGGTCCATGGTTCTGGGCGTTTACTGGGGGGGAAGGGGACAACTCCCATTAACCCCTGACTATACCGGGGATACGCTTATCACAATGCATTTCTGGTCTGTGCTGAAGCAGGGCATTCTGGCAGCCAAGTGGCTTGACCTTTATAAGTGAGCCAGGTTACCCCCTCTCGGAACCACAGACTTAGAAATCGCCAGCTCATATACAGTGCATAAAATATATTTATATAATATATTTATATATATATACCCTTATACACCATTTTAATAAAAAATATCACAAAATTCTTCTAAGTCCCTCGGGAAGAGTGAAAGACGCGCACGTTCATTTTCAGAGCTCCTAGACCTTCCTATAAGAAGTTAGCCAAAAAGTAGCTTCGAAAAACGCTTAGGTTAAGTTTCAGAGTTGCTTCTAATGTACCAAAGCTGGACTTAGACATAATTTCACTCTCACAACATTATGGCTGGTTGGAGACAGTCCGAACCACAAGTACCGGGTCCATGGTTCTGGGCGTTTACTGGGGGGGACGGGGACGACTCCCATTAACCCCTGACTATACCGGGGATACGCTTATCACAATGCCTTTCTGGTCTGTGCTGAAGCAGGGCATTCTGGCAACCAAGTGGCTTGACCTTTATTAGTGAGCCTGGTTACCCCCTCTCGGAACCACAGACTTAGAAATCGCCAGCTCATATACAGTGCATAAAATATATTTATATATATATCCTTATACACCATTTTAATAAAAAATATCACAAAATTCTTCTAAGTCCCTCGGGAAGAGTGAAAGATGCGCACGTTCATTTTCAGCGTTCCTAGACCTTCCTATAAGAAGTTAGCCAAAAAGTAGCTTCGAAAAACGCTTAGGTTAAGTTTCAGAGTTGCTTCTAATGTACCAAAGCTGGACTTAGACATAATTTCACTCTCACAACATTATGGCTGGTTGGAGACAGTCCGAACCACAAGTACCGGGTCGATGGTTCTGGGCGTATACTGGGGGGACGAGGACGACTCCCATTAACCCCTGACTATATCGGGGATACGCTTATCACAATTCCTTTCTGGTCTGTGCTGAAGCAGGGCATTCTGGCAGCCAAGTGGCTTGACCTTTATAAGTGAGCCTGGTTACCCCCTCTCGGAACCACAGACTTAGAAATCGCCAGCTCATATACAGTGCATAAAATATATTTATATAATACAGTATATTTATATATATACCCTTATACACCATTTTAATAAAAAATATCACAAAATTCTTCTAAGTCCCTCGGGAAGAGTGAAAGACGCGCACGTTCATTTTCAGAGCTCCTAGACCTTCCTATAAGAAGTTAGCCAAAAAGTAGCTTCGAAAAACGCTTAGGTTAAGTTTCAGAGTTGCTTCTAATGTACCAAAGCTGGACTTAGACATAATTTCACTCTCACAACATTATGGCTGGTTGGAGACAGTCCGAACCACAAGTACCGGGTCCATGGTTCTGGGCGTATACTGGGGGGACGGGGACGACTCCCATTAACCCCTGACTATACCGGGGATACGCTTATCACAATGCCTTTCTGGTCTGTGCTGAAACAGGGCATTCTGGCAGCCAAGTGGCTTGACCTTTATTAGTGAGCCTGGTTACCCCCTCTCGGAACCACAAACTTAGAAATCGCCAGCTCATATACAGTGCATAAAATATATTTATATAATATATTTATATATATATACCCTTATACACCATTTTAATAAAAAATATCACAAAATTCTTCTAAGTCCCTCGGGAAGAGTGAAAGACGCGCACGTTCATTTTCAGAGCTCCTAGACCTTCCTATAAGAAGTTAGCCAAAAAGTAGCTTCGAAAAACGCTTAGGTTAAGTTTCAGAGTTGCTTCTAATGTACCAAAGCTGGACTTAGACATAATTTCACTCTCACAACATTATGGCTGGTTGGAGACAGTCCGAACCACAAGTACCGGGTCCATGGTTCTGGGCGTATACTGGGGGAAGGGGACGACTCCCATTAACCCCTGACTATACCGGGGATACGCTTATCACAATGCATTTCTGGTCTGTGCTGAAGCAGGGCATTCTGGCAGCCAAGTGGCTTGACCTTTATAAGTGAGCCTGGTTACCCCCTCTCGGAACCACAGACTTAGAAATCGCCAGCTCATATACAGTGCATAAAATATATTTATATAATATATTTATATATATATACCCTTATACACCATTTTAATAAAAAATATCACAAAATTCTTCTAAGTCCCTCGGGAAGAGTGAAAGACGCGCATGTTCATTTTCAGAGCTCCTAGACCTTCCTATAAGAAGTTAGCCAAAAAGTAGCTTCGAAAAACGCTTAGGTTAAGTTTCAGAGTTGCTTCTAATGTACCAAAGCTGGACTTAGACATAATTTCACTCTCACAACATTATGGCTGGTTGGAGACAGTCCGAACCACAAGTACCGGGTCCATGGTTCTGGGCGTATACTGGGGGAAGGGGACGACTCCCATTAACCCCTGACTATACCGGGGATACGCTTATCACAATGCATTTCTGGTCTGTGCTGAAGCAGGGCATTCTGGCAGCCAAGTGGCTTGACCTTTATAAGTGAGCCTGGTTACCCCCTCTCGGAACCACAGACTTAGAAATCGCCAGCTCATATACAGTGCATAAAATATATTTATATAATATATTTATCTATATATACCCTTATACACCATTTTAATAAAAAATATCACAAAATTCTTCTAAGTCCCTCGGGAAGAGTGAAAGACGCGCACGTTCATTTTCAGAGCTCCTAGACCTTCCTATAAGAAGTTAGCCAAAAAGTAGCTTCGAAAAACGCTTAGGTTAAGTTTCAGAGTTGCTTCTAATGTACCAAAGCTGGACTTAGACATAATTTCACTCTCACAACATTATGGCTGGTTGGAGACAGTCCGAACCACAAGTACCGGGTCCATGGTTCTGGGCGTATACTGGGGGGACGGGGACGACTCCCATTAACCCCTGACTATACCGGGGATACGCTTATCACAATGCCTTTCTGGTCTGTGCTGAAGCAGGGCATTCTGGCAGCCAAGTGGCTTGACCTTTATTAATGAGCCTGGTTACCCCCTCTCGGAACCACAGACTTAGAAATCGCCAGCTCATATACAGTGCATAAAATATATTTATATAATATATTTATATATATACCCTTATACACCATTTTAATAAAAAATATCACAAAATTCTTCTAAGTCCCTCGGGAAGAGTGAAAGACGCGCACATTCATTTTCAGAGCTCCTAGACCTTCCTATAAGAAGTTAGCCAAAAAGTAGCTTCGAAAAACGCTTAGGTTAAGTTTCAGAGTTGATTCTAATGTACCAAAGCTGGACTTAGACATAATTTCACTCTCACAACATTATGGCTGGTTGGAGACAGTCCGAACCACAAGTACCGGGTCCATGGTTCTGGGCGTTTACTGGGGGGGACGGGGACGACTCCCATTAACCCCTGACTATACCGGGGATACGCTTATCACAATGCCTTTCTGGTCTGTGCTGAAGCAGGGCATTCTGGCAACCAAGTGGCTTGACCTTTATTAGTGAGCCTGGTTACCCCCTCTCGGAACCACAGACTTAGAAATCGCCAGCTCATATACAGTGCATAAAATATATTTATATATATATCCTTATACACCATTTTAATAAAAAATATCACAAAATTCTTCTAAGTCCCTCGGGAAGAGTGAAAGATGCGCACGTTCATTTTCAGCGTTCCTAGACCTTCCTATAAGAAGTTAGCCAAAAAGTAGCTTCGAAAAACGCTTAGGTTAAGTTTCAGAGTTGCTTCTAATGTACCAAAGCTGGACTTAGACATAATTTCACTCTCACAACATTATGGCTGGTTGGAGACAGTCCGAACCACAAGTACCGGGTCGATGGTTCTGGGCGTATACTGGGGGGACGAGGACGACTCCCATTAACCCCTGACTATATCGGGGATACGCTTATCACAATTCCTTTCTGGTCTGTGCTGAAGCAGGGCATTCTGGCAGCCAAGTGGCTTGACCTTTATAAGTGAGCCTGGTTACCCCCTCTCGGAACCACAGACTTAGAAATCGCCAGCTCATATACAGTGCATAAAATATATTTATATAATATATTTATATATATACCCTTATACACCATTTTAATAAAAAATATCACAAAATTCTTCTAAGTCCCTCGGGAAGAGTGAAAGACGCGCACATTCATTTTCAGAGCTCCTAGACCTTCCTATAAGTAGTTAGCCAAAAAGTAGCTTCGAAAAACGCTTAGGTTAAGTTTCAGAGTTGCTTCTAATGTACCAAAGCTGGACTTAGACATAATTTCACTCTCACAACATTATGGCTGGTTGGAGACAGTCCGAACCACAAGTACCGGGTCCATGGTTCTGGGCGTATACTGGGGGGACGGGGACGACTCCCATTAACCCCTGACTATACCGGGGATACGCTTATCACAATGCCTTTCTGGTCTGTGCTGAAGCAGGGCATTCTGGCAGCCAAGTGGCTTGACCTTTATTAGTGAGCCTGGTTACCCCCTCTCGGAACCACAAACTTAGAAATCGCCAGCTCATATACAGTGCATAAAATATATTTATATAATATATTTATATATATATACCCTTATACACCATTTTAATAAAAAATATCACAAAATTCTTCTAAGTCCCTCGGGAAGAGTGAAAGACGTGCACGTTCATTTTCAGAGCTCCTAGACCTTCCTATAAGAAGTTAGCCAAAAAGTAGCTTCGAAAAACGCTTAGGTTAAGTTTCAGAGTTGCTTCTAATGTACCAAAGCTGGACTTAGACATAATTTCACTCTCACAACATTATGGCTGGTTGGAGACAGTCCGAACCACAAGTACCGGGTCCATGGTTCTGGGCGTATACTGGGGGAAGGGGACGACTCCCATTAACCCCTGACTATACCGGGGATACGCTTATCACAATGCATTTCTGGTCTGTGCTGAAGCAGGGCATTCTGGCAGCCAAGTGGCTTGACCTTTATAAGTGAGCCTGGTTACCCCCTCTCGGAACCACAGACTTAGAAATCGCCAGCTCATATACAGTGCATAAAATATATTTATATAATATATTTATATATATATACCCTTATACACCATTTTAATAAAAAATATCACAAAATTCTTCTAAGTCCCTCGGGAAGAGTGAAAGACGCGCACGTTCATTTTCAGAGCTCCTAGACCTTCCTATAAGAAGTTAGCCAAAAAGTAGCTTCGAAAAACGCTTAGGTTAAGTTTCAGAGTTGCTTCTAATGTACCAAAGCTGGACTTAGACATAATTTCACTCTCACAACATTATGGCTGGTTGGAGACAGTCCGAACCACAAGTACCGGGTCCATGGTTCTGGGCGTATACTGGGGGAAGGGGACGACTCCCATTAACCCCTGACTATACCGGGGATACGCTTATCACAATGCATTTCTGGTCTGTGCTGAAGCAGGGCATTCTGGCAGCCAAGTGGCTTGACCTTTATAAGTGAGCCTGGTTACCCCCTCTCGGAACCACAGACTTAGAAATCGCCAGCTCATATACAGTGCATAAAATATATTTATATAATATATTTATATATATATACCCTTATACACCATTTTAATAAAAAATATCACAAAATTCTTCTAAGTCCCTCGGGAAGAGTGAAAGACGCGCACGTTCATTTTCAGAGCTCCTAGACCTTCCTATAAGAAGTTAGCCAAAAAGTAGCTTCGAAAAACGCTTAGGTTAAGTTTCAGAGTTGCTTCTAATGTACCAAAGCTGGACTTAGACATAATTTCACTCTCACAACATTATGGCTGGTTGGAGACAGTCCGAACCACAAGTACCGGGTCCATGGTTCTGGGCGTATACTGGGGGGACGGGGACGACTCCCATTAACCCCTGACTATACCGGGGATACGCTTATCACAATGCCTTTCTGGTCTGTGCTGAAGCAGGGCATTCTGGCAGCCAAGTGGCTTGACCTTTATTAATGAGCCTGGTTACCCCCTCTCGGAACCACAGACTTAGAAATCGCCAGCTCATATACAGTGCATAAAATATATTTATATAATATATTTATATATATACCCTTATACACCATTTTAATAAAAAATATCACAAAATTCTTCTAAGTCCCTCGGGAAGAGTGAAAGACGCGCACATTCATTTTCAGAGCTCCTAGACCTTCCTATAAGAAGTTAGCCAAAAAGTAGCTTCGAAAAACGCTTAGGTTAAGTTTCAGAGTTGCTTCTAATGTACCAAAGCTGGACTTAGACATAATTTCACTCTCACAACATTATGGCTGGTTGGAGACAGTCCGAACCACAAGTACCGGGTCCATGGTTCTGGGCGTTTACTGGGGGGGACGGGGACGACTCCCATTAACCCCTGACTATACCGGGGATACGCTTATCACAATGCCTTTCTGGTCTGTGCTGAAGCAGGGCATTCTGGCAACCAAGTGGCTTGACCTTTATTAGTGAGCCTGGTTACCCCCTCTCGGAACCACAGACTTAGAAATCGCCAGCTCATATACAGTGCATAAAATATATTTATATATATATCCTTATACACCATTTTAATAAAAAATATCACAAAATTCTTCTAAGTCCCTCGGGAAGAGTGAAAGATGCGCACGTTCATTTTCAGCGTTCCTAGACCTTCCTATAAGAAGTTAGCCAAAAAGTAGCTTCGAAAAACGCTTAGGTTAAGTTTCAGAGTTGCTTCTAATGTACCAAAGCTGGACTTAGACATAATTTCACTCTCACAACATTATGGCTGGTTGGAGACAGTCCGAACCACAAGTACCGGGTCGATGGTTCTGGGCGTATACTGGGGGGACGAGGACGACTCCCATTAACCCCTGACTATATCGGGGATACGCTTATCACAATTCCTTTCTGGTCTGTGCTGAAGCAGGGCATTCTGGCAGCCAAGTGGCTTGACCTTTATAAGTGAGCCTGGTTACCCCCTCTCGGAACCACAGACTTAGAAATCGCCAGCTCATATACAGTGCATAAAATATATTTATATAATATATTTATATATATATACCCTTATACACCATTTTAATAAAAAATATCACAAAATTCTTCTAAGTCCCTCGGGAAGAGTGAAAGACGCGCACGTTCATTTTCAGAGCTCCTAGACCTTCCTATAAGAAGTTAGCCAAAAAGTAGCTTCGAAAAACGCTTAGGTTAAGTTTCAGAGTTGCTTCTAATGTACCAAAGCTGGACTTAGACATAATTTCACTCTCACAACATTATGGCTGGTTGGAGACAGTCCGAACCACAAGTACCGGGTCCATGGTTCTGGGCGTATACTGGGGGAAGGGGACGACTCCCATTAACCCCTGACTATACCGGGGATACGCTTATCACAATGCATTTCTGGTCTGTGCTGAAGCAGGGCATTCTGGCAGCCAAGTGGCTTGACCTTTATAAGTGAGCCTGGTTACCCCCTCTCGGAACCACAGACTTAGAAATCGCCAGCTCATATACAGTGCATAAAATATATATATATAATATATTTATATATATATACCCTTATACACCATTTTAATAAAAAATATCACAAAATTCTTCTAAGTCCCTCGGGAAGAGTGAAAGACGCGCACGTTCATTTTCAGAGCTCCTAGACCTTCCTATAAGAAGTTAGCCAAAAAGTAGCTTCGAAAAACGCTTAGGTTAAGTTTCAGAGTTGCTTCTAATGTACCAAAGCTGGACTTAGACATAATTTCACTCTCACAACATTATGGCTGGTTGGAGACAGTCCGAACCACAAGTACCGGGTCCATGGTTCTGGGCGTTTACTGGGGGGGACGGGGACGACTCCCATTAACCCCTGACTATACCGGGGATACGCTTATCACAATGCCTTTCTGGTCTGTGCTGAAGCAGGGCATTCTGGCAACCAAGTGGCTTGACCTTTATTAGTGAGCCTGGTTACCCCCTCTCGGAACCACAGACTTAGAAATCGCCAGCTCATATACAGTGCATAAAATATATTTATATATATATCCTTATACACCATTTTAATAAAAAATATCACAAAATTCTTCTAAGTCCCTCGGGAAGAGTGAAAGATGCGCACGTTCATTTTCAGCGTTCCTAGACCTTCCTATAAGAAGTTAGCCAAAAAGTAGCTTCGAAAAACGCTTAGGTTAAGTTTCAGAGTTGCTTCTAATGTACCAAAGCTGGACTTAGACATAATTTCACTCTCACAACATTATGGCTGGTTGGAGACAGTCCGAACCACAAGTACCGGGTCGATGGTTCTGGGCGTTTACTGGGGGGACGAGGACGACTCCCATTAACCCCTGACTATATCGGGGATACGCTTATCACAATTCCTTTCTGGTCTGTGCTGAAGCAGGGCATTCTGGCAGCCAAGTGGCTTGACCTTTATAAGTGAGCCTGGTTACCCCCTCTCGGAACCACAGACTTAGAAATCGACAGCTCATATACAGTGCATAAAATATATTTATATAATATATTTATATATATATACCCTTATACACCATTTTAATAAAAAATATCACAAAATTCTTCTAAGTCCCTCGGGAAGAGTGAAAGACGCGCACGTTCATTTTCAGAGCTCCTAGACCTTCCTATAAGAAGTTAGCTAAAAAGTAGCTTCGAAAAACGCTTAGGTTAAGTTTCAGAGTTGCTTCTAATGTACCAAAGCTGGACTTAGACATAATTTCACTCTCACAACATTATGGCTGGTTGGAGACAGTCCGAACCACAAGTACCGGGTCCATGGTTCTGGGCGTATACTGGGGGAAGGGGACGACTCCCATTAACCCCTGACTATACCGGGGATACGCTTATCACAATGCATTTCTGGTCTGTGCTGAAGCAGGGCATTCTGGCAGCCAAGTGGCTTGACCTTTATTAGTGAGCCTGGTTACCCCCTCTCGGAACCACAGACTTAGAAATCGCCAGCTCATATACAGTGCATAAAATATATTTATATAATATATTTATATATATACCCTTATACATCATTTTAATAAAAAATATCACAAAATTCTTCTAAGTCCCTCGGGAAGAGTGAAAGACGCGCACGTTCATTTTCAGAGCTCCTTGACCTTCCTATAAGAAGTTAGCCAAAAAGTAGCTTCGAAAAACACTTAGGTTAAGTTTCAGAGTTGCTTCTAATGTACCAAAGCTGGACTTAGACATAATTTCACTCTCACAACATTATGGCTGGTTGGAGACAGTCCGAACCACAAGTACCGGGTCCATGGTTCTGGGCGTTTACTGGGGGGGACGGGGACGACTCCCATTAACCCCTGACTATACCGGGGATACGCTTATCACAATGCCTTTCTGGTCTGTGCTGAAGCAGGGCATTCTGGCAACCAAGTGGCTTGACCTTTATTAGTGAGCCTGGTTACCCCCTCTCGGAACCACAGACTTAGAAATCGCCAGCTCATATACAGTGCATAAAATATATTTATATAATATATTTATATATATACCCTTATACACCATTTTAATAAAAAATATCACAAAATTCTTCTAAGTCCCTCGGGAAGAGTGAAAGACGCGCACGTTCATTTTCAGAGCTCCTAGACCTTCCTATAAGAAGTTAGCCAAAAAGTAGCTTCGAAAAACGCTTAGGTTAAGTTTCAGAGTTGCTTCTAATGTACCAAAGCTGGACTTAGACATAATTTCACTCTCACAACATTATGGCTGGTTGGAGACAGTCCGAACCACAAGTACCGGGTCCATGGTTCTGGGCGTTTACTGGGGGGGACGGGGACGACTCCCATTAACCCCTGACTATACCGGGGATACGCTTATCACAATGCCTTTCTGGTCTGTGCTGAAGCAGGGCATTCTGGCAACCACGTGGCTTGACCTTTATTAGTGAGCCTGGTTACCCCCTCTCGGAACCACAGACTTAGAAATCGCCAGCTCATATACAGTGCATAAAATATATTTATATAATATATTTATATATATATACCCTTATACACCATTTTAATAAAAAATATCACAAAATTCTTCTAAGTCCCTCGGGAAGAGTGAAAGACGCGCACGTTCATTTTCAGAGCTCCTAGACCTTCCTATAAGAAGTTAGCCAAAAAGTAGCTTCGAAAAACGCTTAGGTTAAGTTTCAGAGTTGCTTCTAATGTACCAAAGCTGGACTTAGACATAATTTCACTCTCACAACATTATGGCTGGTTGGAGACAGTCCGAACCACAAGTACCGGGTCCATGGTTCGGGGCGTATACTGGGGGGACGGGGATTACTCCCATTAACCCCTGACTATACCGGGGATACGCTTATCACAATGCCTTTCTGGTCTGTGCTGAAGCAGGGCATTCTGCCAGCCAAGTGGCTTGACCTTTATTAGTGAGCCTGGTTACCCCCTCTCGGAACCACAGACTTAGAAATCGCCAGCTCATATACAGTGCATAAAATATATTTATATATATATCCTTATACACCATTTTAATAAAAAATATCACAAAATTCTTCTAAGTCCCTCGGGAAGAGTGAAAGATGCGCACGTTCATTTTCAGCGTTCCTAGACCTTCCTATAAGAAGTTAGCCAAAAAGTAGCTTCGAAAAACGCTTAGGTTAAGTTTCAGAGTTGCTTCTAATGTACCAAAGCTGGACTTAGACATAATTTCACTCTCACAACATTATGGCTGGTTGGAGACAGTCCGAACCACAAGTACCGGGTCGATGGTTCTGGGCGTATACTGGGGGGACGAGGACGACTCCCATTAACCCCTGACTATATCGGGGATACGCTTATCACAATTCCTTTCTGGTCTGTGCTGAAGCAGGGCATTCTGGCAGCCAAGTGGCTTGACCTTTATAAGTGAGCCTGGTTACCCCCTCTCGGAACCACAGACTTAGAAATCGCCAGCTCATATACAGTGCATAAAATATATTTATATAATATATTTATATATATGCCCTTATACACCATTTTAATAAAAAATATCACAAAATTATTCTAAGTCCCTCGGGAAGAGTGAAAGACGCGCACGTTCATTTTCAGAGCTCCTAGACCTTCCTATAAGAAGTTAGCCAAAAAGTAGCTTCGAAAAACGCTTAGGTTAAGTTTCAGAGTTGCTTCTAATGTACCAAAGCTGGACTTAGACATAATTTCACTCTCACAACATTATGGCTGGTTGGAGACAGTCCGAACCACAAGTACCGGGTCCATGGTTCTGGCCGTATACTGGGGGGACGGGGACGACTCCCATTAACCCCTGACTATACCGGGGATACGCTTATCACAATGCCTTTCTGGTCTGTGCTGAAGCAGGGCATTCTGGCAACCAAGTGGCTTGACCTATATTAGTGAGCCTGGTTACCCCCTCTCGGAACCACAGACTTAGAAATCGCCAGCTCATATACAGTGCATAAAATATATTTATATAATATATTTATATATATATATACCCTTATACACCATTTTAATAAAAAATATCACAAAATTCTTCTAAGTCCCTCGGGAAGAGTGAAAGATGCGCACGTTCATTTTCAGCGTTCCTAGACCTTCCTATAAGAAGTTAGCCAAAAAGTAGCTTCGAAAAACGCTTAGGTTAAGTTTCAGAGTTGCTTCTAATGTACCAAAGCTGGACTTAGACATAATTTCACTCTCACGACATTATGGCTGGTTGGAGACAGTCCGAACCACAAGTACCGGGTCCATGGTTCTGGGCGTTTACTGGGGGGGACGGGGACGACTCCCATTAACCCCTAACTATACAGGGGATACGCTTATCACAATGCCTTTCTGGTCTGTGCTGAAGCAGGGCATTCTGGCAACCAAGTGGCTTGACCTTTATTAGTGACCCTGGTTACCCCCTCTCGGAACCACAGACTTAGAAATCGCCAGCTCATATACAGTGCATAAAATATATTTATATAATATATTTATATATATACCCTTATACACCATTTTAATAAAAAATATCACAAAATTCTTCTAAGTCCCTCGGGAAGAGTGAAAGACGCGCACGTTCATTTTCAGAACTCCTAGACCTTCCTATAAGAAGTTAGCCAAAAAGTAGCTTCGAAAAACGCTTAGGTTAAGTTTCAGAGTTGCTTCTAATGTACCAAAGCTGGACTTAGACATAATTTCACTCTCACAACATTATGGCTGGTTGGAGACAGTCCGAACCACAAGTACCGGGTCCATTGTTCTGGGCGTATACTGGGGGAAGGGGACGACTCCCATTATCCCCTGACTATACCGGGGATACGCTTATCACAATGCATTTCTGGTCTGTGCTGAAGCAGGGCATTCTGGCAGCCAAGTGGCTTGACCTTTATTAGTGAGCCTGGTTACCCCCTCTCGGAACCACAGACTTAGAAATCGCCAGCTCATATACAGTGCATAAAATATATTTATATAATATATTTATATATATACCCTTATACACCATTTTAATAAAAAATATCACAAAATTCTTCTAAGTCCCTCGGGAAGAGTGAAAGACGCGCACGTTCATTTTCAGAGCTCCTTGACCTTCCTATAAGAAGTTAGCCAAAAAGTAGCTTCGAAAAACGCTTAGGTTAAGTTTCAGAGTTGCTTCTAATGTACCAAAGCTGGACTTAGACATAATTTCACTCTCACAACATAATGGCTGGTTGGAGACAGTCCGAACCACAAGTACCGGGTCCATGGTTCTGGGCGTTTACTGGGGGGGACGGGGACGACTCCCATTAACCCCTGACTATACCGGGGATACGCTTATCACAATGCCTTTCTGGTCTGTGCTGAAGCAGGGCATTCTGGCAACCAAGTGGCTTGACCTTTATTAGTGAGCCTGGTTACCCCCTCTCGGAACCACAGACTTAGAAATCGCCAGCTCATATACAGTGCATAAAATATATTTATATAATATATTTATATATATACCCTTATACACCATTTTAATAAAAAATATCACAAAATTCTTCTAAGTCCCTCGGGAAGAGTGAAAGACGCGCATGTTCATTTTCAGAGATCCTAGACCTTCTTATAAGAAGTTAGCCAAAAAGTAGCTTCGAAAAACGCTTAGGTTAAGTTTCAGAGTTGCTTCTAATGTACCAAAGCTGGACTTAGACATAATTTCACTCTCACAACATTATGGCTGGTTGGAGACAGTCCGAACCACAAGTACCGGGTCCATGGTTCTGGGCGTATACTGGGGGAAGGGGACGACTGCCATTAACCCCTGACTATACCGGGGATACGCTTATCACAATGCATTTCTGGTCTGTGCTGAAGCAGGGCATTCTGGCAGCCAAGTGGCTTGACCTTTATTAGTGAGCCTGGTTACCCCCTCTCGGAACCACAGACTTAGAAATCGCCAGCTCATATACAGTGCATAAAATATATTTATATAATATATTTATAGATATACCCTTATACACCATTTTAATAAAAAATATCACAAAATTCTTCTAAGTCCCTCGGGAAGAGTGAAAGACGCGCACGTTCATTTTCAGAGCTCCTTGACCTTCCTATAAGAAGTTAGCCAAAAAGTAGCTTCGAAAAACGCTTAGGTTAAGTTTCAGAGTTGCTTCTAATGTACCAAAGCTGGACTTAGACATAATTTCACTCTCACAACATTATGGCTGGTTGGAGACAGTCCGAACCACAAGTACCGGGTCCATGGTTCTGGGCGTATACTGGGGGGACGGGGATTACTCCCATTAACCCCTGACTATACCGGGGATACGCTTATCACAATGCCTTTCTGGTCTGTGCTGAAGCAGGGCATTCTGCCAGCCAAGTGGCTTGACCTTTATTAGTGAGCCTGGTTACCCCCTCTCGGAACCACAGACTTAGAAATCGCCAGCTCATATACAGTGCATAAAATATATTTATATATATACCCTTATACACCATTTTAATAAAAAATATCACAAAATTCTTCTAAGTCCCTCGGGAAGAGTGAAAGACGCGCACGTTCATTTTCAGAGCTCCTAGACCTTCCTATAAGAAGTTAGCCAAAAAGTAGCTTCGAAAAACGCTTAGGTTAAGTTTCAGAGTTGCTTCTAATGTACCAAAGCTGGACTTAGACATAATTTCACTCTCACAACATTATGGCTGGTTGGAGACAGTCCGAACCACAAGTACCGGGTCCATGGTTCTGGGCGTTTACTGGGGGGGACGGGGACGACTCCCATTAACCCCTGACTATACCGGGGATACGCTTATCACAATGCCTTTCTGGTCTGTGCTGAAGCAGGGCATTCTGGCAACCACGTGGCTTGACCTTTATTAGTGAGCCTGGTTACCCCCTCTCGGAACCACAGACTTAGAAATCGCCAGCTCATATACAGTGCATAAAATATATTTATATAATATATTTATATATATATACCCTTATACACCATTTTAATAAAAAATATCACAAAATTCTTCTAAGTCCCTCGGGAAGAGTGAAAGACGCGCACGTTCATTTTCAGAGCTCCTAGACCTTCCTATAAGAAGTTAGCCAAAAAGTAGCTTCGAAAAACGCTTAGGTTAAGTTTCAGAGTTGCTTCTAATGTACCAAAGCTGGACTTAGACATAATTTCACTCTCACAACATTATGGCTGGTTGGAGACAGTCCGAACCACAAGTACCGGGTCCATGGTTCGGGGCGTATACTGGGGGGACGGGGATTACTCCCATTAACCCCTGACTATACCGGGGATACGCTTATCACAATGCCTTTCTGGTCTGTGCTGAAGCAGGGCATTCTGCCAGCCAAGTGGCTTGACCTTTATTAGTGAGCCTGGTTACCCCCTCTCGGAACCACAGACTTAGAAATCGCCAGCTCATATACAGTGCATAAAATATATTTATATATATATCCTTATACACCATTTTAATAAAAAATATCACAAAATTCTTCTAAGTCCCTCGGGAAGAGTGAAAGATGCGCACGTTCATTTTCAGCGTTCCTAGACCTTCCTATAAGAAGTTAGCCAAAAAGTAGCTTCGAAAAACGCTTAGGTTAAGTTTCAGAGTTGCTTCTAATGTACCAAAGCTGGACTTAGACATAATTTCACTCTCACAACATTATGGCTGGTTGGAGACAGTCCGAACCACAAGTACCGGGTCGATGGTTCTGGGCGTATACTGGGGGGACGAGGACGACTCCCATTAACCCCTGACTATATCGGGGATACGCTTATCACAATTCCTTTCTGGTCTGTGCTGAAGCAGGGCATTCTGGCAGCCAAGTGGCTTGACCTTTATAAGTGAGCCTGGTTACCCCCTCTCGGAACCACAGACTTAGAAATCGCCAGCTCATATACAGTGCATAAAATATATTTATATAATATATTTATATATATGCCCTTATACACCATTTTAATAAAAAATATCACAAAATTATTCTAAGTCCCTCGGGAAGAGTGAAAGACGCGCACGTTCATTTTCAGAGCTCCTAGACCTTCCTATAAGAAGTTAGCCAAAAAGTAGCTTCGAAAAACGCTTAGGTTAAGTTTCAGAGTTGCTTCTAATGTACCAAAGCTGGACTTAGACATAATTTCACTCTCACAACATTATGGCTGGTTGGAGACAGTCCGAACCACAAGTACCGGGTCCATGGTTCTGGCCGTATACTGGGGGGACGGGGACGACTCCCATTAACCCCTGACTATACCGGGGATACGCTTATCACAATGCCTTTCTGGTCTGTGCTGAAGCAGGGCATTCTGGCAACCAAGTGGCTTGACCTATATTAGTGAGCCTGGTTACCCCCTCTCGGAACCACAGACTTAGAAATCGCCAGCTCATATACAGTGCATAAAATATATTTATATAATATATTTATATATATATATACCCTTATACACCATTTTAATAAAAAATATCACAAAATTCTTCTAAGTCCCTCGGGAAGAGTGAAAGATGCGCACGTTCATTTTCAGCGTTCCTAGACCTTCCTATAAGAAGTTAGCCAAAAAGTAGCTTCGAAAAACGCTTAGGTTAAGTTTCAGAGTTGCTTCTAATGTACCAAAGCTGGACTTAGACATAATTTCACTCTCACGACATTATGGCTGGTTGGAGACAGTCCGAACCACAAGTACCGGGTCCATGGTTCTGGGCGTTTACTGGGGGGGACGGGGACGACTCCCATTAACCCCTGACTATACAGGGGATACGCTTATCACAATGCCTTTCTGGTCTGTGCTGAAGCAGGGCATTCTGGCAACCAAATGGCTTGACCTTTATTAGTGACCCTGGTTACCCCCTCTCGGAACCACAGACTTAGAAATCGCCAGCTCATATACAGTGCATAAAATATATTTATATAATATATTTATATATATACCCTTATACACCATTTTAATAAAAAATATCACAAAATTCTTCTAAGTCCCTCGGGAAGAGTGAAAGACGCGCACGTTCATTTTCAGAACTCCTAGACCTTCCTATAAGAAGTTAGCCAAAAAGTAGCTTCGAAAAACGCTTAGGTTAAGTTTCAGAGTTGCTTCTAATGTACCAAAGCTGGACTTAGACATAATTTCACTCTCACAACATTATGGCTGGTTGGAGACAGTCCGAACCACAAGTACCGGGTCCATTGTTCTGGGCGTATACTGGGGGAAGGGGACGACTCCCATTATCCCCTGACTATACCGGGGATACGCTTATCACAATGCATTTCTGGTCTGTGCTGAAGCAGGGCATTCTGGCAGCCAAGTGGCTTGACCTTTATTAGTGAGCCTGGTTACCCCCTCTCGGAACCACAGACTTAGAAATCGCCAGCTCATATACAGTGCATAAAATATATTTATATAATATATTTATATATATACCCTTATACACCATTTTAATAAAAAATATCACAAAATTCTTCTAAGTCCCTCGGGAAGAGTGAAAGACGCGCACGTTCATTTTCAGAGCTCCTTGACCTTCCTATAAGAAGTTAGCCAAAAAGTAGCTTCGAAAAACGCTTAGGTTAAGTTTCAGAGTTGCTTCTAATGTACCAAAGCTGGACTTAGACATAATTTCACTCTCACAACATAATGGCTGGTTGGAGACAGTCCGAACCACAAGTACCGGGTCCATGGTTCTGGGCGTTTACTGGGGGGGACGGGGACGACTCCCATTAACCCCTGACTATACCGGGGATACGCTTATCACAATGCCTTTCTGGTCTGTGCTGAAGCAGGGCATTCTGGCAACCAAGTGGCTTGACCTTTATTAGTGAGCCTGGTTACCCCCTCTCGGAACCACAGACTTAGAAATCGCCAGCTCATATACAGTGCATAAAATATATTTATATAATATATTTATATATATACCCTTATACACCATTTTAATAAAAAATATCACAAAATTCTTCTAAGTCCCTCGGGAAGAGTGAAAGACGCGCATGTTCATTTTCAGAGATCCTAGACCTTCTTATAAGAAGTTAGCCAAAAAGTAGCTTCGAAAAACGCTTAGGTTAAGTTTCAGAGTTGCTTCTAATGTACCAAAGCTGGACTTAGACATAATTTCACTCTCACAACATTATGGCTGGTTGGAGACAGTCCGAACCACAAGTACCGGGTCCATGGTTCTGGGCGTATACTGGGGGAAGGGGACGACTGCCATTAACCCCTGACTATACCGGGGATACGCTTATCACAATGCATTTCTGGTCTGTGCTGAAGCAGGGCATTCTGGCAGCCAAGTGGCTTGACCTTTATTAGTGAGCCTGGTTACCCCCTCTCGGAACCACAGACTTAGAAATCGCCAGCTCATATACAGTGCATAAAATATATTTATATAATATATTTATAGATATACCCTTATACACCATTTTAATAAAAAATATCACAAAATTCTTCTAAGTCCCTCGGGAAGAGTGAAAGACGCGCACGTTCATTTTCAGAGCTCCTTGACCTTCCTATAAGAAGTTAGCCAAAAAGTAGCTTCGAAAAACGCTTAGGTTAAGTTTCAGAGTTGCTTCTAATGTACCAAAGCTGGACTTAGACATAATTTCACTCTCACAACATTATGGCTGGTTGGAGACAGTCCGAACCACAAGTACCGGGTCCATGGTTCTGGGCGTATACTGGGGGGACGGGGATTACTCCCATTATACCCTGACTATACCGGGGATACGCTTATCACAATGCCTTTCTGGTCTGTGCTGAAGCAGGGCATTCTGCCAGCCAAGTGGCTTGACCTTTATTAGTGAGCCTGGTTACCCCCTCTCGGAACCACAGACTTAGAAATCGCCAGCTCATATACAGTGCATAAAATATATTTATATATATACCCTTATACACCATTTTAATAAAAAATATCACAAAATTCTTCTAAGTCCCTCGGGAAGAGTGAAAGACGCGCACGTTCATTTTCAGAGCTCCTAGACCTTCCTATAAGAAGTTAGCCAAAAAGTAGCTTCGAAAAACGCTTAGGTTAAGTTTCAGAGTTGCTTCTAATGTACCAAAGCTGGACTTAGACATAATTTCACTCTCACAACATTATGGCTGGTTGGAGACAGTCCGAACCACAAGTACCGGGTCCATGGTTCTGGGCGTATACTGGGGGGACGGGGATTACTCCCATTAACCCCTGACTATACCGGGGATACGCTTATCACAATGCCTTTCTGGTCTGTGCTGAAGCAGGGCATTCTGCCAGCCAAGTGGCTTGACCTTTATTAGTGAGCCTGGTTACCCCCTCTCGGAACCACAGACTTAGAAATCGCCAGCTCATATACAGTGCATAAAATATATTTATATATATATCCTTATACACCATTTTAATAAAAAATATCACAAAATTCTTCTAAGTCCCTCGGGAAGAGTGAAAGATGCGCACGTTCATTTTCAGCATTCCTAGACCTTCCTATAAGAAGTTAACCAAAAAGTAGCTTCGAAAAACGCTTAGGTTAAGTTTCAGAGTTGCTTCTAATGTACCAAAGCTGGACTTAGACATAATTTCACTCTCACGACATTATGGCTGGTTGGAGACAGTCCGAACCACAAGTACCGGGTCCATGGTTCTGGGCGTTTACTGGGGGGGACGGGGACGACTCCCATTAACCCCTGACTATACCGGGGATACGCTTATCACAATGCCTTTCTGGTCTGTGCTGAAGCAGGGCATTCTGGCAACCAAGTGGCTTGACCTTTATTAGTGAGCCTGGTTACCCCCTCTCGGAACCACAGACTTAGAAATCGCCAGCTCATATACAGTGCATAAAATATATTTATATATATACCCTTATACACCATTTTAATAAAAAATATCACAAAATTCTTCTAAGTCCCTCGGGAAGAGTGAAAGACGCGCACGTTCATTTTCAGAGCTCCTAGACCTTCCTATAAGAAGTTAGCCAAAAAGTAGCTTCGAAAAACGCTTAGGTTAAGTTTCAGAGTTGCTTCTAATGTACCAAAGCTGGACTTTGACATAATTTCACTCTCACAACATTATGGCTGGTTGGAGAGAGTCCGAACCACAAGTACCGGGTCCATGGTTCTGGGCGTATACTGGGGGGACGGGGACGACTCCCATTAACCCCTGACTATACCGGGGATACGCTTATCATAATGCCTTTCTGGTCTGTGCTGAAGCAGGGCATTCTGGCAGCCAAGTGGCTTGACCTTTATTAGTGAGCCTGGTTACCCCCTCTCGGAACCACAGACTTAGAAATCGCCAGCTCATATACAGTGCATAAAATATATTTATATAATATATTTATATATATACCCTTATACACCATTTTAATAAAAAATATCACAAAATTCTTCTAAGTCCCCCGGGAAGAGTGAAAGATGCGCACGTTCATTTTCAGCGTTCCTAGACCTTCCTATAAGAAGTTAGCCAAAAAGTAGCTTCGAAAAACGCTTAGGTTAAGTTTCAGAGTTGCTTCTAATTTACCAAAGCTGGACTTAGACATAATTTCACTCTCACAACATTATGACTAGTTGGAGACAGTCTGAACCACAAGTACCGGGTCGATGGTTCTGGGCGTATACTGGGGGGACGGGGACGACTCCCATTAACCCCTGACTATACCGGGGATACGCTTATCACAATGCCTTTCTGGTCTGTGCTGAAGCAGGGCATTCTGGCAGCCAAGTGGCTTGACCTTTATTAGTGAGCCTGGTTACCCCCTCTCGGAACCACAGACTTAGAAATCGCCAGCTCATATACAGTGCATAAAATATATTTATATAATATATTTATATATATACCCTTATACACCATTTTAATAAAAAATATCACAAAATTCTTCTAAGTCCCTCGGGAAGAGTGAAAGATGCGCACGTTCATTTTCAGCGTTCCTAGACCTTCCTATAAGAAGTTAGCCAAAAAGTAGCTTCGAAAAACGCTTAGGTTAAGTTTCAGAGTTGCTTCTAATGTACCAAAGCTGGACTTAGACATAATTTCACTCTCACAACATTATGGCTGGTTGGAGACAGTCTGAACCACAAGTACCGGGTCGATGGTTCTGGGCGTATACTGGGGGGACGGGGACGACTCCCATTAACCCCTGACTATACCGGGGATACGCTTATCACAATGCCTTTCTGGTCTGTGCTGAAGCAGGGCATTCTGGCAGCCAAGTGGCTTGACCTTTATTAGTGAGCCTGGTTACCCCCTCTCGGAACCACAGACTTAGAAATCGCCAGCTCATATACAGTGCATAAAATATATTTATATAATATATTTATAGATATACCCTTATACACCATTTTAATAAAAAATATCACAAAATTCTTCTAAGTCCCTCGGGAAGAGTGAAAGACGCGCACGTTCATTTTCAGAGCTCCTTGACCTTCCTATAAGAAGTTAGCCAAAAAGTAGCTTCGAAAAACGCTTAGGTTAAGTTTCAGAGTTGCTTCTAATGTACCAAAGCTGGACTTAGACATAATTTCACTCTCACAACATTATGGCTGGTTGGAGACAGTCCGAACCACAAGTACCGGGTCCATGGTTCTGGGCGTTTACTGGGGGGGACGGGGACGACTCCCATTAACCCCTGACTATACCGGGGATACGCTTATCACAATGCCTTTCTGGTCTGTGCTGAAGCAGGGCATTCTGGCAACCAAGTGGCTTGACCTTTATTAGTGAGCCTGGTTACCCCCTCTCGGAACCACAGACTTAGAAATCGCCAGCTCATATACAGTGCATAAAATATATTTATATATATACCCTTATACACCATTTTAATAAAAAATATCACAAAATTCTTCTAAGTCCCTCGGGAAGAGTGAAAGACGCGCACGTTCATTTTCAGAGCTTCTAGACCTTCCTATAAGAAGTTAGCCAAAAAGTAGCTTCGAAAAACGCTTAGGTTAAGTTTCAGAGTTGCTTCTAATGTACCAAAGCTGGACTTAGACATAATTTCACTCTCACAACATTATGGCTGGTTGGAGACAGTCCGAACCACAAGTACCGGGTCCATGGTTCTGGGCGTTTACTGGGGGGGACGGGGACGACTCCCATTAACCCCTGACTATACAGGGGATACGCTTATCACAATGCCTTTCTGGTCTGTGCTGAAGCAGGGCATTCTGGCAACCAAGTGGCTTGACCTTTATTAGTGAGCCTGGTTACCCCCTCTCGGAACCACAGACTTAGAAATCGCCAGCTCATATACAGTGCATAAAATATATTTATATAATATATTTATATATATACCCTTATACATCATTTTAATAAAAAATATCACAAAATTCTTCTAAGTCCCTCGGGAAGAGTGAAAGACGCGCACGTTCATTTTCAGAGCTTCTAGACCTTCCTATAAGAAGTTAGCCAAAAAGTAGCTTCGAAAAACGCTTAGGTTAAGTTTCAGAGTTGCTTCTAATGTACCAAAGCTGGACTTAGACATAATTTCACTCTCACAACATTATGGCTGGTTGGAGACAGTCCGAACCACAAGTACCGGGTCCATGGTTCTGGGCGTTTACTGGGGGGGACGGGGACGACTCCCATTAACCCCTGACTATACAGGGGATACGCTTATCACAATGCCTTTCTGGTCTGTGCTGAAGCAGGGCATTCTGGCAACCAAGTGGCTTGACCTTTATTAGTGAGCCTGGTTACCCCCTCTCGGAACCACAGACTTAGAAATCGCCAGCTCATATACAGTGCATAAAATATATTTATATAATATATTTATATATATACCCTTATACACCATTTTAATAAAAAATATCACAAAATTCTTCTAAGTCCCTCGGGAAGAGTGAAAGACGCGCACGTTCATTTTCAGAGCTCCTAGACCTTCCTATAAGAAGTTAGCCAAAAAGTAGCTTCGAAAAACGCTTAGGTTAAGTTTCAGAGTTGCTTCTAATGTACCAAAGCTGGACTTAGACATAATTTCACTCTCACAACATTATGGCTGGTTGGAGACAGTCCGAACCACAAGTACCGGGTCCATGGTTCTGGGCGTATACTGGGGGAAGGGGACGACTCCCATTAACCCCTGACTATACCGGGGATACGCTTATCACAATGCATTTCTGGTCTGTGCTGAAGCAGGGCATTCTGGCAGCCAAGTGTCTTGACCTTTATTAGTGAGCCTGGTTACCCCCTCTCGGAACCACAGACTTAGAAATCGCCAGCTCATATACAGTGCATAAAATATATTTATATAATATATTTATAGATATACCCTTATACACCATTTTAATAAAAAATATCACAAAATTCTTCTAAGTCCCTCGGGAAGAGTGAAAGACGCGCACGTTCATTTTCAGAGCTCCTTGACCTTCCTATAAGAAGTTAGCCAAAAAGTAGCTTCGAAATACGCTTAGGTTAAGTTTCAGAGTTGCTTCTAATGTACCGAAGCTGGACTTAGACATAATTTCACTCTCACAACATTATGGCTGGTTGGAGACAGTCCGAACCACAAGTACCGTGTCCATGGTTCTGGGCGTATACTGGGGGGACGGGGATTACTCCCATTAACCCCTGACTATACCGGGGATACGCTTATCACAATGCCTTTCTGGTCTGTGCTGAAGCAGGGCATTCTGGCAACCAAGTGGCTTGACCTTTATTAGTGAGCCTGGTTACCCCCTCTCGGAACCACAGACTTAGAAATCGCCAGCTCATATACAGTGCATAAAATATATTTATATAATATATTTATATATATACCCTTATACACCATTTTAATAAAAAATATCACAAAATTCTTCTAAGTCCCTCGGGAAGAGTGAAAGACGCGCACGTTCATTTTCAGAGCTCCTAGACCTTCCTATAAGAAGTTAGCCAAAAAGTAGCTTCGAAAAACGCTTAGGTTAAGTTTCAGAGTTGCTTCTAATGTACCAAAGCTGGACTTAGACATAATTTCACTCTCACAACATTATGGCTGGTTGGAGACAGTCCGAACCACAAGTACCGGGTCCATGGTTCTGGGCGTATACTGGGGGAAGGGGACGACTCCCATTAACCCCTGACTATACCGGGGATACGCTTCTCACAATGCATTTCTGGTCTGTGCTGAAGCAGGGCATTCTGGCAGCCAAGTGGCTTGACCTTTATTAGTGAGCCTGGTTACCCCCTCTCGGAACCACAGACTTAGAAATCGCCAGCTCATATACAGTGCATAAAATATATTTATATAATATATTTATAGATATACCCTTATACACCATTTTAATAAAAAATATCACAAAATTCTTCTAAGTCCCTCGGGAAGAGTGAAAGACGCGCACGTTCATTTTCAGAGCTCCTTGACCTTCCTATAAGAAGTTAGCCAAAAAGTAGCTTCGAAATACGCTTAGGTTAAGTTTCAGAGTTGCTTCTAATGTACCGAAGCTGGACTTAGACATAATTTCACTCTCACAACATTATGGCTGGTTGGAGACAGTCCGAACCACAAGTACCGTGTCCATGGTTCTGGGCGTATACTGGGGGGACGGGGATTACTCCCATTAACCCCTGACTATACCGGGGATACGCTTATCACAATGCCTTTCTGGTCTGTGCTGAAGCAGGGCATTCTGCCAGCCAAGTGGCTTGACCTTTATTAGTGAGCCTGGTTACCCCCTCTCGGAACCACAGACTTAGAAATCGCCAGCTCATATACAGTGCATAAAATATATTTATATATATATCCTTATACACCATTTTAATAAAAAATATCACAAAATTCTTCTAAGTCCCTCGGGAAGAGTGAAAGATGCGCACGTTCATTTTCAGCGTTCCTAGACCTTCCTATAAGAAGTTAGCCAAAAAGTAGCTTCGAAAAACGCTTAGGTTAAGTTTCAGAGTTGCTTCTAATGTACCAAAGCTGGACTTAGACATAATTTCACTCTCACAACATTATGGCTGGTTGGAGACAGTCCGAACCACAAGTACCGGGTCCATGGTTCTGGGCGTATACTGGGGGAAGGGGACGACTCCCATTAACCCCTGACTATACCGGGGATACGCTTATCACAATGCATTTCTGGTCTGTGCTGAAGCAGGGCATTCTGGCAGCCAAGTGGCTTGACCTTTATTAGTGAGCCTGGTTACCCCCTCTCGGAACCACAGACTTAGAAATCGCCAGCTCATATACAGTGCATAAAATATATTTATATAATATATTTATAGATATACCCTTATACACCATTTTAATAAAAAATATCACAAAATTCTTCTAAGTCCCTCGGGAAGAGTGAAAGACGCGCACGTTCATTTTCACAGCTCCTTGACCTTCCTATAAGAAGTTAGCCAAAAAGTAGCTTCGAAATACGCTTAGGTTAAGTTTCAGAGTTGCTTCTAATGTACCGAAGCTGGACTTAGACATAATTTCACTCTCACAACATTATGGCTGGTTGGAGACAGTCCGAACCACAAGTACCGTGTCCATGGTTCTGGGCGTATACTGGGGGGACGGGGATTACTCCCATTAACCCCTGACTATACCGGGGATACGCTTATCACAATGCCTTTCTGGTCTGTGCTGAAGCAGGGCATTCTGCCAGCCAAGTGGCTTGACCTTTATTAGTGAGCCTGGTTACCCCCTCTCGGAACCACAGACTTAGAAATCGCCAGCTCATATACAGTGCATAAAATATATTTATATATATATCCTTATACACCATTTTAATAAAAAATATCACAAAATTCTTCTAAGTCCCTCGGGAAGAGTGAAAGATGCGCACGTTCATTTTCAGCGTTCCTAGACCTTCCTATAAGAAGTTAGCCAAAAAGTAGCTTCGAAAAACGCTTAGGTTAAGTTTCAGAGTTGCTTCTAATGTACCAAAGCTGGACTTAGACATAATTTCACTCTCACAACATTATGGCTGGTTGGAGACAGTCCGAACCACAAGTACCGGGTCGATGGTTCTGGGCGTATACTGGGGGGACGAGGACGACTCCCATTAACCCCTGACTATATCGGGGATACGCTTATCACAATTCCTTTCTGGTCTGTGCTGAAGCAGGGCATTCTGGCAGCCAAGTGGCTTGACCTTTATAAGTGAGCCTGGTTACCCCCTCTCGGAACCACAGACTTAGAAATCGCCAGCTCATATACAGTGCATAAAATATATTTATATAATATATTTATATATATGCCCTTATACACCATTTTAATAAAAAATATCACAAAATTCTTCTAAGTCCCTCGGGAAGAGTGAAAGACGCGCACGTTCATTTTCAGAGCTCCTAGACCTTCCTATAAGAAGTTAGCCAAAAAGTAGCTTCGAAAAACGCTTAGGTTAAGTTTCAGAGTTGCTTCTAATGTACCAAAGCTGGACTTAGACATAATTTCACTCTCACAACATTATGGCTGGTTGGAGACAGTCCGAACCACAAGTACCGGGTCCATGGTTCTGGCCGTATACTGGGGGGACGGGGACGACTCCCATTAAACCCTGACTATACCGGGGATACGCTTATCACAATGCCTTTCTGGTCTGTGCTGAAGCAGGGCATTCTGGCAAACAAGTGGCTTGACCTATATTAGTGAGCCTGGTTACCCCCTCTCGGAACCACAGACTTAGAAATCGCCAGCTCATATACAGTGCATAAAATATATTTATATAATATATTTATATATATATACCCTTATACACCATTTTAATAAAAAATATCACAAAATTCTTCTAAGTCCCTCGGGAAGAGTGAAAGACGCGCACGTTCATTTTCAGAGCTCCTTGACCTTCCTATAAGAAGTTAGCCAAAAAGTAGCTTCGAAAAACGCTTAGGTAAAGTTTCAGAGTTGCTTCTAATGTACCAAAGCTGGACTTAGACATAATTTCACTCTCACAACATTATGGCTGGTTGGAGACAGTCCGAACCACAAGTACCGGGTCCATGGTTCTGGGCGTATACTGGGGGGACGGGGACGACTCCCATTAACCCCTGACTATACCGGGGATACGCTTATCACAATGCCTTTCTGGTCTGTGCTGAAGCAGGGCATTCTGCCAGCCAAGTGGCTTGACCTTTATTAGTGAGCCTGGTTACCCCCTCTCGGAACCACAGACTTAGAAATCGCCAGCTCATATACAGTGCATAAAATATATTTATATATATATACCCTTATACACCATTTTAATAAAAAATATCACAAAATTCTTCTAAGTCCCTCGGGAAGAGTGAAAGATGCGCACGTTCATTTTCAGCGTTCCTAGACCTTCCTATAAGAAGTTAGCCAAAAAGTAGCTTCGAAAAACGCTTAGGTTAAGTTTCAGAGTTGCTTCTAATGTACCAAAGCTGGACTTAGACATAATTTCACTCTCACAACATTATGGCTGGTTGGAGACAGTCCGAACCACAAGTACCGGGTCCATTGTTCTGGGCGTATACTGGGGGAAGGGGACGACTCCCATTATCCCCTGACTATACCGGGGATACGCTTATCACAATGCATTTCTGGTCTGTGCTGAAGCAGGGCATTCTGGCAGCCAAGTGGCTTGACCTTTATTAGTGAGCCTGGTTACCCCCTCTCGGAACCACAGACTTAGAAATCGCCAGCTCATATACAGTGCATAAAATATATTTATATAATATATTTATATATATACCCTTATACACCATTTTAATAAAAACTATCACAAAATTCTTCTAAGTCCCTCGGGAAGAGTGAAAGACGCGCACGTTCATTTTCAGAGCTCCTTGACCTTCCTATAAGAAGTTAGCCAAAAAGTAGCTTCGAAAAACGCTTAGGTTAAGTTTCAGAGTTGCTTCTAATGTACCAAAGCTGGACTTAGACATAATTTCACTCTCACAACATTATGGCTGGTTGGAGACAGTCCGAACCACAAGTACCGGGTCCATGGTTCTGGGCGTATACTGGGGGGACGGGGACGACTCCCATTAACCCCTGACTATACCGGGGATATGCTTATCACAATGCCTTTCTGGTCTGTGCTGAAGCAGGGCATTCTGGCAGCCAAGTGGCTTGACCTTTATTAGTGAGCCTGGTTACCCCCTCTCGGAACCACAGACTTAGAAATCGCCAGCTCATATACAGTGCATAAAATATATTTATATAATATATTTATATATATACCCTTATACACCATTTTAATAAAAAATATCACAAAATTCTTCTAAGTCCCTCGGGAAGAGTGAAAGACGCGCATGTTCATTTTCAGAGCTCCTAGACCTTCTTATAAGAAGTTAGCCAAAAAGTAGCTTCGAAAAACGCTTAGGTTAAGTTTCAGAGTTGCTTCTAATGTACCAAAGCTGGACTTAGACATAATTTCACTCTCACAACATTATGGCTGGTTGGAGACAGTCCGAACCACAAGTACCGGGTCCATGGTTCTGGGCGTATACTGGGGGAAGGGGACGACTGCCATTAACCCCTGACTATACCGGGGATACGCTTATCACAATGCATTTCTGGTCTGTGCTGAAGCAGGGCATTCTGGCAGCCAAGTGGCTTGACCTTTATTAGTGAGCCTGGTTACCCCCTCTCGGAACCACAGACTTAGAAATCGCCAGCTCATATACAGTGCATAAAATATATTTATATAATATATTTATAGATATACCCTTATACACCATTTTAATAAAAAATATCACAAAATTCTTCTAAGTCCCTCGGGAAGAGTGAAAGACGCGCACGTTCATTTTCAGAGCTCATAGACCTTCCTATAAGAAGTTAGCCAAAAAGTAGCTTCGAAAAACGCTTAGGTTAAGTTTCAGAGTTGCTTCTAATGTACCAAAGCTGGACTTAGACATAATTTCACTCTCACAACATTATGGCTGGTTGGAGACAGTCCGAACCACAAGTACCGGGTCCATGGTTCTGGGCGTATACTGGGGGGACGGGGATTACTCCCATTAACCCCTGACTATACCGGGGATACGCTTATCACAATGCCTTTCTGGTCTGTGCTGAAGCAGGGCATTCTGCCAGCCAAGTGGCTTGACCTTTATTAGTGAGCCTGGTTACCCCCTCTCGGAACCACAGACTTAGAAATCGCCAGCTCATATACAGTGCATAAAATATATTTATATATATATCCTTATACACCATTTTAATAAAAAATATCACAAAATTCTTCTAAGTCCCTCGGGAAGAGTGAAAGATGCGCACGTTCATTTTCAGCGTTCCTAGACCTTCCTATAAGAAGTTAACCAAAAAGTAGCTTCGAAAAACGCTTAGGTTAAGTTTCAGAGTTGCTTCTAATGTACCAAAGCTGGACTTAGACATAATTTCACTCTCACGACATTATGGCTGGTTGGAGACAGTCCGAACCACAAGTACCGGGTCCATGGTTCTGGGCGTTTACTGGGGGGGACGGGGACGACTCCCATTAACCCCTGACTATACCGGGGATACGCTTATCACAATGCCTTTCTGGTCTGTGCTGAAGCAGGGCATTCTGGCAACCAAGTGGCTTGACCTTTATTAGTGAGCCTGGTTACCCCCTCTCGGAACCACAGACTTAGAAATCGCCAGCTCATATACAGTGCATAAAATATATTTATATATATACCCTTATACACCATTTTAATAAAAAATATCACAAAATTCTTCTAAGTCCCTCGGGAAGAGTGAAAGACGCGCACGTTCATTTTCAGAGCTCCTAGACCTTCCTATAAGAAGTTAGCCAAAAAGTAGCTTCGAAAAACGCTTAGGTTAAGTTTCAGAGTTGCTTCTAATGTACCAAAGCTGGACTTTGACATAATTTCACTCTCACAACATTATGGCTGGTTGGAGACAGTCCGAACCACAAGTACCGGGTCCATGGTTCTGGGCGTATACTGGGGGGACGAGGACGACTCCCATTAACCCCTGAATATACCGGGGATACGCTTATCATAATGCCTTTCTGGTCTGTGCTGAAGCAGGGCATTCTGGCAGCCAAGTGGCTTGACCTTTATTAGTGAGCCTGGTTACCCCCTCTCGGAACCACAGACTTAGAAATCGCCAGCTCATATACAGTGCATAAAATATATTTATATAATATATTTATATATATACCCTTATACACCATTTTAATAAAAAATATCACAAAATTCTTCTAAGTCCCTCGGGAAGAGTGAAAGATGCGCACGTTCATTTTCAGCGTTCCTAGACCTTCCTATAAGAAGTTAGCCAAAAAGTAGCTTCGAAAAACGCTTAGGTTAAGTTTCAGAGTTGCTTCTAATGTACCAAAGCTGGACTTAGACATAATTTCACTCTCACAACATTATGGCTGGTTGGAGACAGTCTGAACCACAAGTACCGGGTCGATGGTTCTGGGCGTATACTGGTTGGACGGGGACGACTCCCATTAACCCCTGACTATACCGGGGATACGCTTATCACAATGCCTTTCTGGTCTGTGCTGAAGCAGGGCATTCTGGCAGCCAAGTGGCTTGACCTTTATTAGTGAGCCTGGTTACCCCCTCTCGGAACCACAGACTTAGAAATCGCCAGCTCATATACAGTGCATAAAATATATTTATATAATATATTTATAGATATACCCTTATACAACATTTTAATAAAAAATATCACAAAATTCTTCTAAGTCCCTCGGGAAGAGTGAAAGACGCGCACGTTCATTTTCAGAGCTCCTTGACCTTCCTATAAGAAGTTAGCCAAAAAGTAGCTTCGAAAAACGCTTAGGTTAAGTTTCAGAGTTGCTTCTAATGTACCAAAGCTGGACTTAGACATAATTTCACTCTCACAACATTATGGCTGGTTGGAGACAGTCCGAACCACAAGTACCGGGTCCATGGTTCTGGGCGTTTACTGGGGGGGACGGGGACGACTCCCATTAACCCCTGACTATACCGGGGATACGCTTATCACAATGCCTTTCTGGTCTGTGCTGAAGCAGGGCATTCTGGCAACCAAGTGGCTTGACCTTTATTAGTGAGCCTGGTTACCCCCTCTCGGAACCACAGACTTAGAAATCGCCAGCTCATATACAGTGCATAAAATATATTTATATATATACCCTTATACACCATTTTAATAAAAAATATCACAAAATTCTTCTAAGTCCCTCGGGAAGAGTGAAAGACGCGCACGTTCATTTTCAGAGCTTCTAGACCTTCCTATAAGAAGTTAGCCAAAAAGTAGCTTCGAAAAACGCTTAGGTTAAGTTTCAGAGTTGCTTCTAATGTACCAAAGCTGGACTTAGACATAATTTCACTCTCACAACATTATGGCTGGTTGGAGACAGTCCGAACCACAAGTACCGGGTCCATGGTTCTGGGCGTATACTGGGGGAAGGGGACGACTCCCATTAACCCCTGACTATACCGGGGATACGCTTATCACAATGCATTTCTGGTCTGTGCTGAAGCAGGGCATTCTGGCAGCCAAGTGACTTGACCTTTATTAGTGAGCCTGGTTACCCCCTCTCGGAACCACAGACTTAGAAATCGCCAGCTCATATACAGTGCATAAAATATATTTATATAATATATTTATAGATATACCCTTATACACCATTTTAATAAAAAATATCACAAAATTCTTCTAAGTCCCTCGGGAAGAGTGAAAGACGCGCACGTTCATTTTCAGAGCTCCTTGACCTTCCTATAAGAAGTTAGCCAAAAAGTAGCTTCGAAAAACGCTTAGGTTAAGTTTCAGAGTTGCTTCTAATGTACCAAAGCTGGACTTAGACATAATTTCACTCTCACAACATTATGGCTGGTTGGAGACAGTCCGAACCACAAGTACCGGGTCCATGGTTCTGGGCGTATACTGGGGGGACGGGGATTACTCCCATTAACCCCTGACTATACCGGGGATACGCTTATCACAATGCCTTTCTGGTCTGTGCTGAAGCAGGGCATTCTGCCAGCCAAGTGGCTTGACCTTTATTAGTGAGCCTGGTTACCCCCTCTCGGAACCACAGACTTAGAAATCGCCAGCTCATATACAGTGCATAAAATATATTTATATATATATCCTTATACACCATTTTAATAAAAAATATCACAAAATTCTTCTAAGTCCCTCGGGAAGAGTGAAAGATGCGCACGTTCATTTTCAGCGTTCCTAGACCTTCCTATAAGAAGTTAACCAAAAAGTAGCTTCGAAAAACGCTTAGGTTAAGTTTCAGAGTTGCTTCTAATGTACCAAAGCTGGACTTAGACATAATTTCACTCTCACGACATTATGGCTGGTTGGAGACAGTCCGAACCACAAGTACCGGGTCCATGGTTCTGGGCGTTTACTGGGGGGGACGGGGACGACTCCCATTAACCCCTGACTATTCCGGGGATACGCTTATCACAATGCCTTTCTGGTCTGTGCTGAAGCAGGGCATTCTGGCAACCAAGTGGCTTGACCTTTATTAGTGAGCCTGGTTACCCCCTCTCGGAACCACAGACTTAGAAATCGCCAGCTCATATACAGTGCATAAAATATATTTATATATATACCCTTATACACCATTTTAATAAAAAATATCACAAAATTCTTCTAAGTCCCTCGGGAAGAGTGAAAGATGCGCACGTTCATTTTCAGCGTTCCTAGACCTTCCTATAAGAAGTTAGCCAAAAAGTAGCTTCGAAAAACGCTTAGGTTAAGTTTCAGAGTTGCTTCTAATGTACCAAAGCTGGACTTAGACATAATTTCACTCTCACAACATTATGGCTGGTTGGAGACAGTCTGAACCACAAGTACCGGGTCGATGGTTCTGGGCGTATACTGGTTGGACGGGGACGACTCCCATTAACCCCTGACTATACCGGGGATACGCTTATCACAATGCCTTTCTGGTCTGTGCTGAAGCAGGGCATTCTGGCAGCCAAGTGGCTTGACCTTTATTAGTGAGCCTGGTTACCCCCTCTCGGAACCACAGACTTAGAAATCGCCAGCTCATATACAGTGCATAAAATATATTTATATAATATATTTATAGATATACCCTTATACAACATTTTAATAAAAAATATCACAAAATTCTTCTAAGTCCCTCGGGAAGAGTGAAAGACGCGCACGTTCATTTTCAGAGCTCCTTGACCTTCCTATAAGAAGTTAGCCAAAAAGTAGCTTCGAAAAACGCTTAGGTTAAGTTTCAGAGTTGCTTCTAATGTACCAAAGCTGGACTTAGACATAATTTCACTCTCACAACATTATGGCTGGTTGGAGACAGTCCGAACCACAAGTACCGGGTCCATGGTTCTGGGCGTTTACTGGGGGGGACGGGGACGACTCCCATTAACCCCTGACTATACCGGGGATACGCTTATCACAATGCCTTTCTGGTCTGTGCTGAAGCAGGGCATTCTGGCAACCAAGTGGCTTGACCTTTATTAGTGAGCCTGGTTACCCCCTCTCGGAACCACAGACTTAGAAATCGCCAGCTCATATACAGTGCATAAAATATATTTATATATATACCCTTATACACCATTTTAATAAAAAATATCACAAAATTCTTCTAAGTCCCTCGGGAAGAGTGAAAGACGCGCACGTTCATTTTCAGAGCTTCTAGACCTTCCTATAAGAAGTTAGCCAAAAAGTAGCTTCGAAAAACGCTTAGGTTAAGTTTCAGAGTTGCTTCTAATGTACCAAAGCTGGACTTAGACATAATTTCACTCTCACAACATTATGGCTGGTTGGAGACAGTCCGAACCACAAGTACCGGGTCCATGGTTCTGGGCGTATACTGGGGGAAGGGGACGACTCCCATTAACCCCTGACTATACCGGGGATACGCTTATCACAATGCATTTCTGGTCTGTGCTGAAGCAGGGCATTCTGGCAGCCAAGTGACTTGACCTTTATTAGTGAGCCTGGTTACCCCCTCTCGGAACCACAGACTTAGAAATCGCCAGCTCATATACAGTGCATAAAATATATTTATATAATATATTTATAGATATACCCTTATACACCATTTTAATAAAAAATATCACAAAATTCTTCTAAGTCCCTCGGGAAGAGTGAAAGACGCGCACGTTCATTTTCAGAGCTCCTTGACCTTCCTATAAGAAGTTAGCCAAAAAGTAGCTTCGAAAAACGCTTAGGTTAAGTTTCAGAGTTGCTTCTAATGTACCAAAGCTGGACTTAGACATAATTTCACTCTCACAACATTATGGCTGGTTGGAGACAGTCCGAACCACAAGTACCGGGTCCATGGTTCTGGGCGTATACTGGGGGGACGGGGATTACTCCCATTAACCCCTGACTATACCGGGGATACGCTTATCACAATGCCTTTCTGGTCTGTGCTGAAGCAGGGCATTCTGCCAGCCAAGTGGCTTGACCTTTATTAGTGAGCCTGGTTACCCCCTCTCGGAACCACAGACTTAGAAATCGCCAGCTCATATACAGTGCATAAAATATATTTATATATATATCCTTATACACCATTTTAATAAAAAATATCACAAAATTCTTCTAAGTCCCTCGGGAAGAGTGAAAGATGCGCACGTTCATTTTCAGCGTTCCTAGACCTTCCTATAAGAAGTTAACCAAAAAGTAGCTTCGAAAAACGCTTAGGTTAAGTTTCAGAGTTGCTTCTAATGTACCAAAGCTGGACTTAGACATAATTTCACTCTCACGACATTATGGCTGGTTGGAGACAGTCCGAACCACAAGTACCGGGTCCATGGTTCTGGGCGTTTACTGGGGGGGACGGGGACGACTCCCATTAACCCCTGACTATTCCGGGGATACGCTTATCACAATGCCTTTCTGGTCTGTGCTGAAGCAGGGCATTCTGGCAACCAAGTGGCTTGACCTTTATTAGTGAGCCTGGTTACCCCCTCTCGGAACCACAGACTTAGAAATCGCCAGCTCATATACAGTGCATAAAATATATTTATATATATACCCTTATACACCATTTTAATAAAAAATATCACAAAATTCTTCTAAGTCCCTCGGGAAGAGTGAAAGACGCGCACGTTCATTTTCAGAGCTCCTAGACCTTCCTATAAGAAGTTAGCCAAAAAGTAGCTTCGAAAAACGCTTAGGTTAAGTTTCAGAGTTGCTTCTAATGTACCAAAGCTGGACTTTGACATAATTTCACTCTCACAACATTATGGCTGGTTGGAGACAGTCCGAACCACAAGTACCGGGTCCATGGTTCTGGGCGTATACTGGGGGGACGGGGACGACTCCCATTAACCCCTGACTATACCGGGGATACGCTTATCATAATGCCTTTCTGGTCTGTGCTGAAGCAGGGCATTCTGGCAGCCAAGTGGCTTGACCTTTATTAGTGAGCCTGGTTACCCCCTCTCGGAACCACAGACTTAGAAATCGCCAGCTCATATACAGTGCATAAAATATATTTATATAATATATTTATATATATACCCTTATACACCATTTTAATAAAAAATATCACAAAATTCTTCTAAGTCCCTCGGGAAGAGTGAAAGATGCGCACGTTCATTTTCAGCGTTCCTAGACCTTCCTATAAGAAGTTAGCCAAAAAGTAGCTTCGAAAAACGCTTAGGTTAAGTTTCAGAGTTGCTTCTAATGTACCAAAGCTGGACTTAGACATAATTTCACTCTCACAACATTATGGCTGGTTGGAGACAGTCTGAACCACAAGTACCGGGTCGATGGTTCTGGGCGTATACTGGGGGGACGGGGACGACTCCCATTAACCCCTGACTATACCGGGGATACGCTTATCACAATGCCTTTCTGGTCTGTGCTGAAGCAGGGCATTCTGGCAGCCAAGTGGCTTGACCTTTATTAGTGAGCCTGGTTACCCCCTCTCGGAACCACAGACTTAGAAATCGCCAGCTCATATACAGTGCATAAAATATATTTATATATATACCCTTATACACCATTTTAATAAAAAATATCACAAAATTCTTCTACTGTAAGTCCCTCGGGAAGAGTGAAAGACGCGCACGTTCATTTTCAGAGCTCCTAGACCTTCCTATAAGAAGTTAGCCAAAAAGTAGCTTCGAAAAACGCTTAGGTTAAGTTTCAGAGTTGCTTCTAATTTACCAAAGCTGGACTTAGACATAATTTCACTCTCACAACATTATGGCTGGTTGGAGACAGTCTGAACCACAAGTACCGGGTCGATGGTTCTGGGCGTATACTGGGGGGACGGGGACGACTCCCATTAACCCCTGACTATACCGGGGATACGCTTATCACAATGCCTTTCTGGTCTGTGCTGAAGCAGGGCATTCTGGCAGCCAAGTGGCTTGACCTTTATTAGTGAGCCTGGTTACCCCCTCTCGGAACCACAGACTTAGAAATCGCCAGCTCATATACAGTGCATAAAATATATTTATATAATATATTTATATATATACCCTTATACACCATTTTAATAAAAAATATCACAAAATTCTTCTAAGTCCCTCGGGAAGAGTGAAAGATGCGCACGTTCATTTTCAGCGTTCCTAGACCTTCCTATAAGAAGTTAGCCAAAAAGTAGCTTCGAAAAACGCTTAGGTTAAGTTTCAGAGTTGCTTCTAATGTACCAAAGCTGGACTTAGACATAATTTCACTCTCACAACATTATGGCTGGTTGGAGACAGTCTGAACCACAAGTACCGGGTCGATGGTTCTGGGCGTATACTGGGGGGACGGGGACGACTCCCATTAACCCCTGACTATACCGGGGATACGCTTATCACAATGCCTTTCTGGTCTGTGCTGAAGCAGGGCATTCTGGCAGCCAAGTGGCTTGACCTTTATTAGTGAGCCTGGTTACCCCCTCTCGGAACCACAGACTTAGAAATCGCCAGCTCATATACAGTGCATAAAATATATTTATATATATACCCTTATACACCATTTTAATAAAAAATATCACAAAATTCTTCTAAGTCCCTCGGGAAGAGTGAAAGACGCGCACGTTCATTTTCAGAGCTTCTAGACCTTCCTATAAGAAGTTAGCCAAAAAGTAGCTTCGAAAAACGCTTAGGTTAAGTTTCAGAGTTGCTTCTAATGTACCAAAGCTGGACTTAGACATAATTTCACTCTCACAACATTATGGCTGGTTGGAGACAGTCTGAACCACAAGTACCGGGTCGATGGTTCTGGGCGTATACTGGGGGGACGGGGACGACTCCCATTAACCCCTGACTATACCGGGGATACGCTTATCACAATGCCTTTCTGGTCTGTGCTGAAGCAGGGCATTCTGGCAGCCAAGTGGCTTGACCTTTATTAGTGAGCCTGGTTACCCCCTCTCGGAACCACAGACTTAGAAATCGCCAGCTCATATACAGTGCATAAAATATATTTATATATATACCCTTATACACCATTTTAATAAAAAATATCACAAAATTCTTCTAAGTCCCTCGGGAAGAGTGAAAGACGCGCACGTTCATTTTCAGAGCTTCTAGACCTTCCTATAAGAAGTTAGCCAAAAAGTAGCTTCGAAAAACGCTTAGGTTAAGTTTCAGAGTTGCTTCTAATGTACCAAAGCTGGACTTAGACACAATTTCACTCTCACAACATTATGGCTGGTTGGAGACAGTCTGAACCACAAGTACCGGGTCGATGGTTCTGGGCCTATACTGGGGGGACGGGGACGACTCCCATTAACCCCTGACTATACCGGGGATACGCTTATCACAATGCCTTTCTGGTCTGTGCTGAAGCAGGGCATTCTGGCAGCCAAGTGGCTTGACCTTTATTAGTGAGCCTGGTTACCCCCTCTCGGAACCACAGACTTAGAAATCGCCAGCTCATATACAGTGCATAAAATATATTTATATATATACCCTTATACACCATTTTAATAAAAAATATCACAAAATTCTTCTAAGTCCCTCGGGAAGAGTAAAAAACGCGCACGTTCATTTTCAGAGCTCCTAAACCTTCCTATAAGAAGTTAGCCAAAAAGTAGCTTCGAAAAACGCTTAGGTTAAGTTTCAGAGTTGCTTCTAATGTACCAAAGCTGGACTTAGACATAATTTCAATCTCACAACATTATGGCTGGTTCGAGACAGTCTGAACCACAAGTACCGGGTCGATGGTTCTGGGCGTATACTGGGGGGACGGGGACGACTCCCATTAACCCCTGACTATACCGGGGATACGCTTATCACAATGCCTTTCTGGTCTGTGCTGAAGTAGGGCATTCTGGCAGCCAAATGGCTTGACCTTTATTAGTGAGCCTGGTTACCCCCTCTCGTAACCACAGACTCAGAAATCGCCAGCTCATATACAGTGCATAAAATATATTTATATATATACACTTATACACCATTTTAATAAAAAATATCACAAAATTCTTCTAAGTCCCTCGGGAAGAGTGAAAGATGCGCACGTTCATTTTCAGCGTTCCTAGACCTTCCTATAAGAAGTTAGCCAAAAAGTAGCTTCGAAAAACGCTTAGGTTAAGTTTCAGAGTTGCTTCTAATGTACCAAAGCTGGACTTAGACATAATTTCACTCTCACAACATTATGGCTGGTTGGAGACAGTCTGAACCACAAGTACCGGGTCGATGGTTCTGGGCGTATACTGGGGGGACGGGGACGACTCCCATTAACCCCTGACTATACCGGGGATACGCTTATCACAATGCCTTTCTGGTCTGTGCTGAAGCAGGGCATTCTGGCAGCCAAGTGGCTTGACCTTTATTAGTGAGCCTGGTTACCCCCTCTCGGAACCACAGACTTAGAAATCGCCAGCTCATATACAGTGCATAAAATATATTTATATATATACCCTTATACACCATTTTAATAAAAAATATCACAAAATTCTTCTACTGTAAGTCCCTCGGGAAGAGTGAAAGACGCGCACGTTCATTTTCAGAGCTCCTAGACCTTCCTATAAGAAGTTAGCCAAAAAGTAGCTTCGAAAAACGCTTAGGTTAAGTTTCAGAGTTGCTTCTAATTTACCAAAGCTGGACTTAGACATAATTTCACTCTCACAACATTATGGCTGGTTGGAGACAGTCTGAACCACAAGTACCGGGTCGATGGTTCTGGGCGTATACTGGGGGGACGGGGACGACTCCCATTAACCCCTGACTATACCGGGGATACGCTTATCACAATGCCTTTCTGGTCTGTGCTGAAGCAGGGCATTCTGGCAGCCAAGTGGCTTGACCTTTATTAGTGAGCCTGGTTACCCCCTCTCGGAACCACAGACTTAGAAATCGCCAGCTCATATACAGTGCATAAAATATATTTATATAATATATTTATATATATACCCTTATACACCATTTTAATAAAAAATATCACAAAATTCTTCTAAGTCCCTCGGGAAGAGTGAAAGATGCGCACGTTCATTTTCAGCGTTCCTAGACCTTCCTATAAGAAGTTAGCCAAAAAGTAGCTTCGAAAAACGCTTAGGTTAAGTTTCAGAGTTGCTTCTAATGTACCAAAGCTGGACTTAGACATAATTTCACTCTCACAGCATTATGGCTGGTTGGAGACAGTCTGAACCACAAGTACCGGGTCGATGGTTCTGGGCGTATACTGGGGGGACGGGGACGACTCCCATTAACCCCTGACTATACCGGGGATACGCTTATCACAATGCCTTTCTGGTCTGTGCTGAAGCAGGGCATTCTGGCAGCCAAGTGGCTTGACCTTTATTAGTGAGCCTGGTTACCCCCTCTCGGAACCACAGACTTAGAAATCGCCAGCTCATATACAGTGCATAAAATATATTTATATATATACCCTTATACACCATTTTAATAAAAAATATCACAAAATTCTTCTACTGTAAGTCCCTCGGGAAGAGTGAAAGACGCGCACGTTCATTTTCAGAGCTCCTAGATCTTCCTATAAGAAGTTAGCCAAAAAGTAGCTTCGAAAAACGCTTAGGTTAAGTTTCAGAGTTGCTTCTAATTTACCAAAGCTGGACTTAGACATAATTTCACTCTCACAACATTATGGCTGGTTGGAGACAGTCTGAACCACAAGTACCGGGTCGATGGTTCTGGGCGTATACTGGGGGGACGGGGACGACTCCCATTAACCCCTGACTATACCGGGGATACGCTTATCACAATGCCTTTCTGGTCTGTGCTGAAGCAGGGCATTCTGGCAGCCAAGTGGCTTGACCTTTATTAGTGAGCCTGGTTACCCCCTCTCGGAACCACAGACTTAGAAATCGCCAGCTCATATACAGTGCATAAAATATATTTATATAATATATTTATATATATACCCTTATACACCATTTTAATAAAAAATATCACAAAATTCTTCTAAGTCCCTCGGGAAGAGTGAAAGATGCGCACGTTCATTTTCAGCGTTCCTAGACCTTCCTATAAGAAGTTAGCCAAAAAGTAGCTTCGAAAAACGCTTAGGTTAAGTTTCAGAGTTGCTTCTAATGTACCAAAGCTGGACTTAGACATAATTTCACTCTCACAACATTATGGCTGGTTGGAGACAGTCTGAACCACAAGTACCGGGTCGATGGTTCTGGGCGTATACTGGGGGGACGGGGACGACTCCCATTAACCCCTGACTATACCGGAGATACGCTTATCACAATGCCTTTCTGGTCTGTGCTGAAGCAGGGCATTCTGGCAGCCAAGTGGCTTGACCTTTATTAGTGAGCCTGGTTACCCCCTCTCGGAACCACAGACTTAGAAATCGCCAGCTCATATACAGTGCATAAAATATATTTATATATATACCCTTATACACCATTTTAATAAAAAATATCACAAAATTCTTCTAAGTCCCTCGGGAAGAGTGATAGACGCGCACGTTCATTTTCAGAGCTTCTAGACCTTCCTATAAGAAGTTAGCCAAAAAGTAGCTTCGAAAAACGCTTAGGTTAAGTTTCAGAGTTGCTTCTAATGTACCAAAGCTGGACTTAGACATAATTTCACTCTCACAGCATTATGGCTGGTTGGAGACAGTCTGAACCACAAGTACTTGGTCGATGGTTCTGGGCGTATACTGGGGGGACGGGGACGACTCCCATTAACCCCTGACTATACCGGGGATACGCTTATCACAATTCCTTTCTGGTCTGTGCTGAAGCAGGGCATTCTGGCAGCCAAGTGGCTTGACCTTTATTAGTGAGCCTGGTTACCCCCTCTCGGAACCACAGACTTAGAAATCGCCAGCTCATATACAGTGCATAAAATATATTTATATATATACCCTTATACACCATTTTAATAAAAAATATCACAAAATTCTTCTAAGTCCCTCGGGAAGAGTGAAAGACGCGCACGTTCATTTTCAGAGCTTCTAGACCTTCCTATAAGAAGTTAGCCAAAAAGTAGCTTCGAAAAACGCTTAGGTTAAGTTTCAGAGTTGCTTCTAATGTACCAAAGCTGGACTTAGACATAATTTCACTCTCACAACATTATGGCTGGTTGGAGACAGTCTGAACCACATGTACCGGGTCGATGGTTCTGGGCGTATACTGGGGGGACGGGGACGACTCCCATTAACCCCTGACTATACCGGGGATACGCTTATCACAATGCCTTTCTGGTCTGTGCTGAAGCAGGGCATTCTGGCAGCCAAGTGGCTTGACCTTTATTAGTGAGCCTGGTTACCCCCTCTCGGAACCACAGACTTAGAAATCGCCAGCTCATATACAGTGCATAAAATATATTTATATATATACCCTTATACACCATTTTAATAAAAAAATATCACAAAATTCTTCTAAGTCCCTCGGGAAGAGTGAAAAACGCGCACGTTCATTTTCAGAGCTCCTAGACCTTCCTATAAGAAGTTAGCCAAAAAGTAGCTTCGAAAAACGCTTAGGTTAAGTTTCAGAGTTGCTTCTAATGTACCAAAGCTGGACTTTGACATAATTTCACTCTCACAACATTATGGCTGGTTGGAGACAGTCCGAACCACAAGTACCGGGTCCATGGTTCTGGGCGTATACTGGGGGGACGGGGACGACTCCCATTAACCCCTGACTATACCGGGGATACGCTTATCATAATGCCTTTCTGGTCTGTGCTGAAGCAGGGCATTCTGGCAGCCAAGTGGCTTGACCTTTATTAGTGAGCCTGGTTACCCCCTCTCGGAACCACAGACTTAGAAATCGCCAGCTCATATACAGTGCATAAAATATATTTATATAATATATTTATATATATACCCTTATACACCATTTTAATAAAAAATATCACAAAATTCTTCTAAGTCCCTCGGGTAGAGTGAAAGATGCGCACGTTCATTTTCAGCGTTCCTAGACCTTCCTATAAGAAGTTAGCCAAAAAGTAGCTTCGAAAAACGCTTAGGTTAAGTTTCAGAGTTGCTTCTAATGTACCAAAGCTGGACTTAGACATAATTTCACTCTCACAACATTATGGCTGGTTGGAGACAGTCTGAACCACAAGTACCGGGTCGATGGTTCTGGGCGTATACTGGGGGGACGGGGACGACTCCCATTAACCCCTGACTATACCGGGGATACGCTTATCACAATGCCTTTCTGGTCTGTGCTGAAGCAGGGCATTCTGGCAGCCAAGTGGCTTGACCTTTATTAGTGAGCCTGGTTACCCCCTCTCGGAACCACAGACTTAGAAATCGCCAGCTCATATACAGTGCATAAAATATATTTATATATATACCCTTATACACCATTTTAATAAAAAATATCACAAAATTCTTCTACTGTAAGTCCCTCGGGAAGAGTGAAAGACGCGCACGTTCATTTTCAGAGCTCCTAGACCTTCCTATAAGAAGTTAGCCAAAAAGTAGCTTCGAAAAACGCTTAGGTTAAGTTTCAGAGTTGCTTCTAATTTACCAAAGCTGGACTTAGACATAATTTCACTCTCACAACATTATGGCTGGTTGGAGACAGTCTGAACCACAAGTACCGGGTCGATGGTTCTGGGCGTATACTGGGGGGACGGGGACGACTCCCATTAACCCCTGACTATACCGGGGATACGCTTATCACAATGCCTTTCTGGTCTGTGCTGAAGCAGGGCATTCTGGCAGCCAAGTGGCTTGACCTTTATTAGTGAGCCTGGTTACCCCCTCTCGGAACCACAGACTTAGAAATCGCCAGCTCATATACAGTGCATAAAATATATTTATATAATATATTTATATATATACCCTTATACACCATTTTAATAAAAAATATCACAAAATTCTTCTAAGTCCCTCGGGAAGAGTGAAAGATGCGCACGTTCATTTTCAGCGTTCCTAGACCTTCCTATAAGAAGTTAGCCAAAAAGTAGCTTCGAAAAACGCTTAGGTTAAGTTTCAGAGTTGCTTCTAATGTACCAAAGCTGGACTTAGACATAATTTCACTCTCACAACATTATGGCTGGTTGGAGACAGTCTGAACCACAAGTACCGGGTCGATGGTTCTGGGCGTATACTGGGGGGACGGGGACGACTCCCATTAACCCCTGACTATACCGGGGATACGCTTATCACAATGCCTTTCTGGTCTGTGCTGAAGCAGGGCATTCTGGCAGCCAAGTGGCTTGACCTTTATTAGTGAGCCTGGTTACCCCCTCTCGGAACCACAGACTTAGAAATCGCCAGCTCATATACAGTGCATAAAATATATTTATATATATACCCTTATACACCATTTTAATAAAAAATATCACAAAATTCTTCTAAGTCCCTCGGGAAGAGTGAAAGACGCGCACGTTCATTTTCAGAGCTTCTAGACCTTCCTATAAGAAGTTAGCCAAAAAGTAGCTTCGAAAAACGCTTAGGTTAAGTTTCAGAGTTGCTTCTAATGTACCAAAGCTGGACTTAGACATAATTTCACTCTCACAACATTATGGCTGGTTGGAGACAGTCTGAACCACAAGTACCGGGTCGATGGTTCTGGGCGTATACTGGGGGGACGGGGACGACTCCCATTAACCCCTGACTATACCGGGGATACGCTTATCACAATGCCTTTCTGGTCTGTGCTGAAGCAGGGCATTCTGGCAGCCAAGTGGCTTGACCTTTATTAGTGAGCCTGGTTACCCCCTCTCGGAACCACAGACTTAGAAATCGCCAGCTCATATACAGTGCATAAAATATATTTATATAATATATTTATATATATACCCTTATACACCATTTTAATAAAAAATATCACAAAATTCTTCTAAGTCCCTCGGGAAGAGTGAAAGATGCGCACATTCATTTTCAGCGTTCCTAGACCTTCCTATAAGAAGTTAGCCAAAAAGTAGCTTCGAAAAACGCTTAGGTTAAGTTTCAGAGTTGCTTCTAATGTACCAAAGCTGGACTTAGACATAATTTCACTCTCACAACATTATGGCTGGTTGGAGACAGTCTGAACCACAAGTACCGGGTCGATGGTTCTGGGCGTATACTGGGGGGACGGGGACGACTCCCATTAACCCCTGACTATACCGGGGATACGCTTATCACAATGCCTTTCTGGTCTGTGCTGAAGCAGGGCATTCTGGCAGCCAAGTGGCTTGACCTTTATTAGTGAGCCTGGTTACCCCCTCTCGGAACCACAGACTTAGAAATCGCCAGCTCATATACAGTGCATAAAATATATTTATATATATACCCTTATACACCATTTTAATAAAAAATATCACAAAATTCTTCTAAGTCCCTCGGGAAGAGTGAAAGACGCGCACGTTCATTTTCAGAGCTTCTAGACCTTCCTATAAGAAGTTAGCCAAAAAGTAGCTTCGAAAAAAGCTTAGGTTAAGTTTCAGAGTTGCTTCTAATGTACCAAAGCTGGACTTAGACATAATTTCACTCTCACAACATTATGGCTGGTTGGAGACAGTCTGAACCACAAGTACCGGGTCGATGGTTCTGGGCGTATACTGGGGGGACGGGGACGACTCCCATTAACCCCTGACTATACCGGGGATACGCTTATCACAATGCCTTTCTGGTCTGTGCTGAAGCAGGGCATTCTGGCAGCCAAGTGGCTTGACCTTTATTAGTGAGCCTGGTTACCCCCTCTCGGAACCACAGACTTAGAAATCGCCAGCTCATATACAGTGCATAAAATATATTTATATATATACCCTTATACACCATTTTAATAAAAAATATCACAAAATTCTTCTAAGTCCCTCGGGAAGAGTGAAAGACGCGCACGTTCATTTTCAGAGCTTCTAGACCTTCCTATAAGAAGTTAGCCAAAAAGTAGCTTCGAAAAAAGCTTAGGTTAAGTTTCAGAGTTGCTTCTAATGTACCAAAGCTGGACTTAGACATAATTTCACTCTCACAACATTATGGCTGGTTGGAGACAGTCTGAACCACAAGTACCGGGTCGATGGTTCTGGGCGTATACTGGGGGGACGGGGACGACTCCCATTAACCCCTGACTATACCGGGGATACGCTTATCACAATGCCTTTCTGGTCTGTGCTGAAGCAGGGCATTCTGGCAGCCAAGTGGCTTGACCTTTATTAGTGAGCCTGGTTACCCCCTCTCGGAACCACAGACTTAGAAATCGCCAGCTCATATACAGTGCATAAAATATATTTATATAATATATTTATATATATACCCTTATACACCATTTTAATAAAAAATATCACAAAATTCTTCTAAGTCCCTCGGGTAGAATGAAAGATGCGCACGTTCATTTTCAGCGTTCCTAGACCTTCCTATAAGAAGTTAGCCAAAAAGTAGCTTCGAAAAACGCTTAGGTTAAGTTTCAGAGTTGCTTCTAATGTACCAAAGCTGGACTTAGACATAATTTCACTCTCACAACATTATGGCTGGTTGGAGACAGTCTGAACCACAAGTACCGGGTCGATGGTTCTGGGCGTATACTGGGGGGACGGGGACGACTCCCATTAACCCCTGACTATACCGGGGATACGCTTATCACAATGCCTTTCTGGTCTGTGCTGAAGCAGGGCATTCTGGCAGCCAAGTGGCTTGACCTTTATTAGTGAGCCTGGTTACCCCCTCTCGGAACCACAGACTTAGAAATCGCCAGCTCATATACAGTGCATAAAATATATTTATATATATACCCTTATACACCATTTTAATAAAAAATATCACAAAATTCTTCTACTGTAAGTCCCTCGGGAAGAGTGAAAGACGCGCACGTTCATTTTCAGAGCTCCTAGACCTTCCTATAAGAAGTTAGCCAAAAAGTAGCTTCGAAAAACGCTTAGGTTAAGTTTCAGAGTTGCTTCTAATTTACCAAAGCTGGACTTAGACATAATTTCACTCTCACAACATTATGGCTGGTTGGAGACAGTCTGAACCACAAGTACCGGGTCGATGGTTCTGGGCGTATACTGGGGGGACGGGGACGACTCCCATTAACCCCTGACTATACCGGGGATACGCTTATCACAATGCCTTTCTGGTCTGTGCTGAAGCAGGGCATTCTGGCAGCCAAGTGGCTTGACCTTTATTAGTGAGCCTGGTTACCCCCTCTCGGAACCACAGACTTAGAAATCGCCAGCTCATATACAGTGCATAAAATATATTTATATAATATATTTATATATATACCCTTATACACCATTTTAATAAAAAATATCACAAAATTCTTCTAAGTCCCTCGGGAAGAGTGAAAGATGCGCACGTTCATTTTCAGCGTTCCTAGACCTTCCTATAAGAAGTTAGCCAAAAAGTAGCTTCGAAAAACGCTTAGGTTAAGTTTCAGAGTTGCTTCTAATGTACCAAAGCTGGACTTAGACATAATTTCACTCTCACAGCATTATGGCTGGTTGGAGACAGTCTGAACCACAAGTACCGGGTCGATGGTTCTGGGCGTATACTGGGGGGACGGGGACGACTCCCATTAACCCCTGACTATACCGGGGATACGCTTATCACAATGCCTTTCTGGTCTGTGCTGAAGCAGGGCATTCTGGCAGCCAAGTGGCTTGACCTTTATTAGTGAGCCTGGTTACCCCCTCTCGGAACCACAGACTTAGAAATCGCCAGCTCATATACAGTGCATAAAATATATTTATATATATACCCTTATACACCATTTTAATAAAAAATATCACAAAATTCTTCTACTGTAAGTCCCTCGGGAAGAGTGAAAGACGCGCACGTTCATTTTCAGAGCTCCTAGATCTTCCTATAAGAAGTTAGCCAAAAAGTAGCTTCGAAAAACGCTTAGGTTAAGTTTCAGAGTTGCTTCTAATTTACCAAAGCTGGACTTAGACATAATTTCACTCTCACAACATTATGGCTGGTTGGAGACAGTCTGAACCACAAGTACCGGGTCGATGGTTCTGGGCGTATACTGGGGGGACGGGGACGACTCCCATTAACCCCTGACTATACCGGGGATACGCTTATCACAATGCCTTTCTGGTCTGTGCTGAAGCAGGGCATTCTGGCAGCCAAGTGGCTTGACCTTTATTAGTGAGCCTGGTTACCCCCTCTCGGAACCACAGACTTAGAAATCGCCAGCTCATATACAGTGCATAAAATATATTTATATAATATATTTATATATATACCCTTATACACCATTTTAATAAAAAATATCACAAAATTCTTCTAAGTCCCTCGGGAAGAGTGAAAGATGCGCACGTTCATTTTCAGCGTTCCTAGACCTTCCTATAAGAAGTTAGCCAAAAAGTAGCTTCGAAAAACGCTTAGGTTAAGTTTCAGAGTTGCTTCTAATGTACCAAAGCTGGACTTAGACATAATTTCACTCTCACAACATTATGGCTGGTTGGAGACAGTCTGAACCACAAGTACCGGGTCGATGGTTCTGGGCGTATACTGGGGGGACGGGGACGACTCCCATTAACCCCTGACTATACCGGAGATACGCTTATCACAATGCCTTTCTGGTCTGTGCTGAAGCAGGGCATTCTGGCAGCCAAGTGGCTTGACCTTTATTAGTGAGCCTGGTTACCCCCTCTCGGAACCACAGACTTAGAAATCGCCAGCTCATATACAGTGCATAAAATATATTTATATATATACCCTTATACACCATTTTAATAAAAAATATCACAAAATTCTTCTAAGTCCCTCGGGAAGAGTGATAGACGCGCACGTTCATTTTCAGAGCTTCTAGACCTTCCTATAAGAAGTTAGCCAAAAAGTAGCTTCGAAAAACGCTTAGGTTAAGTTTCAGAGTTGCTTCTAATGTACCAAAGCTGGACTTAGACATAATTTCACTCTCACAGCATTATGGCTGGTTGGAGACAGTCTGAACCACAAGTACTTGGTCGATGGTTCTGGGCGTATACTGGGGGGACGGGGACGACTCCCATTAACCCCTGACTATACCGGGGATACGCTTATCACAATTCCTTTCTGGTCTGTGCTGAAGCAGGGCATTCTGGCAGCCAAGTGGCTTGACCTTTATTAGTGAGCCTGGTTACCCCCTCTCGGAACCACAGACTTAGAAATCGCCAGCTCATATACAGTGCATAAAATATATTTATATATATACCCTTATACACCATTTTAATAAAAAATATCACAAAATTCTTCTAAGTCCCTCGGGAAGAGTGAAAGACGCGCACGTTCATTTTCAGAGCTTCTAGACCTTCCTATAAGAAGTTAGCCAAAAAGTAGCTTCGAAAAACGCTTAGGTTAAGTTTCAGAGTTGCTTCTAATGTACCAAAGCTGGACTTAGACATAATTTCACTCTCACAACATTATGGCTGGTTGGAGACAGTCTGAACCACATGTACCGGGTCGATGGTTCTGGGCGTATACTGGGGGGACGGGGACGACTCCCATTAACCCCTGACTATACCGGGGATACGCTTATCACAATGCCTTTCTGGTCTGTGCTGAAGCAGGGCATTCTGGCAGCCAAGTGGCTTGACCTTTATTAGTGAGCCTGGTTACCCCCTCTCGGAACCACAGACTTAGAAATCGCCAGCTCATATACAGTGCATAAAATATATTTATATATATACCCTTATACACCATTTTAATAAAAAATATCACAAAATTCTTCTAAGTCCCTCGGGAAGAGTGAAAAACGCGCACGTTCATTTTCAGAGCTCCTAGACCTTCCTATAAGAAGTTAGCCAAAAAGTAGCTTCGAAAAACGCTTAGGTTAAGTTTCAGAGTTGCTTCTAATGTACCAAAGCTGGACTTTGACATAATTTCACTCTCACAACATTATGGCTGGTTGGAGACAGTCCGAACCACAAGTACCGGGTCCATGGTTCTGGGCGTATACTGGGGGGACGGGGACGACTCCCATTAACCCCTGACTATACCGGGGATACGCTTATCATAATGCCTTTCTGGTCTGTGCTGAAGCAGGGCATTCTGGCAGCCAAGTGGCTTGACCTTTATTAGTGAGCCTGGTTACCCCCTCTCGGAACCACAGACTTAGAAATCGCCAGCTCATATACAGTGCATAAAATATATTTATATAATATATTTATATATATACCCTTATACACCATTTTAATAAAAAATATCACAAAATTCTTCTAAGTCCCTCGGGTAGAGTGAAAGATGCGCACGTTCATTTTCAGCGTTCCTAGACCTTCCTATAAGAAGTTAGCCAAAAAGTAGCTTCGAAAAACGCTTAGGTTAAGTTTCAGAGTTGCTTCTAATGTACCAAAGCTGGACTTAGACATAATTTCACTCTCACAACATTATGGCTGGTTGGAGACAGTCTGAACCACAAGTACCGGGTCGATGGTTCTGGGCGTATACTGGGGGGACGGGGACGACTCCCATTAACCCCTGACTATACCGGGGATACGCTTATCACAATGCCTTTCTGGTCTGTGCTGAAGCAGGGCATTCTGGCAGCCAAGTGGCTTGACCTTTATTAGTGAGCCTGGTTACCCCCTCTCGGAACCACAGACTTAGAAATCGCCAGCTCATATACAGTGCATAAAATATATTTATATATATACCCTTATACACCATTTTAATAAAAAATATCACAAAATTCTTCTACTGTAAGTCCCTCGGGAAGAGTGAAAGACGCGCACGTTCATTTTCAGAGCTCCTAGACCTTCCTATAAGAAGTTAGCCAAAAAGTAGCTTCGAAAAACGCTTAGGTTAAGTTTCAGAGTTGCTTCTAATTTACCAAAGCTGGACTTAGACATAATTTCACTCTCACAACATTATGGCTGGTTGGAGACAGTCTGAACCACAAGTACCGGGTCGATGGTTCTGGGCGTATACTGGGGGGACGGGGACGACTCCCATTAACCCCTGACTATACCGGGGATACGCTTATCACAATGCCTTTCTGGTCTGTGCTGAAGCAGGGCATTCTGGCAGCCAAGTGGCTTGACCTTTATTAGTGAGCCTGGTTACCCCCTCTCGGAACCACAGACTTAGAAATCGCCAGCTCATATACAGTGCATAAAATATATTTATATATATACCCTTATACACCATTTTAATAAAAAATATCACAAAATTCTTCTAAGTCCCTCGGGAAGAGTGAAAGATGCGCACGTTCATTTTCAGCGTTCCTAGACCTTCCTATAAGAAGTTAGCCAAAAAGTAGCTTCGAAAAACGCTTAGGTTAAGTTTCAGAGTTGCTTCTAATGTACCAAAGCTGGACTTAGACATAATTTCACTCTCACAGCATTATGGCTGGTTGGAGACAGTCTGAACCACAAGTACCGGGTCGATGGTTCTGGGCGTATACTGGGGGGACGGGGACGACTCCCATTAACCCCTGACTATACCGGGGATACGCTTATCACAATGCCTTTCTGGTCTGTGCTGAAGCAGGGCATTCTGGCAGCCAAGTGGCTTGACCTTTATTAGTGAGCCTGGTTACCCCCTCTCGGAACCACAGACTTAGAAATCGCCAGCTCATATACAGTGCATAAAATATATTTATATATATACCCTTATACACCATTTTAATAAAAAATATCACAAAATTCTTCTACTGTAAGTCCCTCGGGAAGAGTGAAAGACGCGCACGTTCATTTTCAGAGCTCCTAGATCTTCCTATAAGAAGTTAGCCAAAAAGTAGCTTCGAAAAACGCTTAGGTTAAGTTTCAGAGTTGCTTCTAATTTACCAAAGCTGGACTTAGACATAATTTCACTCTCACAACATTATGGCTGGTTGGAGACAGTCTGAACCACAAGTACCGGGTCGATGGTTCTGGGCGTATACTGGGGGGACGGGGACGACTCCCATTAACCCCTGACTATACCGGGGATACGCTTATCACAATGCCTTTCTGGTCTGTGCTGAAGCAGGGCATTCTGGCAGCCAAGTGGCTTGACCTTTATTAGTGAGCCTGGTTACCCCCTCTCGGAACCACAGACTTAGAAATCGCCAGCTCATATACAGTGCATAAAATATATTTATATAATATATTTATATATATACCCTTATACACCATTTTAATAAAAAATATCACAAAATTCTTCTAAGTCCCTCGGGAAGAGTGATAGATGCGCACGTTCATTTTCAGCGTTCCTAGACCTTCCTATAAGAAGTTAGCCAAAAAGTAGCTTCGAAAAACGCTTAGGTTAAGTTTCAGAGTTGCTTCTAATGTACCAAAGCTGGACTTAGACATAATTTCACTCTCACAACATTATGGCTGGTTGGAGACAGTCTGAACCACAAGTACCGGGTCGATGGTTCTGGGCGTATACTGGGGGGACGGGGACGACTCCCATTAACCCCTGACTATACCGGAGATACGCTTATCACAATGCCTTTCTGGTCTGTGCTGAAGCAGGGCATTCTGGCAGCCAAGTGGCTTGACCTTTATTAGTGAGCCTGGTTACCCCCTCTCGGAACCACAGACTTAGAAATCGCCAGCTCATATACAGTGCATAAAATATATTTATATATATACCCTTATACACCATTTTAATAAAAAATATCACAAAATTCTTCTAAGTCCCTCGGGAAGAGTGATAGACGCGCACGTTCATTTTCAGAGCTTCTAGACCTTCCTATAAGAAGTTAGCCAAAAAGTAGCTTCGAAAAACGCTTAGGTTAAGTTTCAGAGTTGCTTCTAATGTACCAAAGCTGGACTTAGACATAATTTCACTCTCACAGCATTATGGCTGGTTGGAGACAGTCTGAACCACAAGTACTTGGTCGATGGTTCTGGGCGTATACTGGGGGGACGGGGACGACTCCCATTAACCCCTGACTATACCGGGGATACGCTTATCACAATTCCTTTCTGGTCTGTGCTGAAGCAGGGCATTCTGGCAGCCAAGTGGCTTGACCTTTATTAGTGAGCCTGGTTACCCCCTCTCGGAACCACAGACTTAGAAATCGCCAGCTCATATACAGTGCATAAAATATATTTATATATATACCCTTATACACCATTTTAATAAAAAATATCACAAAATTCTTCTAAGTCCCTCGGGAAGAGTGAAAGACGCGCACGTTCATTTTCAGAGCTTCTAGACCTTCCTATAAGAAGTTAGCCAAAAAGTAGCTTCGAAAAACGCTTAGGTTAAGTTTCAGAGTTGCTTCTAATGTACCAAAGCTGGACTTAGACATAATTTCACTCTCACAACATTATGGCTGGTTGGAGACAGTCTGAACCACATGTACCGGGTCGATGGTTCTGGGCGTATACTGGGGGGACGGGGACGACTCCCATTAACCCCTGACTATACCGGGGATACGCTTATCACAATGCCTTTCTGGTCTGTGCTGAAGCAGGGCATTCTGGCAGCCAAGTGGCTTGACCTTTATTAGTGAGCCTGGTTACCCCCTCTCGGAACCACAGACTTAGAAATCGCCAGCTCATATACAGTGCATAAAATATATTTATATATATACCCTTATACACCATTTTAATAAAAAATATCACAAAATTCTTCTAAGTCCCTCGGGAAGAGTGAAAAACGCGCACGTTCATTTTCAGAGCTCCTAGACCTTCCTATAAGAAGTTAGCCAAAAAGTAGCTTCGAAAAACGCTTAGGTTAAGTTTCAGAGTTGCTTCTAATGTACCAAAGCTGGACTTTGACATAATTTCACTCTCACAACATTATGGCTGGTTGGAGACAGTCCGAACCACAAGTACCGGGTCCATGGTTCTGGGCGTATACTGGGGGGACGGGGACGACTCCCATTAACCCCTGACTATACCGGGGATACGCTTATCATAATGCCTTTCTGGTCTGTGCTGAAGCAGGGCATTCTGGCAGCCAAGTGGCTTGACCTTTATTAGTGAGCCTGGTTACCCCCTCTCGGAACCACAGACTTAGAAATCGCCAGCTCATATACAGTGCATAAAATATATTTATATAATATATTTATATATATACCCTTATACACCATTTTAATAAAAAATATCACAAAATTCTTCTAAGTCCCTCGGGTAGAGTGAAAGATGCGCACGTTCATTTTCAGCGTTCCTAGACCTTCCTATAAGAAGTTAGCCAAAAAGTAGCTTCGAAAAACGCTTAGGTTAAGTTTCAGAGTTGCTTCTAATGTACCAAAGCTGGACTTAGACATAATTTCACTCTCACAACATTATGGCTGGTTGGAGACAGTCTGAACCACAAGTACCGGGTCGATGGTTCTGGGCGTATACTGGGGGGACGGGGACGACTCCCATTAACCCCTGACTATACCGGGGATACGCTTATCACAATGCCTTTCTGGTCTGTGCTGAAGCAGGGCATTCTGGCAGCCAAGTGGCTTGACCTTTATTAGTGAGCCTGGTTACCCCCTCTCGGAACCACAGACTTAGAAATCGCCAGCTCATATACAGTGCATAAAATATATTTATATATATACCCTTATACACCATTTTAATAAAAAATATCACAAAATTCTTCTACTGTAAGTCCCTCGGGAAGAGTGAAAGACGCGCACGTTCATTTTCAGAGCTCCTAGACCTTCCTATAAGAAGTTAGCCAAAAAGTAGCTTCGAAAAACGCTTAGGTTAAGTTTCAGAGTTGCTTCTAATTTACCAAAGCTGGACTTAGACATAATTTCACTCTCACAACATTATGGCTGGTTGGAGACAGTCTGAACCACAAGTACCGGGTCGATGGTTCTGGGCGTATACTGGGGGGACGGGGACGACTCCCATTAACCCCTGACTATACCGGGGATACGCTTATCACAATGCCTTTCTGGTCTGTGCTGAAGCAGGGCATTCTGGCAGCCAAGTGGCTTGACCTTTATTAGTGAGCCTGGTTACCCCCTCTCGGAACCACAGACTTAGAAATCGCCAGCTCATATACAGTGCATAAAATATATTTATATATATACCCTTATACACCATTTTAATAAAAAATATCACAAAATTCTTCTAAGTCCCTCGGGAAGAGTGAAAGATGCGCACGTTCATTTTCAGCGTTCCTAGACCTTCCTATAAGAAGTTAGCCAAAAAGTAGCTTCGAAAAACGCTTAGGTTAAGTTTCAGAGTTGCTTCTAATGTACCAAAGCTGGACTTAGACATAATTTCACTCTCACAACATTATGGCTGGTTGGAGACAGTCTGAACCACAAGTACCGGGTCGATGGTTCTGGGCGTATACTGGGGGGACGGGGACGACTCCCATTAACCCCTGACTATACCGGGGATACGCTTATCACAATGCCTTTCTGGTCTGTGCTGAAGCAGGGCATTCTGGCAGCCAAGTGGCTTGACCTTTATTAGTGAGCCTGGTTACCCCCTCTCGGAACCACAGACTTAGAAATCGCCAGCTCATATACAGTGCATAAAATATATTTATATATATACCCTTATACACCATTTTAATAAAAAATATCACAAAATTCTTCTAAGTCCCTCGGGAAGAGTGAAAGACGCGCACGTTCATTTTCAGAGCTTCTAGACCTTCCTATAAGAAGTTAGCCAAAAAGTAGCTTCGAAAAACGCTTAGGTTAAGTTTCAGAGTTGCTTCTAATGTACCAAAGCTGGACTTAGACATAATTTCACTCTCACAACATTATGGCTGGTTGGAGACAGTCTGAACCACAAGTACCGGGTCGATGGTTCTGGGCGTATACTGGGGGGACGGGGACGACTCCCATTAACCCCTGACTATACCGGGGATACGCTTATCACAATGCCTTTCTGGTCTGTGCTGAAGCAGGGCATTCTGGCAGCCAAGTGGCTTGACCTTTATTAGTGAGCCTGGTTACCCCCTCTCGGAACCACAGACTTAGAAATCGCCAGCTCATATACAGTGCATAAAATATATTTATATAATATATTTATATATATACCCTTATACACCATTTTAATAAAAAATATCACAAAATTCTTCTAAGTCCCTCGGGAAGAGTGAAAGATGCGCACATTCATTTTCAGCGTTCCTAGACCTTCCTATAAGAAGTTAGCCAAAAAGTAGCTTCGAAAAACGCTTATGTTAAGTTTCAGAGTTGCTTCTAATGTACCAAAGCTGGACTTAGACATAATTTCACTCTCACAACATTATGGCTGGTTGGAGACAGTCTGAACCACAAGTACCGGGTCGATGGTTCTGGGCGTATACTGGGGGGACGGGGACGACTCCCATTAACCCCTGACTATACCGGGGATACGCTTATCACAATGCCTTTCTGGTCTGTGCTGAAGCAGGGCATTCTGGCAGCCAAGTGGCTTGACCTTTATTAGTGAGCCTGGTTACCCCCTCTCGGGACCACAGACTTAGAAATCGCCAGCTCATATACAGTGCATAAAATATATTTATATATATACCCTTATACACCATTTTAATAAAAAATATCACAAAATTCTTCTAAGTCCCTCGGGAAGAGTGAAAGACGCGCACGTTCATTTTCAGAGCTTCTAGACCTTCCTATAAGAAGTTAGCCAAAAAGTAGCTTCGAAAAAAGCTTAGGTTAAGTTTCAGAGTTGCTTCTAATGTACCAAAGCTGGACTTAGACATAATTTCACTCTCACAACATTATGGCTGGTTGGAGACAGTCTGAACCACAAGTACCGGGTCGATGGTTCTGGGCGTATACTGGGGGGACGGGGACGACTCCCATTAACCCCTGACTATACCGGGGATACGCTTATCACAATGCCTTTCTGGTCTGTGCTGAAGCAGGGCATTCTGGCAGCCAAGTGGCTTGACCTTTATTAGTGAGCCTGGTTACCCCCTCTCGGAACCACAGACTTAGAAATCGCCAGCTCATATACAGTGCATAAAATATATTTATATAATATATTTATATATATACCCTTATACACCATTTTAATAAAAAATATCACAAAATTCTTCTAAGTCCCTCGGGAAGAGTGAAAGATGCGCACATTCATTTTCAGCGTTCCTAGACCTTCCTATAAGAAGTTAGCCAAAAAGTAGCTTCGAAAAACGCTTAGGTTAAGTTTCAGAGTTGCTTCTAATGTACCAAAGCTGGACTTAGACATAATTTCACTCTCACAACATTATGGCTGGTTGGAGACAGTCTGAACCACAAGTACCGGGTCGATGGTTCTGGGCGTATACTGGGGGGACGGGGACGACTCCCATTAACCCCTGACTATACCGGAGATACGCTTATCACAATGCCTTTCTGGTCTGTGCTGAAGCAGGGCATTCTGGCAGCCAAGTGGCTTGACCTTTATTAGTGAGCCTGGTTACCCCCTCTCGGAACCACAGACTTAGAAATCGCCAGCTCATATACAGTGCATAAAATATATTTATATATATACCCTTATACACCATTTTAATAAAAAATATCACAAAATTCTTCTAAGTCCCTCGGGAAGAGTGAAAGACGCGCACGTTCATTTTCAGAGCTTCTAGACCTTCCTATAAGAAGTTAGCCAAAAAGTAGCTTCGAAAAACGCTTAGGTTAAGTTTCAGAGTTGCTTCTAATGTACCAAAGCTGGACTTAGACATAATTTCACTCTCACAACATTATGGCTGGTTGGAGACAGTCTGAACCACAAGTACCGGGTCGATGGTTCTGGGCGTATACTGGGGGGACGGGGACGACTCCCATTAACCCCTGACTATACCGGGGATACGCTTATCACAATGCCTTTCTGGTCTGTGCTGAAGCAGGGCATTCTGGCAGCCAAGTGGCTTGACCTTTATTAGTGAGCCTGGTTACCCCCTCTCGGAACCACAGACTTAGAAATCGCCAGCTCATATACAGTGCATAAAATATATTTATATATATACCCTTATACACCATTTTAATAAAAAATATCACAAAATTCTTCTAAGTCCCTCGGGAAGAGTGAAAGACGCGCACGTTCATTTTCAGAGCTTCTAGACCTTCCTATAAGAAGTTAGCCAAAAAGTAGCTTCGAAAAACGCTTAGGTTAAGTTTCAGAGTTGCTTCTAATGTACCAAAGCTGGACTTAGACATAATTTCACTCTCACAACATTATGGCTGGTTGGAGACAGTCTGAACCACAAGTACCGGGTCGATGGTTCTGGGCGTATACTGGGGGGACGGGGACGACTCCCATTAACCCCTGACTATACCGGGGATACGCTTATCACAATGCCTTTCTGGTCTGTGCTGAAGCAGGGCATTCTGGCAGCCAAGTGGCTTGACCTTTATTAGTGAGCCTGGTTACCCCCTCTCGGAACCACAGACTTAGAAATCGCCAGCTCATATACAGTGCATAAAATATATTTATATAATATATTTATATATATACCCTTATACACCATTTTAATAAAAAATATCACAAAATTCTTCTAAGTCCCTCGGGAAGAGTGAAAGATGCGCACATTCATTTTCAGCGTTCCTAGACCTTCCTATAAGAAGTTAGCCAAAAAGTAGCTTCGAAAAACGCTTAGGTTAAGTTTCAGAGTTGCTTCTAATGTACCAAAGCTGGACTTAGACATAATTTCACTCTCACAACATTATGGCTGGTTGGAGACAGTCTGAACCACAAGTACCGGGTCGATGGTTCTGGGCGTATACTGGGGGGACGGGGACGACTCCCATTAACCCCTGACTATACCGGGGATACGCTTATCACAATGCCTTTCTGGTCTGTGCTGAAGCAGGGCATTCTGGCAGCCAAGTGGCTTGACCTTTATTAGTGAGCCTGGTTACCCCCTCTCGGAACCACAGACTTAGAAATCGCCAGCTCATATACAGTGCATAAAATATATTTATATATATACCCTTATACACCATTTTAATAAAAAATATCACAAAATTCTTCTAAGTCCCTCGGGAAGAGTGAAAGACGCGCACGTTCATTTTCAGAGCTTCTAGACCTTCCTATAAGAAGTTAGCCAAAAAGTAGCTTCGAAAAAAGCTTAGGTTAAGTTTCAGAGTTGCTTCTAATGTACCAAAGCTGGACTTAGACATAATTTCACTCTCACAACATTATGGCTGGTTGGAGACAGTCTGAACCACAAGTACCGGGTCGATGGTTCTGGGCGTATACTGGGGGGACGGGGACGACTCCCATTAACCCCTGACTATACCGGGGATACGCTTATCACAATGCCTTTCTGGTCTGTGCTGAAGCAGGGCATTCTGGCAGCCAAGTGGCTTGACCTTTATTAGTGAGCCTGGTTACCCCCTCTCGGAACCACAGACTTAGAAATCGCCAGCTCATATACAGTGCATAAAATATATTTATATAATATATTTATATATATACCCTTATACACCATTTTAATAAAAAATATCACAAAATTCTTCTAAGTCCCTCGGGAAGAGTGAAAGATGCGCACATTCATTTTCAGCGTTCCTAGACCTTCCTATAAGAAGTTAGCCAAAAAGTAGCTTCGAAAAACGCTTAGGTTAAGTTTCAGAGTTGCTTCTAATGTACCAAAGCTGGACTTAGACATAATTTCACTCTCACAACATTATGGCTGGTTGGAGACAGTCTGAACCACAAGTACCGGGTCGATGGTTCTGGGCGTATACTGGGGGGACGGGGACGACTCCCATTAACCCCTGACTATACCGGAGATACGCTTATCACAATGCCTTTCTGGTCTGTGCTGAAGCAGGGCATTCTGGCAGCCAAGTGGCTTGACCTTTATTAGTGAGCCTGGTTACCCCCTCTCGGAACCACAGACTTAGAAATCGCCAGCTCATATACAGTGCATAAAATATATTTATATATATACCCTTATACACCATTTTAATAAAAAATATCACAAAATTCTTCTAAGTCCCTCGGGAAGAGTGAAAGACGCGCACGTTCATTTTCAGAGCTTCTAGACCTTCCTATAAGAAGTTAGCCAAAAAGTAGCTTCGAAAAACGCTTAGGTTAAGTTTCAGAGTTGCTTCTAATGTACCAAAGCTGGACTTAGACATAATTTCACTCTCACAGCATTATGGCTGGTTGGAGACAGTCTGAACCACAAGTACTTGGTCGATGGTTCTGGGCGTATACTGGGGGGACGGGGACGACTCCCATTAACCCCTGACTATACCGGGGATACGCTTATCACAATTCCTTTCTGGTCTGTGCTGAAGCAGGGCATTCTGGCAGCCAAGTGGCTTGACCTTTATTAGTGAGCCTGGTTACCCCCTCTCGGAACCACAGACTTAGAAATCGCCAGCTCATATACAGTGCATAAAATATATTTATATATATACCCTTATACACCATTTTAATAAAAAATATCACAAAATTCTTCTAAGTCCCTCGGGAAGAGTGAAAGACGCGCACGTTCATTTTCAGAGCTTCTAGACCTTCCTATAAGAAGTTAGCCAAAAAGTAGCTTCGAAAAACGCTTAGGTTAAGTTTCAGAGTTGCTTCTAATGTACCAAAGCTGGACTTAGACATAATTTCACTCTCACAACATTATGGCTGGTTGGAGACAGTCTGAACCACAAGTACCGGGTCGATGGTTCTGGGCGTATACTGGGGGGACGGGGACGACTCCCATTAACCCCTGACTATACCGGGGATACGCTTATCACAATGCCTTTCTGGTCTGTGCTGAAGCAGGGCATTCTGGCAGCCAAGTGGCTTGACCTTTATTAGTGAGCCTGGTTACCCCCTCTCGGAACCACAGACTTAGAAATCGCCAGCTCATATACAGTGCATAAAATATATTTATATATATACCCTTATACACCATTTTAATAAAAAATATCACAAAATTCTTCTACTGTAAGTCCCTCGGGAAGAGTGAAAGACGCGCACGTTCATTTTCAGAGCTCCTAGACCTTCCTATAAGAAGTTAGCCAAAAAGTAGCTTCGAAAAACGCTTAGGTTAAGTTTCAGAGTTGCTTCTAATTTACCAAAGCTGGACTTAGACATAATTTCACTCTCACAACATTATGGCTGGTTGGAGACAGTCTGAACCACAAGTACCGGGTCGATGGTTCTGGGCGTATACTGGGGGGACGGGGACGACTCCCATTAACCCCTGACTATACCGGGGATACGCTTATCACAATGCCTTTCTGGTCTGTGCTGAAGCAGGGCATTCTGGCAGCCAAGTGGCTTGACCTTTATTAGTGAGCCTGGTTACCCCCTCTCGGAACCACAGACTTAGAAATCGCCAGCTCATATACAGTGCATAAAATATATTTATATAATATATTTATATATATACCCTTATACACCATTTTAATAAAAAATATCACAAAATTCTTCTAAGTCCCTCGGGAAGAGTGAAAGATGCGCACGTTCATTTTCAGCGTTCCTAGACCTTCCTATAAGAAGTTAGCCAAAAAGTAGCTTCGAAAAACGCTTAGGTTAAGTTTCAGAGTTGCTTCTAATGTACCAAAGCTGGACTTAGACATAATTTCACTCTCACAACATTATGGCTGGTTGGAGACAGTCTGAACCACAAGTACCGGGTCGATGGTTCTGGGCGTATACTGGGGGGACGGGGACGACTCCCATTAACCCCTGACTATACCGGGGATACGCTTATCACAATGCCTTTCTGGTCTGTGCTGAAGCAAGGCATTCTGGCAGCCAAGTGGCTTGACCTTTATTAGTGAGCCTGGTTACCCCCTCTCGGAACCACAGACTTAGAAATCGCCAGCTCATATACAGTGCATAAAATATATTTATATATATACCCTTATACACCATTTTAATAAAAAATATCACAAAATTCTTCTAAGTCCCTCGGGAAGAGTGAAAGACGCGCACGTTCATTTTCAGAGCTTCTAGACCTTCCTATAAGAAGTTAGCCAAAAAGTAGCTTCGAAAAACGCTTAGGTTAAGTTTCAGAGTTGCTTCTAATGTACCAAAGCTGGACTTAGACATAATTTCACTCTCACAACATTATGGCTGGTTGGAGACAGTCTGAACCACAAGTACCGGGTCGATGGTTCTGGGCGTATACTGGGGGGACGGGGACGACTCCCATTAACCCCTGACTATACCGGGGATACGCTTATCACAATGCCTTTCTGGTCTGTGCTGAAGCAGGGCATTCTGGCAGCCAAGTGGCTTGACCTTTATTAGTGAGCCTGGTTACCCCCTCTCGGAACCACAGACTTAGAAATCGCCAGCTCATATACAGTGCATAAAATATATTTATATAATATATTTATATATATACCCTTATACACCATTTTAATAAAAAATATCACAAAATTCTTCTAAGTCCCTCGGGAAGAGTGAAAGATGCGCACATTCATTTTCAGCGTTCCTAGACCTTCCTATAAGAAGTTAGCCAAAAAGTAGCTTCGAAAAACGCTTAGGTTAAGTTTCAGAGTTGCTTCTAATGTACCAAAGCTGGACTTAGACATAATTTCACTCTCACAACATTATGGCTGGTTGGAGACAGTCTGAACCACAAGTACCGGGTCGATGGTTCTGGGCGTATACTGGGGGGACGGGGACGACTCCCATTAACCCCTGACTATACCGGAGATACGCTTATCACAATGCCTTTCTGGTCTGTGCTGAAGCAGGGCATTCTGGCAGCCAAGTGGCTTGACCTTTATTAGTGAGCCTGGTTACCCCCTCTCGGAACCACAGACTTAGAAATCGCCAGCTCATATACAGTGCATAAAATATATTTATATATATACCCTTATACACCATTTTAATAAAAAATATCACAAAATTCTTCTAAGTCCCTCGGGAAGAGTGAAAGACGCGCACGTTCATTTTCAGAGCTTCTAGACCTTCCTATAAGAAGTTAGCCAAAAAGTAGCTTCGAAAAACGCTTAGGTTAAGTTTCAGAGTTGCTTCTAATGTACCAAAGCTGGACTTAGACATAATTTCACTCTCACAGCATTATGGCTGGTTGGAGACAGTCTGAACCACAAGTACTTGGTCGATGGTTCTGGGCGTATACTGGGGGGACGGGGACGACTCCCATTAACCCCTGACTATACCGGGGATACGCTTATCACAATTCCTTTCTGGTCTGTGCTGAAGCAGGGCATTCTGGCAGCCAAGTGGCTTGACCTTTATTAGTGAGCCTGGTTACCCCCTCTCGGAACCACAGACTTAGAAATCGCCAGCTCATATACAGTGCATAAAATATATTTATATATATACCCTTATACACCATTTTAATAAAAAATATCACAAAATTCTTCTAAGTCCCTCGGGAAGAGTGAAAGACGCGCACGTTCATTTTCAGAGCTTCTAGACCTTCCTATAAGAAGTTAGCCAAAAAGTAGCTTCGAAAAACGCTTAGGTTAAGTTTCAGAGTTGCTTCTAATGTACCAAAGCTGGACTTAGACATAATTTCACTCTCACAACATTATGGCTGGTTGGAGACAGTCTGAACCACAAGTACCGGGTCGATGGTTCTGGGCGTATACTGGGGGGACGGGGACGACTCCCATTAACCCCTGACTATACCGGGGATACGCTTATCACAATGCCTTTCTGGTCTGTGCTGAAGCAGGGCATTCTGGCAGCCAAGTGGCTTGACCTTTATTAGTGAGCCTGGTTACCCCCTCTCGGAACCACAGACTTACAAATCGCCAGCTCATATACAGTGCATAAAATATATTTATATATATACCCTTATACACCATTTTAATAAAAAATATCACAAAATTCTTCTAAGTCCCTCGGGAAGAGTGAAAAACGCGCACGTTCATTTTCAGAGCTCCTAGACCTTCCTATAAGAAGTTAGCCAAAAAGTAGCTACGAAAAACGCTTAGGTTAAGTTTCAGAGTTGCTTCTAATGTACCAAAGCTGGACTTAGACATAATTTCACTCTCACAACATTATGGCTGGTTGGAGACAGTCTGAACCACAAGTACCGGGTCGATGGTTCTGGGCGTATACTGGGGGGACGGGGACGACTCCCATTAACCCCTGACTATACCGGGGATACGCTTATCACAATGCCTTTCTGGTCTGTGCTGAAGTAGGGCATTCTGGCAGCCAAATGGCTTGACCTTTATTAGTGAGCCTGGTTACCCCCTCTCGGAACCACAGACTCAGAAATCGCCAGCTCATATACAGTGCATAAAATATATTTATATATATACCCTTATACACCATTTTAATAAAAAATATCACAAAATTCTTCTAAGTCCCTCGGGAAGAGTAAAAGATGCGCACGTTCATTTTCAGCGTTCCTAGACCTTCCTATAAGAAGTTAGCTAAAAAGTAGCTTCGAAAAACGCTTAGGTTAAGTTTCAGAGTTGCTTCTAATGTACCAAAGCTAGACTTAGACATAATTTCACTCTCACAACATTATGGCTGGTTGGAGACAGTCTGAACCACAAGTACCGGGTCGATGGTTCTGGGCGTATACTGGGGGGACGGGGACGACTCCCATTAACCCCTGACTATACCGGGGATACGCTTATCACAATGCCTTTCTGGTCTGTGCTGAAGCAGGGCATTCTGGCAGCCAAGTGGCTTGACCTTTATTAGTGAGCCTGGTTACCCCCTCTCGGAACCACAGACTTAGAAATCGCCAGCTCATATACAGTGCATAAAATATATTTATATATATACCCTTATACACCATTTTAATAAAAAATATCACAAAATTCTTCTACTGTAAGTCCCTCGGGAAGAGTGAAAGACGCGCACGTTCATTTTCAGAGCTCCTAGACCTTCCTATAAGAAGTTAGCCAAAAAGTAGCTTCGAAAAACGCTTAGGTTAAGTTTCAGAGTTGCTTCTAATTTACCAAAGCTGGACTTAGACATAATTTCACTCTCACAACATTATGGCTGGTTGGAGACAGTCTGAACCACAAGTACCGGGTCGATGGTTCTGGGCGTATACTGGGGGGACGGGGACGACTCCCATTAACCCCTGACTATACCGGGGATACGCTTATCACAATGCCTTTCTGGTCTGTGCTGAAGCAGGGCATTCTGGCAGCCAAGTGGCTTGACCTTTATTAGTGAGCCTGGTTACCCCTTCTCGGAACCACAGACTTAGAAATCGCCAGCTCATATACAGTGCATAAAATATATTTATATAATATATTTATATATATACCCTTATACACCATTTTAATAAAAAATATCACAAAATTCTTCTAAGTCCCTCGGGAAGAGTGAAAGATGCGCACGTTCATTTTCAGCGTTCCTAGACCTTCCTATAAGAAGTTAGCCAAAAAGTAGCTTCGAAAAACGCTTAGGTTAAGTTTCAGAGTTGCTTCTAATGTACCAAAGCTGGACTTAGACATAATTTCACTCTCACAACATTATGGCTGGTTGGAGACAGTCTGAACCACAAGTACCGGGTCGATGGTTCTGGGCGTATACTGGGGGGACGGGGACGACTCCCATTAACCCCTGACTATACCGGGGATACGCTTATCACAATGCCTTTCTGGTCTGTGCTGAAGCAGGGCATTCTGGCAGCCAAGTGGCTTGACCTTTATTAGTGAGCCTGGTTACCCCCTCTCGGAACCACAGACTTAGAAATCGCCAGCTCATATACAGTGCATAAAATATATTTATATATATACCCTTATACACCATTTTAATAAAAAATATCACAAAATTCTTCTACTGTAAGTCCCTCGGGAAGAGTGAAAGACGCGCACGTTCATTTTCAGAGCTCCTAGACCTTCCTATAAGAAGTTAGCCAAAAAGTAGCTTCGAAAAACGCTTAGGTTAAGTTTCAGAGTTGCTTCTAATTTACCAAAGCTGGACTTAGACATAATTTCACTCTCACAACATTATGGCTGGTTGGAGACAGTCTGAACCACAAGTACCGGGTCGATGGTTCTGGGCGTATACTGGGGGGACGGGGACGACTCCCATTAACCCCTGACTATACCGGGGATACGCTTATCACAATGCCTTTCTGGTCTGTGCTGAAGCAGGGCATTCTGGCAGCCAAGTGGCTTGACCTTTATTAGTGAGCCTGGTTACCCCTTCTCGGAACCACAGACTTAGAAATCGCCAGCTCATATACAGTGCATAAAATATATTTATATAATATATTTATATATATACCCTTATACACCATTTTAATAAAAAATATCACAAAATTCTTCTAAGTCCCTCGGGAAGAGTGAAAGATGCGCACGTTCATTTTCAGCGTTCCTAGACCTTCCTATAAGAAGTTAGCCAAAAAGTAGCTTCGAAAAACGCTTAGGTTAAGTTTCAGAGTTGCTTCTAATGTACCAAAGCTGGACTTAGACATAATTTCACTCTCACAACATTATGGCTGGTTGGAGACAGTCTGAACCACAAGTACCGGGTCCATGGTTCTGGGCGTATACTGGGGGGACGGGGACGACTCCCATTAACCCCTGACTATACCGGGGATACGCTTATCACAATGCCTTTCTGGTCTGTGCTGAAGCAGGGCATTCTGGCAGCCAAGTGGCTTGACCTTTATTAGTGAGCCTGGTTACCCCCTCTCGGAACCACAGACTTAGAAATCGCCAGCTCATATACAGTGCATAAAATATATTTATATAATATATTTATATATATACCCTTATACACCATTTTAATAAAAAATATCACAAAATTCTTCTAAGTCCCTCGGGAAGAGTGAAAGATGCGCACATTCATTTTCAGCGTTCCTAGACCTTCCTATAAGAAGTTAGCCAAAAAGTAGCTTCGAAAAACGCTTAGGTTAAGTTTCAGAGTTGCTTCTAATGTACCAAAGCTGGACTTAGACATAATTTCACTCTCACAACATTATGGCTGGTTGGAGACAGTCTGAACCACAAGTACCGGGTCGATGGTTCTGGGCGTATACTGGGGGGACGGGGACGACTCCCATTAACCCCTGACTATACCGGAGATACGCTTATCACAATGCCTTTCTGGTCTGTGCTGAAGCAGGGCATTCTGGCAGCCAAGTGGCTTGACCTTTATTAGTGAGCCTGGTTACCCCCTCTCGGAACCACAGACTTAGAAATCGCCAGCTCATATACAGTGCATAAAATATATTTATATATATACCCTTATACACCATTTTAATAAAAAATATCACAAAATTCTTCTAAGTCCCTCGGGAAGAGTGAAAGACGCGCACGTTCATTTTCAGAGCTTCTAGACCTTCCTATAAGAAGTTAGCCAAAAAGTAGCTTCGAAAAACGCTTAGGTTAAGTTTCAGAGTTGCTTCTAATGTACCAAAGCTGGACTTAGACATAATTTCACTCTCACAGCATTATGGCTGGTTGGAGACAGTCTGAACCACAAGTACTTGGTCGATGGTTCTGGGCGTATACTGGGGGGACGGGGACGACTCCCATTAACCCCTGACTATACCGGGGATACGCTTATCACAATTCCTTTCTGGTCTGTGCTGAAGCAGGGCATTCTGGCAGCCAAGTGGCTTGACCTTTATTAGTGAGCCTGGTTACCCCCTCTCGGAACCACAGACTTAGAAATCGCCAGCTCATATACAGTGCATAAAATATATTTATATATATACCCTTATACACCATTTTAATAAAAAATATCACAAAATTCTTCTAAGTCCCTCGGGAAGAGTGAAAGACGCGCACGTTCATTTTCAGAGCTTCTAGACCTTCCTATAAGAAGTTAGCCAAAAAGTAGCTTCGAAAAACGCTTAGGTTAAGTTTCAGAGTTGCTTCTAATGTACCAAAGCTGGACTTAGACATAATTTCACTCTCACAACATTATGGCTGGTTGGAGACAGTCTGAACCACAAGTACCGGGTCGATGGTTCTGGGCGTATACTGGGGGGACGGGGACGACTCCCATTAACCCCTGACTATACCGGGGATACGCTTATCACAATGCCTTTCTGGTCTGTGCTGAAGCAGGGCATTCTGGCAGCCAAGTGGCTTGACCTTTATTAGTGAGCCTGGTTACCCCCTCTCGGAACCACAGACTTACAAATCGCCAGCTCATATACAGTGCATAAAATATATTTATATATATACCCTTATACACCATTTTAATAAAAAATATCACAAAATTCTTCTAAGTCCCTCGGGAAGAGTGAAAAACGCGCACGTTCATTTTCAGAGCTCCTAGACCTTCCTATAAGAAGTTAGCCAAAAAGTAGCTACGAAAAACGCTTAGGTTAAGTTTCAGAGTTGCTTCTAATGTACCAAAGCTGGACTTAGACATAATTTCACTCTCACAACATTATGGCTGGTTGGAGACAGTCTGAACCACAAGTACCGGGTCGATGGTTCTGGGCGTATACTGGGGGGACGGGGACGACTCCCATTAACCCCTGACTATACCGGGGATACGCTTATCACAATGCCTTTCTGGTCTGTGCTGAAGTAGGGCATTCTGGCAGCCAAATGGCTTGACCTTTATTAGTGAGCCTGGTTACCCCCTCTCGGAACCACAGACTCAGAAATCGCCAGCTCATATACAGTGCATAAAATATATTTATATATATACCCTTATACACCATTTTAATAAAAAATATCACAAAATTCTTCTAAGTCCCTCGGGAAGAGTGAAAGATGCGCACGTTCATTTTCAGCGTTCCTAGACCTTCCTATAAGAAGTTAGCTAAAAAGTAGCTTCGAAAAACGCTTAGGTTAAGTTTCAGAGTTGCTTCTAATGTACCAAAGCTGGACTTAGACATAATTTCACTCTCACAACATTATGGCTGGTTGGAGACAGTCTGAACCACAAGTACCGGGTCGATGGTTCTGGGCGTATACTGGGGGGACGGGGACGACTCCCATTAACCCCTGACTATACCGGGGATACGCTTATCACAATGCCTTTCTGGTCTGTGCTGAAGCAGGGCATTCTGGCAGCCAAGTGGCTTGACCTTTATTAGTGAGCCTGGTTACCCCCTCTCGGAACCACAGACTTAGAAATCGCCAGCTCATATACAGTGCATAAAATATATTTATATATATACCCTTATACACCATTTTAATAAAAAATATCACAAAATTCTTCTACTGTAAGTCCCTCGGGAAGAGTGAAAGACGCGCACGTTCATTTTCAGAGCTCCTAGACCTTCCTATAAGAAGTTAGCCAAAAAGTAGCTTCGAAAAACGCTTAGGTTAAGTTTCAGAGTTGCTTCTAATTTACCAAAGCTGGACTTAGACATAATTTCACTCTCACAACATTATGGCTGGTTGGAGACAGTCTGAACCACAAGTACCGGGTCGATGGTTCTGGGCGTATACTGGGGGGACGGGGACGACTCCCATTAACCCCTGACTATACCGGGGATACGCTTATCACAATGCCTTTCTGGTCTGTGCTGAAGCAGGGCATTCTGGCAGCCAAGTGGCTTGACCTTTATTAGTGAGCCTGGTTACCCCTTCTCGGAACCACAGACTTAGAAATCGCCAGCTCATATACAGTGCATAAAATATATTTATATAATATATTTATATATATACCCTTATACACCATTTTAATAAAAAATATCACAAAATTCTTCTAAGTCCCTCGGGAAGAGTGAAAGATGCGCACGTTCATTTTCAGCGTTCCTAGACCTTCCTATAAGAAGTTAGCCAAAAAGTAGCTTCGAAAAACGCTTAGGTTAAGTTTCAGAGTTGCTTCTAATGTACCAAAGCTGGACTTAGACATAATTTCACTCTCACAACATTATGGCTGGTTGGAGACAGTCTGAACCACAAGTACCGGGTCCATGGTTCTGGGCGTATACTGGGGGGACGGGGACGACTCCCATTAACCCCTGACTATACCGGGGATACGCTTATCACAATGCCTTTCTGGTCTGTGCTGAAGCAGGGCATTCTGGCAGCCAAGTGGCTTGACCTTTATTAGTGAGCCTGGTTACCCCCTCTCGGAACCACAGACTTAGAAATCGCCAGCTCATATACAGTGCATAAAATATATTTATATATATACCCTTATACACCATTTTAATAAAAAATATCACAAAATTCTTCTAAGTCCCTCGGGAAGAGTGAAAGACGCGCACGTTCATTTTCAGAGCTTCTAGACCTTCCTATAAGAAGTTAGCCAAAAAGTAGCTTCGAAAAACGCTTAGGTTAAGTTTCAGAGTTGCTTCTAATGTACCAAAGCTGGACTTAGACATAATTTCACTCTCACAACATTATGGCTGGTTGGAGACAGTCTGAACCACAAGTACCGGGTCGATGGTTCTGGGCGTATACTGGGGGGACGGGGACGACTCCCATTAACCCCTGACTATACCGGGGATACGCTTATCACAATGCCTTTCTGGTCTGTGCTGAAGCAGGGCATTCTGGCAGCCAAGTGGCTTGACCTTTATTAGTGAGCCTGGTTACCCCCTCTCGGAACCACAGACTTAGAAATCGCCAGCTCATATACAGTGCATAAAATATATTTATATAATATATTTATATATATACCCTTATACACCATTTTAATAAAAAATATCACAAAATTCTTCTAAGTCCCTCGGGAAGAGTGAAAGATGCGCACGTTCATTTTCAGCGTTCCTAGACCTTCCTATAAGAAGTTAGCCAAAAAGTAGCTTCGAAAAACGCTTAGGTTAAGTTTCAGAGTTGCTTCTAATGTACCAAAGCTGGACTTAGACATAATTTCACTCTCACAACATTATGGCTGGTTGGAGACAGTCTGAACCACAAGTACCGGGTCCATGGTTCTGGGCGTATACTGGGGGGACGGGGACGACTCCCATTAACCCCTGACTATACCGGGGATACGCTTATCACAATGCCTTTCTGGTCTGTGCTGAAGCAGGGCATTCTGGCAGCCAAGTGGCTTGACCTTTATTAGTGAGCCTGGTTACCCCCTCTCGGAACCACAGACTTAGAAATCGCCAGCTCATATACAGTGCATAAAATATATTTATATATATACCCTTATACACCATTTTAATAAAAAATATCACAAAATTCTTCTACTGTAAGTCCCTCGGGAAGAGTGAAAGACGCGCACGTTCATTTTCAGAGCTCCTAGACCTTCCTATAAGAAGTTAGCCAAAAAGTAGCTTCGAAAAACGCTTAGGTTAAGTTTCAGAGTTGCTTCTAATTTACCAAAGCTGGACTTAGACATAATTTCACTCTCACAACATTATGGCTGGTTGGAGACAGTCTGAACCACAAGTACCGGGTCGATGGTTCTGGGCGTATACTGGGGGGACGGGGACGACTCCCATTAACCCCTGACTATACCGGGGATACGCTTATCACAATGCCTTTCTGGTCTGTGCTGAAGCAGGGCATTCTGGCAGCCAAGTGGCTTGACCTTTATTAGTGAGCCTGGTTACCCCTTCTCGGAACCACAGACTTAGAAATCGCCAGCTCATATACAGTGCATAAAATATATTTATATAATATATTTATATATATACCCTTATACACCATTTTAATAAAAAATATCACAAAATTCTTCTAAGTCCCTCGGGAAGAGTGAAAGATGCGCACGTTCATTTTCAGCGTTCCTAGACCTTCCTATAAGAAGTTAGCCAAAAAGTAGCTTCGAAAAACGCTTAGGTTAAGTTTCAGAGTTGCTTCTAATGTACCAAAGCTGGACTTAGACATAATTTCACTCTCACAACATTATGGCTGGTTGGAGACAGTCTGAACCACAAGTACCGGGTCCATGGTTCTGGGCGTATACTGGGGGGACGGGGACGACTCCCATTAACCCCTGACTATACCGGGGATACGCTTATCACAATGCCTTTCTGGTCTGTGCTGAAGCAGGGCATTCTGGCAGCCAAGTGGCTTGACCTTTATTAGTGAGCCTGGTTACCCCCTCTCGGAACCACAGACTTAGAAATCGCCAGCTCATATACAGTGCATAAAATATATTTATATATATACCCTTATACACCATTTTAATAAAAAATATCACAAAATTCTTCTAAGTCCCTCGGGAAGAGTGAAAGACGCGCACGTTCATTTTCAGAGCTTCTAGACCTTCCTATAAGAAGTTAGCCAAAAAGTAGCTTCGAAAAACGCTTAGGTTAAGTTTCAGAGTTGCTTCTAATGTACCATAGCTGGACTTAGACATAATTTCACTCTCACAACATTATGGCTGGTTGGAGACAGTCTGAACCACAAGTACCGGGTCGATGGTTCTGGGCGTATACTGGGGGGACGGGGACGACTCCCATTAACCCCTGACTATACCGGGGATACGCTTATCACAATGCCTTTCTGGTCTGTGCTGAAGCAGGGCATTCTGGCAGCCAAGTGGCTTGACCTTTATTAGTGAGCCTGGTTACCCCCTCTCGGAACCACAGACTTAGAAATCGCCAGCTCATATACAGTGCATAAAATATATTTATATATATACCCTTATACACCATTTTAATAAAAAATATCACAAAATTCTTCTAAGTCCCTCGGGAAGAGTGAAAGACGCGCACGTTCATTTTCAGAGCTTCTAGACCTTCCTATAAGAAGTTAGCCAAAAAGTAGCTTCGAAAAACGCTTAGGTTAAGTTTCAGAGTTGCTTCTAATGTACCAAAGCTGGACTTAGACATAATTTCACTCTCACAACATTATGGCTGGTTGGAGACAGTCTGAACCACAAGTACCGGGTCGATGGTTCTGGGCGTATACTGGGGGGACGGGGACGACTCCCATTAACCCCTGACTATACCGGGGATACGCTTATCACAATGCATTTCTGGTCTGTGCTGAAGCAGGGCATTCTGGCAGCCAAGTGGCTTGACCTTTATTAGTGAGCCTGGTTACCCCCTCTCGGAACCACAGACTTAGAAATCGCCAGCTCATATACAGTGCATAAAATATATTTATATATATACCCTTATACACCATTTTAATAAAAAATATCACAAAATTCTTCTAAGTCCCTCGGGAAGAGTGAAAAACGCGCACGTTCATTTTCAGAGCTCCTAGACCTTCCTATAAGAAGTTAGCCAAAAAGTAGCTTCGAAAAACGCTTAGGTTAAGTTTCAGAGTTGCTTCTAATGTACCAAAGCTGGACTTAGACATAATTTCACTCTCACAACATTATGGCTGGTTGGAGACAGTCTGAACCACAAGTACCGGGTCCATGGTTCTGGGCGTATACTGGGGGGACGGGGACGACTCCCATTAACCCCTGACTATACCGGGGATACGCTTATCACAATGCCTTTCTGGTCTGTGCTGAAGCAGGGCATTCTGGCAGCCAAGTGGCTTGACCTTTATTAGTGAGCCTGGTTACCCCCTCTCGGAACCACAGACTTAGAAATCGCCAGCTCATATACAGTGCATAAAATATATTTATATATATACCCTTATACACCATTTTAATAAAAAATATCACAAAATTCTTCTACTGTAAGTCCCTCGGGAAGAGTGAAAGACGCGCACGTTCATTTTCAGAGCTCCTAGACCTTCCTATAAGAAGTTAGCCAAAAAGTAGCTTCGAAAAACGCTTAGGTTAAGTTTCAGAGTTGCTTCTAATTTACCAAAGCTGGACTTAGACATAATTTCACTCTCACAACATTATGGCTGGTTGGAGACAGTCTGAACCACAAGTACCGGGTCGATGGTTCTGGGCGTATACTGGGGGGACGGGGACGACTCCCATTAACCCCTGACTATACCGGGGATACGCTTATCACAATGCCTTTCTGGTCTGTGCTGAAGCAGGGCATTCTGGCAGCCAAGTGGCTTGACCTTTATTAGTGAGCCTGGTTACCCCCTCTCGGAACCACAGACTTAGAAATCGCCAGCTCATATACAGTGCATAAAATATATTTATATAATATATTTATATATATACCCTTATACACCATTTTAATAAAAAATATCACAAAATTCTTCTAAGTCCCTCGGGAAGAGTGAAAGATGCGCACGTTCATTTTCAGCGTTCCTAGACCTTCCTATAAGAAGTTAGCCAAAAAGTAGCTTCGAAAAACGCTTAGGTTAAGTTTCAGAGTTGCTTCTAATGTACCAAAGCTGGACTTAGACATAATTTCACTCTCACAACATTATGGCTGGTTGGAGACAGTCTGAACCACAAGTACCGGGTCGATGGTTCTGGGCGTATACTGGGGGGACGGGGACGACTCCCATTAACCCCTGACTATACCGGGGATACGCTTATCACAATGCCTTTCTGGTCTGTGCTGAAGCAGGGCATTCTGGCAGCCAAGTGGCTTGACCTTTATTAGTGAGCCTGGTTACCCCCTCTCGGAACCACAGACTTAGAAATCGCCAGCTCATATACAGTGCATAAAATATATTTATATATATACCCTTATACACCATTTTAATAAAAAATATCACAAAATTCTTCTAAGTCCCTCGGGAAGAGTGAAAGACGCGCACGTTCATTTTCAGAGCTTCTAGACCTTCCTATAAGAAGTTAGCCAAAAAGTAGCTTCGAAAAACGCTTAGGTTAAGTTTCAGAGTTGCTTCTAATGTACCATAGCTGGACTTAGACATAATTTCACTCTCACAACATTATGGCTGGTTGGAGACAGTCTGAACCACAAGTACCGGGTCGATGGTTCTGGGCGTATACTGGGGGGACGGGGACGACTCCCATTAACCCCTGACTATACCGGGGATACGCTTATCACAATGCCTTTCTGGTCTGTGCTGAAGCAGGGCATTCTGGCAGCCAAGTGGCTTGACCTTTATTAGTGAGCCTGGTTACCCCCTCTCGGAACCACAGACTTAGAAATCGCCAGCTCATATACAGTGCATAAAATATATTTATATATATACCCTTATACACCATTTTAATAAAAAATATCACAAAATTCTTCTAAGTCCCTCGGGAAGAGTGAAAGACGCGCACGTTCATTTTCAGAGCTTCTAGACCTTCCTATAAGAAGTTAGCCAAAAAGTAGCTTCGAAAAACGCTTAGGTTAAGTTTCAGAGTTGCTTCTAATGTACCAAAGCTGGACTTAGACATAATTTCACTCTCACAACATTATGGCTGGTTGGAGACAGTCTGAACCACAAGTACCGGGTCGATGGTTCTGGGCGTATACTGGGGGGACGGGGACGACTCCCATTAACCCCTGACTATACCGGGGATACGCTTATCACAATGCATTTCTGGTCTGTGCTGAAGCAGGGCATTCTGGCAGCCAAGTGGCTTGACCTTTATTAGTGAGCCTGGTTACCCCCTCTCGGAACCACAGACTTAGAAATCGCCAGCTCATATACAGTGCATAAAATATATTTATATATATACCCTTATACACCATTTTAATAAAAAATATCACAAAATTCTTCTAAGTCCCTCGGGAAGAGTGAAAAACGCGCACGTTCATTTTCAGAGCTCCTAGACCTTCCTATAAGAAGTTAGCCAAAAAGTAGCTTCGAAAAACGCTTAGGTTAAGTTTCAGAGTTGCTTCTAATGTACCAAAGCTGGACTTAGACATAATTTCACTCTCACAACATTATGGCTGGTTGGAGACAGTCTGAACCACAAGTACCGGGTCGATGGTTCTGGGCGTATACTGGGGGGACGGGGACGACTCCCATTAACCCCTGACTATACCGGGGATACGCTTATCACAATGCCTTTCTGGTCTGTGCTGAAGTAGGGCATTCTGGCAGCCAAATGGCTTGACCTTTATTAGTGAGCCTGGTTACCCCCTCTCGGAACCACAGACTCAGAAATCGCCAGCTCATATACAGTGCATAAAATATATTTATATATATACCCTTATACACCATTTTAATAAAAAATATCACAAAATTCTTCTAAGTCCCTCGGGAAGAGTGAAAGATGCGCACGTTCATTTTCAGCGTTCCTAGACCTTCCTATAAGAAGTTAGCCAAAAAGTAGCTTCGAAAAACGCTTAGGTTAAGTTTCAGAGTTGCTTCTAATGTACCAAAGCTGGACTTAGACATAATTTCACTCTCACAACATTATGGCTGGTTGGAGACAGTCTGAACCACAAGTACCGGGTCGATGGTTCTGGGCGTATACTGGGGGGACGGGGACGACTCCCATTAACCCCTGACTATACCGGGGATACGCTTATCACAATGCCTTTCTGGTCTGTGCTGAAGCAGGGCATTCTGGCAGCCAAGTGGCTTGACCTTTATTAGTGAGCCTGGTTACCCCCTCTCGGAACCACAGACTTAGAAATCGCCAGCTCATATACAGTGCATAAAATATATTTATATATATACCCTTATACACCATTTTAATAAAAAATATCACAAAATTCTTCTACTGTAAGTCCCTCGGGAAGAGTGAAAGACGCGCACGTTCATTTTCAGAGCTCCTAGACCTTCCTATAAGAAGTTAGCCAAAAAGTAGCTTCGAAAAACGCTTAGGTTAAGTTTCAGAGTTGCTTCTAATTTACCAAAGCTGGACTTAGACATAATTTCACTCTCACAACATTATGGCTGGTTGGAGACAGTCTGAACCACAAGTACCGGGTCGATGGTTCTGGGCGTATACTGGGGGGACGGGGACGACTCCCATTAACCCCTGACTATACCGGGGATACGCTTATCACAATGCCTTTCTGGTCTGTGCTGAAGCAGGGCATTCTGGCAGCCAAGTGGCTTGACCTTTATTAGTGAGCCTGGTTACCCCTTCTCGGAACCACAGACTTAGAAATCGCCAGCTCATATACAGTGCATAAAATATATTTATATAATATATTTATATATATACCCTTATACACCATTTTAATAAAAAATATCACAAAATTCTTCTAAGTCCCTCGGGAAGAGTGAAAGATGCGCACGTTCATTTTCAGCGTTCCTAGACCTTCCTATAAGAAGTTAGCCAAAAAGTAGCTTCGAAAAACGCTTAGGTTAAGTTTCAGAGTTGCTTCTAATGTACCAAAGCTGGACTTAGACATAATTTCACTCTCACAACATTATGGCTGGTTGGAGACAGTCTGAACCACAAGTACCGGGTCCATGGTTCTGGGCGTATACTGGGGGGACGGGGACGACTCCCATTAACCCCTGACTATACCGGGGATACGCTTATCACAATGCCTTTCTGGTCTGTGCTGAAGCAGGGCATTCTGGCAGCCAAGTGGCTTGACCTTTATTAGTGAGCCTGGTTACCCCCTCTCGGAACCACAGACTTAGAAATCGCCAGCTCATATACAGTGCATAAAATATATTTATATATATACCCTTATACACCATTTTAATAAAAAATATCACAAAATTCTTCTAAGTCCCTCGGGAAGAGTGAAAGACGCGCACGTTCATTTTCAGAGCTTCTAGACCTTCCTATAAGAAGTTAGCCAAAAAGTAGCTTCGAAAAACGCTTAGGTTAAGTTTCAGAGTTGCTTCTAATGTACCAAAGCTGGACTTAGACATAATTTCACTCTCACAACATTATGGCTGGTTGGAGACAGTCTGAACCACAAGTACCGGGTCGATGGTTCTGGGCGTATACTGGGGGGACGGGGACGACTCCCATTAACCCCTGACTATACCGGGGATACGCTTATCACAATGCCTTTCTGGTCTGTGCTGAAGCAGGGCATTCTGGCAGCCAAGTGGCTTGACCTTTATTAGTGAGCCTGGTTACCCCCTCTCGGAACCACAGACTTAGAAATCGCCAGCTCATATACAGTGCATAAAATATATTTATATAATATATTTATATATATACCCTTATACACCATTTTAATAAAAAATATCACAAAATTCTTCTAAGTCCCTCGGGAAGAGTGAAAGATGCGCACGTTCATTTTCAGCGTTCCTAGACCTTCCTATAAGAAGTTAGCCAAAAAGTAGCTTCGAAAAACGCTTAGGTTAAGTTTCAGAGTTGCTTCTAATGTACCAAAGCTGGACTTAGACATAATTTCACTCTCACAACATTATGGCTGGTTGGAGACAGTCTGAACCACAAGTACCGGGTCCATGGTTCTGGGCGTATACTGGGGGGACGGGGACGACTCCCATTAACCCCTGACTATACCGGGGATACGCTTATCACAATGCCTTTCTGGTCTGTGCTGAAGCAGGGCATTCTGGCAGCCAAGTGGCTTGACCTTTATTAGTGAGCCTGGTTACCCCCTCTCGGAACCACAGACTTAGAAATCGCCAGCTCATATACAGTGCATAAAATATATTTATATATATACCCTTATACACCATTTTAATAAAAAATATCACAAAATTCTTCTACTGTAAGTCCCTCGGGAAGAGTGAAAGACGCGCACGTTCATTTTCAGAGCTCCTAGACCTTCCTATAAGAAGTTAGCCAAAAAGTAGCTTCGAAAAACGCTTAGGTTAAGTTTCAGAGTTGCTTCTAATTTACCAAAGCTGGACTTAGACATAATTTCACTCTCACAACATTATGGCTGGTTGGAGACAGTCTGAACCACAAGTACCGGGTCGATGGTTCTGGGCGTATACTGGGGGGACGGGGACGACTCCCATTAACCCCTGACTATACCGGGGATACGCTTATCACAATGCCTTTCTGGTCTGTGCTGAAGCAGGGCATTCTGGCAGCCAAGTGGCTTGACCTTTATTAGTGAGCCTGGTTACCCCCTCTCGGAACCACAGACTTAGAAATCGCCAGCTCATATACAGTGCATAAAATATATTTATATAATATATTTATATATATACCCTTATACACCATTTTAATAAAAAATATCACAAAATTCTTCTAAGTCCCTCGGGAAGAGTGAAAGATGCGCACGTTCATTTTCAGCGTTCCTAGACCTTCCTATAAGAAGTTAGCCAAAAAGTAGCTTCGAAAAACGCTTAGGTTAAGTTTCAGAGTTGCTTCTAATGTACCAAAGCTGGACTTAGACATAATTTCACTCTCACAACATTATGGCTGGTTGGAGACAGTCTGAACCACAAGTACCGGGTCGATGGTTCTGGGCGTATACTGGGGGGACGGGGACGACTCCCATTAACCCCTGACTATACCGGGGATACGCTTATCACAATGCCTTTCTGGTCTGTGCTGAAGCAGGGCATTCTGGCAGCCAAGTGGCTTGACCTTTATTAGTGAGCCTGGTTACCCCCTCTCGGAACCACAGACTTAGAAATCGCCAGCTCATATACAGTGCATAAAATATATTTATATATATACCCTTATACACCATTTTAATAAAAAATATCACAAAATTCTTCTAAGTCCCTCGGGAAGAGTGAAAGACGCGCACGTTCATTTTCAGAGCTTCTAGACCTTCCTATAAGAAGTTAGCCAAAAAGTAGCTTCGAAAAACGCTTAGGTTAAGTTTCAGAGTTGCTTCTAATGTACCATAGCTGGACTTAGACATAATTTCACTCTCACAACATTATGGCTGGTTGGAGACAGTCTGAACCACAAGTACCGGGTCGATGGTTCTGGGCGTATACTGGGGGGACGGGGACGACTCCCATTAACCCCTGACTATACCGGGGATACGCTTATCACAATGCCTTTCTGGTCTGTGCTGAAGCAGGGCATTCTGGCAGCCAAGTGGCTTGACCTTTATTAGTGAGCCTGGTTACCCCCTCTCGGAACCACAGACTTAGAAATCGCCAGCTCATATACAGTGCATAAAATATATTTATATATATACCCTTATACACCATTTTAATAAAAAATATCACAAAATTCTTCTAAGTCCCTCGGGAAGAGTGAAAGACGCGCACGTTCATTTTCAGAGCTTCTAGACCTTCCTATAAGAAGTTAGCCAAAAAGTAGCTTCGAAAAACGCTTAGGTTAAGTTTCAGAGTTGCTTCTAATGTACCAAAGCTGGACTTAGACATAATTTCACTCTCACAACATTATGGCTGGTTGGAGACAGTCTGAACCACAAGTACCGGGTCGATGGTTCTGGGCGTATACTGGGGGGACGGGGACGACTCCCATTAACCCCTGACTATACCGGGGATACGCTTATCACAATGCATTTCTGGTCTGTGCTGAAGCAGGGCATTCTGGCAGCCAAGTGGCTTGACCTTTATTAGTGAGCCTGGTTACCCCCTCTCGGAACCACAGACTTAGAAATCGCCAGCTCATATACAGTGCATAAAATATATTTATATATATACCCTTATACACCATTTTAATAAAAAATATCACAAAATTCTTCTAAGTCCCTCGGGAAGAGTGAAAAACGCGCACGTTCATTTTCAGAGCTCCTAGACCTTCCTATAAGAAGTTAGCCAAAAAGTAGCTTCGAAAAACGCTTAGGTTAAGTTTCAGAGTTGCTTCTAATGTACCAAAGCTGGACTTAGACATAATTTCACTCTCACAACATTATGGCTGGTTGGAGACAGTCTGAACCACAAGTACCGGGTCGATGGTTCTGGGCGTATACTGGGGGGACGGGGACGACTCCCATTAACCCCTGACTATACCGGGGATACGCTTATCACAATGCCTTTCTGGTCTGTGCTGAAGTAGGGCATTCTGGCAGCCAAATGGCTTGACCTTTATTAGTGAGCCTGGTTACCCCCTCTCGGAACCACAGACTCAGAAATCGCCAGCTCATATACAGTGCATAAAATATATTTATATATATACCCTTATACACCATTTTAATAAAAAATATCACAAAATTCTTCTAAGTCCCTCAGGAAGAGTGAAAGATGCGCACGTTCATTTTCAGCGTTCCTAGACCTTCCTATAAGAAGTTAGCCAAAAAGTAGCTTCGAAAAACGCTTAGGTTAAGTTTCAGAGTTGCTTCTAATGTACCAAAGCTGGACTTAGACATAATTTCACTCTCACAACATTATGGCTGGTTGGAGACAGTCTGAACCACAAGTACCGGGTCGATGGTTCTGGGCGTATACTGGGGGGACGGGGACGACTCCCATTAACCCCTGACTATACCGGGGATACGCTTATCACAATGCCTTTCTGATCTGTGCTGAAGTAGGGCATTCTGGCAGCCAAATGGCTTGACCTTTATTAGTGAGCCTGGTTACCCCCTCTCGGAACCACAGACTCAGAAATCGCCAGCTCATATACAGTGCATAAAATATATTTATATATATACCCTTATACACCATTTTAATAAAAAATATCACAAAATTCTTCTAAGTCCCTCGGGAAGAGTGAAAGATGCGCACGTTCATTTTCAGCGTTCCTAGACCTTCCTATAAGAAGTTAGCCAAAAAGTAGCTTCGAAAAACGCTTAGGTTAAGTTTCAGAGTTGCTTCTAATGTACCAAAGCTGGACTTAGACATAATTTCACTCTCACAACATTATGGCTGGTTGGAGACATTCTGAACCACAAGTACCGGGTCGATGGTTCTGGGCGTATACTGGGGGGACGGGGACGACTCCCATTAACCCCTGACTATACCGGGGATACGCTTATCACAATGCCTTTCTGGTCTGTGCTGAAGCAGGGCATTCTGGCAGCCAAGTGGCTTGACCTTTATTAGTGAGCCTGGTTACCCCCTCTCGGAACCACAGACTTAGAAATCGCCAGCTCATATACAGTGCATAAAATAAATTTATATATATACCCTTATACACCATTTTAATAAAAAATATCACAAAATTCTTCTAAGTCCCTCGGGAAGAGTGAAAGACGCGCACGTTCATTTTCAGAGCTCCTAGACCTTCCTATAAGAAGTTAGCCAAAAAGTAGCTTCGAAAAACGCTTAGGTTAAGTTTCAGAGTTGCTTCTAATGTACCAAAGCTGGACTTAGACATAATTTCACTCTCACAACATTATGGCTGGTTGGAGACAGTCTGAACCACAAGTACCGGGTCGATGGTTCTGGGCGTATACTGGGGGGACGGGGACGACTCCCATTAACCCCTGACTATACCGGGGATACGCTTATCACAATGCCTTTCTGGTCTGTGCTGAAGCAGGGCATTCTGGCAGCCAAGTGGCTTGACCTTTATTAGTGAGCCTGGTTACCCCCTCTCGGAACCACAGACTTAGAAATCGCCAGCTCATATACAGTGCATAAAATATATTTATATATATACCCTTATACACCATTTTAATAAAAAATATCACAAAATTCTTCTAAGTCCCTCGGGAAGAGTGAAAAACGCGCACGTTCATTTTCAGAGCTCCTAGACCTTCCTATAAGAAGTTAGCCAAAAAGTAGCTTCGAAAAACGCTTAGGTTAAGTTTCAGAGTTGCTTCTAATGTACCAAAGCTGGACTTAGACATAATTTCACTCTCACAACATTATGGCTGGTTGGAGACAGTCTGAACCACAAGTACCGGGTCGATGGTTCTGGGCGTATACTGGGGGGACGGGGACGACTCCCATTAACCCCTGACTATACCGGGGATACGCTTATCACAATGCCTTTCTGGTCTGTGCTGAAGTAGGGCATTCTGGCAGCCAAATGGCTTGACCTTTATTAGTGAGCCTGGTTACCCCCTCTCGGAACCACAGACTCAGAAATCGCCAGCTCATATACAGTGCATAAAATATATTTATATATATACCCGTATACACCATTTTAATAAAAAATATCACAAAATTCTTCTAAGTTCCTCGGGAAGAGTGAAAGACGCGCACGTTCATTTTCAGCGCTCCCAGACCTTCCTATAAGAAGTTAGCCAAAAAGTAGCTTCGAAAAACGCTTAGGTTAAGTTTCAGAGTTGCTTCTAATGTACCAAAGCTGGACTTAGACATAATTTCACTCTCACAACATTATGGCTGGTTGGAGACAGTCCGAACCACAAGTATCGGGTCCATGGTTCTGGGCGTATACTGGGGGGGACGGGGACGACTCCCATTAACCCCTGACTATACCGGGGATACGCTTATCACAATGCCTTTCTGGTCTGTGCTGAAGCAGGGCATTCTGGCAGCCAAGTGGCTTGACCTTTATTAGTGAGCCTGGTTACCCCCTCTCGGAACCACAGACTTAGAAATCGCCAGCTCATATACAGTGCATAAAATATATTTATATATATACCCTTATACACCATTTTAATAAAAAATATCACAAAATTCTTCTAAGTCCCTCGGGAAGAGTGAAAGACGCGCACGTTCATTTTCAGAGCTCCTAGACCTTCCTATAAGAAGTTAGCCAAAAAGTAGCTTCGAAAAACGCTTAGGTTAAGTTTCAGAGTTGCTTCTAATGTACCAAAGCTGGACTTAGACATAATTTCACTCTCACAACATTATGGCTGGTTGGAGACAGTCTGAACCACAAGTACCGGGTCGATGGTTCTGGGCGTATACTGGGGGGACGGGGACGACTCCCATTAACCCCTGACTATACCGGGGATACGCTTATCACAATGCCTTTCTGGTCTGTGCTGAAGCAGGGCATTCTGGCAGCCAAGTGGCTTGACCTTTATTAGTGAGCCTGGTTACCCCCTCTCGGAACCACAGACTCAGAAATCGCCAGCTCATATACAGTGCATAAAATATATTTATATATATACCCTTATACACCATTTTAATAAAAAATATCACAAAATTCTTCTAAGTTCCTCGGGAAGAGTGAAAGACGCGCAGGTTCATTTTCAGCGCTCCCAGACCTTCCTATAAGAAGTTAGCCAAAAAGTAGCTTCGAAAAACGCTTAGGTTAAGTTTCAGAGTTGCTTCTAATGTACCAAAGCTGGACTTAGACATAATTTCACTCTCACAACATTATGGCTGGTTGGAGACAGTCCGAACCACAAGTATCGGGTCCATGGTTCTGGGCGTATACTGGGGGGGACGGGGACGACTCCCATTAACCCCTGACTATACCGGGGATACGCTTATCACAATGCCTTTCTGGTCTGTGCTGAAGCAGGGCATTCTGGCAGCCAAGTGGCTTGACCTTTATTAGTGAGCCTGGTTACCCCCTCTCGGAACCACAGACTTAGAAATCGCCAGCTCATATACAGTGCATAAAATATATTTATATATATACCCTTATACACCATTTTAATAAAAAATATCACAAAATTCTTCTAAGTCCCTCGGGAAGAGTGAAAGACGCGCACGTTCATTTTCAGAGCTCCTAGACCTTCCTATAAGAAGTTAGCCAAAAAGTAGCTTCGAAAAACGCTTAGGTTAAGTTTCAGAGTTGCTTCTAATGTACCAAAGCTGGACTTAGACATAATTTCACTCTCACAACATTATGGCTGGTTGGAGACAGTCTGAACCACAAGTACCGGGTCGATGGTTCTGGGCGTATACTGGGGGGACGGGGACGACTCCCATTAACCCCTGACTATACCGGGGATACGCTTATCACAATGCCTTTCTGGTCTGTGCTGAAGCAGGGCATTCTGGCAGCCAAGTGGCTTGACCTTTATTAGTGAGCCTGGTTACCCCCTCTCGGAACCACAGACTTAGAAATCGCCAGCTCATATACAGTGCATAAAATATATTTATATATATACCCTTATACACCATTTTAATAAAAAATATCACAAAATTCTTCTAAGTCCCTCGGGAAGAGTGAAAAACGCGCACGTTCATTTTCAGAGCTCCTAGACCTTCCTATAAGAAGTTAGCCAAAAAGTAGCTTCGAAAAACGCTTAGGTTAAGTTTCAGAGTTGCTTCTAATGTACCAAAGCTGGACTTAGACATAATTTCACTCTCACAACATTATGGCTGGTTGGAGACAGTCTGAACCACAAGTACCGGGTCGATGGTTCTGGGCGTATACTGGGGGGACGGGGACGACTCCCATTAACCCCTGACTATACCGGGGATACGCTTATCACAATGCCTTTCTGGTCTGTGCTGAAGTAGGGCATTCTGGCAGCCAAATGGCTTGACCTTTATTAGTGAGCCTGGTTACCCCCTCTCGGAACCACAGACTCAGAAATCGCCAGCTCATATACAGTGCATAAAATATATTTATATATATACCCGTATACACCATTTTAATAAAAAATATCACAAAATTCTTCTAAGTTCCTCGGGAAGAGTGAAAGACGCGCACGTTCATTTTCAGCGCTCCCAGACCTTCCTATAAGAAGTTAGCCAAAAAGTAGCTTCGAAAAACGCTTAGGTTAAGTTTCAGAGTTGCTTCTAATGTACCAAAGCTGGACTTAGACATAATTTCACTCTCACAACATTATGGCTGGTTGGAGACAGTCCGAACCACAAGTATCGGGTCCATGGTTCTGGGCGTATACTGGGGGGGACGGGGACGACTCCCATTAACCCCTGACTATACCGGGGATACGCTTATCACAATGCCTTTCTGGTCTGTGCTGAAGCAGGGCATTCTGGCAGCCAAGTGGCTTGACCTTTATTAGTGAGCCTGGTTACCCCCTCTCGGAACCACAGACTTAGAAATCGCCAGCTCATATACAGTGCATAAAATATATTTATATATATACCCTTATACACCATTTTAATAAAAAATATCACAAAATTCTTCTAAGTCCCTCGGGAAGAGTGAAAGACGCGCACGTTCATTTTCAGAGCTCCTAGACCTTCCTATAAGAAGTTAGCCAAAAAGTAGCTTCGAAAAACGCTTAGGTTAAGTTTCAGAGTTGCTTCTAATGTACCAAAGCTGGACTTAGACATAATTTCACTCTCACAACATTATGGCTGGTTGGAGACAGTCTGAACCACAAGTACCGGGTCGATGGTTCTGGGCGTATACTGGGGGGACGGGGACGACTCCCATTAACCCCTGACTATACCGGGGATACGCTTATCACAATGCCTTTCTGGTCTGTGCTGAAGCAGGGCATTCTGGCAGCCAAGTGGCTTGACCTTTATTAGTGAGCCTGGTTACCCCCTCTCGGAACCACAGACTCAGAAATCGCCAGCTCATATACAGTGCATAAAATATATTTATATATATACCCTTATACACCATTTTAATAAAAAATATCACAAAATTCTTCTAAGTTCCTCGGGAAGAGTGAAAGACGCGCAGGTTCATTTTCAGCGCTCCCAGACCTTCCTATAAGAAGTTAGCCAAAAAGTAGCTTCGAAAAACGCTTAGGTTAAGTTTCAGAGTTGCTTCTAATGTACCAAAGCTGGACTTAGACATAATTTCACTCTCACAACATTATGGCTGGTTGGAGACAGTCCGAACCACAAGTATCGGGTCCATGGTTCTGGGCGTATACTGGGGGGGACGGGGACGACTCCCATTAACCCCTGACTATACCGGGGATACGCTTATCACAATGCCTTTCTGGTCTGTGCTGAAGCAGGGCATTCTGGCAGCCAAGTGGCTTGACCTTTATTAGTGAGCCTGGTTACCCCCTCTCGGAACCACAGACTTAGAAATCGCCAGCTCATATACAGTGCATAAAATATATTTATATATATACCCTTATACACCATTTTAATAAAAAATATCACAAAATTCTTCTAAGTCCCTCGGGAAGAGTGAAAGACGCGCACGTTCATTTTCAGAGCTCCTAGACCTTCCTATAAGAAGTTAGCCAAAAAGTAGCTTCGAAAAACGCTTAGGTTAAGTTTCAGAGTTGCTTCTAATGTACCAAAGCTGGACTTAGACATAATTTCACTCTCACAACATTATGGCTGGTTGGAGACAGTCTGAACCACAAGTACCGGGTCGATGGTTCTGGGCGTATACTGGGGGGACGGGGACGACTCCCATTAACCCCTGACTATACCGGGGATACGCTTATCACAATGCCTTTCTGGTCTGTGCTGAAGCAGGGCATTCTGGCAGCCAAGTGGCTTGACCTTTATTAGTGAGCCTGGTTACCCCCTCTCGGAACCACAGACTTAGAAATCGCCAGCTCATATACAGTGCATAAAATATATTTATATATATACCCTTATACACCATTTTAATAAAAAATATCACAAAATTCTTCTAAGTCCCTCGGGAAGAGTGAAAGACGCGCACGTTCATTTTCAGAGCTTCTAGACCTTCCTATAAGAAGTTAGCCAAAAAGTAGCTTCGAAAAACGCTTAGGTTAAGTTTCAGAGTTGCTTCTAATGTACCAAAGCTGGACTTAGACATAATTTCACTCTCACAACATTATGGCTGGTTGGAGACAGTCTGAACCACAAGTACCGGGTCGATGGTTCTGGGCGTATACTGGGGGGACGGGGACGACTCCCATTAACCCCTGACTATACCGGGGATACGCTTATCACAATGCCTTTCTGGTCTGTGCTGAAGTAGGGCATTCTGGCAGCCAAATGGCTTGACCTTTATTAGTGAGCCTGGTTACCCCCTCTCGGAACCACAGACTCAGAAATCGCCAGCTCATATACAGTGCATAAAATATATTTATATATATACCCTTATACACCATTTTAATAAAAAATATCACAAAATTCTTCTAAGTTCCTCGGGAAGAGTGAAAGACGCGCAGGTTCATTTTCAGCGCTCCCAGACCTTCCTATAAGAAGTTAGCCAAAAAGTAGCTTCGAAAAACGCTTAGGTTAAGTTTCAGAGTTGCTTCTAATGTACCAAAGCTGGACTTAGACATAATTTCACTCTCACAACATTATGGCTGGTTGGAGACAGTCCGAACCACAAGTATCGGGTCCATGGTTCTGGGCGTATACTGGGGGGGACGGGGACGACTCCCATTAACCCCTGACTATACCGGGGATACGCTTATCACAATGCCTTTCTGGTCTGTGCTGAAGCAGGGCATTCTGGCAGCCAAGTGGCTTGACCTTTATTAGTGAGCCTGGTTACCCCCTCTCGGAACCACAGACTTAGAAATCGCCAGCTCATATACAGTGCATAAAATATATTTATATATATACCCTTATACACCATTTTAATAAAAAATATCACAAAATTCTTCTAAGTCCCTCGGGAAGAGTGAAAGACGCGCACGTTCATTTTCAGAGCTCCTAGACCTTCCTATAAGAAGTTAGCCAAAAAGTAGCTTCGAAAAACGCTTAGGTTAAGTTTCAGAGTTGCTTCTAATGTACCAAAGCTGGACTTAGACATAATTTCACTCTCACAACATTATGGCTGGTTGGAGACAGTCTGAACCACAAGTACCGGGTCGATGGTTCTGGGCGTATACTGGGGGGACGGGGACGACTCCCATTAACCCCTGACTATACCGGGGATACGCTTATCACAATGCCTTTCTGGTCTGTGCTGAAGCAGGGCATTCTGGCAGCCAAGTGGCTTGACCTTTATTAGTGAGCCTGGTTACCCCCTCTCGGAACCACAGACTTAGAAATCGCCAGCTCATATACAGTGCATAAAATATATTTATATATATACCCTTATACACCATTTTAATAAAAAATATCACAAAATTCTTCTAAGTCCCTCGGGAAGAGTGAAAGACGCGCACGTTCATTTTCAGAGCTTCTAGACCTTCCTATAAGAAGTTAGCCAAAAAGTAGCTTCGAAAAACGCTTAGGTTAAGTTTCAGAGTTGCTTCTAATGTACCAAAGCTGGACTTAGACATAATTTCACTCTCACAACATTATGGCTGGTTGGAGACAGTCTGAACCACAAGTACCGGGTCGATGGTTCTGGGCGTATACTGGGGGGACGGGGACGACTCCCATTAACCCCTGACTATACCGGGGATACGCTTATCACAATGCCTTTCTGGTCTGTGCTGAAGCAGGGCATTCTGGCAGCCAAGTGGCTTGACCTTTATTAGTGAGCCTGGTTACCCCCTCTCGGAACCACAGACTTAGAAATCGCCAGCTCATATACAGTGCATAAAATATATTTATATATATACCCTTATACACCATTTTAATAAAAAATATCACAAAATTCTTCTAAGTCCCTCGGGAAGAGTGAAAGACGCGCACGTTCATTTTCAGAGCTTCTAGACCTTCCTATAAGAAGTTAGCCAAAAAGTAGCTTCGAAAAACGCTTAGGTTAAGTTTCAGAGTTGCTTCTAATGTACCAAAGCTGGACTTAGACATAATTTCACTCTCACAACATTATGGCTGGTTGGAGACAGTCTGAACCACAAGTACCGGGTCGATGGTTCTGGGCGTATACTGGGGGGACGGGGACGACTCCCATTAACCCCTGACTATACCGGGGATACGCTTATCACAATGCCTTTCTGGTCTGTGCTGAAGCAGGGCATTCTGGCAGCCAAGTGGCTTGACCTTTATTAGTGAGCCTGGTTACCCCCTCTCGGAACCACAGACTTAGAAATCGCCAGCTCATATACAGTGCATAAAATATATTTATATAATATATTTATATATATACCCTTATACACCATTTTAATAAAAAATATCACAAAATTCTTCTAAGTCTCTCGGGAAGAGTGAAAGACGCGAACGTTCATTTTCAGCGCTCCCAGACCTTCCTATAAGAAGTTAGCCAAAAAGTAGCTTCGAAAAACGCTTAGGTTAAGTTTCAGAGTTGCTTCTAATGTACCAAAGCTGGACTTAGACATAATTTCACTCTCACAACATTATGGCTGGTTGGAGACAGTCCGAACCACAAGTATCGGGTCCATGGTTCTGGGCGTATACTGGGGGGGACGGGGACGACTCCCATTAACCCCTGACTATACCGGGGATACGCTTATCACAATGCCTTTCTGGTCTGTGCTGAAGCAGGGCATTCTGGCAGCCAAGTGGCTTGACCTTTATTAGTGAGCCTGGTTACCCCCTCACGGAACCACAGACTTAGAAAGCGCCAGCTCATATACAGTGCATAAAATATATTTATATATATACCCTTATACACCATTTTAATAAAAAATATCACAAAATTCTTCTAAGTCCCTCGGGAAGAGTGAAAGACGCGCACGTTCATTTTCAGAGCTCCTAGACCTTCCTATAAGAAGTTAGCCAAAAAGTAGCTTCGAAAAACGCTTAGGTTAAGTTTCAGAGTTGCTTCTAATGTACCAAAGCTGGACTTAGACATAATTTCACTCTCACAACATTATGGCTGGTTGGAGACAGTCTGAACCACAAGTACCGGGTCGATGGTTCTGGGCGTATACTGGGGGGACGGGGACGACTCCCATTAACCCCTGACTATACCGGGGATACGCTTATCACAATGCCTTTCTGGTCTGTGCTGAAGCAGGGCATTCTGGCAGCCAAGTGGCTTGACCTTTATTAGTGAGCCTGGTTACCCCCTCTCGGAACCACAGACTTAGAAATCGCCAGCTCATATACAGTGCATAAAATATATTTATATAATATATTTATATATATACCCTTATACACCATTTTAATAAAAAATATCACAAAATTCTTCTAAGTCCCTCGGGAAGAGTGAAAGACGCGCACATTCATTTTCAGAGCTCCTTGACCTTCCTATAAGAAGTTATCCAAAAAGTAGCTTCGAAAAACGCTTAGGTTAAGTTTCAGAGTTGCTTCTAATGTACCAAAGCTGGACTTAGACATAATTTCACTCTCACAACATTATGGCTGGTTGGAGACAGTCCGAAGCACAAGTACCGGGTCCATGGTTCTGGGCGTATACTGGGGGGGACGGGGACGACTCCCATTAACCCCTGACTATACCGGGGATACACTTATCACAATGCCTTTCTGGTCTGTGCTGAAGCAGGGCATTCTGGCAGCCAAGTGGCTTGACCTTTATTAGTGAGCCTGGTTACCCCCTCTCGGAACCACAGACTTAGAAATCGCCAGCTCATATACAGTGCATAAAATATATTTATATATATACCCTTATACACCATTTTAATAAAAAATATCACAAAATTCTTCTAAGTCCCTCGGGACGAGTGAAAGACGCGCACGTTCATTTTCAGAGCTCCTAGACCTTCCTATAAGAAGTTAGCCAAAAAGTAGCATAGAAAAACGCTTAGGTTAAGTTTCAGAGTTGCTTCTAATGTACCAAAGCTGGACTTAGACATAATTTCACTCTCACAACATTATGGCTGGTTGGAGACAGTCTGAACCACAAGTACCGGGTCGATGGTTCTGGGCGTATACTGGGGGGACGGGGACGACTCCCATTAACCCCTGACTATACCGGGGATACGCTTATCACAATGCCTTTCTGGTCTGTGCTGAAGCAGGGCATTCTGGCAGCCAAGTGGCTTGACCTTTATTAGTGAGCCTGGTTACCCCCTCTCGGAACCACAGACTTAGAAATCGCCAGCTCATATACAGTGCATAAAATATATTTATATATATACCCTTATACACCATTTTAATAAAAAATATCACAAAATTCTTCTAAGTCCCTCGGGAAGAGTGAAAGACGCGCACGTTCATTTTCAGAGATCCTAGACCTTCCTATAAGAAGTTAGCCAAAAAGTAGCTTCGAAAAACGCTTAGGTTAAGTTTCAGAGTTGCTTCTAATGTACCAAAGCTGGACTTAGACATAATTTCACTCTCACAACATTATGGCTGGTTGGAGACAGTCCGAACCACAAGTATCGGGTCCATGGTTCTGGGCGTATACTGGGGGGGACGGGGACGACTCCCATTAACCCCTGACTATACCGGGGATACGCTTATCACAATGCCTTTCTGGTCTGTGCTGAAGCAGGGCATTCTGGCAGCCAAGTGGCTTGACCTTTATTAGTGAGCCTGGTTACCCCCTCTCGGAACCACAGACTTAGAAATCGCCAGCTCATATACAGTGCATAAAATATATTTATATATATACCCTTATACACCATTTTAATAAAAAATATCACAAAATTCTTCTAAGTCCCTCGGGAAGAGTGAAAGACGCGCACGTTCATTTTCAGAGATCCTAGACCTTCCTATAAGAAGTTAGCCAAAAAGTAGCTTCGAAAAACGCTTAGGTTAAGTTTCAGAGTTGCTTCTAATGTACCAAAGCTGGACTTAGACATAATTTCACTCTCACAACATTATGGCTGGTTGGAGACAGTCTGAACCACAAGTACCGGGTCGATGGTTCTGGGCGTATACTGGGGGGACGGGGACGACTCCCATTAACCCCTGACTATACCGGGGATACGCTTATCACAATGCCTTTCTGGTCTGTGCTGAAGCAGGGCATTCTGGCAGCCAAGTGGCTTGACCTTTATTAGTGAGCCTGGTTACCCCCTCTCGGAACCACAGACTTAGAAATCGCCAGCTCATATACAGTGCATAAAATATATTTATATATATACCCTTATACACCATTTTAATAAAAAATATCACAAAATTCTTCTAAGTCCCTCGGGAAGAGTGAAAGACGCGCACGTTCATTTTCAGAGCTTCTAGACCTTCCTATAAGAAGTTAGCCAAAAAGTAGCTTCGAAAAACGCTTAGGTTAAGTTTCAGAGTTGCTTCTAATGTACCAAAGCTGGACTTAGACATAATTTCACTCTCACAACATTATGGCTGGTTGGAGACAGTCTGAACCACAAGTACCGGGTCGATGGTTCTGGGCGTATACTGGGGGGACGGGGACGACTCCCATTAACCCCTGACTATACCGGGGATACGCTTATCACAATGCCTTTCTGGTCTGTGCTGAAGCAGGGCATTCTGGCAGCCAAGTGGCTTGACCTTTATTAGTGAGCCTGGTTACCCCCTCTCGGAACCACAGACTTAGAAATCGCCAGCTCATATACAGTGCATAAAATATATTTAATATATACCCTTATACACCATTTTAATAAAAAATATCACAAAATTCTTCTAAGTCCCTCGGGAAGAGTGAAAAACGCGCACGTTCATTTTCAGAGCTCCTAGACCTTCCTATAAGAAGTTAGCCAAAAAGTAGCTTCGAAAAACGCTTAGGTTAAGTTTCAGAGTTGCTTCTAATGTACCAAAGCTGGACTTAGACATAATTTCACTCTCACAACATTATGGCTGGTTGGAGACAGTCTGAACCACAAGTACCGGGTCGATGGTTCTGGGCGTATACTGGGGGGACGGGGACGACTCCCATTAACCCCTGACTATACCGGGGATACGCTTATCACAATGCCTTTCTGATCTGTGCTGAAGTAGGGCATTCTGGCAGCCAAATGGCTTGACCTTTATTAGTGAGCCTGGTTACCCCCTCTCGGAACCACAGACTCAGAAATCGCCAGCTCATATACAGTGCATAAAATATATTTATATATATACCCTTATACACCATTTTAATAAAAAATATCACAAAATTCTTCTAAGTCCCTCGGGAAGAGTGAAAGATGCGCACGTTCATTTTCAGCGTTCCTAGACCTTCCTATAAGAAGTTAGCCAAAAAGTAGCTTCGAAAAACGCTTAGGTTAAGTTTCAGAGTTGCTTCTAATGTACCAAAGCTGGACTTAGACATAATTTCACTCTCACAACATTATGGCTGGTTGGAGACAGTCTGAACCACAAGTACCGGGTCGATGGTTCTGGGCGTATACTGGGGGGACGGGGACGACTCCCATTAACCCCTGACTATACCGGGGATACGCTTATCACAATGCCTTTCTGGTCTGTGCTGAAGCAGGGCATTCTGGCAGCCAAGTGGCTTGACCTTTATTAGTGAGCCTGGTTACCCCCTCTCGGAACCACAGACTTAGAAATCGCCAGCTCATATACAGTGCATAAAATATATTTATATATATACCCTTATACACCATTTTAATAAAAAATATCACAAAATTCTTCTAAGTCCCTCGGGAAGAGTGAAAGACGCGCACGTTCATTTTCAGAGCTCCTAGACCTTCCTATAAGAAGTTAGCTAAAAAGTAGCTTCGAAAAACGCTTAGGTTAAGTTTCAGAGTTGCTTCTAATGTACCAAAGCTGGACTTAGACATAATTTCACTCTCACAACATTATGGCTGGTTGGAGACAGTCTGAACCACAAGTACCGGGTCGATGGTTCTGGGCGTATACTGGGGGGACGGGGACGACTCCCATTAACCCCTGACTATACCGGGGATACGCTTATCACAATGCCTTTCTGGTCTGTGCTGAAGCAGGGCATTCTGGCAGCCAAGTGGCTTGACCTTTATTAGTGAGCCTGGTTACCCCCTCTCGGAACCACAGACTTAGAAATCGCCAGCTCATATACAGTGCATAAAATATATTTATATAATATATTTATATATATACCCTTATACACCATTTTAATAAAAAATATCACAAAATTCTTCTAAGACTCTCGGGAAGAGTGAAAGACGCGCACGTTCATTTTCAGCGCTCCCAGACCTTCCTATAAGAAGTTAGCCAAAAAGTAGCTTCGAAAAACGCTTAGGTTAAGTTTCAGAGTTGCTTCTAATGTACCAAAGCTGGACTTAGACATAATTTCACTCTCACAACATTATGGCTGGTTGGAGACAGTCCGAACCACAAGTATCGGGTCCATGGTTCTGGGCGTATACTGGGGGGGACGGGGACGACTCCCATTAACCCCTGACTATACCGGGGATACGCTTATCACAATGCCTTTCTGGTCTGTGCTGAAGCAGGGCATTCTGGCAGCCAAGTGGCTTGACCTTTATTAGTGAGCCTGGTTACCCCCTCTCGGAACCACAGACTTAGAAAGCGCCAGCTCATATACAGTGCATAAAATATATTTATATATATACCCTTATACACCATTTTAATAAAAAATATCACAAAATTCTTCTAAGTCCCTCGGGAAGAGTGAAAGACGCGCACGTTCATTTTCAGAGCTCCTAGACCTTCCTATAAGAAGTTAGCCAAAAAGTAGCTTCGAAAAACGCTTAGGTTAAGTTTCAGAGTTGCTTCTAATGTACCAAAGCTGGACTTAGACATAATTTCACTCTCACAACATTATGGCTGGTTGGAGACAGTCTGAACCACAAGTACCGGGTCGATGGTTCTGGGCGTATACTGGGGGGACGGGGACGACTCCCATTAACCCCTGACTATACCGGGGATACGCTTATCACAATGCCTTTCTGATCTGTGCTGAAGTAGGGCATTCTGGCAGCCAAATGGCTTGACCTTTATTAGTGAGCCTGGTTACCCCCTCTCGGAACCACAGACTCAGAAATCGCCAGCTCATATACAGTGCATAAAATATATTTATATATATACCCTTATACACCATTTTAATAAAAAATATCACAAAATTCTTCTAAGTCCCTCGGGAAGAGTGAAAGATGCGCACGTTCATTTTCAGCGTTCCTAGACCTTCCTATAAGAAGTTAGCCAAAAAGTAGCTTCGAAAAACGCTTCGGTTAAGTTTCAGAGTTGCTTCTAATGTACCAAAGCTGGACTTAGACATAATTTCACTCTCACAACATTATGGCTGGTTGGAGACAGTCTGAACCACAAGTACCGGGTCGATGGTTCTGGGCGTATACTGGGGGGACGGGGACGACTCCCATTAACCCCTGACTATACCGGGGATACGCTTATCACAATGCCTTTCTGGTCTGTGCTGAAGCAGGGCATTCTGGCAGCCAAGTGGCTTGACCTTTATTAGTGAGCCTGGTTACCCCCTCTCGGAACCACAGACTTAGAAATCGCCAGCTCATATACAGTGCATAAAATATATTTATATATATACCCTTATACACCATTTTAATAAAAAATATCACAAAATTCTTCTAAGTCCCTCGGGAAGAGTGAAAGACGCGCACGTTCATTTTCAGAGCTCCTAGACCTTCCTATAAGAAGTTAGCCAAAAAGTAGCTTCGAAAAACGCTTAGGTTAAGTTTCAGAGTTGCTTCTAATGTACCAAAGCTGGACTTAGACATAATTTCACTCTCACAACATTATGGCTGGTTGGAGACAGTCTGAACCACAAGTACCGGGTCGATGGTTCTGGGCGTATACTGGGGGGACGGGGACGACTCCCATTAACCCCTGACTATACCGGGGATACGCTTATCACAATGCCTTTCTGGTCTGTGCTGAAGCAGGGCTTTCTGGCAGCCAAGTGGCTTGACCTTTATTAGTGAGCCTGGTTACCCCCTCTCGGAACCACAGACTTAGAAATCGCCAGCTCATATACAGTGCATAAAATATATTTATATATATACCCTTATACACCATTTTAATAAAAAATATCACAAAATTCTTCTAAGTCCCTCGGGAAGAGTGAAAGACGCGCACGTTCATTTTCAGAGCTCCTAGACCTTCCTATAAGAAGTTAGCCAAAAAGTAGCTTCGAAAAACGCTTAGGTTAAGTTTCAGAGTTGCTTCTAATGTACCAAAGCTGGACTTAGACATAATTTCACTCTCACAACATTATGGCTGGTTGGAGACAGTCTGAACCACAAGTACCGGGTCGATGGTTCTGGGCGTATACTGGGGGGACGGGGACGACTCCCATTAACCCCTGACTATACCGGGGATACGCTTATCACAATGCCTTTCTGGTCTGTGCTGAAGCAGGGCATTCTGGCAGCCAAGTGGCTTGACCTTTATTAGTGAGCCTGGTTACCCCCTCTCGGAACCACAGACTTAGAAAGCGCCAGCTCATATACAGTGCATAAAATATATTTATATATATACCCTTATACACCATTTTAATAAAAAATATCACAAAATTCTTCTAAGTCCCTCGGGACGAGTGAAAGACGCGCACGTTCATTTTCAGAGCTCCTAGACCTTCCTATAAGAAGTTAGCCAAAAAGTAGCTTCGAAAAACGCTTAGGTTAAGTTTCAGAGTTGCTTCTAATGTACCAAAGCTGGACTTAGACATAATTTCACTCTCACAACATTATGGCTGGTTGGAGACAGTCTGAACCACAAGTACCGGGTCGATGGTTCTGGGCGTATACTGGGGGGACGGGGACGACTCCCATTAACCCCTGACTATACCGGGGATACGCTTATCACAATGCCTTTCTGGTCTGTGCTGAAGCAGGGCATTCTGGCAGCCAAGTGGCTTGACCTTTATTAGTGAGCCTGGTTACCCCCTCTCGGAACCACAGACTTAGAAATCGCCAGCTCATATACAGTGCATAAAATATATTTATATATATACCCTTATACACCATTTTAATAAAAAATATCACAAAATTCTTCTAAGTCCCTCGGGTAGAGTGAAAGACGCGCACGTTCATTTTCAGAGCTCCTAGACCTTCCTATAAGAAGTTAGCCAAAAAGTAGCTTCGAAAAACGCTTAGGTTAAGTTTCAGAGTTGCTTCTAATGTACCAAAGCTGGACTTAGACATAATTTCACTCTCACAACATTATGGCTGGTTGGAGACAGTCTGAACCACAAGTACCGGGTCGATGGTTCTGGGCGTATACTGGGGGGACGGGGACGACTCCCATTAACCCCTGACTATACCGGGGATACGCTTATCACAATGCCTTTCTGGTCTGTGCTGAAGCAGGGCATTCTGGCAGCCAAGTGGCTTGACCTTTATTAGTGAGCCTGGTTACCCCCTCTCGGAACCACAGACTTAGAAATCGCCAGCTCATATACAGTGCATAAAATATATTTATATAATATATTTATATATATACCCTTATACACCATTTTAATAAAAAATATCACAAAATTCTTCTAAGTCCCTCGGGAAGAGTGAAAGATGCGCACGTTCATTTTCAGCGTTCCTAGACCTTCCTATAAGAAGTTAGCCAAAAAGTAGCTTCGAAAAACGCTTAGGTTAAGTTTCAGAGTTGCTTCTAATGTACCAAAGCTGGACTTAGACATAATTTCACTCTCACAACATTATGGCTGGTTGGAGACAGTCCGAACCACAAGTATCGGGTCCATGGTTCTGGGCGTATACTGGGGGGGACGGGGACGACTCCCATTAACCCCTGACTATACCGGGGATACGCTTATCACAATGCCTTTCTGGTCTGTGCTGAAGCAGGGCATTCTGGCAGCCAAGTGGCTTGACCTTTATTAGTGAGCCTGGTTACCCCCTCTCGGAACCACAGACTTAGAAAGCGCCAGCTCATATACAGTGCATAAAATATATTTATATATATACCCTTATACACCATTTTAATAAAAAATATCACAAAATTCTTCTAAGTCCCTCGGGAAGAGTGAAAGACGCGCACGTTCATTTTCAGAGCTCCTAGACCTTCCTATAAGAAGTTAGCCAAAAAGTAGCTTCGAAAAACGCTTAGGTTAAGTTTCAGAGTTGCTTCTAATGTACCAAAGCTGGACTTAGACATAATTTCACTCTCACAACATTATGGCTGGTTGGAGACAGTCTGAACCACAAGTACCGGGTCGATGGTTCTGGGCGTATACTGGGGGGACGGGGACGACTCCCATTAACCCCTGACTATACCGGGGATACGCTTATCACAATGCCTTTCTGGTCTGTGCTGAAGCAGGGCTTTCTGGCAGCCAAGTGGCTTGACCTTTATTAGTGAGCCTGGTTACCCCCTCTCGGAACCACAGACTTAGAAATCGCCAGCTCATATACAGTGCATAAAATATATTTATATAATATATTTATATATATACCCTTATACACCATTTTAATAAAAAATATCACAAAATTCTTCTAAGTCCCTCGGGAAGAGTGAAAGACGCGCACATTCATTTTCATAGCTCCTTGACCTTCCTATAAGAAGTTATCCAAAAAGTAGCTTCGAAAAACGCTTAGGTTAAGTTTCAGAGTTGCTTCTAATGTACCAAAGCTGGACTTAGACATAATTTCACTCTCACAACATTATGGCTGGTTGGAGACAGTCCGAAGCACAAGTACCGGGTCCATGGTTCTGGGCGTATACTGGGGGGGACGGGGACGACTCCCATTAACCCCTGACTATACCGGGGATACACTTATCACAATGCCTTTCTGGTCTGTGCTGAAGCAGGGCATTCTGGCAGCCAAGTGGCTTGACCTTTATTAGTGAGCCTGGTTACCCCCTCTCGGAACCACAGACTTAGAAATCGCCAGCTCATATACAGTGCATAAAATATATTTATATATATACCCTTATACACCATTTTAATAAAAAATATCACAAAATTCTTCTAAGTCCCTCGGGACGAGTGAAAGACGCGCACGTTCATTTTCAGAGCTCCTAGACCTTCCTATAAGAAGTTAGCCAAAAAGTAGCTTCGAAAAACGCTTAGGTTAAGTTTCAGAGTTGCTTCTAATGTACCAAAGCTGGACTTAGACATAATTTCACTCTCACAACATTATGGCTGGTTGGAGACAGTCTGAACCACAAGTACCGGGTCGATGGTTCTGGGCGTATACTGGGGGGACGGGGACGACTCCCATTAACCCCTGACTATACCGGGGATACGCTTATCACAATGCCTTTCTGGTCTGTGCTGAAGCAGGGCATTCTGGCAGCCAAGTGGCTTGACCTTTATTAGTGAGCCTGGTTACCCCCTCTCGGAACCACAGACTTAGAAATCGCCAGCTCATATACAGTGCATAAAATATATTTATATATATACCCTTATACACCATTTTAATAAAAAATATCACAAAATTCTTCTAAGTCCCTCGGGAAGAGTGAAAGACGCGCACGTTCATTTTCAGAGCTCCTAGACCTTCCTATAAGAAGTTAGCCAAAAAGTAGCTTCGAAAAACGCTTAGGTTAAGTTTCAGAGTTGCTTCTAATGTACCAAAGCTGGACTTAGACATAATTTCACTCTCACAACATTATGGCTGGTTGGAGACAGTCTGAACCACAAGTACCGGGTCGATGGTTCTGGGCGTATACTGGGGGGACGGGGACGACTCCCATTAACCCCTGACTATACCGGGGATACGCTTATCACAATGCCTTTCTGGTCTGTGCTGAAGCAGGGCATTCTGGCAGCCAAGTGGCTTGACCTTTATTAGTGAGCCTGGTTACCCCCTCTCGGAACCACAGACTTAGAAATCGCCAGCTCATATACAGTGCATAAAATATATTTATATAATATATTTATATATATACCCTTATACACCATTTTAATAAAAAATATCACAAAATTCTTCTAAGTCCCTCGGGAAGAGTGAAAGATGCGCACGTTCATTTTCAGCGTTCCTAGACCTTCCTATAAGAAGTTAGCCAAAAAGTAGCTTCGAAAAACGCTTAGGTTAAGTTTCAGAGTTGCTTCTAATGTACCAAAGCTGGACTTAGACATAATTTCACTCTCACAACATTATGGCTGGTTGGAGACAGTCTGAACCACAAGTACCGGGTCGATGGTTCTGGGCGTATACTGGGGGGACGGGGACGACTCCCATTAACCCCTGACTATACCGGGGATACGCTTATCACAATGCCTTTCTGGTCTGTGCTGAAGCAGGGCATTCTGGCAGCCAAGTGGCTTGACCTTTATTAGTGAGCCTGGTTACCCCCTCTCGGAACCACAGACTTAGAAATCGCCAGCTCATATACAGTGCATAAAATATATTTATATATATACCCTTATACACCATTTTAATAAAAAATATCACAAAATTCTTCTAAGTCCCTCGGGAAGAGTGAAAGACGCGCACGTTCATTTTCAGAGCTCCTAGACCTTCCTATAAGAAGTTAGCCAAAAAGTAGCTTCGAAAAACGCTTAGGTTAAGTTTCAGAGTTGCTTCTAATGTACCAAAGCTGGACTTAGACATAATTTCACTCTCACAACATTATGGCTGGTTGGAGACAGTCTGAACCACAAGTACCGGGTCGATGGTTCTGGGCGTATACTGGGGGGACGGGGACGACTCCCATTAACCCCTGACTATACCGGGGATACGCTTATCACAATGCCTTTCTGGTCTGTGCTGAAGCAGGGCATTCTGGCAGCCAAGTGGCTTGACCTTTATTAGTGAGCCTGGTTACCCCCTCTCGGAACCACAGACTTAGAAATCGCCAGCTCATATACAGTGCATAAAATATATTTATATAATATATTTATATATATACCCTTATACACCATTTTAATAAAAAATATCACAAAATTCGTCTAAGTCCCTCGGGAAGAGTGAAAGACGCGCACATTCGTTTTCAGAGCTCCTAGACCTTCCTATAAGAAGTTATCCAAAAAGTAGCTTCGAAAAACGCTTAGGTTAAGTTTCAGAGTTGCTTCTAATGTACCAAAGCTGGACTTAGACATAATTTCACTCTCACAACATTATGGCTGGTTGGAGACAGTCCGAAGCACAAGTACCGGGTCCATGGTTCTGGGCGTATACTGGGGGGGACGGGGACGACTCCCATTAACCCCTGACTATACCGGGGATACACTTATCACAATGCCTTTCTGGTCTGTGCTGAAGCAGGGCATTCTGGCAGCCAAGTGGCTTGACCTTTATTAGTGAGCCTGGTTACCCCCTCTCGGAACCACAGACTTAGAAATCGCCAGCTCATATACAGTGCATAAAATATATTTATATATATACCCTTATACACCATTTTAATAAAAAATATCACAAAATTCTTCTAAGTCCCTCGGGACGAGTGAAAGACGCGCACGTTCATTTTCAATGCTCCTAGACCTTCCTATAAGAAGTTAGCCAAAAAGTAGCTTCGAAAAACGCTTAGGTTAAGTTTCAGAGTTGCTTCTAATGTACCAAAGCTGGACTTAGACATAATTTCACTCTCACAACATTATGGCTGGTTGGAGACAGTCTGAACCACAAGTACCGGGTCGATGGTTCTGGGCGTATACTGGGGGGACGGGGACGACTCTCATTAACCCCTGACTATACCGGGGATACGCTTATCACAATGCCTTTCTGGTCTGTGCTGAAGCAGGGCATTCTGGCAGCCAAGTGGCTTGACCTTTATTAGTGAGCCTGGTTACCCCCTCTCGGAACCACAGACTTAGAAATCGCCAGCTCATATACAGTGCATAAAATATATTTATATAATATATTTATATATATACCCTTATACACCATTTTAATAAAAAATATCACAAAATTCTTCTAAGTCCCTCGGGAAGAGTGAAAGACGCGCACGTTCATTTTCAGAGCTCCTAGACCTTCCTATAAGAAGTTAGCCAAAAAGAAGCTTCGAAAAACGCTTAGGTTAAGTTTCAGAGTTGCTTCTAATGTTCCAAAGCTGGACTTAGACATAATTTGACTCTCACAACATTATGGCTGGTTGGAGACAGTCTGAACCACAAGTACCAGGTCGATGGTTCTGGGCGTATACTGGGGGGACGGGGACGACTCCCATTAACCCCTGACTATACCGGGGATACGCTTATCACAATGCCTTTCTGGTCTGTGCTGAAGCAGGGCATTCTGGCAGCCAAATGGCTTGACCTTTATTAGTGAGCCTGGTTACCCCCTCTCGGAACCACAGACTTAGAAATCGCCAGCTCATATACAGTAAATAAAATATATTTATATATATACCCTTATACACCATTTTAATAAAAAATATCACAAAATTCTTCTAAGTCCCTCGGGAAGAGTGAAAGACGCGCACGTTCATTTTCAGCGCTCCTAGACCTTCCTATAAGAAGTTAGCCAAAAAGTAGCTTCGAAAAACGCTTAGGTTAAGTTTCAGAGTTGCTTCTAATGTACCAAAGCTGGACTTAGACATAATTTCACTCTCACAACATTATGTCTGGTTGGAGACAGTCCGAACCACAAGTACCGGGTCCATGGTTCTGGGCGTATACTGGGGGGACGGGGACGACTCCCATTAACCCCTGACTATACCGGGGATACGCTTATCACAATGCCTTTCTGGTCTGTGCTGAAGCAGGGCATTCTGGCAGCCAAGTGGCTTGACCTTTATTAGTGAGCCTGGTTACCCCCTCTCGGAACCACAGACTTAGAAATCGCCAGCTCATATACAGTGCATAAAATATATTTATATATATACCCTTATACACCATTTTAATAAAAAATATCACAAAATTCTTCTAAGTCCCTCGGGAAGAGTGAAAGACGCGCACGTTCATTTTCAGAGCTCCTAGACCTTCCTATAAGAAGTTAGCCAAAAAGTAGCTTCGAAAAACGCTTAGGTTAAGTTTCAGAGTTGCTTCTAATGTACCAAAGCTGGACTTAGACATAATTTCACTCTCACAACATTATGGCTGGTTGGAGACAGTCTGAACCACAAGTACCGGGTCGATGGTTCTGGGCGTATACTGGGGGGACGGGGACGACTCCCATTAACCCCTGACTATACCGGGGATACGCTTATCACAATGCCTTTCTGGTCTGTGCTGAAGCAGGGCATTCTGGCAGCCAAGTGGCTTAACCTTTATTAGTGAGCCTGGTTACCCCCTCTCGGAACCACAGACTTAGAAATCGCCAGCTCATATACAGTGCATAAAATATATTTATATAATATATTTATATATATACCCTTATACACCATTTTAATAAAAAATATCACAAAATTCGTCTAAGTCCCTCGGGAAGAGTGAAAGACGCGCACATTCATTTTCAGAGCTCCTAGACCTTCCTATAAGAAGTTATCCAAAAAGTAGCTTCGAAAAACGCTTAGGTTAAGTTTCAGAGTTGCTTCTAATGTACCAAAGCTGGACTTAGACATAATTTCACTCTCACAACATTATGGCTGGTTGGAGACAGTCCGAAGCACAAGTACCGGGTCCATGGTTCTGGGCGTATACTGGGGGGACGGGGACGACTCCCATTAACCCCTGACTATACCGGGGATACACTTATCACAATGCCTTTCTGGTCTGTGCTGAAGCAGGGCATTCTGGCAGCCAAGTGGCTTGACCTTTATTAGTGAGCCTGGTTACCCCCTCTCGGAACCACAGATTTAGAAATCGCCAGCTCATATACAGTGCATAAAATATATTTATATATATACCCTTATACACCATTTTAATAAAAAATATCACAAAATTCTTCTAAGTCCCTCGGGACGAGTGAAAGACGCGCACGTTCATTTTCAGCGCTCCTAGACCTTCCTATAAGAAGTTAGCCAAAAAGTAGCTTCGAAAAACGCTTAGGTTAAGTTTCAGAGTTGCTTCTAATGTACCAAAGCTGGACTTAGACATAATTTCACTCTCACAACATTATGTCTGGTTGGAGACAGTCCGAACCACAAGTACCGGGTCCATGGTTCTGGGCGTATACTGGGGGGACGGGGACGACTCCCATTAACCCCTGACTATACCGGGGATACGCTTATCATAATGCCTTTCTGGTCTGTGCTGAAGCAGGGCATTCTGGCAGCCAAGTGGCTTGACCTTTATTAGTGAGCCTGGTTACCCCCTCTCGGAACCACAGACTTAGAAATCGCCAGCTCATATACAGTGCATAAAATATATTTATATAATATATTTATATATATACCCTTATACACCATTTTAATAAAAAATATCACAAAATTCTTCTAAGTCCCTCGGGACGAGTGAAAGACGCGCACGTTCATTTTCAGAGCTCCTAGACCTTCCTATAAGAAGTTAGCCAAAAAGTAGCTTCGAAAAACGCTTAGGTTAAGTTTCAGAGTTGCTTCTAATGTACCAAAGCTGGACTTAGACATAATTTCACTCTCACAACATTATGGCTGGTTGGAGACAGTCTGAACCACAAGTACCGGGTCGATGGTTCTGGGCGTATACTGGGGGGACGGGGACGACTCCCATTAACCCCTGACTATACCGGGGATACGCTTATCACAATGCCTTTCTGGTCTGTGCTGAAGCAGGGCATTCTGGCAGCCAAGTGGCTTGACCTTTATTAGTGAGCCTGGTTACCCCCTCTCGGAACCACAGACTTAGAAATCGCCAGCTCATATACAGTGCATAAAATATATTTATATATATACCCTTATACACCATTTTAATAAAAAATATCACAAAATTCTTCTAAGTCCCTCGGGAAGAGTGAAAGACGCGCACGTTCATTTTCAGAGCTCCTAGACCTTCCTATAAGAAGTTAGCCAAAAAGTAGCTTCGAAAAACGCTTAGGTTAAGTTTCAGAGTTGCTTCTAATGTACCAAAGCTGGACTTAGACATAATTTCACTCTCACAACATTATGGCTGGTTGGAGACAGTCTGAACCACAAGTACCGGGTCGATGGTTCTGGGCGTATACTGGGGGGACGGGGACGACTCCCATTAACCCCTGACTATACCGGGGATACGCTTATCACAATGCCTTTCTGGTCTGTGCTGAAGCAGGGCATTCTGGCAGCCAAGTGGCTTGACCTTTATTAGTGAGCCTGGTTACCCCCTCTCGGAACCACAGACTTAGAAATCGCCAGCTCATATACAGTGCATAAAATATATTTATATAATATATTTATATATATACCCTTATACACCATTTTAATAAAAAATATCACAAAATTCTTCTAAGTCCCTCGGGAAGAGTGAAAGACGCGCACGTTCATTTTCAGAGCTCCTAGACCTTCCTATAAGAAGTTAGCCAAAAAGTAGCTTCGAAAAACGCTTAGGTTAAGTTTCAGAGTTGCTTCTAATGTTCCAAAGCTGGACTTAGACATAATTTGACTCTCACAACATTATGGCTGGTTGGAGACAGTCTGAACCACAAGTACCAGGTCGATGGTTCTGGGCGTATACTGGGGGGACGGGGACGACTCCCATTAACCCCTGACTATACCGGGGATACGCTTATCACAATGCCTTTCTGGTCTGTGCTGAAGCAGGGCATTCTGGCAGCCAAATGGCTTGACCTTTATTAGTGAGCCTGGTTACCCCCTCTCGGAACCACAGACTTAGAAATCGCCAGCTCATATACAGTAAATAAAATATATTTATATATATACCCTTATACACCATTTTAATAAAAAATATCACAAAATTCTTCTAAGTCCCTCGGGAAGAGTGAAAGACGCGCACGTTCATTTTCAGCGCTCCTAGACCTTCCTATAAGAAGTTAGCCAAAAAGTAGCTTCGAAAAACGCTTAGGTTAAGTTTCAGAGTTGCTTCTAATGTACCAAAGCTGGACTTAGACATAATTTCACTCTCACAACATTATGTCTGGTTGGAGACAGTCCGAACCACAAGTACCGGGTCCATGGTTCTGGGCGTATACTGGGGGGACGGGGACGACTCCCATTAACCCCTGACTATACCGGGGATACGCTTATCATAATGCCTTTCTGGTCTGTGCTGAAGCAGGGCATTCTGGCAGCCAAGTGGCTTGACCTTTATTAGTGAGCCTGGTTACCCCCTCTCGGAACCACAGACTTAGAAATCGCCAGCTCATATACAGTGCATAAAATATATTTATATAATATATTTATATATATACCCTTATACACCATTTTAATAAAAAATATCACAAAATTCTTCTAAGTCCCTCGGGACGAGTGAAAGACGCGCACGTTCATTTTCAGAGCTCCTAGACCTTCCTATAAGAAGTTAGCCAAAAAGTAGCTTCGAAAAACGCTTAGGTTAAGTTTCAGAGTTGCTTCTAATGTACCAAAGCTGGACTTAGACATAATTTCACTCTCACAACATTATGGCTGGTTGGAGACAGTCTGAACCACAAGTACCGGGTCGATGGTTCTGGGCGTATACTGGGGGGACGGGGACGACTCCCATTAACCCCTGACTATACCGGGGATACGCTTATCACAATGCCTTTCTGGTCTGTGCTGAAGCAGGGCATTCTGGCAGCCAAGTGGCTTGACCTTTATTAGTGAGCCTGGTTACCCCCTCTCGGAACCACAGACTTAGAAATCGCCAGCTCATATACAGTGCATAAAATATATTTATATATATACCCTTATACACCATTTTAATAAAAAATATCACAAAATTCTTCTAAGTCCCTCGGGAAGAGTGAAAGACGCGCACGTTCATTTTCAGAGCTCCTAGACCTTCCTATAAGAAGTTAGCCAAAAAGTAGCTTCGAAAAACGCTTAGGTTAAGTTTCAGAGTTGCTTCTAATGTACCAAAGCTGGACTTAGACATAATTTCACTCTCACAACATTATGGCTGGTTGGAGACAGTCTGAACCACAAGTACCGGGTCGATGGTTCTGGGCGTATACTGGGGGGACGGGGACGACTCCCATTAACCCCTGACTATACCGGGGATACGCTTATCACAATGCCTTTCTGGTCTGTGCTGAAGCAGGGCATTCTGGCAGCCAAGTGGCTTGACCTTTATTAGTGAGCCTGGTTACCCCCTCTCGGAACCACAGACTTAGAAATCGCCAGCTCATATACAGTGCATAAAATATATTTATATATATACCCTTATACACCATTTTAATAAAAAATATCACAAAATTCTTCTAAGTCCCTCGGGAAGAGTGAAAGACGCGCACGTTCATTTTCAGAGCTCCTAGACCTTCCTATAAGAAGTTAGCCAAAAAGTAGCTTCGAAAAACGCTTAGGTTAAGTTTCAGAGTTGCTTCTAATGTACCAAAGCTGGACTTAGACATAATTTCACTCTCACAACATTATGGCTGGTTGGAGACAGTCTGAACCACAAGTACCGGGTCGATGGTTCTGGGCGTATACTGGGGGGACGGGGACGACTCCCATTAACCCCTGACTATACCGGGGATACGCTTATCACAATGCCTTTCTGGTCTGTGCTGAAGCAGGGCATTCTGGCAGCCAAGTGGCTTGACCTTTATTAGTGAGCCTGGTTACCCCCTCTCGGAACCACAGACTTAGAAATCGCCAGCTCATATACAGTGCATAAAATATATTTATATATATACCCTTATACACCATTTTAATAAAAAATATCACAAAATTCTTCTAAGTCCCTCGGGAAGAGTGAAAGACGCGCACGTTCATTTTCAGAGCTCCTAGACCTTCCTATAAGAAGTTAGCCAAAAAGTAGCTTCGAAAAACGCTTAGGTTAAGTTTCAGAGTTGCTTCTAATGTACCAAAGCTGGACTTAGACATAATTTCACTCTCACAACATTATGGCTGGTTGGAGACAGTCTGAACCACAAGTACAGGGTCGATGGTTCTGGGCGTATACTGGGGGGACGGGGACGACTCCCATTAACCCCTGACTATACCGGGGATACGCTTATCACAATGCCTTTCTGGTCTGTGCTGAAGCAGGGCATTCTGGCAGCCAAGTGGCTTGACCTTTATTAGTGAGCCTGGTTACCCCCTCTCGGAACCACAGACTTAGAAATCGCCAGCTCATATACAGTGCATAAAATATATTTATATAATATATTTATATATATACCCTTATACACCATTTTAATAAAAAATATCACAAAATTCTTCTAAGTCCCTCGGGAAGAGTGAAAGACGCGCACGTTCATTTTCAGCGCTCTCAGACCTTCCTATAAGAAGTTAGCCAAAAAGTAGCTTCGAAAAACGCTTAGGTTAAGTTTCAGAGTTGCTTCTAATGTACCAAAGCTGGACTTAGACATAATTTCACTCTCACAACATTATGGCTGGTTGGAGACAGTCTGAACCACAAGTACCGGGTCGATGGTTCTGGGCGTATACTGGGGGGACGGGGACGACTCCCATTAACCCCTGACTATACCGGGGATACGCTTATCACAATGCCTTTCTGGTCTGTGCTGAAGCAGGGCATTCTGGCAGCCAAGTGGCTTGACCTTTATTAGTGAGCCTGGTTACCCCCTCTCGGAACCACAGACTTAGAAATCGCCAGCTCATATACAGTGCATAAAATATATTTATATATATACCCTTATACACCATTTTAATAAAAAATATCACAAAATTCTTCTAAGTCCCTCGGGAAGAGTGAAAGACGCGCACGTTCATTTTCAGAGCTCCTAGACCTTCCTATAAGAAGTTAGCCAAAAAGTAGCTTCGAAAAACGCTTAGGTTAAGTTTCAGAGTTGCTTCTAATGTACCAAAGCTGGACTTAGACATAATTTCACTCTCACAACATTATGGCTGGTTGGAGACAGTCTGAACCACAAGTACCGGGTCGATGGTTCTGGGCGTATACTGGGGGGACGGGGACGACTCCCATTAACCCCTGACTATACCGGGGATACGCTTATCACAATGCCTTTCTGGTCTGTGCTGAAGCAGGGCATTCTGGCAGCCAAGTGGCTTGACCTTTATTAGTGAGCCTGGTTACCCCCTCTCGGAACCACAGACTTAGAAATCGCCAGCTCATATACAGTGCATAAAATATATTTATATAATATATTTATATATATACCCTTATACACCATTTTAATAAAAAATATCACAAAATTCTTCTAAGTCCCTCGGGAAGAGTGAAAGACGCGCACGTTCATTTTCAGAGCTCCTAGACCTTCCTATAAGAAGTTAGCCAAAAAGTAGCTTCGAAAAACGCTTAGGTTAAGTTTCAGAGTTGCTTCTAATGTTCCAAAGCTGGACTTAGACATAATTTGACTCTCACAACATTATGGCTGGTTGGAGACAGTCTGAACCACAAGTACCAGGTCGATGGTTCTGGGCGTATACTGGGGGGACGGGGACGACTCCCATTAACCCCTGACTATACCGGGGATACGCTTATCACAATGCCTTTCTGGTCTGTGCTGAAGCAGGGCATTCTGGCAGCCAAATGGCTTGACCTTTATTAGTGAGCCTGGTTACCCCCTCTCGGAACCACAGACTTAGAAATCGCCAGCTCATATACAGTAAATAAAATATATTTATATATATACCCTTATACACCATTTTAATAAAAAATATCACAAAATTCTTCTAAGTCCCTCGGGAAGAGTGAAAGACGCGCACGTTCATTTTCAGCGCTCCTAGACCTTCCTATAAGAAGTTAGCCAAAAAGTAGCTTCGAAAAACGCTTAGGTTAAGTTTCAGAGTTGCTTCTAATGTACCAAAGCTGGACTTAGACATAATTTCACTCTCACAACATTATGTCTGGTTGGAGACAGTCCGAACCACAAGTACCGGGTCCATGGTTCTGGGCGTATACTGGGGGGACGGGGACGACTCCCATTAACCCCTGACTATACCGGGGATACGCTTATCATAATGCCTTTCTGGTCTGTGCTGAAGCAGGGCATTCTGGCAGCCAAGTGGCTTGACCTTTATTAGTGAGCCTGGTTACCCCCTCTCGGAACCACAGACTTAGAAATCGCCAGCTCATATACAGTGCATAAAATATATTTATATAATATATTTATATATATACCCTTATACACCATTTTAATAAAAAATATCACAAAATTCTTCTAAGTCCCTCGGGACGAGTGAAAGACGCGCACGTTCATTTTCAGAGCTCCTAGACCTTCCTATAAGAAGTTAGCCAAAAAGTAGCTTCGAAAAACGCTTAGGTTAAGTTTCAGAGTTGCTTCTAATGTACCAAAGCTGGACTTAGACATAATTTCACTCTCACAACATTATGGCTGGTTGGAGACAGTCTGAACCACAAGTACCGGGTCGATGGTTCTGGGCGTATACTGGGGGGACGGGGACGACTCCCATTAACCCCTGACTATACCGGGGATACGCTTATCACAATGCCTTTCTGGTCTGTGCTGAAGCAGGGCATTCTGGCAGCCAAGTGGCTTGACCTTTATTAGTGAGCCTGGTTACCCCCTCTCGGAACCACAGACTTAGAAATCGCCAGCTCATATACAGTGCATAAAATATATTTATATATATACCCTTATACACCATTTTAATAAAAAATATCACAAAATTCTTCTAAGTCCCTCGGGAAGAGTGAAAGACGCGCACGTTCATTTTCAGAGCTCCTAGACCTTCCTATAAGAAGTTAGCCAAAAAGTAGCTTCGAAAAACGCTTAGGTTAAGTTTCAGAGTTGCTTCTAATGTACCAAAGCTGGACTTAGACATAATTTCACTCTCACAACATTATGGCTGGTTGGAGACAGTCTGAACCACAAGTACCGGGTCGATGGTTCTGGGCGTATACTGGGGGGACGGGGACGACTCCCATTAACCCCTGACTATACCGGGGATACGCTTATCACAATGCCTTTCTGGTCTGTGCTGAAGCAGGGCATTCTGGCAGCCAAGTGGCTTGACCTTTATTAGTGAGCCTGGTTACCCCCTCTCGGAACCACAGACTTAGAAATCGCCAGCTCATATACAGTGCATAAAATATATTTATATATATACCCTTATACACCATTTTAATAAAAAATATCACAAAATTCTTCTAAGTCCCTCGGGAAGAGTGAAAGACGCGCACGTTCATTTTCAGAGCTCCTAGACCTTCCTATAAGAAGTTAGCCAAAAAGTAGCTTCGAAAAACGCTTAGGTTAAGTTTCAGAGTTGCTTCTAATGTACCAAAGCTGGACTTAGACATAATTTCACTCTCACAACATTATGGCTGGTTGGAGACAGTCTGAACCACAAGTACCGGGTCGATGGTTCTGGGCGTATACTGGGGGGACGGGGACGACTCCCATTAACCCCTGACTATACCGGGGATACGCTTATCACAATGCCTTTCTGGTCTGTGCTGAAGCAGGGCATTCTGGCAGCCAAGTGGCTTGACCTTTATTAGTGAGCCTGGTTACCCCCTCTCGGAACCACAGACTTAGAAATCGCCAGCTCATATACAGTGCATAAAATATATTTATATATATACCCTTATACACCATTTTAATAAAAAATATCACAAAATTCTTCTAAGTCCCTCGGGAAGAGTGAAAGACGCGCACGTTCATTTTCAGAGCTCCTAGACCTTCCTATAAGAAGTTAGCCAAAAAGTAGCTTCGAAAAACGCTTAGGTTAAGTTTCAGAGTTGCTTCTAATGTACCAAAGCTGGACTTAGACATAATTTCACTCTCACAACATTATGGCTGGTTGGAGACAGTCTGAACCACAAGTACAGGGTCGATGGTTCTGGGCGTATACTGGGGGGACGGGGACGACTCCCATTAACCCCTGACTATACCGGGGATACGCTTATCACAATGCCTTTCTGGTCTGTGCTGAAGCAGGGCATTCTGGCAGCCAAGTGGCTTGACCTTTATTAGTGAGCCTGGTTACCCCCTCTCGGAACCACAGACTTAGAAATCGCCAGCTCATATACAGTGCATAAAATATATTTATATAATATATTTATATATATACCCTTATACACCATTTTAATAAAAAATATCACAAAATTCTTCTAAGTCCCTCGGGAAGAGTGAAAGACGCGCACGTTCATTTTCAGCGCTCTCAGACCTTCCTATAAGAAGTTAGCCAAAAAGTAGCTTCGAAAAACGCTTAGGTTAAGTTTCAGAGTTGCTTCTAATGTACCAAAGCTGGACTTAGACATAATTTCACTCTCACAACATTATGGCTGGTTGGAGACAGTCCGAACCACAAGTATCGGGTCCATGGTTCTGGGCGTATACTGGGGGGGACGGGGACGACTCCCATTAACCCCTGACTATACCGGGGATACGCTTATCACAATGCCTTTCTGGTCTGTGCTGAAGCAGGGCATTCTGGCAGCCAAGTGGCTTGACCTTTATTAGTGAGCCTGGTTACCCCCTCTCGGAACCACAGACTTAGAAATCGCCAGCTCATATACAGTGCATAAAATATATTTATATATATACCCTTATACACCATTTTAATAAAAAATATCACAAAATTCTTCTAAGTCCCTCGGGAAGAGTGAAAGACGCGCACGTTCATTTTCAGAGCTCCTAGACCTTCCTATAAGAAGTTAGCCAAAAAGTAGCTTCGAAAAACGCTTAGGTTAAGTTTCAGAGTTGCTTCTAATGTACCAAAGCTGGACTTAGACATAATTTCACTCTCACAACATTATGGCTGGTTGGAGACAGTCTGAACCACAAGTACCGGGTCGATGGTTCTGGGCGTATACTGGGGGGACGGGGACGACTCCCATTAACCCCTGACTATACCGGGGATACGCTTATCACAATGCCTTTCTGGTCTGTGCTGAAGCAGGGCATTCTGGCAGCCAAGTGGCTTGACCTTTATTAGTGAGCCTGGTTACCCCCTCTCGGAACCACAGACTTAGAAATCGCCAGCTCATATACAGTGCATAAAATATATTTATATAATATATTTATATATATACCCTTATACACCATTTTAATAAAAAATATCACAAAATTCGTCTAAGTCCCTCGGGAAGAGTGAAAGACGCGCACATTCATTTTCAGAGCTCCTAGACCTTCCTATAAGAAGTTATCCAAAAAGTAGCTTCGAAAAACGCTTAGGTTAAGTTTCAGAGTTGCTTCTAATGTACCAAAGCTGGACTTAGACATAATTTCACTCTCACAACATTATGGCTGGTTGGAGACAGTCCGAACCACAAGTATCGGGTCCATGGTTCTGGGCGTATACTGGGGGGGACGGGGACGACTCCCATTAACCCCTGACTATACCGGGGATACGCTTATCACAATGCCTTTCTGGTCTGTGCTGAAGCAGGGCATTCTGGCAGCCAAGTGGCTTGACCTTTATTAGTGAGCCTGGTTACCCCCTCTCGGAACCACAGACTTAGAAATCGCCAGCTCATATACAGTGCATAAAATATATTTATATATATACCCTTATACACCATTTTAATAAAAAATATCACAAAATTCTTCTAAGTCCCTCGGGAAGAGTGAAAGACGCGCACGTTCATTTTCAGAGCTCCTAGACCTTCCTATAAGAAGTTAGCCAAAAAGTAGCTTCGAAAAACGCTTAGGTTAAGTTTCAGAGTTGCTTCTAATGTACCAAAGCTGGACTTAGACATAATTTCACTCTCACAACATTATGGCTGGTTGGAGACAGTCTGAACCACAAGTACCGGGTCGATGGTTCTGGGCGTATACTGGGGGGACGGGGACGACTCCCATTAACCCCTGACTATACCGGGGATACGCTTATCACAATGCCTTTCTGGTCTGTGCTGAAGCAGGGCATTCTGGCAGCCAAGTGGCTTGACCTTTATTAGTGAGCCTGGTTACCCCCTCTCGGAACCACAGACTTAGAAATCGCCAGCTCATATACAGTGCATAAAATATATTTATATAATATATTTATATATATACCCTTATACACCATTTTAATAAAAAATATCACAAAATTCGTCTAAGTCCCTCGGGAAGAGTGAAAGACGCGCACATTCATTTTCAGAGCTCCTAGACCTTCCTATAAGAAGTTATCCAAAAAGTAGCTTCGAAAAACGCTTAGGTTAAGTTTCAGAGTTGCTTCTAATGTACCAAAGCTGGACTTAGACATAATTTCACTCTCACAACATTATGGCTGGTTGGAGACAGTCCGAAGCACAAGTACCGGGTCCATGGTTCTGGGCGTATACTGGGGGGGACGGGGACGACTCCCATTAACCCCTGACTATACCGGGGATACACTTATCACAATGCCTTTCTGGTCTGTGCTGAAGCAGGGCATTCTGGCAGCCAAGTGGCTTGACCTTTATTAGTGAGCCTGGTTACCCCCTCTCGGAACCACAGACTTAGAAATCGCCAGCTCATATACAGTGCATAAAATATATTTATATATATACCCTTATACACCATTTTAATAAAAAATATCACAAAATTCTTCTAAGTCCCTCGGGACGAGTGAAAGACGCGCACGTTCATTTTCAGAGCTCCTAGACCTTCCTATAAGAAGTTAGCCAAAAAGTAGCTTCGAAAAACGCTTAGGTTAAGTTTCAGAGTTGCTTCTAATGTACCAAAGCTGGACTTAGACATAATTTCACTCTCACAACATTATGGCTGGTTGGAGACAGTCTGAACCACAAGTACCGGGTCGATGGTTCTGGGCGTATACTGGGGGGACGGGGACGACTCTCATTAACCCCTGACTATACCGGGGATACGCTTATCACAATGCCTTTCTGGTCTGTGCTGAAGCAGGGCATTCTGGCAGCCAAGTGGCTTGACCTTTATTAGTGAGCCTGGTTACCCCCTCTCGGAACCACAGACTTAGAAATCGCCAGCTCATATACAGTGCATAAAATATATTTATATAATATATTTATATATATACCCTTATACACCATTTTAATAAAAAATATCACAAAATTCTTCTAAGTCCCTCGGGAAGAGTGAAAGACGCGCACGTTCATTTTCAGAGCTCCTAGACCTTCCTATAAGAAGTTAGCCAAAAAGTAGCTTCGAAAAACGCTTAGGTTAAGTTTCAGAGTTGCTTCTAATGTTCCAAAGCTGGACTTAGACATAATTTCACTCTCACAACATTATGGCTGGTTGGAGACAGTCTGTACCACAAGTACCGGGTCGATGGTTCTGGGCGTATACTGGGGGGACGGGGACGACTCTCATTAACCCCTGACTATACCGGGGATACGCTTATCACAATGCCTTTCTGGTCTGTGCTGAAGCAGGGCATTCTGGCAGCCAAGTGGCTTGACCTTTATTAGTGAGCCTGGTTACCCCCTCTCGGAACCACAGACTTAGAAATCGCCAGCTCATATACAGTGCATAAAATATATTTATATAATATATTTATATATATACCCTTATACACCATTTTAATAAAAAATATCACAAAATTCTTCTAAGTCCCTCGGGAAGAGTGAAAGACGCGCACGTTCATTTTCAGAGCTCCTAGACCTTCCTATAAGAAGTTAGCCAAAAAGTAGCTTCGAAAAACGCTTAGGTTAAGTTTCAGAGTTGCTTCTAATGTTCCAAAGCTGGACTTAGACATAATTTGACTCTCACAACATTATGGCTGGTTGGAGACAGTCTGAACCACAAGTACCAGGTCGATGGTTCTGGGCGTATACTGGGGGGACGGGGACGACTCCCATTAACCCCTGACTATACCGGGGATACGCTTATCACAATGCCTTTCTGGTCTGTGCTGAAGCAGGGCATTCTGGCAGCCAAATGGCTTGACCTTTATTAGTGAGCCTTGTTACCCCCTCTCGGAACCACAGACTTAGAAATCGCCAGCTCATATACAGTAAATAAAATATATTTATATATATACCCTTATACACCATTTTAATAAAAAATATCACAAAATTCTTCTAAGTCCCTCGGGAAGAGTGAAAGACGCGCACGTTCATTTTCAGCGCTCCTAGACCTTCCTATAAGAAGTTAGCCAAAAAGTAGCTTCGAAAAACGCTTAGGTTAAGTTTCAGAGTTGCTTCTAATGTACCAAAGCTGGACTTAGACATAATTTCACTCTCACAACATTATGTCTGGTTGGAGACAGTCCGAACCACAAGTACCGGGTCCATGGTTCTGGGCGTATACTGGGGGGACGGGGACGACTCCCATTAACCCCTGACTATACCGGGGATACGCTTATCATAATGCCTTTCTGGTCTGTGCTGAAGCAGGGCATTCTGGCAGCCAAGTGGCTTGACCTTTATTAGTGAGCCTGGTTACCCCCTCTCGGAACCACAGACTTAGAAATCGCCAGCTCATATACAGTGCATAAAATATATTTATATATATACCCTTATACACCATTTTAATAAAAAATATCACAAAATTCTTCTAAGTCCCTCGGGACGAGTGAAAGACGCGCACGTTCATTTTCAGAGCTCCTAGACCTTCCTATAAGAAGTTAGCCAAAAAGTAGCTTCGAAAAACGCTTAGGTTAAGTTTCAGAGTTGCTTCTAATGTACCAAAGCTGGACTTAGACATAATTTCACTCTCACAACATTATGGCTGGTTGGAGACAGTCTGAACCACAAGTACCGGGTCGATGGTTCTGGGCGTATACTGGGGGGACGGGGACGACTCTCATTAACCCCTGACTATACCGGGGATACGCTTATCACAATGCCTTTCTGGTCTGTGCTGAAGCAGGGCATTCTGGCAGCCAAGTGGCTTGACCTTTATTAGTGAGCCTGGTTACCCCCTCTCGGAACCAAAGACTTAGAAATCGCCAGCTCATATACAGTGCATAAAATATATTTATATAATATATTTATATATATACCCTTATACACCATTTTAATAAAAAATATCACAAAATTCTTCTAAGTCCCTCGGGAAGAGTGAAAGACGCGCACGTTCATTTTCAGAGCTCCTAGACCTTCCTATAAGAAGTTAGCCAAAAAGTAGCTTCGAAAAACGCTTAGGTTAAGTTTCAGAGTTGCTTCTAATGTTCCAAAGCTGGACTTAGACATAATTTGACTCTCACAACATTATGGCTGGTTGGAGACAGTCTGAACCACAAGTACCAGGTCGATGGTTCTGGGCGTATACTGGGGGGACGGGGACGACTCCCATTAACCCCTGACTATACCGGGGATACGCTTATCACAATGCCTTTCTGGTCTGTGCTGAAGCAGGGCATTCTGGCAGCCAAATGGCTTGACCTTTATTAGTGAGCCTGGTTACCCCCTCTCGGAACCACAGACTTAGAAATCGCCAGCTCATATACAGTAAATAAAATATATTTATATATATACCCTTATACACCATTTTAATAAAAAATATCACAAAATTCTTCTAAGTCCCTCGGGAAGAGTGAAAGACGCGCACGTTCATTTTCAGCGCTCCTAGACCTTCCTATAAGAAGTTAGCCAAAAAGTAGCTTCGAAAAACGCTTAGGTTAAGTTTCAGAGTTGCTTCTAATGTACCAAAGCTGGACTTAGACATAATTTCACTCTCACAACATTATGGCTGGTTGAAGACAGTCCGAACCACAAGTACCGGGTCCATGGTTCTGGGCGTATATTGGGGGGACGGGGACGACTCCCATTAACCCCTGACTATACCGGGGATACGCTTATCATAATGCCTTTCTGGTCTGTGCTGAAGCAGGGCATTCTGGCAGCCAAGTGGCTTGACCTTTATTAGTGAGCCTGGTTACCCCCTCTCGGAACCACAGACTTAGAAATCGCCAGCTCATATACAGTGCATAAAATATATTTATATAATATATTTATATATATACCCTTATACACCATTTTAATAAAAAATATCACAAAATTCTTCTAAGTCCCTCGGGAAGAGTGAAAGACGCGCACGTTCATTTTCAGCGCTCCTAGACCTTCCTATAAGAAGTTAGCCAAAAAGTAGCTTCGAAAAACGCTTAGGTTAAGTTTCAGAGTTGCTTCTAATGTACCAAAGCTGGACTTAGACATAATTTCACTCTCACAACATTATGTCTGGTTGGAGACAGTCCGAACCACAAGTACCGGGTCCATGGTTCTGGGCGTATACTGGGGGGACGGGGACGACTCCCATTAACCCCTGACTATACCGGGGATACGCTTATCATAATGCCTTTCTGGTCTGTGCTGAAGCAGGGCATTCTGGCAGCCAAGTGGCTTGACCTTTATTAGTGAGCCTGGTTACCCCCTCTCGGAACCACAGACTTAGAAATCGCCAGCTCATATACAGTGCATAAAATATATTTATATATATACCCTTATACACCATTTTAATAAAAAATATCACAAAATTCTTCTAAGTCCCTCGGGACGAGTGAAAGACGCGCACGTTCATTTTCAGAGCTCCTAGACCTTCCTATAAGAAGTTAGCCAAAAAGTAGCTTCGAAAAACGCTTAGGTTAAGTTTCAGAGTTGCTTCTAATGTACCAAAGCTGGACTTAGACATAATTTCACTCTCACAACATTATGGCTGGTTGGAGACAGTCTGAACCACAAGTACCGGGTCGATGGTTCTGGGCGTATACTGGGGGGACGGGGACGACTCTCATTAACCCCTGACTATACCGGGGATACGCTTATCACAATGCCTTTCTGGTCTGTGCTGAAGCAGGGCATTCTGGCAGCCAAGTGGCTTGACCTTTATTAGTGAGCCTGGTTACCCCCTCTCGGAACCAAAGACTTAGAAATCGCCAGCTCATATACAGTGCATAAAATATATTTATATAATATATTTATATATATACCCTTATACACCATTTTAATAAAAAATATCACAAAATTCTTCTAAGTCCCTCGGGAAGAGTGAAAGACGCGCACGTTCATTTTCAGAGCTCCTAGACCTTCCTATAAGAAGTTAGCCAAAAAGTAGCTTCGAAAAACGCTTAGGTTAAGTTTCAGAGTTGCTTCTAATGTTCCAAAGCTGGACTTAGACATAATTTGACTCTCACAACATTATGGCTGGTTGGAGACAGTCTGAACCACAAGTACCAGGTCGATGGTTCTGGGCGTATACTGGGGGGACGGGGACGACTCCCATTAACCCCTGACTATACCGGGGATACGCTTATCACAATGCCTTTCTGGTCTGTGCTGAAGCAGGGCATTCTGGCAGCCAAATGGCTTGACCTTTATTAGTGAGCCTGGTTACCCCCTCTCGGAACCACAGACTTAGAAATCGCCAGCTCATATACAGTAAATAAAATATATTTATATATATACCCTTATACACCATTTTAATAAAAAATATCACAAAATTCTTCTAAGTCCCTCGGGAAGAGTGAAAGACGCGCACGTTCATTTTCAGCGCTCCTAGACCTTCCTATAAGAAGTTAGCCAAAAAGTAGCTTCGAAAAACGCTTAGGTTAAGTTTCAGAGTTGCTTCTAATGTACCAAAGCTGGACTTAGACATAATTTCACTCTCACAACATTATGTCTGGTTGGAGACAGTCCGAACCACAAGTACCGGGTCCATGGTTCTGGGCGTATATTGGGGGGACGGGGACGACTCCCATTAACCCCTGACTATACCGGGGATACGCTTATCATAATGCCTTTCTGGTCTGTGCTGAAGCAGGGCATTCTGGCAGCCAAGTGGCTTGACCTTTATTAGTGAGCCTGGTTACCCCCTCTCGGAACCACAGACTTAGAAATCGCCAGCTCATATACAGTGCATAAAATATATTTATATAATATATTTATATATATACCCTTATACACCATTTTAATAAAAAATATCACAAAATTCTTCTAAGTCCCTCGGGAAGAGTGAAAGACGCGCACGTTCATTTTCAGCGCTCCCAGACCTTCCTATAAGAAGTTAGCCAAAAAGTAGCTTCGAAAAACGCTTAGGTTAAGTTTCAGAGTTGCTTCTAATGTACCAAAGCTGGACTTAGACATAATTTCACTCTCACAACATTATGGCTGGTTGGAGACAGTCCGAACCACAAGTACCGCGTCCATGGTTCTGGGCGTATACTGGGGGGGACGGGGACGACTCCCATTAACCCCTGACTATACCGGGGATACGCTTATCATAATGCCTTTCTGGTCTGTGCTGAAGCAGGGCATTCTGGCAGCCAAGTGGCTTGACCTTTATTAGTGAGCCTGGTTACCCCCTCTCGGAACCACAGACTTAGAAATCGCCAGCTCATATACAGTGCATAAAATATATTTATATAATATATTTATATATATACCCTTATACACCATTTTAATAAAAAATATCACAAAATTCTTCTAAGTCCCTCGGGAAGAGTGAAAGACGCGCACGTTCATTTTCAGCGCTCCCAGACCTTCCTATAAGAAGTTAGCCAAAAAGTAGCTTCGAAAAACGCTTAGGTTAAGTTTCAGAGTTGCTTCTAATGTACCAAAGCTGGACTTAGACATAATTTGACTCTCACAACATTATGGCTGGTTGGAGACAGTCTGAACCACAAGTACCAGGTCGATGGTTCTGGGCGTATACTGGGGGGACGGGGACGACTCCCATTAACCCCTGACTATACCGGGGATACGCTTATCACAATGCCTTTCTGGTCTGTGCTGAAGCAGGGCATTCTGGCAGCCAAATGGCTTGACCTTTATTAGTGAGCCTGGTTACCCCCTCTCGGAACCACAGACTTAGAAATCGCCAGCTCATATACAGTAAATAAAATATATTTATATATATACCCTTATACACCATTTTAATAAAAAATATCACAAAATTCTTCTAAGTCCCTCGGGAAGAGTGAAAGACGCGCACGTTCATTTTCAGCGCTCCCAGACCTTCCTATAAGAAGTTAGCCAAAAAGTAGCTTCGAAAAACGCTTAGGTTAAGTTTCAGAGTTGCTTCTAATGTACCAAAGCTGGACTTAGACATAATTTCACTCTCACAACATTATGGCTGGTTGGAGACAGTCCGAACCACAAGTATCGGGTCCATGGTTCTGGGCGTATACTGGGGGGGACGGGGACGACTCCCATTAACCCCTGACTATACCGGGGATACACTTATCACAATGCCTTTCTGGTCTGTGCTGAAGCAGGGCATTCTGGCAGCCAAGTGGCTTGACCTTTATTAGTGAGCCTGGTTACCCCCTCTCGGAACCACAGACTTAGAAATCGCCAGCTCATATACAGTGCATAAAATATATTTATATATATACCCTTATACACCATTTTAATAAAAAATATCACAAAATTCTTCTAAGTCCCTCGGGACGAGTGAAAGACGCGCACGTTCATTTTCAGAGCTCCTAGACCTTCCTATAAGAAGTTAGCCAAAAAGTAGCTTCGAAAAACGCTTAGGTTAAGTTTCAGAGTTGCTTCTAATGTACCAAAGCTGGACTTAGACATAATTTCACTCTCACAACATTATGGCTGGTTGGAGACAGTCTGAACCACAAGTACCGGGTCGATGGTTCTGGGCGTATACTGGGGGGACGGGGACGACTCTCATTAACCCCTGACTATACCGGGGATACGCTTATCACAATGCCTTTCTGGTCTGTGCTGAAGCAGGGCATTCTGGCAGCCAAGTGGCTTGACCTTTATTAGTGAGCCTGGTTACCCCCTCTCGGAACCAAAGACTTAGAAATCGCCAGCTCATATACAGTGCATAAAATATATTTATAAAATATATTTATATATATACCCTTATACACCATTTTAATAAAAAATATCACAAAATTCTTCTAAGTCCCTCGGGAAGAGTGAAAGACGCGCACGTTCATTTTCAGAGCTCCTAGACCTTCCTATAAGAAGTTAGCCAAAAAGTAGCTTCGAAAAACGCTTAGGTTAAGTTTCAGAGTTGCTTCTAATGTACCAAAGCTGGACTTAGACATAATTTCACTCTCACAACATTATGGCTGGTTGGAGACAGTCCGAACCACAAGTACCGGGTCCATGGTTCTGGGCGTATACTGGGGGGACGGGGACGACTCCCATTAACCCCTGACTATACCGGGGATACGCTTATCATAATGCCTTTCTGGTCTGTGCTGAAGCAGGGCATTCTGGCAGCCAAGTGGCTTGACCTTTATTAGTGAGCCTGGTTACCCCCTCTCGGAACCAAAGACTTAGAAATCGCCAGCTCATATACAGTGCATAAAATATATTTATATAATATATTTATATATATACCCTTATACACCATTTTAATAAAAAATATCACAAAATTCTTCTAAGTCCCTCGGGAAGAGTGAAAGACGCGCACGTTCATTTTCAGCGCTCCCAGACCTTCCTATAAGAAGTTAGCCAAAAAGTAGCTTCGAAAAACGCTTAGGTTAAGTTTCAGAGTTGCTTCTAATGTACCAAAGCTGGACTTAGACATAATTTCACTCTCACAACATTATGGCTGGTTGGAGACAGTCCGAACCACAAGTACCGCGTCCATGGTTCTGGGCGTATACTGGGGGGGACGGGGACGACTCCCATTAACCCCTGACTATACCGGGGATACGCTTATCACAATGCCTTTCTGGTCTGTGCTGAAGCAGGGCATTCTGGCAGCCAAGTGGCTTGACCTTTATAAGTGAGCCTGGTTACCCCCTCTCGGAACCACAGACTTAGAAATTGCCAGCTCATATACAGTGCATAAAATATATTTATATATATACCCTTATACACCATTTTAATAAAAAATATCACAAAATTCTTCTAAGTCCATCGGGAAGAGTGAAAGACGCGCACGTTCATTTTCAGAGCTCCTAGACCTTCCTATAAGAAGTTAGCCAAAAAGTAGCTTCGAAAAACGCTTAGGTTAAGTTTCAGAGTTGCTTCTAATGTACCAAAGCTGGACTTAGACATAATTTCACTCTCACAACATTATGGCTGGTTGGAGACAGTCCGAACCACAAGTACCGGGTCCATGGTTCTGGGCGTATACTGGGGGGACGGGGACGACTCCCATTAACCCCTGACTATACCGGGGATACGCTTATCATAATGCCTTTCTGGTCTGTGCTGAAGCAGGGCATTCTGGCAGCCAAGTGGCTTGACCTTTATTAGTGAGCCTGGTTACCCCCTCTCGGAACCAAAGACTTAGAAATCGCCAGCTCATATACAGTGCATAAAATATATTTATATAATATATTTATATATATACCCTTATACACCATTTTAATAAAAAATATCACAAAATTCTTCTAAGTCCCTCGGGAAGAGTGAAAGACGCGCACGTTCATTTTCAGAGCTCCTAGACCTTCCTATAAGAAGTTAGCCAAAAAGTAGCTTCGAAAAACGCTTAGGTTAAGTTTCAGAGTTGCTTCTAATGTTCCAAAGCTGGACTTAGACATAATTTGACTCTCACAACATTATGGCTGGTTGGAGACAGTCTGAACCACAAGTACCAGGTCGATGGTTCTGGGCGTATACTGGGGGGACGGGGACGACTCCCATTAACCCCTGACTATACCGGGGATACGCTTATCACAATGCCTTTCTGGTCTGTGCTGAAGCAGGGCATTCTGGCAGCCAAATGGCTTGCCCTTTATTAGTGAGCCTGGTTACCCCCTCTCGGAACCACAGACTTAGAAATCGCCAGCTCATATACAGTAAATAAAATATATTTATATATATACCCTTATACACCATTTTAATAAAAAATATCACAAAATTCTTCTAAGTCCCTCGGGAAGAGTGAAAGACGCGCACGTTCATTTTCAGCGCTCCTAGACCTTCCTATAAGAAGTTAGCCAAAAAGTAGCTTCGAAAAACGCTTAGGTTAAGTTTCAGAGTTGCTTCTAATGTACCAAAGCTGGACTTAGACATAATTTCACTCTCACAACATTATGTCTGGTTGGAGACAGTCCGAACCACAAGTACCGGGTCCATGGTTCTGGGCGTATATTGGGGGGACGGGGACGACTCCCATTAACCCCTGACTATACCGGGGATACGCTTATCATAATGCCTTTCTGGTCTGTGCTGAAGCAGGGCATTCTGGCAGCCAAGTGGCTTGACCTTTATTAGTGAGCCTGGTTACCCCCTCTCGGAACCACAGACTTAGAAATCGCCAGCTCATATACAGTGCATAAAATATATTTATATAATATATTTATATATATACCCTTATACACCATTTTAATAAAAAATATCACAAAATTCTTCTAAGTCCCTCGGGAAGAGTGAAAGACGCGCACGTTCATTTTCAGCGCTCCCAGACCTTCCTATAAGAAGTTAGCCAAAAAGTAGCTTCGAAAAACGCTTAGGTTAAGTTTCAGAGTTGCTTCTAATGTACCAAAGCTGGACTTAGACATAATTTCACTCTCACAACATTATGGCTGGTTGGAGACAGTCCGAACCACAAGTACCGCGTCCATGGTTCTGGGCGTATACTGGGGGGGACGGGGACGACTCCCATTAACCCCTGACTATACCGGGGATACGCTTATCACAATGCCTTTCTGGTCTGTGCTGAAGCAGGGCATTCTGGCAGCCAAGTGGCTTGACCTTTATAAGTGAGCCTGGTTACCCCCTCTCGGAACCACAGACTTAGAAATTGCCAGCTCATATACAGTGCATAAAATATATTTATATATATACCCTTATACACCATTTTAATAAAAAATATCACAAAATTCTTCTAAGTCCCTCGGGAAGAGTGAAAGACGCGCACGTTCATTTTCAGAGCTCCTAGACCTTCCTATAAGAAGTTAGCCAAAAAGTAGCTTCGAAAAACGCTTAGGTTAAGTTTCAGAGTTGCTTCTAATGTACCAAAGCTGGACTTAGACATAATTTCACTCTCACAACATTATGGCTGGTTGGAGACAGTCCGAACCACAAGTACCGGGTCCATGGTTCTGGGCGTATACTGGGGGGACGGGGACGACTCCCATTAACCCCTGACTATACCGGGGATACGCTTATCATAATGCCTTTCTGGTCTGTGCTGAAGCAGGGCATTCTGGCAGCCAAGTGGCTTGACCTTTATTAGTGAGCCTGGTTACCCCCTCTCGGAACCACAGACTTAGAAATCGCCAGCTCATATACAGTGCATAAAATATATTTATATAATATATTTATATATATACCCTTATACACCATTTTAATAAAAAATATCACAAAATTCTTCTAAGTCCCTCGGGAAGAGTGAAAGACGCGCACGTTCATTTTCAGCGCTCCCAGACCTTCCTATAAGAAGTTAGCCAAACAGTAGCTTCGAAAAACGCTTAGGTTAAGTTTCAGAGTTGCTTCTAATGTACCAAAGCTGGACTTAGACATAATTTCACTCTCACAACATTATGGCTGGTTGGAGACAGTCCGAAGCACAAGTACCGGGTCCATGGTTCTGGCCGTATACTGGGGGGACGGGGGCGACTCCCATTAACCCCTGACTATACCGGGGATACGCTTATCACAATGCCTTTCTGGTCTGTGCTGAAGCAGGGCATTCTGGCAGCCAAGTGGCTTGACCTTTATTAGTGAGCCTGGTTACCCCCTCTCGGAACCACAGACTTAGAAATCGCCAGCTCATATACAGTGCATAAAATATATTTATATATATACCCTTATACACCATTTTAATAAAAAATATCACAAAATTCATCTAAGTCCCTCGGGACGAGTGAAAGACGCGCACGTTCATTTTCAGAGCTCCTAGACCTTCCTATAAGAAGTTAGCCAAAAAGTAGCTTCGAAAAACGCTTAGGTTAAGTTTCAGAGTTGCTTCTAATGTTCCAAAGCTGGACTTAGACATAATTTGACTCTCACAACATTATGGCTGGTTGGAGACAGTCTGAACCACAAGTACCAGGTCGATGGTTCTGGGCGTATACTGGGGGGACGGGGACGACTCCCATTAACCCCTGACTATACCGGGGATACGCTTATCACAATGCCTTTCTGGTCTGTGCTGAAGCAGGGCATTCTGGCAGCCAAATGGCTTGACCTTTATTAGTGAGCCTGGTTACCCCCTCTCGGAACCACAGACTTAGAAATCGCCAGCTCATATACAGTAAATAAAATATATTTATATATATACCCTTATACACCATTTTAATAAAAAATATCACAAAATTCTTCTAAGTCCCTCGGGAAGAGTGAAAGACGCGCACGTTCATTTTCAGCGCTCCTAGACCTTCCTATAAGAAGTTAGCCAAAAAGTAGCTTCGAAAAACGCTTAGGTTAAGTTTCAGAGTTGCTTCTAATGTACCAAAGCTGGACTTAGACATAATTTCACTCTCACAACATTATGTCTGGTTGGAGACAGTCCGAACCACAAGTACCGGGTCCATGGTTCTGGGCGTATACTGGGGGGACGGGGACGACTCCCATTAACCCCTGACTATACCGGGGATACGCTTATCATAATGCCTTTCTGGTCTGTGCTGAAGCAGGGCATTCTGGCAGCCAAGTGGCTTGACCTTTATTAGTGAGCCTGGTTACCCCCTCTCGGAACCACAGACTTAGAAATCGCCAGCTCATATACAGTGCATAAAATATATTTATATAATATATTTATATATATACCCTTATACACCATTTTAATAAAAAATATCACAAAATTCTTCTAAGTCCCTCGGGAAGAGTGAAAGACGCGCACGTTCATTTTCAGCGCTCCCAGACCTTCCTATAAGAAGTTAGCCAAAAAGTAGCTTCGAAAAACGCTTAGGTTAAGTTTCAGAGTTGCTTCTAATGTACCAAAGCTGGACTTAGACATAATTTCACTCTCACAACATTATGGCTGGTTGGAGACAGTCCGAACCACAAGTACCGGGTCCATGGTTCTGGGCGTATACTGGGGGGACGGGGACGACTCCCATTAACCCCTGACTATACCGGGGATACGCTTATCATAATGCCTTTCTGGTCTGTGCTGAAGCAGGGCATTCTGGCAGCCAAGTGGCTTGACCTTTATTAGTGAGCCTGGTTACCCCCTCTCGGAACCACAGACTTAGAAATCGCCAGCTCATATACAGTGCATAAAATATATTTATATAATATATTTATATATATACCCTTATACACCATTTTAATAAAAAATATCACAAAATTCTTCTAAGTCCCTCGGGAAGAGTGAAAGACGCGCACGTTCATTTTCAGCGCTCCCAGACCTTCCTATAAGAAGTTAGCCAAACAGTAGCTTCGAAAAACGCTTAGGTTAAGTTTCAGAGTTGCTTCTAATGTACCAAAGCTGGACTTAGACATAATTTCACTCTCACAACATTATGGCTGGTTGGAGACAGTCCGAAGCACAAGTACCGGGTCCATGGTTCTGGCCGTATACTGGGGGGACGGGGGCGACTCCCATTAACCCCTGACTATACCGGGGATACGCTTATCACAATGCCTTTCTGGTCTGTGCTGAAGCAGGGCATTCTGGCAGCCAAGTGGCTTGACCTTTATTAGTGAGCCTGGTTACCCCCTCTCGGAACCACAGACTTAGAAATCGCCAGCTCATATACAGTGCATAAAATATATTTATATATATACCCTTATACACCATTTTAATAAAAAATATCACAAAATTCATCTAAGTCCCTCGGGACGAGTGAAAGACGCGCACGTTCATTTTCAGAGCTCCTAGACCTTCCTATAAGAAGTTAGCCAAAAAGTAGCTTCGAAAAACGCTTAGGTTAAGTTTCAGAGTTGCTTCTAATGTTCCAAAGCTGGACTTAGACATAATTTGACTCTCACAACATTATGGCTGGTTGGAGACAGTCTGAACCACAAGTACCAGGTCGATGGTTCTGGGCGTATACTGGGGGGACGGGGACGACTCCCATTAACCCCTGACTATACCGGGGATACGCTTATCACAATGCCTTTCTGGTCTGTGCTGAAGCAGGGCATTCTGGCAGCCAAATGGCTTGACCTTTATTAGTGAGCCTGGTTACCCCCTCTCGGAACCACAGACTTAGAAATCGCCAGCTCATATACAGTAAATAAAATATATTTATATATATACCCTTATACACCATTTTAATAAAAAATATCACAAAATTCTTCTAAGTCCCTCGGGAAGAGTGAAAGACGCGCACGTTCATTTTCAGCGCTCCTAGACCTTCCTATAAGAAGTTAGCCAAAAAGTAGCTTCGAAAAACGCTTAGGTTAAGTTTCAGAGTTGCTTCTAATGTACCAAAGCTGGACTTAGACATAATTTCACTCTCACAACATTATGTCTGGTTGGAGACAGTCCGAACCACAAGTACCGGGTCCATGGTTCTGGGCGTATACTGGGGGGACGGGGACGACTCCCATTAACCCCTGACTATACCGGGGATACGCTTATCATAATGCCTTTCTGGTCTGTGCTGAAGCAGGGCATTCTGGCAGCCAAGTGGCTTGACCTTTATTAGTGAGCCTGGTTACCCCCTCTCGGAACCACAGACTTAGAAATCGCCAGCTCATATACAGTGCATAAAATATATTTATATAATATATTTATATATATACCCTTATACACCATTTTAATAAAAAATATCACAAAATTCTTCTAAGTCCCTCGGGAAGAGTGAAAGACGCGCACGTTCATTTTCAGCGCTCCCAGACCTTCCTATAAGAAGTTAGCCAAAAAGTAGCTTCGAAAAACGCTTAGGTTAAGTTTCAGAGTTGCTTCTAATGTACCAAAGCTGGACTTAGACATAATTTCACTCTCACAACATTATGGCTGGTTGGAGACAGTCCGAACCACAAGTACCGCGTCCATGGTTCTGGGCGTATACTGGGGGGGACGGGGACGACTCCCATTAACCCCTGACTATACCGGGGATACGCTTATCACAATGCCTTTCTGGTCTGTGCTGAAGCAGGGCATTCTGGCAGCCAAGTGGCTTGACCTTTATAAGTGAGCCTGGTTACCCCCTCTCGGAACCACAGACTTAGAAATTGCCAGCTCATATACAGTGCATAAAATATATTTATATATATACCCTTATACACCATTTTAATAAAAAATATCACAAAATTCTTCTAAGTCCCTCGGGAAGAGTGAAAGACGCGCACGTTCATTTTCAGAGCTCCTAGACCTTCCTATAAGAAGTTAGCCAAAAAGTAGCTTCGAAAAACGCTTAGGTTAAGTTTCAGAGTTGCTTCTAATGTACCAAAGCTGGACTTAGACATAATTTCACTCTCACAACATTATGGCTGGTTGGAGACAGTCCGAACCACAAGTACCGGGTCCATGGTTCTGGGCGTATACTGGGGGGACGGGGACGACTCCCATTAACCCCTGACTATACCGGGGATACGCTTATCATAATGCCTTTCTGGTCTGTGCTGAAGCAGGGCATTCTGGCAGCCAAGTGGCTTGACCTTTATTAGTGAGCCTGGTTACCCCCTCTCGGAACCACAGACTTAGAAATCGCCAGCTCATATACAGTGCATAAAATATATTTATATAATATATTTATATATATACCCTTATACACCATTTTAATAAAAAATATCACAAAATTCTTCTAAGTCCCTCGGGAAGAGTGAAAGACGCGCACGTTCATTTTCAGCGCTCCCAGACCTTCCTATAAGAAGTTAGCCAAAAAGTAGCTTCGAAAAACGCTTAGGTTAAGTTTCAGAGTTGCTTCTAATGTACCAAAGCTGGACTTAGACATAATTTCACTCTCACAACATTATGGCTGGTTGGAGACAGTCCGAACCACAAGTACCGCGTCCATGGTTCTGGGCGTATACTGGGGGGGACGGGGACGACTCCCATTAACCCCTGACTATACCGGGGATACGCTTATCACAATGCCTTTCTGGTCTGTGCTGAAGCAGGGCATTCTGGCAGCCAAGTGGCTTGACCTTTATAAGTGAGCCTGGTTACCCCCTCTCGGAACCACAGACTTAGAAATTGCCAGCTCATATACAGTGCATAAAATATATTTATATATATACCCTTATACACCATTTTAATAAAAAATATCACAAAATTCTTCTAAGTCCCTCGGGAAGAGTGAAAGACGCGCACGTTCATTTTCAGAGCTCCTAGACCTTCCTATAAGAAGTTAGCCAAAAAGTAGCTTCGAAAAACGCTTAGGTTAAGTTTCAGAGTTGCTTCTAATGTACCAAAGCTGGACTTAGACATAATTTCACTCTCACAACATTATGGCTGGTTGGAGACAGTCCGAACCACAAGTACCGGGTCCATGGTTCTGGGCGTATACTGGGGGGACGGGGACGACTCCCATTAACCCCTGACTATACCGGGGATACGCTTATCATAATGCCTTTCTGGTCTGTGCTGAAGCAGGGCATTCTGGCAGCCAAGTGACTTGACCTTTATTAGTGAGCCTAGTTACCCCCTCTCGGAACCACAGACTTAGAAATCGCCAGCTCATATACAGTGCATAAAATATATTTATATATATACCCTTATACACCATTTTAATAAAAAATATCACAAAATTCTTCGAAGTCCCTCGGGAAGAGTGAAAGACGCGCACGTTCATTTTCAGAGCTTCTAGACCTTCCTATAAGAAGTTAGCCAAAAAGTAGCTTCGAAAAACGCTTAGGTTAAGTTTCAGAGTTGCTTCTAATGTACCAAAGCTGGACTTAGACATAATTTCACTCTCACAACATTATGGCTGGTTGGAGACAGTCCGAAGCACAAGTACCGGGTCCATGGTTCTGGGCGTATACTGGGGGGGACGGGGACTACTCCCATTAACCCCTGACTATACCGGGGATACGCTTATCACAATGCCTTTCTGGTCTGTGCTGAAGCAGGGCATTCTGGCAGCCAAGTGGCTTGACCTTTATTAGTGAGCCTGGTTACCCCCTCTCGGAACCACAGACTTAGAAATCGCAAGCTCATATACAGTGCATAAAATATATTTATATATATACCCTTATACACCATTTTAATAAAAAATATCACAAAATTCTTCTATAGTAAGTCCCTCGGGAAGAGTGAAAGACGCGCACGTTCATTTTCAGCGCTCCTAGACCTTCCTATAAGAAGTTAGACAAAAAGTAGCTTCGAAAAACGCTTAGGTTAAGTTTCAGAGTTGCTTCTAATGTACCAAAGCTGGACTTAGACATAATTTCACTCTCACAACATTATGGCTGGTTGGAGACAGTCCGAAGCACAAGTACCGGGTCCATGTTTCTGGCCGTATACTGGGGGGACGGGGGCGACTCCCATTAACCCCTGACTATACCGGGGATACGCTTATCACAATGCCTTTCTGGTCTGTGCTGAAGCAGGGCATTCTGGCAGCCAAGTGGCTTGACCTTTGTTAGTGAGCCTGGTTACCCCCTCTCGGAACCACAGACTTAGAAATCGCCAGCTCATATACAGTGCATAAAATATATTTATATATATACCCTTATACACCATTTTAATAAAAAATATCACAAAATTCTTCTAAGTCCCTCGGGAAGAGTGAAAGACGCGCACGTTCATTTTCAGCGCTCCTAGACCTTCCTATAAGAAGTTAGCCAAAAAGTAGCTTCGAAAAACGCTTAGGTTAAGTTTCAGAGTTGCTTCTAATGTACCAAAGCTGGACTTAGACATAATTTCACTCTCACAACATTATGGCTGGTTGGAGAAAGTCCGAACCACAAGTACTGGGTCGATGGTTCTGGGCGTATACTGGGGGGACGGGGACGACTCCCATTAACCCCTGACTATACCGGGGATACGCTTATCACAATGCCTTTCTGGTCTGTGCTGAAGCAGGGCATTCTGGCAGCCAAGTGGCTTGACCTTTATTAGTGAGCCTGGTTACCCCCTCTCGGAACCACAGACTTAGAAATCGCCAGCTCATATACAGTGCATAAAATATATTTATATATATACCCTTATACACCATTTTAATAAAAAATATCACAAAATTCTTCTAAGTCCCTCGGGAAGAGTGAAAGACGCGCACGTTCATTTTCAGAGCTTCTAGACCTTCCTATAAGAAGTTAGCCAAAAAGTAGCTTCGAAAAACGCTTAGGTTAAGTTTCAGAGTTGCTTCTAATGTACCAAAGCTGGACTTAGACATAATTTCACTCTCACAACATTATGGCTGGTTGGAGACAGTCTGAACCACAAGTACCGGGTCGATGGTTCTGGGCGTATACTGGGGGGACGGGGACGACTCCCATTAACCCCTGACTATACCGGGGATACGCTTATCACAATGCCTTTCTGGTCTGTGCTGAAGCAGGGCATTCTGCCAGCCAAGTGGCTTGACCTTTATTAGTGAGCCTGGTTACCCCCTCTCGGAACCACAGACTTAGAAATCGCCAGCTCATATACAGTGCATAAAATATATTTATATATATACCCTTATACACCATTTTAATAAAAAATATCACAAAATTCTTCTAAGTCCCTCGGGAAGAGTGAAAGACGCGCACGTTCATTTTCAGAGCTTCTAGACCTTCCTATAAGAAGTTAGCCAAAAAGTAGCTTCGAAAAACGCTTAGGTTAAGTTTCAGAGTTGCTTCTAATGTACCAAAGCTGGACTTAGACATAATTTCACTCTCACAACATTATGGCTGGTTGGAGACAGTCTGAACCACAAGTACCGGGTCGATGGTTCTGGGCGTATACTGGGGGGACGGGGACGACTCCCATTAACCCCTGACTATACCGGGGATACGCTTATCACAATGCCTTTCTGGTCTGTGCTGAAGCAGGGCATTCTGGCAGCCAAGTGGCTTGACCTTTATTAGTGAGCCTGGTTACCCCCTCTCGGAACCACAGACTTAGAAATCGCCAGCTCATATACAGTGCATAAAATATATTTATATATATACCCTTATACACCATTTTAATAAAAAATATCACAAAATTCTTCAAAGTCCCTCGGGAAGAGTGAAAGACGCGCACGTTCATTTTCAGAGCTTCTAGACCTTCCTATAAGAAGTTAGCCAAAAAGTAGCTTCGAAAAACGCTTAGGTTAAGTTTCAGAGTTGCTTCTAATGTACCAAAGCTGGACTTAGACATAATTTCACTCTCACAACATTATGGCTGGTTGGAGACAGTCTGAACCACAAGTACCGGGTCGATGGTTCTGGGCGTATACTGGGGGGACGGGGACGACTCCCATTAACCCCTGACTATACAGGGGATACGCTTATCACAATGCCTTTCTGGTCTGTGCTGAAGCAGGGCATTCTGGAAACCAAGTGGCTTGACCTTTATTAGTGAGCCTGGTTACCCCCTCTCGGAACCACAGACTTAGAAATCGCCAGCTCATATACAGTGCATAAAATATATTTATATATATACCCTTATACACCATTTTAATAAAAAATATCACAAAATTCTTCTAAGTCCCTCGGGAAGAGTGAAAGACGCGCACGTTCATTTTCAGAGCTTCTAGACCTTCCTATAAGAAGTTAGCCAAAAAGTAGCTTCGAAAAACGCTTAGGTTAAGTTTCAGAGTTGCTTCTAATGTACCAAAGCTGGACTTAGACATAATTTCACTCTCACAACATTATGGCTGGTTGGAGACAGTCTGAACCACAAGTACCGGGTCGATGGTTCTGGGCGTATACTGGGGGGACGGGGACGACTCCCATTAACCCCTGACTATACCGGGGATACGCTTATCACAATGCCTTTCTGGTCTGTGCTGAAGCAGGGCATTCTGGCAGCCAAGTGGCTTGACCTTTATTAGTGAGCCTGGTTACCCCCTCTCGGAACCACAGACTTAGAAATCGCCAGCTCATATACAGTGCATAAAATATATTTATATATATACCCTTATACACCATTTTAATAAAAAATATCACAAAATTCTTCAAAGTCCCTCGGGAAGAGTGAAAGACGCGCACGTTCATTTTCAGCGCTCCTAGACCTTCCTATAAGAAGTTAGCCAAAAAGTAAGTAGCTTCGAAAAACGCTTAGGTTAAGTTTCAGAGTTGCTTCTAATGTACCAAAGCTGGACTTAGACATAATTTCACTCTCACAACATTATGGCTGGTTGGAGACAGTCCGAAGCACAAGTACCGGGTCCATGGTTCTGGCCGTATACTAGGGGGACGGGGGCGACTCCCATTAACCCCTGACTATACCGGGGATACGCTTATCACAATGCCTTTCTGGTCTGTGCTGAAGCAGGGCATTCTGGAAACCAAGTGGCTTGACCTTTATTAGTGAGCCTGGTTACCCCCTCTCGGAACCACAGACTTAGAAATCGCCAGCTCATATAAAGTGCATAAAATATATTTCTATATATACCCTTATACACCATTTTAATAAAAAATATCACAAAATTCTTCTAAGTCCCTCGGGAAGAGTGAAAGACGCGCACGTTCATTTTCAGCGCTCCTAGACCTTCCTATAAGAAGTTAGCCAAAAAGTAGCTTCGAAAAACGCTTAGGTTAAGTTTCAGAGTTGCTTCTAATGTACCAAAGCTGGACTTAGACATAATTTCACTCTCACAACATTATGGCTGGTTGGAGACAGTCTGAACCACAAGTACCGGGTCGATGGTTCTGGGCGTATACTGGGGGGACGGGGACGACTCTCATTAACCCCTGACTATACCGGGGATACGCTTATCACAATGCCTTTCTGGTCTGTGCTGAAGCAGGGCATTCTGGCAGCCAAGTGGCTTGACCTTTATTAGTGAGCCTGGTTACCCCCTCTCGGAACCACAGACTTAGAAATCGCCAGCTCATATACAGTGCATAAAATATATTTATATAATATATTTATATATATACCCTTATACACCATTTTAATAAAAAATATCACAAAATTCTTCTAAGTCCCTCGGGAAGAGTGAAAGACGCGCACGTTCATTTTCAGAGCTCCTAGACCTTCCTATAAGAAGTTAGCCAAAAAGTAGCTTCGAAAAACGCTTAGGTTAAGTTTCAGAGTTGCTTCTAATGTTCCAAAGCTGGACTTAGACATAATTTCACTCTCACAACATTATGGCTGGTTGGAGACAGTCCGAACCACAAGTACCGGGTCCATGGTTCTGGGCGTATACTGGGGGGGACGGGGACGACTCCCATTAACCCCTGACTATACCGGGGATACGCTTATCACAATGCCTTTCTGGTCTGTGCTGAAGCAGGGCATTCTGGAAACCAAGTGGCTTGACCTTTATTAGTGAGCCTGGTTACCCCCTCTCGGAACCACAGACTTAGAAATCGCCAGCTCATATACAGTGCATAAAATATATTTATATATATACCCTTATACACCATTTTAATAAAAAATATCACAAAATTCTTCTAAGTCCCTCGGGAAGAGTGAAAGACGCGCACGTTCATTTTCAGAGCTTCTAGACCTTCCTATAAGAAGTTAGCCAAAAAGTAGCTTCGAAAAACGCTTAGGTTAAGTTTCAGAGTTGCTTCTAATGTACCAAAGCTGGACTTAGACATAATTTCACTCTCACAACATTATGGCTGGTTGGAGACAGTCTGAACCACAAGTACCGGGTCGATGGTTCTGGGCGTATACTGGGGGGACGGGGACGACTCCCATTAACCCCTGACTATACCGGGGATACGCTTATCACAATGCCTTTCTGGTCTGTGCTGAAGCAGGGCATTCTGGCAGCCAAGTGGCTTGACCTTTATTAGTGAGCCTGGTTACCCCCTCTCGGAACCACAGACTTAGAAATCGCCAGCTCATATACAGTGCATAAAATATATTTATATATATACCCTTATACACCATTTTAATAAAAAATATCACAAAATTCTTCTAAGTCCCTCGGGAAGAGTGAAAAACGCGCACGTTCATTTTCAAAGCTCCTAGACCTTCCTATAAGAAGTTAGCCAAAAAGTAGCTTCGAAAAACGCTTAGGTTAAGTTTCAGAGTTGCTTCTAATGTACCAAAGCTGGACTTAGACATAATTTCACTCTCACAACATTATGGCTGGTTGGAGACAGTCTGAACCACAAGTACCGGGTCGATGGTTATGGGCGTATACTGGGGGGACGGGGACGACTCCCATTAACCCCTGACTATACAGGGGATACGCTTATCACAATGCCTTTCTGGTCTGTGCTGAAGCAGGGCATTCTGGAAACCAAGTGGCTTGACCTTTATTAGTGAGCCTGGTTACCCCCTCTCGGAACCACAGACTTAGAAATCGCCAGCTCATATACAGTGCATAAAATATATTTATATAATATATTTATATATATACCCTTATACACCATTTTAATAAAAAATATCACAAAATTCTTCTAAGTCCCTCGGGAAGAGTGAAAGACGCGCACGTTCATTTTCAGCGCTCCTAGACCTTCCTATAAGAAGTTAGCCAAAAAGTAAGTAGCTTCGAAAAACGCTTAGGTTAAGTTTCAGAGTTGCTTCTAATGTACCAAAGCTGGACTTAGACATAATTTCACTCTCACAACATTATGGCTGGTTGGAGACAGTCCGAAGCACAAGTACCGGGTCCATGGTTCTGGCCGTATACTAGGGGGACGGGGGCGTCTCCCATTAACCCCTGACTATACCGGGGATACGCTTATCACAATGCCTTTCTGGTCTGTGCTGAAGCAGGGCATTCTGGAAACCAAGTGGCTTGACCTTTATTAGTGAGCCTGGTTACCCCCTCTCGGAACCACAGACTTAGAAATCGCCAGCTCATATAAAGTGCATAAAATATATTTCTATATATACCCTTATACACCATTTTAATAAAAAATATCACAAAATTCTTCTAAGTCCCTCGGGAAGAGTGAAAGACGCGCACGTTCATTTTCAGCGCTCCTAGACCTTCCTATAAGAAGTTAGCCAAAAAGTAGCTTCGAAAAACGCTTAGGTTAAGTTTCAGAGTTGCTTCTAATGTACCAAAGCTGGACTTAGACATAATTTCACTCTCACAACATTATGGCTGGTTGGAGACAGTCTGAACCACAAGTACCGGGTCGATGGTTCTGGGCGTATACTGGGGGGACGGGGACGACTCTCATTAACCCCTGACTATACCGGGGATACGCTTATCACAATGCCTTTCTGGTCTGTGCTGAAGCAGGGCATTCTGGCAGCCAAGTGGCTTGACCTTTATTAGTGAGCCTGGTTATCCCCTCTCGGAACCACAGACTTAGAAATCGCCAGCTCATATACAGTGCATAAAATATATTTATATAATATATTTATATATATACCCTTATACACCATTTTAATAAAAAATATCACAAAATTCTTCTAAGTCCCTCGGGAAGAGTGAAAGACGCGCACGTTCATTTTCAGAGCTCCTAGACCTTCCTATAAGAAGTTAGCCAAAAAGTAGCTTCGAAAAACGCTTAGGTTAAGTTTCAGAGTTGCTTCTAATGTTCCAAAGCTGGACTTAGACATAATTTGACTCTCACAACATTATGGCTGGTTGGAGACAGTTTGAACCACAAGTACCAGGTCGATGGTTCTGGGCGTATACTGGGGGGACGGGGACGACTCCCATTAACCCCTGACTATACCGGGGATACGCTTATCACAATGCCTTTCTGGTCTGTGCTGAAACAGGGCATTCTGGCAGCCAAATGGCTTGACCTTTATTAGTGAGCCTGGTTACCCCCTCTCGGAACCACAGACTTAGAAATCGCCAGCTCATATACAGTAAATAAAATATATTTATATATATACCCTTATACACCATTTTAATAAAAAATATCACAAAATTCTTCTAAGTCCCTCGGGAAGAGTGAAAGACGCGCACGTTCATTTTCAGCGCTCCTAGACCTTCCTATAAGAAGTTAGCCAAAAAGTAGCTTCGAAAAACGCTTAGGTTAAGTTTCAGAGTTGCTTCTAATGTACCAAAGCTGGACTTAGACATAATTTCACTCTCACAACATTATGTCTGGTTGGAGACAGTCCGAACCACAAGTACCGGGTCCATGGTTCTGGGCGTATACTGGGGGGACGGGGACGACTCCCATTAACCCCTGACTATACCGGGGATACGCTTATCATAATGCCTTTCTGGTCTGTGCTGAAGCAGGGCATTCTGGCAGCCAAGTGGCTTGACCTTTATTAGTGAGCCAGGTTACCCCCTCTCGGAACCACAGACTTAGAAATCGCCAGCTCATATACAGTGCATAAAATATATTTATATAATATATTTATATATATACCCTTATACACCATTTTAATAAAAAATATCACAAAATTCTTCTAAGTCCCTCGGGAAGAGTGAAAGACGCGCACGTTCATTTTCAGCGCTCTCAGACCTTCCTATAAGAAGTTAGCCAAAAAGTAGCTTCGAAAAACGCTTAGGTTAAGTTTCAGAGTTGCTTCTAATGTACCAAAGCTGGACTTAGACATAATTTGACTCTCACAACATTATGGCTGGTTGGAGACAGTCTAAACCACAAGTACCAGGTCGATGGTTCTGGGCGTATACTGGGGGGACGGGGACGACTCCCATTAACCCCTGACTATACCGGGGATACGCTTATCACAATGCCTTTCTGGTCTGTGCTGAAACAGGGCATTCTGGCAGCCAAATGGCTTGACCTTTATTAGTGAGCCTGGTTACCCCCTCTCGGAACCACAGACTTAGAAATCGCCAGCTCATATACAGTAAATAAAATATATTTATATATATACCCTTATACACCATTTTAATAAAAAATATCACAAAATTCTTCTAAGTCCCTCGGGAAGAGTGAAAGACGCGCACGTTCATTTTCAGCGCTCCTAGACCTTCCTATAAGAAGTTAGCCAAAAAGTAGCTTCGAAAAACGCTTAGGTTAAGTTTCAGAGTTGCTTCTAATGTACCAAAGCTGGACTTAGACATAATTTCACTCTCACAACATTATGTCTGGTTGGAGACAGTCCGAACCACAAGTACCGGGTCCATGGTTCTGGGCGTATACTGGGGGGACGGGGACGACTCCCATTAACCCCTGACTATACTGGGGATACGCTTATCATAATGCCTTTCTGGTCTGTGCTGAAGCAGGGCATTCTGGCAGCCAAGTGGCTTGACCTTTATTAGTGAGCCTGGTTACCCCCTCTCGGAACCACAGACTTAGAAATCGCCAGCTCATATACAGTGCATAAAATATATTTATATAATATATTTATATATATACCCTTATACACCATTTTAATAAAAAATATCACAAAATTCTTCTAAGTCCCTCGGGAAGAGTGAAAGACGCGCACGTTCATTTTCAGCGCTCCTAGACCTTCCTATAAGAAGTTAGCCAAAAAGTAGCTTCGAAAAACGCTTAGGTTAAGTTTCAGAGTTGCTTCTAATGTACCAAAGCTGGACTTAGACATAATTTCACTCTCACAACATTATGTCTGGTTGGAGACAGTCCGAACCACAAGTACCGGGTCCATGGTTCTGGGCGTATACTGGGGGGACGGGGACGACTCCCATTAACCCCTGACTATACCGGGGATACGCTTATCATAATGCCTTTCTGGTCTGTGCTGAAGCAGGGCATTCTGGCAGCCAAGTGGCTTGACCTTTATTAGTGAGCCTGGTTACCCCCTCTCGGAACCACAGACTTAGAAATCGCCAGCTCATATACAGTGCATAAAATATATTTATATAATATATTTATATATATACCCTTATACACCATTTTAATAAAAAATATCACAAAATTCTTCTAAGTCCCTCGGGAAGAGTGAAAGACGCGCACGTTCATTTTCAGCGCTCTCAGACCTTCCTATAAGAAGTTAGCCAAAAAGTAGCTTCGAAAAACGCTTAGGTTAAGTTTCAGAGTTTCTTCTAATGTACCAAAGCTGGACTTAGACATAATTTGACTCTCACAACATTATGGCTGGTTGGAGACAGTCTGAACCACAAGTACCAGGTCGATGGTTCTGGGCGTATACTGGGGGGACGGGGACGACTCCCATTAACCCCTGACTATACCGGGGATACGCTTATCACAATGCCTTTCTGGTCTGTGCTGAAACAGGGCATTCTGGCAGCCAAATGGCTTGACCTTTATTAGTGAGCCTGGTTACCCCCTCTCGGAACCACAGACTTAGAAATCGCCAGCTCATATACAGTGCATAAAATATATTTATATATATACCCTTATACACCATTTTAATAAAAAATATCACAAAATTCTTCTAAGTCCCTCGGGAAGAGTGAAAGACGCGCACGTTCATTTTCAGAGCTCCTAGACCTTCCTATAAGAAGTTAGCCAAAAAGTAGCTTCGAAAAACGCTTAGGTTAAGTTTCAGAGTTGCTTCTAATGTACCAAAGCTGGACTTAGACATAATTTCACTCTCACAACATTATGGCTGGTTGGAGACAGTCCGAACCACAAGTACCGGGTCCATGGTTCTGGTCGTATACTGGGGGGACGGGGACGACTCCCATTAACCCCTGACTATACCGGGGATACGCTTATCATAATGCCTTTCTGGTCTGTGCTGAAGCAGGGCATTCTGGCAGCCAAGTGGCTTGACCTTTATTAGTGAGCCTGGTTACCCCCTCTCGGAACCACAGACTTAGAAATCGCCAGCTCATATACAGTGCATAAAATATATTTATATAATATATTTATATATATACCCTTATACACCATTTTAATAAAAAATATCACAAAATTCTTCTAAGTCCCTCGGGAAGAGTGAAAGACGCGCACGTTCATTTTCAGCGCTCCCAGACCTTCCTATAAGAAGTTAGCCAAACAGTAGCTTCGAAAAACGCTTAGGGTAAGTTTCAGAGTTGCTTCTAATGTACCAAAGCTGGACTTAGACATAATTTCACTCTCACAACATTATGGCTGGTTGGAGACAGTCCGAAGCACAAGTACCGGGTCCATGGTTCTGGCCGTATACTGGGGGGACGGGGGCGACTCCCATTTACCCCTGACTATACCGGGGATACGCTTATCACAATGCCTTTCTGGTCTGTGCTGAAGCAGGGCATTCTGGAAACCAAGTGGCTTGACCTTTATTAGTGAGCCTGGTTACCCCCTCTCGGAACCACAGACTTAGAAATCGCCAGCTCATATACAGTGCATAAAATATATTTATATATATACCCTTATACACCATTTTAATAAAAAATATCACAAAATTCTTCTAAGTCCCTCGGGAAGAGCAAAAGACGCGCACGTTCATTTTCAGCGCTCCTAGACCTTCCTATAAGAAGTTAGCCAAAAAGTAGCTTCGAAAAACGCTTAGGTTAAGTTTCAGAGTTGCTTCTAATGTACCAAAGCTGGACTTAGACATAATTTCACTCTCACAACATTATGGCTGGTTGGAGACAGTCCGAACCACAAGTACTGGGTCGATGGTTCTGGGCGTATACTGGGGGGACGGGGACGACTCCCATTAACCCCTGACTATACCGGGGATACGCTTATCACAATGCCTTTCTGGTCTGTGCTGAAGCAGGGCATTCTGGCAGCCAAGTGGCTTGACCTTTATTAGTGAGCCTGGTTACCCCCTCTCGGAACCACAGACTTAGAAATCGCCAGCTCATATACAGTGCATAAAATATATTTATATATATACCCTTATACACCATTTTAATAAAAAATATCACAAAATTCTTCTAAGTCCCTCGGGAAGAGTGAAAGACGCGCACGTTCATTTTCAGAGCTTCTAGACCTTCCTATAAGAAGTTAGCCAAAAAGTAGCTTCGAAAAACGCTTAGGTTAAGTTTCAGAGTTGCTTCTAATGTACCAAAGCTGGACTTAGACATAATTTCACTCTCACAACATTATGGCTGGTTGGAGACAGTCTGAACCACAAGTACCGGGTCGATGGTTCTGGGCGTATACTGGGGGGACGGGGACGACTCCCATTAACCCCTGACTATACCGGGGATACGCTTATCACAATGCCTTTCTGGTCTGTGCTGAAGCAGGGCATTCTGCCAGCCAAGTGGCTTGACCTTTATTAGTGAGCCTGGTTACCCCCTCTCGGAACCACAGACTTAGAAATCGCCAGCTCATATACAGTGCATAAAATATATTTATATATATACCCTTATACACCATTTTAATAAAAAATATCACAAAATTCTTCTAAGTCCCTCGGGAAGAGTGAAAGACGCGCACGTTCATTTTCAGAGCTTCTAGACCTTCCTATAAGAAGTTAGCCAAAAAGTAAGTAGCTTCGAAAAACGCTTAGGTTAAGTTTCAGAGTTGCTTCTAATGTACCAAAGCTGGACTTAGACATAATTTCACTCTCACAACATTATGGCTGGTTGGAGACAGTCCGAACCACAAGTACTGGGTCGATGGTTCTGGGCGTATACTGGGGGGACGGGGACGACTCCCATTAACCCCTGACTATACCGGGGATACGCTTATCACAATGCCTTTCTGGTCTGTGCTGAAGCAGGGCATTCTGCCAGCCAAGTGGCTTGACCTTTATTAGTGAGCCTGGTTACCCCCTCTCGGAACCACAGACTTAGAAATCGCCAGCTCATATACAGTGCATAAAATATATTTATATATATACCCTTATACACCATTTTAATAAAAAATATCACAAAATTCTTCTAAGTCCCTCGGGAAGAGTGAAAGACGCGCACGTTCATTTTCAGAGCTTCTAGACCTTCCTATAAGAAGTTAGCCAAAAAGTAAGTAGCTTCGAAAAACGCTTAGGTTAAGTTTCAGAGTTGCTTCTAATGTACCAAAGCTGGACTTAGACATAATTTCACTCTCACAACATTATGGCTGGTTGGAGACAGTCTGAACCACAAGTACCGGGTCGATGGTTCTGGGCGTATACTGGGGGGACGGGGACGACTCCCATTAACCCCTGACTATACCGGGGATACGCTTATCACAATGCCTTTCTGGTCTGTGCTGAAGCAGGGCATTCTGGCAGCCAAGTGGCTTGACCTTTATTAGTGAGCCTGGTTACCCCCTCTCGGAACCACAGACTTAGAAATCGCCAGCTCATATACAGTGCATAAAATATATTTATATATATACCCTTATACACCATTTTAATAAAAAATATCACAAAATTCTTCAAAGTCCCTCGGGAAGAGTGAAAAACGCGCACGTTCATTTTCAGAGCTCCTAGACCTTCCTATAAGAAGTTAGCCAAAAAGTAGCTTCGAAAAACGCTTAGGTTAAGTTTCAGAGTTGCTTCTAATGTACCAAAGCTGGACTTAGACATAATTTCACTCTCACAACATTATGGCTGGTTGGAGACAGTCTGAACCACAAGTACCGGGTCGATGGTTCTGGGCGTATACTGGGGGGACGGGGACGACTCCCATTAACCCCTGACTATACCGGGGATACGCTTATCACAATGCCTTTCTGGTCTGTGCTGAAGCAGGGCATTCTGGCAGCCAAGTGGCTTGACCTTTATTAGTGAGCCTGGTTACCCCCTCTCGGAACCACAGACTTAGAAATCGCCAGCTCATATACAGTGCATAAAATATATTTATATATATACCCTTATACACCATTTTAATAAAAAATATCACAAAATTCTTCTAAGTCCCTCGGGAAGAGTGAAAGACGCGCACGTTCATTTTCAGAGCTTCTAGACCTTCCTATAAGAAGTTAGCCAAAAAGTAGCTTCGAAAAACGCTTAGGTTAAGTTTCAGAGTTGCTTCTAATGTACCAAAGCTGGACTTAGACATAATTTCACTCTCACAACATTATGGCTGGTTGGAGACAGTCTGAACCACAAGTACCGGGTCGATGGTTCTGGGCGTATACTGGGGGGACGGGGACGACTCCCATTAACCCCTGACTATACCGGGGATACGCTTATCACAATGCCTTTCTGGTCTGTGCTGAAGCAGGGCATTCTGGCAGCCAAGTGGCTTGACCTTTATTAGTGAGCCTGGTTACCCCCTCTCGGAACCACAGACTTAGAAATCGCCAGCTCATATACAGTGCATAAAATATATTTATATATATACCCTTATACACCATTTTAATAAAAAATATCACAAAATTCTTCAAAGTCCCTCGGGAAGAGTGAAAAACGCGCACGTTCATTTTCAGAGCTCCTAGACCTTCCTATAAGAATTTAGCCAAAAAGTAGCTTCGAAAAACGCTTAGGTTAAGTTTCAGAGTTGCTTCTAATGTACCAAAGCTGGACTTAGACATAATTTCACTCTCACAACATTATGGCTGGTTGGAGACAGTCTGAACCACAAGTACCGGGTCGATGGTTCTGGGCGTATACTGGGGGGACGGGGACGACTCCCATTAACCCCTGACTATACAGGGGATACGCTTATCACAATGCCTTTCTGGTCTGTGCTGAAGCAGGGCATTCTGGAAACCAAGTGGCTTGACCTTTATTAGTGAGCCTGGTTACCCCCTCTCGGAACCACAGACTTAGAAATCGCCAGCTCATATACAGTGCATAAAATATATTTATATATATACCCTTATACACCATTTTAATAAAAAATATCACAAAATTCTTCTAAGTCCCTCGGGAAGAGTGAAAGACGCGCACGTTCATTTTCAGAGCTTCTAGACCTTCCTATAAGAAGTTAGCCAAAAAGTAGCTTCGAAAAACGCTTAGGTTAAGTTTCAGAGTTGCTTCTAATGTACCAAAGCTGGACTTAGACATAATTTCACTCTCACAACATTATGGCTGGTTGGAGACAGTCTGAACCACAAGTACCGGGTCGATGGTTCTGGGCGTATACTGGGGGGACGGGGACGACTCCCATTAACCCCTGACTATACCGGGGATACGCTTATCACAATGCCTTTCTGGTCTGTGCTGAAGCAGGGCATTCTGGCAGCCAAGTGGCTTGACCTTTATTAGTGAGCCTGGTTACCCCCTCTCGGAACCACAGACTTAGAAATCGCCAGCTCATATACAGTGCATAAAATATATTTATATATATACCCTTATACACCATTTTAATAAAAAATATCACAAAATTCTTCAAAGTCCCTCGGGAAGAGTGAAAAACGCGCACGTTCATTTTCAGAGCTCCTAGACCTTCCTATAAGAAGTTAGCCAAAAAGTAGCTTCGAAAAACGCTTAGGTTAAGTTTCAGAGTTGCTTCTAATGTACCAAAGCTGGACTTAGACATAATTTCACTCTCACAACATTATGGCTGGTTGGAGACAGTCTGAACCACAAGTACCGGGTCGATGGTTCTGGGCGTATACTGGGGGGACGGGGACGACTCCCATTAACCCCTGACTATACAGGGGATACGCTTATCACAATGCCTTTCTGGTCTGTGCTGAAGCAGGGCATTCTGGAAACCAAGTGGCTTGACCTTTATTAGTGAGCCTGGTTACCCCCTCTCGGAACCACAGACTTAGAAATCGCCAGCTCATATACAGTGCATAAAATATATTTATATAATATATTTATATATATACCCTTATACACCATTTTAATTAAAAATATCACAAAATTCTTCTAAGTCCCTCGGGAAGAGTGAAAGACGCGCACGTTCATTTTCAGCGCTCCTAGACCTTCCTATAAGAAGTTAGCCAAAAAGTAAGTAGCTTCGAAAAACGCTTAGGTTAAGTTTCAGAGTTGCTTCTAATGTACCAAAGCTGGACTTAGACATAATTTCACTCTCACAACATTATGGCTGGTTGGAGACAGTCCGAAGCACAAGTACCGGGTCCATGGTTCTGGCCGTATACTAGGGGGACGGGGGCGACTCCCATTAACCCCTGACTATACCGGGGATACGCTTATCACAATGCCTTTCTGGTCTGTGCTGAAGCAGGGCATTCTGGAAACCAAGTGGCTTGACCTTTATTAGTGAGCCTGGTTACCCCCTCTCGGAACCACAGACTTAGAAATCGCCAGCTCATATAAAGTGCATAAAATATATTTCTATATATACCCTTATACACCATTTTAATAAAAAATATCACAAAATTCTTCTAAGTCCCTCGGGAAGAGTGAAAGACGCGCACGTTCATTTTCAGCGCTCCTAGACCTTCCTATAAGAAGTTAGCCAAAAAGTAGCTTCGAAAAACGCTTAGGTTAAGTTTCAGAGTTGCTTCTAATGTACCAAAGCTGGACTTAGACATAATTTCACTCTCACAACATTATGGCTGGTTGGAGACAGTCTGAACCACAAGTACCGGGTCGATGGTTCTGGGCGTATACTGGGGGGACGGGGACGACTCCCATTAACCCCTGACTATACCGGGGATACGCTTATCACAATCCCTTTCTGGTCTGTGCTGAAGCAGGGCATTCTGGCAGCCAAGTGGCTTGACCTTTATTAGTGAGCCTGGTTACCCCCTCTCGGAACCACAGACTTAGAAATCGCCAGCTCATATACAGTGCATAAATATATTTATATATATACCCTTATACACCATTTTAATAAAAAATATCACAAAATTCTTCTAAGTCCCTCGGGAAGAGTGAAAGACGCGCACGTTCATTTTCAGCGCTCCTAGACCTTCTTATAAGAAGTTAGCCAAAAAGTAGCTTCGAAAAACGCTTAGGTTAAGTTTCAGAGTTGCTTCTAATGTACCAAAGCTGGACTTAGACATAATTTCACTCTCACAACATTATGGCTGGTTTGAGACAGTCTGAACCACAAGTACCGAGTCGATGGTTCTGGGCGTATACTGAGGGGACGGGGACGACTCCCATTAACCCCTGACTATACCGGGGATACGCTTATCACAATGCCTTTCTGGTCTGTGCTGAAGCAGGGCATTCTGGCAGCCAAGTGGCTTGACCTTTATTAGTGAGCCTGGTTACCCCCTCTCGGAACCACAGACTTAGAAATCGCCAGCTCATATACAGTGCATAAAATATATTTATATAATATATTTATATATATACCCTTATACACCATTTTAATAAAAAATATCACAAAATTCTTCTAAGTCCCTCGCGAAGAGTGAAAGACGCGCACGTTCATTTTCAGCGCTCCCAGACCTTCCTATAAGAAGTTAGCCAAAAAGTAGCTTCGAAAAACGCTTAGGTTAAGTTTCAGAGTTGCTTCTAATGTACCAAAGCTGGACTTAGACATAATTTCACTCTCACAACATTATGGCTGGTTGGAGACAGTCCGAACCACAAGTATCGGGTCCATGGTTCTGGGCGTATACTGGGGGGGACGGGGACGACTCCCATTAACCCCTGACTATACCGGGGATACGCTTATCACAATGCCTTTCTGGTCTGTGCTGAAGCAGGGCATTCTGGCAGCCAAGTGGCTTGACCTTTATTAGTGAGCCTGGTTACCCCCTCTCGGAACCACAGACTTAGAAATCGCCAGCTCATATACAGTGCATAAAATATATTTATATATATACCCTTATACACCATTTTAATAAAAAATATCACAAAATTCTTCTAAGTCCCTCGGGAAGAGTGAAAGACGCGCACGTTCATTTTCAGAGCTCCTAGACCTTCCTATAAGAAGTTAGCCAAAAAGTAGCTTCGAAAAACGCTTAGGTTAAGTTTCAGAGTTGCTTCTAATGTACCAAAGCTGGACTTAGACATAATTTCACTCTCACAACATTATGGCTGGTTGGAGACAGTCTGAACCACAAGTACCGGGTCGATGGTTCTGGGCGTATACTGGGGGGACGGGGACGACTCCCATTAACCCCTGACTATACCGGGGATACGCTTATCACAATGCCTTTCTGGTCTGTGCTGAAGCAGGGCATTCTGGCAGCCAAGTGGCTTGACTTTTATTAGTGAGCCTGGTTACCCCCTCTCGGAACCACAGACTTAGAAATCGCCAGCTCATATACAGTGCATAAAATATATTTCTATATATACCCTTATACACCATTTTAATAAAAAATATCACAAAATTCTTCTAAGTCCCTCGGGAAGAGTGAAAAACGCGCACGTTCATTTTCAGAGCTCCTAGACCTTCCTATAAGAAGTTAGCCAAAAAGTAGCTTCGAAAAACGCTTAGGTTAAGTTTCAGAGTTGCTTCTAATGTACCAAAGCTGGACTTAGACATCATTTCACTCTCACAACATTATGGCTGGTTGGAGACAGTCTGAACCACAAGTACCGGGTCGATGGTTCTGGGCGTATACTGGGGGGACGGGGACGACTCCCATTAACCCCTGACTATACCGGGGATACGCTTATCACAATGCCTTTCTGGTCTGTGCTGAAGCAGGGCATTCTGGCAGCCAAGTGGCTTGACCTTTATTAGTGAGCCTGGTTACCCCCTCTCGGAACCACAGACTTAGAAATCGCCAGCTCATATACAGTGCATAAAATATATTTATATATATACCCTTATACACCATTTTAATAAAAAATATCACAAAATTCTTCTAAGTCCCTCGGGAAGAGTGAAAGACGCGGACGTTCATTTTCAGAGCTCCTAGACCTTCCTATAAGAAGTTAGCCAAAAAGTAGCTTCGAAAAACGCTTAGGTTAAGTTTCAGAGTTGCTTCTAATGTACCAAAGCTGGACTTAGACATAATTTCACTCTCACAACATTATGGCTGGTTGGAGACAGTCTGAACCACAAGTACCGGGTCGATGGTTCTGGGCGTATACTGGGGGGACGGGGACGACTCCCATTAACCCCTGACTATACCGGGGATACGCTTATCACAATGCCTTTCTGGTCTGTGCTGAAGCAGGGCATTCTGGCAGCCAAGTGGCTTGACCTTTATTAGTGAGCCTGGTTACCCCCTCTCGGAACCACAGACTTAGAAATCGCCAGCTCATATACAGTGCATAAAATATATTTATATATATACCCTTATACACCATTTTAATAAAAAATATCACAAAATTCTTCTAAGTCCCTCGGGAAGAGTGAAAAACGCGCACGTTCATTTTCAGAGCTCCTAGACCTTCCTATAAGAAGTTAGCCAAAAAGTAGCTTCGAAAAACGCTTAGGTTAAGTTCCAGAGTTGCTTCTAATGTACCAAAGCTGGACTTAGACATAATTTCACTCTCACAACATTATGGCTGGTTGGAGACAGTCTGAACCACAAGTACCGGGTCGATGGTTCTGGGCGTATACTGGGGGGACGGGGACGACTCCCATTAACCCCTGACTATACCGGGGATACGCTTATCACAATGCCTTTCTGGTCTGTGCTGAAGCAGGGCATTCTGGCAGCCAAATGGCTTGACCTTTATTAGTGAGCCTGGTTACCCCCTCTCGGAACCACAGACTCAGAAATCGCCAGCTCATATACAGTGCATAAAATATATTTATATATATACCCTTATACACCATTTTAATAAAAAATATCACAAAATTCTTCTAAGTCCCTCGGGAAGAGTGAAAGACGCGCACGTTCATTTTTAGAGCTCCTAGACCTTCCTATAAGAAGTTAGCCAAAAAGTAGCTTCGAAAAACGCTTAGGTTAAGTTTCATTGTTGCTTCTAATGTACCAAAGCTGGACTTAGACATAATTTCACTCTCACAACATTATGGCTGGTTGGAGACAGTCTGAACCACAAGTACCGGGTCGATGGTTCTGGGCGTATACTGGGGGGACGGGGACGACTCCCATTAACCCCTGACTATACCGGGGATACGCTTATCACAATGCCTTTCTGGTCTGTGCTGAAGCAGGGCATTCTGGCAGCCAAGTGGCTTGACCTTTATTAGTGAGCCTGGTTACCCCCTCTCGGAACCACAGACTTAGAAATCGCCAGCTCATATACAGTGCATAAAATACATTTATATATATACCCTTATTCACCATTTTAATAAAAAATATCACAAAATTCTTCTAAGTCCCTCGGGAAGAGTGAAAGACGCGCACGTTCATTTTCAGAGCTCCTAGACCTTCCTATAAGAAGTTAGCCAAAAAGTAGCTTCGAAAAACGCTTAGGTTAAGTTTCAGAGTTGCTTCTAATGTACCAAAGCTGGACTTAGACATAATTTCACTCTCACAACATTATGGCTGGTTGGAGACAGTCTGAACCACAAGTACCGGGTCGATGGTTCTGGGCGTATACTGGGGGGACGGGGACGACTCCCATTAACCCCTGACTATACCGGGGATACGCTTATCACAATGCCTTTCTGGTCTGTGCTGAAGCAGGGCATTCTGGCAGCCAAGTGGCTTGACCTTTATTAGTGAGCCTGGTTACCCCCTCTCGGAACCACAGACTTAGAAATCGCCAGCTCATATACAGTGCATAAAATATATTTATATAATATATTTATATATATACCCTTATACACCATTTTAATAAAAAATATCACAAAATTCTTCTAAGTCCCTCGGGAAGAGTGAAAGACGCGCACGTTCATTTTCAGCGCTCCCAGACCTTCCTATAAGAAGTTAGCCAAAAAGTAGCTTCGAAAAACGCTTAGGTTAAGTTTCAGAGTTGCTTCTAATGTACCAAAGCTGGACTTAGACATAATTTCACTCTCACAACATTATGGCTGGTTGGAGACAGTCCGAACCACAAGTATAGGGTCCATGGTTCTGGGCGTATACTGGGGGGGACGGGGATGACTCCCATTAACCCCTGACTATACCGGGGATACGCTTATCACAATGCCTTTCTGGTCTGTGCTGAAGCAGGGCATTCTGGCAGCCAAGTGGCTTGACCTTTATTAGTGAGCCTGGTTACCCCCTCTCGGAACCACAGACTTAGAAATCGCCAGCTCATATACAGTGCATAAAATATATTTATATATATACCCTTATACACCATTTTAATAAAAAATATCACAAAATTCTTCTAAGTCCCTCGGGAAGAGTGAAAGACGCGCACGTTCATTTTCAGAGCTCCTAGACCTTCCTATAAGAAGTTAGCCGAAAAGTAGCTTCGAAAAACGCTTAGGTTAAGTTTCAGAGTTGCTTCTAATGTACCAAAGCTGGACTTAGACATAATTTCACTCTCACAACATTATGGCTGGTTGGAGACAGTCCGAACCACAAGTACCGGGTCCATGGTTCTGGGCATATACTGGGGGGGACGGGGAAGACTCCCATTAACCCCTGACTATACCGGGGATACGCTTATCACAATGCCTTTCTGGTCTGTGCTGAAGCAGGGCATTCTGGCAGCCAAGTGGCTTGACCTTTATTAGTGAGCCTGGTTACCCCCTCTCGGAACCACAGACTTAGAAATCGCCAGCTCATATACAGTGCATAAAATATATTTATATATATACCCTTATACACCATTTTAATAAAAAATATCACAAAATTCTTCTAAGTCCCTCGGGAAGAGTGAAAGACGCGCACGTTCATTTTCAGAGCTCCTAGACCTTCCTATAAGAAGTTAGCCAAAAAGTAGCTTCGAAAAACGCTTAGGTTAAGTTTCAGAGTTGCTTCTAATGTACCAAAGCTGGACTTAGACATAATTTCACTCTCACAACATTATGGCTGGTTGGAGACAGTCCGAACCACAAGTACCGGGTCCATGGTTCTGGGCATATACTGGGGGGGACGGGGAAGACTCCCATTAACCCCTGACTATACCGGGGATACGCTTATCACAATGCCTTTCTGGTCTGTGCTGAAGCAGGGCATTCTGGCAGCCAAGTGGCTTGACCTTTATTAGTGAGCCTGGTTACCCCCTCTCGGAACCACAGACTTAGAAATCGCCAGCTCATATACAGTGCATAAAATATATTTATATAATATATTTATATATATACCCTTATACACCATTTTAATAAAAAATATCACAAAATTCTTCTAAGTCCCTCGGGAAGAGTGAAAGACGCGCACATTCATTTTCAGAGCTCCTTGACCTTCCTATAAGAAGTTATCCAAAAAGTAGCTTCGAAAAACGCTTAGGTTAAGTTTCAGAGTTGCTTCTAATGTACCAAAGCTGGACTTAGACATAATTTCACTCTCACAACATTATGGCTGGTTGGAGACAGTCCGAAGCACAAGTACCGGGTCCATGGTTCTGGGCGTATACTGGGGGGACGGGGACGACTCCCATTAACCCCTGACTATACCGGGGATACGCTTATCACAATGCCTTTCTGGTCTGTGCTGAAGCAGGGCATTCTGGCAGCCAAGTGGCTTGACCTTTATTAGTGAGCCTGGTTACCCCCTCTCGGAACCACAGACTTAGAAATCGCCAGCTCATATACAGTGCATAAAATATATTTATATATATACCCTTATACACCATTTTAATAAAAAATATCACAAAATTCTTCTAAGTCCCTCGGGACGAGTGAAAGACGCGCACGTTCATTTTCAGAGCTCCTAGACCTTCCTATAAGAAGTTAGCCAAAAAGTAGCTTCGAAAAATGCTTAGGTTAAGTTTCAGAGTTGCTTCTAATGTACCAAAGCTGGACTTAGACATAATTTCACTCTCACAACATTATGGCTGGTTGGAGACAGTCTGAACCACAAGTACCGGGTCGATGGTTCTGGGCGTATACTGGGGGGACGGGGACGACTCCCATTAACCCCTGACTATACCGGGGATACGCTTATCACAATGCCTTTCTGGTCTGTGCTGAAGTAGGGCATTCTGGCAGCCAAATGGCTTGACCTTTATTAGTGAGCCTGGTTACCCCCTCTCGGAACCACAGACTCAGAAATCGCCAGCTCATATACAGTGCATAAAATATATTTATATATATACCCTTATACACCATTTTAATAAAAAATATCACAAAATTCTTCTAAGTCCCTCGGGAAGAGTGAAAGACGCGCACGTTCATTTTCAGAGCTCCTAGACCTTCCTATAAGAAGTTAGCCAAAAAGTAGCTTCGAAAAACGCTTAGGTTAAGTTTCAGAGTTGCTTCTAATGTACCAAAGCTGGACTTAGACATAATTTCACTCTCACAACATTATGGCTGGTTGGAGACAGTCTGAACCACAAGTACCGGGTCGATGGTTCTGGGCGTATACTGGGGGGACGGGGACGACTCCCATTAACCCCTGACTATACCGGGGATACGCTTATCACAATGCCTTTCTGGTCTGTGCTGAAGCAGGGCATTCTGGCAGCCAAGTGGCTTGACCTTTATTAGTGAGCCTGGTTACCCCCTCTCGGAACCACAGACTTAGAAATCGCCAGCTCATATACAGTGCATAAAATATATTTATATAATATATTTATATATATACCCTTATACACCATTTTAATAAAAAATATCACAAAATTCTTCTAAGTCCCTCGGGAAGAGTGAAAGACGCGCACGTTCATTTTCAGCGCTCCCAGACCTTCCTATAAGAAGTTAGCCAAAAAGTAGCTTCGAAAAACGCTTAGGTTAAGTTTCAGAGTTGCTTCTAATGTACCAAAGCTGGACTTAGACATAATTTCACTCTCACAACATTATGGCTGGTTGGAGACAGTCCGAACCACAAGTATCGGGTCCATGGTTCTGGGCGTATACTGGGGGGCACGGGGATGACTCCCATTAACCCCTGACTATACCGGGGATACGCTTATCACAATGCCTTTCTGGTCTGTGCTGAAGCAGGGCATTCTGGCAGCCAAGTGGCTTGACCTTTATTAGTGAGCCTGGTTACCCCCTCTCGGAACCACAGACTTAGAAATCGCCAGCTCATATACAGTGCATAAAATATATTTATATATATACCCTTATACACCATTTTAATAAAAAATATCACAAAATTCTTCTAAGTCCCTCGGGAAGAGTGAAAGACGCGCACGTTCATTTTCAGAGCTCCTAGACCTTCCTATAAGAAGTTAGCCAAAAAGTAGCTTCGAAAAACGCTTAGGTTAAGTTTCAGAGTTGCTTCTAATGTACCAAAGCTGGACTTAGACATAATTTCACTCTCACAACATTATGGCTGGTTGGAGACAGTCCGAACCACAAGTACCGGGTCCATGGTTCTGGGCATATACTGGGGGGGACGGGGAAGACTCCCATTAACCCCTGACTATACCGGGGATACGCTTATCACAATGCCTTTCTGGTCTGTGCTGAAGCAGGGCATTCTGGCAGCCAAGTGGCTTGACCTTTATTAGTGAGCCTGGTTACCCCCTCTCGGAACCACAGACTTAGAAATCGCCAGCTCATATACAGTGCATAAAATATATTTATATATATACCCTTATACACCATTTTAATAAAAAATATCACAAAATTCTTCTAAGTCCCTCGGGAAGAGTGAAAGACGCGCACGTTCATTTTCAGAGCTCCTAGACCTTCCTATAAGAAGTTAGCCAAAAAGTAGCTTCGAAAAACGCTTAGGTTAAGTTTCAGAGTTGCTTCTAATGTACCAAAGCTGGACTTAGACATAATTTCACTCTCACAACATTATGGCTGGTTGGAGACAGTCTGAACCACAAGTACCGGGTCGATGGTTCTGGGCGTATACTGGGGGGACGGGGACGACTCCCATTAACCCCTGACTATACCGGGGATACGCTTATCACAATGCCTTTCTGGTCTGTGCTGAAGCAGGGCATTCTGGCAGCCAAGTGGCTTGACCTTTATTAGTGAGCCTGGTTACCCCCTCTCGGAACCACAGACTTAGAAATCGCCAGCTCATATACAGTGCATAAAATATATTTATATAATATATTTATATATATACCCTTATACACCATTTTAATAAAAAATATCACAAAATTCTTCTAAGTCCCTCGGGAAGAGTGAAAGACGCGCACGTTCATTTTCAGCGCTCCCAGACCTTCCTATAAGAAGTTAGCCAAAAAGTAGCTTCGAAAAACGCTTAGGTTAAGTTTCAGAGTTGCTTCTAATGTACCAAAGCTGGACTTAGACATAATTTCACTCTCACAACATTATGGCTGGTTGGAGACAGTCCGAACCACAAGTATCGGGTCCATGGTTCTGGGCGTATACTGGGGGGGACGGGGATGACTCCCATTAACCCCTGACTATACCGGGGATACGCTTATCACAATGCCTTTCTGGTCTGTGCTGAAGCAGGGCATTCTGGCAGCCAAGTGGCTTGACCTTTATTAGTGAGCCTGGTTACCCCCTCTCGGAACCACAGACTTAGAAATCGCCAGCTCATATACAGTGCATAAAATATATTTATATATATACCCTTATACACCATTTTAATAAAAAATATCACAAAATTCTTCTAAGTCCCTCGGGAAGAGTGAAAGACGCGCACGTTCATTTTCAGAGCTCCTAGACCTTCCTATAAGAAGTTAGCCAAAAAGTAGCTTCGAAAAACGCTTAGGTTAAGTTTCAGAGTTGCTTCTAATGTACCAAAGCTGGACTTAGACATAATTTCACTCTCACAACATTATGGCTGGTTGGAAACAGTCCGAACCACAAGTACCGGGTCCATGGTTCTGGGCATATACTGGGGGGGACGGGGAAGACTCCCATTAACCCCTGACTATACCGGGGATACGCTTATCACAATGCCTTTCTGGTCTGTGCTGAAGCAGGGCATTCTGGCAGCCAAGTGGCTTGACCTTTATTAGTGAGCCTGGTTACCCCCTCTCGGAACCACAGACTTAGAAATCGCCAGCTCATATACAGTGCATAAAATATATTTATATATATACCCTTATACACCATTTTAATAAAAAATATCACAAAATTCTTCTAAGTCCCTCGGGAAGAGTGAAAGACGCGCACATTCATTTTCAGAGCTCCTTGACCTTCCTATAAGAAGTTATCCAAAAAGTAGCTTCGAAAAACGCTTAGGTTAAGTTTCAGAGTTGCTTCTAATGTACCAAAGCTGGACTTAGACATAATTTCACTCTCACAACATTATGGCTGGTTGGAGACAGTCCGAAGCACAAGTACCGGGTCCATGGTTCTGGGCGTATACTGGGGGGGACGGGGACGACTCCCATTAACCCCTGACTATACCGGGGATACGCTTATCACAATGCCTTTCTGGTCTGTGCTGAAGCAGGGCATTCTGGCAGCCAAGTGGCTTGACCTTTATTAGTGAGCCTGGTTACCCCCTCTCGGAACCACAGACTTAGAAATCGCCAGCTCATATACAGTGCATAAAATATATTTATATATATACCCTTATACACCATTTTAATAAAAAATATCACAAAATTCTTCTAAGTCCCTCGGGACGAGTGAAAGACGCGCACGTTCATTTTCAGAGCTCCTAGACCTTCCTATAAGAAGTTAGCCAAAAAGTAGCTTCGAAAAACGCTTAGGTTAAGTTTCAGAGTTGCTTCTAATGTACCAAAGCTGGACTTAGACATAATTTCACTCTCACAACATTATGGCTGGTTGGAGACAGTCTGAACCACAAGTACCGGGTCGATGGTTCTGGGCGTATACTGGGGGGACGGGGACGACTCCCATTAACCCCTGACTATACCGGGGATACGCTTATCACAATGCCTTTCTGGTCTGTGCTGAAGCAGGGCATTCTGGCAGCCAAGTGGCTTGACCTTTATTAGTGAGCCTGTGATAATATATATATCAGGGGTGACTCCATTTTGTCTCTTGTATAACCATTTTCTGCTAACACTGATATTCCGCTTAATCATATGACTTAACTAAACCTTTTTCCAACTACCCTGTTTGTGTTTTAATGTTGGCTGAACTTCTGTGTTGAAATAGGAAGTACTGACCAAACAAGGTAGCGAACGGGAAATTAAATACGTCCTCAGCTATTTTATCAGGCGACATGTGATGTACGGTAGTTTCCAAATAAATGATTTAATGACATGTTATGTCTAACATAAGCACAAAATAAGGGAAATGGAAATTGGCAAATAGTCATCTTTGTTTCAAGGCCTATATAACGTGGCTGTAAACGTCTAATAAACAGGAGATATTTTTGATCACACATTGGTGTCAGACTCAATTATTTCTCCTCCGAACGTTCGATTACTTTTCCAGGGCTGTAACAGTGGGAAAAATCCTTCGAAGGTGTTCGATCCGATGTACTGGAGATGATCCCGACATATGCTGAGTTGAGGATGAATTATTAAGATTTGGTGTCAGAAGTGGGATAAGGCTCAACGGCTGGGTAAGTACAAGATATCAATTTTATCTGTATATTATCCTCCCGGTGCCCCTTATCTAGAGCCCTATTATATATTACCTCCGTACTGGACGAATTAGACTATATGGTTAATAGTTTAACCACAGCCAAGGATATAAAGGGTGAATCCGGGCTGAGTCAAGGATATAAGAGTGAATCCTGACTGAGTATAGTGCCAGGGGGAGTCCCTGCTAATAGATATCTGTGTGAATATCAGGAAATACTCTTACAGCGACTGTGGAAACGTATACCCATTTTTGTGGGAAATATTGGTGTATTTTATTGTATCTGTGCATGTATTTTAACATCTATAAATCATCTCTTGAAAGTGCATAAGTCCGCCGTAAATTTTACTGTGCTCTGCTTTATTGCATGAATATCTAAGACATTTTAGTACGCAATTGTATTTCCAAGAACTTGTATTGTGTATAAGATGGGAGAGTCTAATAGTAAACGTGCCCATGGGGATGTTAAGCAATCTACATTAAAACATAAGAAAAGCAAACGTGTTAAACCTGATAGTACTACTGATAAGGAAAACACACATGTTGCACCAGATAGCACTACTGGTAATGATAAGGCACCTGACAAACTAAAACCCGTAACTACACTTATCATCAACCGACACTATGACCCCAACATAGAAACACCCAAAGACTTCGTGACAGCTTGCACGGCAGACTATTATTCAGACCCGTTTGTCGATAATATGGCCGGCTGGTCGGAAGCAATGCAGTCAACCAACCCTTTTCCTAGAGAAGGTAGTTTTGCCCCATACCATGTAACAATGATACGAGGCCTATGTTTGGGTGGCGATCCTGAATGGCTCTGGTTCCAGCCAGATCCCGAATGGGACACCACATATATGGCATTATGCGGCCGTATTTGGGTTAAGATAGCCACTAAAATTCAGGAATCATTACAAGAAAATAACCCAAAATCTCAAGCGCCAATATGGCCACCCCCACCCCCGCCTGAACCCCCTATACCAATGTATTCTTTAAACCCAAGTGCACCACCCTCCGGGGATGCAGTGCTGCCAGAAGTTTTTCCCCCGCCACCTCGGCTGGCACATTTACAACCACCCCCGTACCCCCCAAAACCACACATGCCCATGCCCATGTACCCATGCTTAGACCCAACAGTGCTGGCAGCGTTGTCATATTATGCTGCACAGGTAACCCAAAACCCTCACCAGTACACTGCCCCACCCAATCAGGGACAATCCTCCACCTCCAGTACTATGTGTACTGGATGGGGTCCCGAGGATGTGCACCCCCCCACACATAAGCCCACTCACGAGGAACTACGAGATAATACAAACTCCAATATGGCACCATTACCATCACCCCCACCCGCCCCATCCACACAAGTCACACGAAAACCCCCTGTATCCAGGGAGGTTGAAAAGACAGACGAAAGTGCGGAATTAATTTCTCATTCCGACACACACCAACATCAGGACATTCAGTCTCTGAGGGACACAGACCTTAAGGAATACATATCTCTAACTGTTCAAGGGATAACCGAGGGATTGGCAGAGGGATGTATGAATCAGATAGCAGAGGGTTTCAAAGTCCTGTCAGAGACACAATCACAGTCACCACTACACTCCCCTGAGTCATTTCTAGACTCAACACTAGATTATGCCCCGATAGCATCACGAACACCCCTGACACCACCGACACCAACACCTCTGACACCTCCAACCCCGACAGTATCAGAGATATCCCTAACGCCCCAGACATCTGCCGACGACAGCAGTACAGATGTTGATAAGCTCTGTGACTCTGTTAGCACACTGACAAACCAATTTAAAAACTTTAAAGACATACTTAGCACCTCGATCAATGTATTAAATTCCCCATATCCACCGCCCCCCACTCCAATGCATGAGGATAACACTGTTGAAACACAGGAGGAAGGTGCCACTAGTCCTGATACACTTGGCCAAGCCTTACAGCTTACCAAAGACATGAGGGCAACACCCAGACAGTCACTAGTATTTGATTCTATTGTTTCACCTATCTGTCCACCAATCTCAACAAGATTACGATCCAATCTAGTGACAAAGGAACCAGCACACACACGTACTAAAGAACAGGCAGGGGTGGATTTAACACTTCCTTTTATGACTTTAGGAAGGGAGATTCTGATACAATCAGTGGACACCACATTAATGGAGTCCTGGGCAAAAGGATGCCCTGACCCATTTAAAAACCCCAGTGGTGCTATTAAGTATTTACAAAAAAGAAGTCAGGGCTACCAATTTACGGGAGGGGATATCAGGTTTTGTCTGGATTGTTTAACCGGACACATTGACACTGACTGGTCTAAGGCTGATCCGCATTTAGATAAAAAATATGATGTACCCTGGGACAGTACTAAATATACGTATGGGCAGGGATCTGTTTCTCTTAGAGAGGGTGAGTTTGTCTGGAACAACCCCCATACTGTTACCCAATTATGGGAGAATTTGCATAAATATTTCTTCGACCAAGGGAGATCAAGGAAGAATGTTGGCTTAATTATGACCATTAAGCAAAAAGAGAAAGAGTCAGTTACAGATTTTTGCCGTCGATTTAAAAATGAATGGGTAAACATCGCGGGAATGCGTTTTCCTAGTGATACAAATGATGAAATGAATATTTTATACGTCCAGTCTTTATTGAACGGTCTGTGCGAACAGCATAGGCAAATTGTCTACATGACAGTGACTGGATGGCAAAAAATGCCACCAAATGAGATAGAGGCGGAACTGGCCATTAAAGATGGTGCAGGGGCTTTTCCTGATCAAACCCCACCACCACCCCCGCCACCACCCCCGCCACCACCACCGCCGCCCGATATCCCGCCCGCAACCATTATGCATGCCCAGGATGGCTCACCCCAAAATAGCAAGGACTGGAATAATAATGATACCAACCAGTATCCTAACAATAATAGGGGTAGACAAAATCATGGCAGGAAGAGAAACCAGCAAGGGAATAACCAGCGTAAACCAGGGTTATGTTTTAACTGTGGGAAGACTGGTCACTGGAGGAATGAGTGTTGGGCCCCACCGAGTAATAACCAACAGCCATTTCCGCAACAAAATCTAAACCAGCAACATTACCCAGGGAATGACCAACAGGGTCCAGTAAATAGCCGACAAGGTCAGGGCTATGGACAGCAAGGCCAGGGCTATGGACAGCAAGGCCAGGGCTATGGACAGCAAGGCCAGGGTAATGCGCAAAGGCAGCAACAGAATTACCAAGGACAAAATACTTCCAGCCCCAATTATAATGTTGCCTGGAACCAAACAATGCCTTATAGCCAATAGGGATGCCCGGGGACTGAAACCCTCGTCTGCGCACATTCGGTGTCTAGTAGATGGTTAGATGTACCACTATTATCATTGTATAATAACGGAAGATTAATCGACTTCCTTGTGGACACCGGGGCAACCCGTTCGTGTCTTAATAAATATTCCTACAGTGGTCCACTGACACAAGCAGACGAGTCCTCTATGGGTATTGAGGGTACACTAACCAAAAGTTTCATCACACCGGTAATGTCGGTACAATTAGATTTTAAGTCCGCCCGTCTATGGGATCACTCATTTCGAGTTCTTCCACAATGTCCAGTAAATTTATTGGGACGTGATTTAATGGCCAAAATGAAACTCGAGATAAGTATTAATGAAGAAGGGGGAATTACTTTATGTTCCCCATACTTTCCCCCTCATAATTACGATCTGTCTCTTTTTCAACATTCTGCTCTCTCTCTCTTTCAGCATGATACTGGCAGATTAAAAGTACGAGGCCTAAGTATGCCAAAAAGATTACTTAAACAGTTGAGGAACTTATCAAATTTCGCCGTTCATGGCGACATGCCATACACACGTATGACATTTTCTAAACCCATCTCTTGCAGAATTTTTGACCCAGAAACAGAAATGCATGATCCTAGGGCAGACACGGCTGTCTCTGCACGTATTGAAGGTGTATGGATCACACCAACAAGGGTATACATTGCCTCAGATAAGGGAGCCTTTTTGTGGGCCAAGGGAGAACAGCTTGTGTTACAGGACAAATATTTACCCATTGACGACATATGGAATATTGAATACAACCTTTACTCTGCTAACATGATTGACATTCCCTTATCATTACAGGACATTGACCCACGGGTATGGGCAACCTCTAACACTGACCCAGGACTCATCTCATGCACGCCATACGAGGCCACACTAAAGCCAGGAGCACGTCCGGTATACATTAAACAATACCCATTATCTGCAGAAAAGGAAGCAGGGATAGAACCTATTATTAAAGAATTACTTACAAAGGGAGTGATAGAACCAACTGTTTCACCATACAACACACCAGTTAACCCTGTTCCCAAACCTAACAGCTCGCAGTGGCGCTTCACACAGGATTTGCGCGCAGTAAATGAGTTAGTACAACCATTAGCGCCTATAGTACCAGATGTCACTGCAATCATTACAGCCATACCTGCAACAGCGACATACTTCACAGTAATTGACCTTAATTCCGCATTCTTTAGTATTCCGGTGCACCCCAATACAAGATCTTTGTTTGCGTTCACCTTTAAAGGTGTTCAATACCGGTGGTCACGTTTACCACAGGGATTTTGTGATTCACCTACGGCCTATAGTACCGTAGTGCGTATGACTCTTGCCGACTGGTGTCCGCCCGGTGGCTCTGTTTTGCTGCAGTATGTGGATGATTTGCTACTCTGCAGTCAAACGGAAGAAATATGCATTCTGGACACTCACAGTCTGATGGAGCATCTCGCTGCTACAGGTCACAAGGTCTCTCCTCACAAGATACAAATGGCGCTGCAAACTGTCAAATATTTAGGCTTCATACTACAGCCAGGACAGAGACTCCTATCATCGGAGCGAGTCAAGGTAATTGCCAATCTCCCCAAACCCAAGACGAAAGCTGCTATGCTATCATTTCTGGGGATGATCACCTATTGCCGCCAATGGATACCGAACTGTTCCCACTGGGATAACATTCTGAGACAATTGACTTTGATGCACCAACCAGATACATTACAATGGACGCCAGAGACTAACACTGCATTTACTGAACTCAAGACTGCATTGTGTTCAAGCCCCGCCTTGGGCTTGCCGAACTATAACCTGACTTTCCATTTGTTTTGCAGCGAGACAGGCACCGTGGTTGTTGGCGTACTGGCACAAGAGCATGGCTCGGGCTATAGGCCGGTGGCATTCTATTCTAAGAAACTACAGGAGATTGTGCAGGGGTTTCCGGCTTGTTTAAGACAAGTGGCTGCATGCGCGATTATGGTAGAAACAGTACAAACTATTGTGCTGTCACACAAACTAACCCTACATACATCACACCAGGTTCTACATGTTCTCAAGAACCTCACTACACAGCACATGACCGCTCAGCGTAGAACAGGCTATGAAACTATACTCACTTCTACCGCAAACCTCACTGTCAAGTATCACCCACCACATACAGGTCCGGCCCAATGCCTGTCTAAAATGTTATTGCACAACTCTGACTTAGAGGAAATAGACCATGACTGCCTACGAAACATACACAATATGACGTCAGTAAGGAGCGACTTACAAAGTACGCCCCTTAAGGAGGGAGATGTACTGTTTGTAGATGGGTCATGCTCTAAACCTGCAGATGGAGTGTATCTGACAGGATTTGCAGTAGTCAGATTACCAGACACAGTAATCTGTTCTGGAGCATTACCGTTTGTTTCAGCTCAAGCAGCAGAGTTAGTAGCACTGACAGAGGCATGCAAAGCATCATCACAGAATACGGTAACCATTTATACTGACTCTCGTTATGCATACGGGGTAGTACACGATTTTGGAGTAATATGGAAAAATCGTGGGTTTGTCAGTACTGATGGTAAGGGTATATCCCATGCCACATTAGTTGAGCAGTTACTGGACGCCATGTTGTTACCCAGTAAACTAGCCATTGTTAAATGCAAAGGACATGCTGGGGGAGAGACAGATGAGGCCAAAGGTAATGAGTTGGCTGATTACTATGCTAAAGAGGCAGCGCAATCGCAGATCATGTTCCCGGCATACAATACTACTGTTGATACTCAGCTCAACCTGGTTATGACATGCCACTTCCCAGACTATGATCTTAAAATGCTACAGGAACTTGCGGAGGGCAGAGATATAGAATTATGGGAAGAGAAAGGCCTGAGCAGAGATGAAAACGGGATTTGGGCTAGAGGAACAGTGATAGGTTTTCCTAAAATAGCCAGCCCTATTTTAATTTCACATTTTCATGGAATTGGGCATAAAGGAAAGAAAGCAACAGGTGATCAGATTAAAGAATTGTTCCTAGTCAGAGACATTGATCAAGTTGTTGAGATACAACTAGCGAGATGTTTAACATGCATCAGAAACAATACACAAGGAACACGACCCGCAAAACATGAACATTTACCGCCACCTAGCGGCCCAATGGAACAAATACAGATTGATTTTACACAGATGCCGACAGCAGCGGGGAAACTGAAATACCTATTGGTAATGGTAGACCAATTTAGCAAATGGGTTGAAGCATTCCCTACAACGAACGAAAGCTCAAAGACAGTTGTAAAAATACTGTGCAAGGAAATCATTCCCAGGTGGGGATGCCCACTTCAAATAAATAGTGATAGAGGAACACATTTTACATCTCAAGTAACTCAAGGAGTTGCTAAAACTCTTGCTATAGATTGGAAATTTCACATACCATACCACCCACAGTCTTCAGGACAGGTAGAGAGGACTAATCGCACCATCAAGGATAAACTGCGGAAAGGAACAAATGGTACCTTCTCGAGATGGCCAGATGTCCTTCCCGCAGTCCTTGCAGAAATTAGAATGACCCCGAATAGCACTACCAAATTGTCACCATTTGAAATTTTAATGGGGCGGCCGTTTCCAACTCCCTGGGCTCATGGTACGTATTGCCCGAAGGAAGTTGGAGACCTAGAACAAATTCAAGAGAATTATGTTCATCATTTGATACAGAAACTGAATGGCATCTATGGTGATGTTTCTTCTTCTCTTCCACTTCCTTCAGATAAACCAACACATTCTTTCCAGCCCGGAGACACAGTGGTGATTAAGCGTCTGCCGACCAAAGGAGGGACGACCGAGCCTCCCTACGGACTTCCCACCACGATCCTTGCAGTAACTCGTACAGCCGTACTGACAGAAGATTCATCAATATGGATCCATGCATCACGGATCAAGTCGATCAAGAACCAGAGACAAGAATCCGAATCATCAAAGAAGGAGTAGATGGACAATACCAGAGGACCGTGCTCAAGCGCGTATCTGGCCTTACAGTATTTAGTTTAGGAACATTATTAGTCTGCATTGTCTACTATATATGCGTAAAGGAGTTGCTTTATAATCATTATAAAACTAGCAGCAATCCTACCTGCCCTCATGAAAACTCCTGGGAAACATGGGAAGACTTTTCTTACCCCAAGATTGTCTCTGAGGAAGGTGAGACTTCATCTCCCCTTCCCAGAGAGCAATATGAGAATGCAACCCATGTACCACCAATCGAGTCCAATTTCTCTAATCTGGTAGGAGACTATAACACCCGATCGAAGCGAATGGCTTCATCTCTGATAGAAGTCAAAACTAACATTTGGAAACACTTAGCTGTTGATGTCTTGAATATGTCACATTTCTGCTTATCTGACATGACCAGCACAAAAGATATACTCACAAGTTGCCTGATAGCAGTACCCACACCAGTAGAAATTTTGTTAAAAGTATTTAGCACCCGCCATGATGATAGTCTTGCAGAAGAACATGATGTGAGGCAACATCTCTCTGTGTATGAATATTGTCACGACTGTCCTCAGTGTGTTGGTAAAGAATGGGCCAATATGACACAAATTAGGACTATGAGTATTACACAGGGGGATGTATGTTATCAAATGACCTGTGATCCGGAAGACATAGGTAAATGCAAACAGATAAAATTAATGCCCACAACATCCACCAACATATCTCAAGTGCTATGTGCCCGAACTGAAGAAAAATGCTATAATGTCACTAATACTATGAGTTGCAACCACACAATGAAAACACCAAGTCACATATATTCTGTTAAACTTCCCGTAGGATGGTTGTTTTCCTGTGGTAATATCACATATACATATATACCAGGAAACATTACAGGGGGGCCCTGTACTCTCACCAGGCTAGGACTTATGATGTTTTCTGTAGAGCCCGGCCTACATCAAACCAAGATTAAGCGATCAACTATTCCACTTGATGAAAACTGTAACCCAAATGTAATTTTGTTATCAGAAACTGAAATCCTAAGCTTAGCAGTCTCCCTTATTGGAGTACCCGGATTGGCATTGTATTCAGGAAAGGCTATAAGGAAGCTAGCATGTGTTGTAGCTAAAGGGTTAAACCAAACCTCCCAAGCCATAGAAGAATTAATGATAGATTTGAAGGGTACACGTAAGGCAGTTTTGGAAAATCGTGCAGCCATTGACTATCTACTGCTCAAACACGAACATGGTTGTCAGGATTTTGAGGGAATGTGCTGCTTCAACCTTTCAGACCACTCCAAGTCTGTACAAAATCATATATCAAATATCAAGGAGCTTGTTGCAGGCATTACTGAAAGAGTAGATGAGTTTGATTGGACTTTTGGCCTAGGTCCATGGTTTGGAGAATTGGGAAAGAAAATTATAATGGGACTGATAGTTTTTGTTTGTGCTTTTGTGATATTATCTATCCTTGTTACATGCTGCAAAGTGATGGGGTCAGCACTATGCAAACGGATAATACCATCTGTTAGAACAGTTAATCACACATATGCTGCTCTAAATATAAACGCCCCTGTTTCTGGTCCCGCAACCATGTCCTACCAGTCCAGACTCTTACCCACTAATGCCTCAACCCCGTCAGTAGGTTATCCTTTATTAGATTATGAAAACATGCAATTCGATTTCCAGACCTCCCCAGTATAAAAGGGGTTGTCATGGTGATGACAAAAGGAGGGACTGATAATATATATATCAGGGGTGACTCCATTTTGTCTCTTGTATAACCATTTTCTGCTAACACTGATATTCCGCTTAATCATATGACTTAACTAAACCTTTTTCCAACTACCCTGTTTGTGTTTTAATGTTGGCTGAACTTCTGTGTTGAAATAGGAAGTACTGACCAAACAAGGTAGCGAACGGGAAATTAAATACGTCCTCAGCTATTTTATCAGGCGACATGTGATGTACGGTAGTTTCCAAATAAATGATTTAATGACATGTTATGTCTAACATAAGCACAAAATAAGGGAAATGGAAATTGGCAAATAGTCATCTTTGTTTCAAGGCCTATATAACGTGGCTGTAAACGTCTAATAAACAGGAGATATTTTTGATCACACATTGGTGTCAGACTCAATTATTTCTCCTCCGAACGTTCGATTACTTTTCCAGGGCTGTAACAGTGGGAAAAATCCTTCGAAGGTGTTCGATCCGATGTACTGGAGATGATCCCGACATATGCTGAGTTGAGGATGAATTATTAAGAGCCTGGTTACCCCCTCTCGGAACCACAGACTTAGAAATCGCCAGCTCATATACAGTGCATAAAATATATTTATATAATATATTTATATATATACCCTTATACACCATTTTAATAAAAAATATCACAAAATTCTTCTAAGTCCCTCGGGAAGAGTGAAAGACGCGCACGTTCATTTTCAGCGCTCCCAGACCTTCCTATAAGAAGTTAGCCAAAAAGTAGCTTCGAAAAACGCTTAGGTTAAGTTTCAGAGTTGCTTCTAATGTACCAAAGCTGGACTTAGACATAATTTCACTCTCACAACATTATGGCTGGTTGGAGACAGTCCGAACCACAAGTATCGGGTCCATGGTTCTGGGCGTATACTGGGGGGGACGGGGATGACTCCCATTAACCCCTGACTATACCGGGGATACGCTTATCACAATGCCTTTCTGGTCTGTGCTGAAGCAGGGCATTCTGGCAGCCAAGTGGCTTGACCTTTATTAGTGAGCCTGGTTACCCCCTCTCGGAACCACAGACTTAGAAATCGCCAGCTCATATACAGTGCATAAAATATATTTATATATATACCCTTATACACCATTTTAATAAAAAATATCACAAAATTCTTCTAAGTCCCTCGGGAAGAGTGAAAGACGCGCACGTTCATTTTCAGAGCTCCTAGACCTTCCTATAAGAAGTTAGCCAAAAAGTAGCTTCGAAAAACGCTTAGGTTAAGTTTCAGAGTTGCTTCTAATGTACCAAAGCTGGACTTAGACATAATTTCACTCTCACAACATTATGGCTGGTTGGAGACAGTCCGAACCACAAGTACCGGGTCCATGGTTCTGGGCATATACTGGGGGGGACGGGGAAGACTCCCATTAACCCCTGACTATACCGGGGATACGCTTATCACAATGCCTTTCTGGTCTGTGCTGAAGCAGGGCATTCTGGCAGCCAAGTGGCTTGACCTTTATTAGTGAGCCTGGTTACCCCCTCTCGGAACCACAGACTTAGAAATCGCCAGCTCATATACAGTGCATAAAATATATTTATATAATATATTTATATATATACCCTTATACACCATATTAATAAAAAATATCACAAAATTCTTCTAAGTCCCTCGGGAAGAGTGAAAGACGCGCACGTTCATTTTCAGCGCTCCCAGACCTTCCTATAAGAAGTTAGCCAAAAAGTAGCTTCGAAAAACGCTTAGGTTAAGTTTCAGAGTTGCTTCTAATGTACCAAAGCTGGACTTAGACATAATTTCACTCTCACAACATTATGGCTGGTTGGAGACAGTCCGAACCACAAGTATCGGGTCCATGGTTCTGGGCGTATACTGGGGGGGACGGGGATGACTCCCATTAACCCCTGACTATACCGGGGATACGCTTATCACAATGCCTTTCTGGTCTGTGCTGAAGCAGGGCATTCTGGCAGCCAAGTGGCTTGACCTTTATTAGTGAGCCTGGTTACCCCCTCTCGGAACCACAGACTTAGAAATCGCCAGCTCATATACAGTGCATAAAATATATTTATATATATACCCTTATACACCATTTTAATAAAAAATATCACAAAATTCTTCTAAGTCCCTCGGGAAGAGTGAAAGACGCGCACGTTCATTTTCAGAGCTCCTAGACCTTCCTATAAGAAGTTAGCCAAAAAGTAGCTTCGAAAAACGCTTAGGTTAAGTTTCAGAGTTGCTTCTAATGTACCAAAGCTGGACTTAGACATAATTTCACTCTCACAACATTATGGCTGGTTGGAGACAGTCCGAACCACAAGTACCGGGTCCATGGTTCTGGGCATATACTGGGGGGGACGGGGAAGACTCCCATTAACCCCTGACTATACCGGGGATACGCTTATCACAATGCCTTTCTGGTCTGTGCTGAAGCAGGGCATTCTGGCAGCCAAGTGGCTTGACCTTTATTAGTGAGCCTGGTTACCCCCTCTCGGAACCACAGACTTAGAAATCGCCAGCTCATATACAGTGCATAAAATATATTTATATATATACCCTTATACACCATTTTAATAAAAAATATCACAAAATTCTTCTAAGTCCCTCGGGAAGAGTGAAAGACGCGCACGTTCATTTTCAGAGCTCCTAGACCTTCCTATAAGAAGTTAGCCAAAAAGTAGCTTCGAAAAACGCTTAGGTTAAGTTTCAGAGTTGCTTCTCATGTACCAAAGCTGGACTTAGACATAATTTGACTCTCACAACATTATGGCTGGTTGGAGACAGTTTGAACCACAAGTACCGGGTCGATGGTTCTGGGCGTATACTGGGGGGACGGGGACGACTCCCATTAACCCCTGACTATACCGGGGATACGCTTATCACAATGCCTTTCTGGTCTGTGCTGAAGCAGGGCATTCTGGCAGCCAAGTGGCTTGACCTTTATTAGTGAGCCTGGTTACCCCCTCTCGGAACCACAGACTTAGAAATCGCCAGCTCATATACAGTGCATAAAATATATTTATATAATATATTTATATATATACCCTTATACACCATTTTAATAAAAAATATCACAAAATTCTTCTAAGTCCCTCGGGAAGAGTGAAAGACGCGCACATTCATTTTCAGAGCTCCTTGACCTTCCTATAAGAAGTTATCCAAAAAGTAGCTTCGAAAAACGCTTAGGTTAAGTTTCAGAGTTGCTTCTAATGTACCAAAGCTGGACTTAGACATAATTTCACTCTCACAACATTATGGCTGGTTGGAGACAGTCCGAAGCACAAGTACCGGGTCCATGGTTCTGGGCGTATACTGGGGGGGACGGGGACGACTCCCATTAACCCCTGACTATACCGGGGATACGCTTATCACAATGCCTTTCTGGTCTGTGCTGAAGCAGGGCATTCTGGCAGCCAAGTGGCTTGACCTTTATTAGTGAGCCTGGTTACCCCCTCTCGGAACCACAGACTTAGAAATCGCCAGCTCATATACAGTGCATAAAATATATTTATATATATACCCTTATACACCATTTTAATAAAAAATATCACAAAATTCTTCTAAGTCCCTCGGGACGAGTGAAAGACGCGCACGTTCATTTTCAGAGCTCCTAGACCTTCCTATAAGAAGTTAGCCAAAAAGTAGCTTCGAAAAACGCTTAGGTTAAGTTTCAGAGTTGCTTCTAATGTACCAAAGCTGGACTTAGACATAATTTCACTCTCACAACATTATGGCTGGTTGGAGACAGTCTGAACCACAAGTACCGGGTCGATGGTTCTGGGCGTATACTGGGGGGACGGGGACGACTCCCATTAACCCCTGACTATACCGGGGATACGCTTATCACAATGCCTTTCTGGTCTGTGCTGAAGCAGGGCATTCTGGCAGCCAAGTGGCTTGACCTTTATTAGTGAGCCTGGTTACCCCCTCTCGGAACCACAGACTTAGAAATCGCCAGCTCATATACAGTGCATAAAATATATTTATATAATATATTTATATATATACCCTTATACACCATTTTAATAAAAAATATCACAAAATTCTTCTAAGTCCCTCGGGAAGAGTGAAAGACGCGCACATTCATTTTCAGAGCTCCTTGACCTTCCTATAAGAAGTTATCCAAAAAGTAGCTTCGAAAAACGCTTAGGTTAAGTTTCAGAGTTGCTTCTAATGTACCAAAGCTGTACTTAGACATAATTTCACTCTCACAACATTATGGCTGGTTGGAGACAGTCCGAAGCACAAGTACCGGGTCCATGGTTCTGGGCGTATACTGGGGGGGACGGGGACGACTCCCATTAACCCCTGACTATACCGGGGATACGCTTATCACAATGCCTTTCTGGTCTGTGCTGAAGCAGGGCATTCTGGCAGCCAAGTGGCTTGACCTTTATTAGTGAGCCTGGTTACCCCCTCTCGGAACCACAGACTTAGAAATCGCCAGCTCATATACAGTGCATAAAATATATTTATATATATACCCTTATACACCATTTTAATAAAAAATATCACAAAATTCTTCTAAGTCCCTCGGGACGAGTGAAAGACGCGCACGTTCATTTTCAGAGCTCCTAGACCTTCCTATAAGAAGTTAGCCAAAAAGTAGCTTCGAAAAACGCTTAGGTTAAGTTTCAGAGTTGCTTCTAATGTACCAAAGCTGGACTTAGACATAATTTCACTCTCACAACATTATGGCTGGTTGGAGACAGTCTGAACCACAAGTACCGGGTCGATGGTTCTGGGCGTATACTGGGGGGACGGGGACGACTCCCATTAACCCCTGACTATACCGGGGATACGCTTATCACAATGCCTTTCTGGTCTGTGCTGAAGCAGGGCATTCTGGCAGCCAAGTGGCTTGACCTTTATTAGTGAGCCTGGTTACCCCCTCTCGGAACCACAGACTTAGAAATCGCCAGCTCATATACAGTGCATAAAATATATTTATATAATATATTTATATATATACCCTTATACACCATTTTAATAAAAAATATCACAAAATTCTTCTAAGTCCCTCGGGAAGAGTGAAAGACGCGCACATTCATTTTCAGAGCTCCTTGACCTTCCTATAAGAAGTTATCCAAAAAGTAGCTTCGAAAAACGCTTAGGTTAAGTTTCAGAGTTGCTTCTAATGTACCAAAGCTGGACTTAGACATAATTTCACTCTCACAACATTATGGCTGGTTGGAGACAGTCCGAAGCACAATTACCGGGTCCATGGTTCTGGGCGTATACTGGGGGGGACGGGGACGACTCCCATTAACCCCTGACTATACCGGGGATACGCTTATCACAATGCCTTTCTGGTCTGTGCTGAAGCAGGGCATTCTGGCAGCCAAGTGGCTTGACCTTTATTAGTGAGCCTGGTTACCCCCTCTCGGAACCACAGACTTAGAAATCGCCAGCTCATATACAGTGCATAAAATATATTTATATATATACCCTTATACACCATTTTAATAAAAAATATCACAAAATTCTTCTAAGTCCCTCGGGACGAGTGAAAGACGCGCACGTTCATTTTCAGAGCTCCTAGACCTTCCTATAAGAAGTTAGCCAAAAAGTAGCTTCGAAAAACGCTTAGGTTAAGTTTCAGAGTTGCTTCTAATGTACCAAAGCTGGACTTAGACATAATTTCACTCTCACAACATTATGGCTGGTTGGAGACAGTCTGAACCACAAGTACCGGGTCGATGGTTCTGGGCGTATACTGGGGGGACGGGGACGACTCCCATTAACCCCTGACTATACCGGGGATACGCTTATCACAATGCCTTTCTGGTCTGTGCTGAAGCAGGGCATTCTGGCAGCCAAGTGGCTTGACCTTTATTAGTGAGCCTGGTTACCCCCTCTCGGAACCACAGACTTAGAAATCGCCAGCTCATATACAGTGCATAAAATATATTTATATATATACCCTTATACACCATTTTAAAAAAAATATCACAAAATTCTTCTAAGTCCCTCGGGAAGAGTGAAAGACGCGCACGTTCATTTTTAGAGCTCCTAGACCTTCCTATAAGAAGTTAGCCAAAAAGTAGCTTCGAAAAACGCTTAGGTTAAGTTTCAGAGTTGCTTCTAATGTACCAAAGCTGGACTTAGACATAATTTCACTCTCACAACATTATGGCTGGTTGGAGACAGTCTGAACCACAAGTACCGGGTCGATGGTTCTGGGCGTATACTGGGGGGACGGGGACGACTCCCATTAACCCCTGACTATACCGGGGATACGCTTATCACAATGCCTTTCTGGTCTGTGCTGAAGCAGGGCATTCTGGCAGCCAAGTGGCTTGACCTTTATTAGTGAGCCTGGTTACACCCTCTCGGAACCACAGACTTAGAAATCGCCAGCTCATATACAGTGCATAAAATATATTTATATAATATATTTATATATATACCCTTATACACCATTTTAATAAAAAATATAACAAAAATCTTCTAAGTCCCTCGGGAAGAGTGAAAGACGCGCACGTTCATTTTCAGCGCTCCTAGACCTTCCTATAAGAAGTTAGCCAAAAAGTAGCTTCGAAAAACGCTTAGGTTAAGTTTCAGAGTTGCTTCTAATGTACCAAAGCTGGACTTAGACATAATTTCACTCTCACAACATTATGTCTGGTTGGAGACAGTCCGAACCACAAGTACCGGGTCCATGGTTCTGGGCGTATACTGGGGGGACGGGGACGACTCCCATTAACCCCTGACTATACCGGGGATACGCTTATCATAATGCCTTTCTGGTCTGTGCTGAAGCAGGGCATTCTGGCAGCCAAGTGGCTTGACCTTTATTAGTGAGCCTGGTTACCCCCTCTCGGAACCACAGACTTAGAAATCGCCAGCTCATATACAGTGCATAAAATATATTTATATAATATATTTATATATATACCCTTATACACCATTTTAATAAAAAATATCACAAAATTCTTCTAAGTCCCTCGGGAAGAGTGAAAGACGCGCACGTTCATTTTCAGCGCTCCCAGACCTTCCTATAAGAAGTTAGCCAAAAAGTAGCTTCGAAAAACGCTTAGGTTAAGTTTCAGAGTTGCTTCTAATGTACCAAAGCTGGACTTAGACATAATTTCACTCTCACAACATTATGGCTGGTTGGAGACAGTCCGAACCACAAGTACCGGGTCCATGGTTCTGGGCGTATACTGGGGGGGACGGGGACGACTCCCATTAACCCCTGACTATACCGGGGATACGCTTATCACAATGCCTTTCTGGTCTGTGCTGAAGCAGGGCATTCTGGCAGCCAAGTGGCTTGACCTTTATAAGTGAGCCTGGTTACCCCCTCTCGGAACCACAGACTTAGAAATTGCCAGCTCATATACAGTGCATAAAATATATTTATATATATACCCTTATACACCATTTTAATAAAAAATATCACAAAATTCTTCTACAGTAAGTCCCTCGGGAAGAGTGAAAGACGCGCACGTTCATTTTCAGCGTTCCTAGACCTTCCTATAAGAAGTTAACCAAAAAGTAGCTTCGAAAAACGCTTAGGTTAAGTTTCAGAGTTGCTTCTAATGTACCAAAACTGGACTTAGACATAATTTCACTCTCACAACATTATGGCTGGTTGGAGACAGTCCGAACCACAAGTACCGGGTCCATGGTTCTGGGCGTATACTGGGGGGACGGGGACGACTCCCATTAACCCCTGACTATACCGGGGATACGCTTATCATAATGCCTTTCTGGTCTGTGCTGAAGCAGGGCATTCTGGCAGCCAAGTGGCTTGACCTTTATTAGTGAGCCTGGTTACCCCCTCTCGGAACCACAGACTTAGAAATCGCCAGCTCATATACAGTGCATAAAATATATTTATATAATATATTTATATATATACCCTTATACACCATTTTAATAAAAAATATCACAAAATTCTTCTAAGTCCCTCGGGAAGAGTGAAAGACGCGCACGTTCATTTTCAGCGCTCCTAGACCTTCCTATAAGAAGTTAGCCAAAAAGTAGCTTCGAAAAACGCTTAGGTTAAGTTTCAGAGTTGCTTCTAATGTACCAAAGCTGGACTTAGACATAATTTCACTCTCACAACATTATGGCTGGTTGGAGACAGTCCGAACCACAAGTACCGGGTCCATGGTTCTGGGCGTATACTGGGGGGACGGGGACGACTCCCATTAACCCCTGACTATACCGGGGATACGCTTATCATAATGCCTTTCTAGTCTGTGCTGAAGCAGGGCATTCTGGCAGCCAAGTGGCTTGACCTTTATTAGTGTGCCTGGTTACCCCCTCTCGGAACCACAGACTTAGAAATCGCCAGCTCATATACAGTGCATAAAATATATTTATATAATATATTTATATATATACCCTTATACACCATTTTAATAAAAAATATCACAAAATTCTTCTAAGTCCCTCGGGAAGAGTGAAAGACGCGCACGTTCATTTTCAGCGCTCCTAGACCTTCCTATAAGAAGTTAGACAAAAAGTAGCTTCGAAAAACGCTTAGGTTAAGTTTCAGAGTTGCTTCTAATGTACCAAAGCTGGACTTAGACATAATTTCACTCTCACAACATTATGGCTGGTTGGAGACAGTCCGAAGCACAAGTACCGGGTCCATGGTTCTGGGCGTAAACTGGGGGGGACGGGGACGACTCCCATTAACCCCTGACTATACCGGGGATACGCTTATCACAATGCCTTTCTGGTCTGTGCTGAAGCAGGGCATTCTGGCAGCCAAGTGGCTTGACCTTTATTAGTGAGCCTGGTTACCCCCTCTCGGAACCACAGACTTAGAAATCGCCAGCTCATATACAGTGCATAAAATATATTTATATATATACCCTTATACACCATTTTAATAAAAAATATCACAAAATTCTTCTAAGTCCCTCGGGACGAGTGAAAGACGCGCACGTTCATTTTCAGAGCTCCTAGACCTTCCTATAAGAAGTTAGCCAAAAAGTAGCTTCGAAAAACGCTTAGGTTAAGTTTCAGAGTTGCTTCTAATGTACCAAAGCTGGACTTAGACATAATTTCACTCTCACAACATTATGGCTGGTTGGAGACAGTCTGAACCACAAGTTCCGGGTCGATGGTTCTGGGCGTATACTGGGGGGACGGGGACGACTCCCATTAACCCCTGACTATACCGGGGATACGCTTATCACAATGCCTTTCTGGTCTGTGCTGAAGCAGGGCATTCTGGCAGCCAAGTGGCTTGACCTTTATTAGTGAGCCTGGTTACCCCCTCTCGGAACCACAGACTTAGAAATCGCCAGCTCATATACAGTGCATAAAATATATTTATATATATACCCTTATACACCATTTTAATAAAAAATATCACAAAATTCTTCTAAGTCCCTCGGGAAGAGTGAAAGACGCGCACGTTCATTTTCAGAGCTCCTAGACCTTCCTATAAGAAGTTAGCCAAAAAGTAGCTTCGAAAAACGCTTAGGTTAAGTTTCAGAGTTGCTTCTAATGTACCAAAGCTGGACTTAGACATAATTTCACTCTCACAACATTATGGCTGGTTGAAGACAGTCCGAACCACAAGTACCGGGTCCATGGTTCTGGGCGTATATTGGGGGGACGGGGACGACTCCCATTAACCCCTGACTATACCGGGGATACGCTTATCACAATGCCTTTCTGGTCTGTGCTGAAGCAGGGCATTCTGGCAGCCAAGTGGCTTGACCTTTATTAGTGAGCCTGGTTACCCCCTCTCGGAACCACAGACTTAGAAATCGCCAGCTCATATACAGTGCATAAAATATATTTATATAATATATTTATATATATACCCTTATACACCATTTTAATAAAAAATATAACAAAAATCTTCTAAATCCCTCGGGAAGAGTGAAAGACGCGCACGTTCATTTTCAGCGCTCCTAGACCTTCCTATAAGAAGTTAGCCAAAAAGTAGCTTCGAAAAACGCTTAGGTTAAGTTTCAGAGTTGCTTCTAATGTACCAAAGCTGGACTTAGACATAATTTCACTCTCACAACATTATGTCTGGTTGGAGACAGTCCGAACCACAAGTACCGGGTCCATGGTTCTGGGCGTATACTGGGGGGACGGGGACGACTCCCATTAACCCCTGACTATACCGGGGATACGCTTATCATAATGCCTTTCTGGTCTGTGCTGAAGCAGGGCATTCTGGCAGCCAAATGGCTTGACCTTTATTAGTGAGCCTGGTTACCCCCTCTCGGAACCACAGACTTAGAAATCGCCAGCTCATATACAGTGCATAAAATATATTTATATAATATATTTATATATATACCCTTATACACCATTTTAATAAAAAATATCACAAAATTCTTCTAAGTCCCTCGGGAAGAGTGAAAGACGCGCACGTTCATTTTCAGCGCTCCCAGACCTTCCTATAAGAAGTTAGCCAAAAAGTAGCTTCGAAAAACGCTTAGGTTAAGTTTCAGAGTTGCTTCTAATGTACCAAAGCTGGACTTAGACATAATTTCACTCTCACAACATTATGGCTGGTTGGAGACAGTCCGAACCACAAGTACCGGGTCCATGGTTCTGGGCGTATACTGGGGGGGACGGGGACGACTCCCATTAACCCCTGACTATACCGGGGATACGCTTATCACAATGCCTTTCTGGTCTGTGCTGAAGCAGGGCATTCTGGCAGCCAAGTGGCTTGACCTTTATAAGTGAGCCTGGTTACCCCCTCTCGGAACCACAGACTTAGAAATTGCCAGCTCATATACAGTGCATAAAATATATTTATATATATACCCTTATACACCATTTTAATAAAAAATATCACAAAATTCTTCTACAGTAAGTCCCTCGGGAAGAGTGAAAGACGCGCACGTTCATTTTCAGCGTTCCTAGACCTTCCTATAAGAAGTTAACCAAAAAGTAGCTTCGAAAAACGCTTAGGTTAAGTTTCAGAGTTGCTTCTAATGTACCAAAACTGGACTTAGACATAATTTCACTCTCACAACATTATGGCTGGTTGGAGACAGTCCGAACCACAAGTACCGGGTCCATGGTTCTGGGCGTATACTGGGGGGACGGGGACGACTCCCATTAACCCCTGACTATACCGGGGATACGCTTATCATAATGCCTTTCTGGTCTGTGCTGAAGCAGGGCATTCTGGCAGCCAAGTGGCTTGACCTTTATTAGTGAGCCTGGTTACCCCCTCTCGGAACCACAGACTTAGAAATCGCCAGCTCATATACAGTGCATAAAATATATTTATATAATATATTTATATATATACCCTTATACACCATTTTAATAAAAAATATCACAAAATTCTTCTAAGTCCCTCGGGAAGAGTGAAAGACGCGCACGTTCATTTTCAGCGCTCCTAGACCTTCCTATAAGAAGTTAGCCAAAAAGTAGCTTCGAAAAACGCTTAGGTTAAGTTTCAGAGTTGCTTCTAATGTACCAAAGCTGGACTTAGACATAATTTCACTCTCACAACATTATGGCTGGTTGGAGACAGTCCGAACCACAAGTACCGGGTCCATGGTTCTGGGCGTATACTGGGGGGACGGGGACGACTCCCATTAACCCCTGACTATACCGGGGATACGCTTATCATAATGCCTTTCTGGTCTGTGCTGAAGCAGGGCATTATGGCAGCCAAGTGGCTTGACCTTTATTAGTGAGCCTGGTTACCCCCTCTCGGAACCACAGACTTAGAAATCGCCAGCTCATATACAGTGCATAATATATATTTATATAATATATTTATATATATACCCTTATACACCATTTTAATAAAAAATATCACAAAATTCTTCTAAGTCCCTCGGGAAGAGTGAAAGACGCGCACGTTCATTTTCAGCGCTCCCAGACCTTCCTATAAGAAGTTAGCCAAAAAGTAGCTTCGAAAAACGCTTAGGTTAAGTTTCAGAGTTGCTTCTAATGTACCAAAACTGGACTTAGACATAATTTCACTCTCACAACATTATGGCTGGTTGGAGACAGTCCGAAGCACAAGTACCGGGTCCATGGTTTTGGCCGTATACTGGGGGGACGGGGGCGACTCCCATTAACCCCTGACTATACCGAGGATACGCTTATCACAATGCCTTTCTGGTCTGTGCTGAAGCAGGGCATTCTGGAAACCAAGTGGCTTGACCTTTATTAGTGAGCCTGGTTACCCCCTCTCGGAACCACAGACTTAGAAATCGCCAGCTCATATACAGTGCATAAAATATATTTATATATATACCCTTATACACCATTTTAATAAAAAATATCACAAAATTCTTCTAAGTCCCTCGGGAAGAGTGGAAGACGCGCACGTTCATTTTCAGAGCTCCTAGACCTTCCTATAAGAAGTTAGACAAAAAGTAGCTTCGAAAAACGCTTAGGTTAAGTTTCAGAGTTGCTTCTAATGTACCAAAGCTGGACTTAGACATAATTTCTCTCTCACAACATTATGGCTGGTTGGAGACAGTCCGAAGCACAAGTACCGGGTCCATGTTTCTGGCCGTATACTGGGGGGACGGGGGCGACTCCCATTAACCCCTGACTATACCGAGGATACGCTTATCACAATGCCTTTCTGGTCTGTGCTGAAGCAGGGCATTCTGGCAGCCAAGTGGCTTGACCTTTGTTAGTGAGCCTGGTTACCCCCTCTCGGAACCACAGACTTAGAAATCGCCAGCTCATATACAGTGCATAAAATATATTTATATATATACCCTTATACACCATTTTAATAAAAAATATCACAAAATTCTTCTAAGTCCCTCGGGAAGAGTAAAAGACGCGCACGTTCATTTTCAGCGCTCCTAGACCTTCCTATAAGAAGTTAGCTAAAAAGTAGCTTCGAAAAACGCTTAGGTTAAGTTTCAGAGTTGCTTCTAATGTACCAAAGCTGGACTTAGACATAATTTCACTCTCACAACATTATGGCTGGTTGGAGACAGTCCGAACCACAAGTACCGGGTCGATGGTTCTGGGCGTATACTGGGGGGACGGGGACGACTCCCATTAACCCCTGACTATACCGGGGATTAGCTTATCACAATGCCTTTCTGGTCTGTGCTGAAGCAGGGCATTCTGGCAGCCAAGTGGCTTGACCTTTATTAGTGAGCCTGGTTACCCCCTCTCGGAACCACAGACTTAGAAATCGCCAGCTCATATACAGTGCATAAAATATATTTATATAATATATTTATATATATACCCTTATACACCATTTTAGTAAAAAATATCACAAAATTCTTCTAAGTCCCTCGGGAAGAGTAAAAGACGCGCACGTTCATTTTCAGCGCTCCTAGACCTTCCTATAAGAAGTTAGCTAAAAAGTAGCTTCGAAAAACGCTTAGGTTAAGTTTCAGAGTTGCTTCTAATGTACCAAAGCTGGACTTAGACATAATTTCACTCTCACAACATTATGGCTGGTTGGAGACAGTCCGAACCACAAGTACCGGGTCGATGGTTCTGGGCGTATACTGGGGGGACGGGGACGACTCCCATTAACCCCTGACTATACCGGGGATAAGCTTATCACAATGCCTTTCTGGTCTGTGCTGAAGCAGGGCATTCTGGCAGCCAAGTGGCTTGACCTTTATTAGTGAGCCTGGTTACCCCCTCTCGGAACCACAGACTTAGAAATCGCCAGCTCATATACAGTGCATAAAATATATTTATATAATATATTTATATATATACCCTTATACACCATTTTAATAAAAAATATCACAAAATTCTTCTAAGTCCCTCGGGAAGAGTGAAAGACGCGCACGTTCATTTTCAGCGCTCCTAGACCTTCCTATAAGAAGTTAGCCAAAAAGTAGCTTCGAAAAACGCTTAGGTTAAGTTTCAGAGTTGCTTCTTATGTACCAAAGCTGGACTTAGACATAATTTCACTCTCACAACATTATGGCTGGTTGGAGACAGTCCGAACCACAAGTACCGGGTCCATGGTTCTGGGCGTATACTGGGGGGGACAGGGACGACTCCCATTAACCCCTGACTATACCGGGGATACGCTTATCACAATGCCTTTCTGGTCTGTGCTGAAGCAGGGCATTCTGGCAGCCAAGTGGCTTGACCTTTATTAGTGAGCCTGGTTACCCCCTCTCGGAACCACAGACTTAGAAATCGCCAGCTCATATACAGTGCATAAAATATATTTATATATATACCCTTATACACCATTTTAATAAAAAATATCACAAAATTCTTCTAAGTCCCTCGGGAAGAGTGAAAGACGCGCACGTTCATTTTCAGCGCTCCTAGACCTTCCTATAAGAAGTTAGCCAAAAAGTAAGTAGCTTCGAAAAACGCTTAGGTTAAGTTTCAGAGTTGCTTCTAATGTACCAAAGCTGGACTTAGACATAATTTCACTCTCACAACATTATGGCTGGTTGGAGACAGTCCGAACCACAAGTACCGGGTCCATGGTTCTGGGCGTATACTGGGGGGGACGGGGACGACTCCCATTAACCCCTGACTATACCGGGGATTAGCTTATCACAATGCCTTTCTGGTCTGTGCTGAAGCAGGGCATTCTGGCAGCCAAGTGGCTTGACCTTTATTAGTGAGCCTGGTTACCCCCTCTCGGAACCACAGACTTAGAAATCGCCAGCTCATATACAGTGCATAAAATATATTTATATAATATATTTATATATATACCCTTATACACCATTTTAGTAAAAAATATCACAAAATTCTTCTAAGTCCCTCGGGAAGAGTAAAAGACGCGCACGTTCATTTTCAGCGCTCCTAGACCTTCCTATAAGAAGTTAGCTAAAAAGTAGCTTCGAAAAACGCTTAGGTTAAGTTTCAGAGTTGCTTCTAATGTACCAAAGCTGGACTTAGACATAATTTCACTCTCACAACATTATGGCTGGTTGGAGACAGTCCGAACCACAAGTACCGGGTCGATGGTTCTGGGCGTATACTGGGGGGACGGGGACGACTCCCATTAACCCCTGACTATACCGGGGATAAGCTTATCACAATGCCTTTCTGGTCTGTGCTGAAGCAGGGCATTCTGGCAGCCAAGTGGCTTGACCTTTATTAGTGAGCCTGGTTACCCCCTCTCGGAACCACAGACTTAGAAATCGCCAGCTCATATACAGTGCATAAAATATATTTATATAATATATTTATATATATACCCTTATACACCATTTTAATAAAAAATATCACAAAATTCTTCTAAGTCCCTCGGGAAGAGTGAAAGACGCGCACGTTCATTTTCAGCGCTCCTAGACCTTCCTATAAGAAGTTAGCCAAAAAGTAGCTTCGAAAAACGCTTAGGTTAAGTTTCAGAGTTGCTTCTTATGTACCAAAGCTGGACTTAGACATAATTTCACTCTCACAACATTATGGCTGGTTGGAGACAGTCCGAACCACAAGTACCGGGTCCATGGTTCTGGGCGTATACTGGGGGGGACAGGGACGACTCCCATTAACCCCTGACTATACCGGGGATACGCTTATCACAATGCCTTTCTGGTCTGTGCTGAAGCAGGGCATTCTGGCAGCCAAGTGGCCTGACCTTTATTAGTGAGCCTGGTTACCCCCTCTCGGAACCACAGACTTAGAAATCGCCAGCTCATATACAGTGCATAAAATATATTTATATATATACCCTTATACACCATTTTAATAAAAAATATCACAAAATTCTTCTAAGTCCCTCGGGAAGAGTGAAAGACGCGCACGTTCATTTTCAGCGCTCCTAGACCTTCCTACTGTATAAGAAGTTAGCCAAAAAGTAGCTTCGAAAAACGCTTAGGTTAAGCTTCAGAGTTGCTTCTAATGTACCAAAGCTGGACTTAGACATAATTTCACTCTCACAACATTATGGCTGGTTGGAGACAGTCCGAACCACAAGTACCGGGTCGATGGTTCTAGGCGTATACTGGGGGGACGGGGACGACTCCCATTAACCCCTGACTATACCGGGGATACGCTTATCACAATGCCTTTCTGGTCTGTGCTGAAGCAGGGCATTCTGGCAGCCAAGTGGCTTGACCTTTATTAGTGAGCCTGGTTACCCCCTCTCGGAACCACAGACTTAGAAATCGCCAGCTCATATACAGTGCATAAAATATATTTATATATATACCCTTATACACCATTTTAATAAAAAATATCACAAAATTCTTCTAAGTCCCTCGGGAAGAGTGAAAGACGCGCACGTTCATTTTCAGCGCTCCTAGACCTTCCTATAAGAAGTTAGCTAAAAAGTAGCTTCGAAAAACGCTTAGGTTAAGTTTCAGAGTTGCTTCTAATGTACCAAAGCTGGACTTAGACAGAATTTCACTCTCACAACATTATGGCTGGTTGGAGACTGTCCGAACCACAAGTACCGGGTCGATGGTTCTAGGCGTATACTGGGGGGACGGGGACGACTCCCATTAACCCCTGACTATACCGGGGATACGCTTATCACAATGCCTTTCTGGTCTGTGCTGAAGCAGGGCATTCTGGCAGCCAAGTGGCTTGACCTTTATTAGTGAGCCTGGTTACCCCCTCTCGGAACCACAGACTTAGAAATCGCCAGCTCATATACAGTGCATAAAATATATTTATATATATACCCTTATACACCATTTTAATAAAAAATATCACAAAATTCTTCTACAGTAAGTCCCTCGGGAAGAGTGAAAGACGCGCACGTTCATTTTCAGCGCTCCTAGACCTTCCTATAAGAAGTTAGCCAAAAAGTAGCTTCGAAAAACGCTTAGGTTAAGTTTCAGAGTTGCTTCTAATGTACCAAAGCTGGACTTAGACATAATTTGACTCTCACAACATTATGGCTGGTTGGAGACAGTCCGAACCACAAGTACCGGGTCCATGGTTCTGGGCGTATACTGGGGGGGACGGGGACGACTCCCATTAACCCCTGACTATACCGGGGATACGCTTATCACAATGCCTTTCTGGTCTGTGCTGAAGCAGGGCATTCTGGCAGCCAAGTGGCTTGACCTTTATTAGTGAGCCTGGTTACCCCCTCTCGGAACCACAGACTTAGAAATCGCCAGCTCATATACAGTGCATAAAATATATTTATATATATACCCTTATACACCATTTTAATAAAAAATATCACAAAATTCTTCTAAGTCCCTCGGGAAGAGTGAAAGACGCGCACGTTCATTTTCAGCGCTCCTAGACCTTCCTATAAGAAGTTAGCCAAAAAGTAGCTTCGAAAAACGCTTAGGTTAAGTTTCAGAGTTGCTTCTAATGTACCAAAGCTGGACTTAGACATAATTTCACTCTCACAACATTATGGCTGGTTGGAGACAGTCTGAACCACAAGTACCGGGTCGATGGTTCTAGGCGTATACTGGGGGGACGGGGACGACTCCCATTAACCCCTGACTATACCGGGGATACGCTTATCACAATGCCTTTCTGGTCTGTGCTGAAGCAGGGCATTCTGGCAGCCAAGTGGCTTGACCTTTATTAGTGAGCCTGGTTACCCCCTCTCGGAACCACAGACTTAGAAATCGCCAGCTCATATACAGTGCATAAAATATATTTATATATATACCCTTATACACCATTTTAATAAAAAATATCACAAAATTCTTCTAAGTCCCTCGGGAAGAGTGAAAGACGCGCACGTTCATTTTCAGCGCTCCTAGACCTTCCTATAAGAAGTTAGCCAAAAAGTAGCTTCGAAAAACGCTTAGGTTAAGTTTCAGAGTTGCTTCTAATGTACCAAAGCTGGACTTAGACATAATTTCACTCTCACAACATTATGGCTGGTTGGAGACAGTCCGAACCACAAGTACCGGGTCCATGGTTCTGGGCGTATACTGGGGGGGACGGGGACGACTCCCATTAACCCCTGACTATACCGGGGATACGCTTATCACAATGCCTTTCTGGTCTGTGCTGAAGCAGGGCATTCTGGCAGCCAAGTGGCTTGACCTTTATTAGTGAGCCTGGTTACCCCCTCTCGGAACCACAGACTTAGAAATCGCCAGCTCATATACAGTGCATAAAATATATTTATATATATACCCTTATACACCATTTTAATAAAAAATATCACAAAATTCTTCTAAGTCCCTCGGGAAGAGTGAAAGACGCGCACGTTCATTTTCAGCGCTCCTAGACCTTCCTATAAGAAGTTAGCCAAAAAGTAGCTTCGAAAAACGCTTAGGTTAAGTTTCAGAGTTGCTTCTAATGTACCAAAGCTGGACTTAGACATAATTTGACTCTCACAACATTATGGCTGGTTGGAGACAGTCCGAAGCACAAGTACCGGGTCCATGGTTCTGGGCGTATACTGGGGGGGACGGGGACGACTCCCATTAACCCCTGACTATACCGGGGATACGCTTATCACAATGCCTTTCTGGTCTGTGCTGAAGCAGGGCATTCTGGCAGCCAAGTGGCTTGACCTTTATTAGTGAGCCTGGTTACCCCCTCTCGGAACCACAGACTTAGAAATCGCCAGCTCATATACAGTGCATAAAATATATTTATATATATACCCTTATACACCATTTTAATAAAAAATATCACAAAATTCTTCTACAGTAAGTCCCTCGGGAAGAGTGAAAGACGCGCACGTTCATTTTCAGCGCTCCTAGACCTTCCTATAAGAAGTTAGCCAAAAAGTAGCTTCGAAAAACGCTTAGGTTAAGTTTCAGAGTTGCTTCTAATGTACCAAAGCTGGACTTAGACATAATTTCACTCTCACAACATTATGGCTGGTTGGAGACAGTCTGAACCACAAGTACCGGGTCGATGGTTCTAGGCGTATACTGGGGGGACGGGGACGACTCCCATTAACCCCTGACTATACCGGGGATACGCTTATCACAATGCCTTTCTGGTCTGTGCTGAAGCAGGGCATTCTGGCAGCCAAGTGGCTTGACCTTTATTAGTGAGCCTGGTTACCCCCTCTCGGAACCACAGACTTAGAAATCGCCAGCTCATATACAGTGCATAAAATATATTTATATATATACCCTTATACACCATTTTAATAAAAAATATCACAAAATTCTTCTAAGTCCCTCGGGAAGAGTGAAAGACGCGCACGTTCATTTTCAGCGCTCCTAGACCTTCCTATAAGAAGTTAGCCAAAAAGTAGCTTCGAAAAACGCTTAGGTTAAGTTTCAGAGTTGCTTCTAATGTACCAAAGCTGGACTTAGACATAATTTCACTCTCACAACATTATGGCTGGTTGGAGACAGTCCGAACCACAAGTACCGGGTCCATGGTTCTGGGCGTATACTGGGGGGGACGGGGACGACTCCCATTAACCCCTGACTATACCGGGGATACGCTTATCACAATGCCTTTCTGGTCTGTGCTGAAGCAGGGCATTCTGGCAGCCAAGTGGCTTGACCTTTATTAGTGAGCCTGGTTACCCCCTCTCGGAACCACAGACTTAGAAATCGCCAGCTCATATACAGTGCATAAAATATATTTATATATATACCCTTATACACCATTTTAATAAAAAATATCACAAAATTCTTCTAAGTCCCTCGGGAAGAGTGAAAGACGCGCACGTTCATTTTCAGCGCTCCTAGACCTTCCTATAAGAAGTTAGCCAAAAAGTAGCTTCGAAAAACGCTTAGGTTAAGTTTCAGAGTTGCTTCTAATGTACCAAAGCTGGACTTAGACATAATTTGACTCTCACAACATTATGGCTGGTTGGAGACAGTCCGAACCACAAGTACCGGGTCCATGGTTCTGGGCGTATACTGGGGGGGACGGGGACGACTCCCATTAACCCCTGACTATACCGGGGATACGCTTATCACAATGCCTTTCTGGTCTGTGCTGAAGCAGGGCATTCTGGCAGCCAAGTGGCTTGACCTTTATTAGTGAGCCTGGTTACCCCCTCTCGGAACCACAGACTTAGAAATCGCCAGCTCATATACAGTGCATAAAATATATTTATATATATACCCTTATACACCATTTTAATAAAAAATATCACAAAATTCTTCTACAGTAAGTCCCTCGGGAAGAGTGAAAGACGCGCACGTTCATTTTCAGCGCTCCTAGACCTTCCTATAAGAAGTTAGACAAAAAGTAGCTTCGAAAAACGCTTAGGTTAAGTTTCAGAGTTGCTTCTAATGTACCAAAGCTGGACTTAGAAGGATTTCACTCTCACAACATTATGGCTGGTTGGAGACAGTCCGAAGCACAAGTACCGGGTCCATGTTTCTGGCCGTATACTGGGGGGACGGGGGCGACTCCCATTAACCCCTGACAATACCGGGGATACGCTTATCACAATGCCTTTCTGGTCTGTGCTGAAGCAGGGCATTCTGGAAACCAAGTGGCTTGACCTTTATTAGTGAGCCTGGTTACCCCCTCTCGGAACCACAGACTTAGAAATCGCCAGCTCATATACAGTGCATAAAATATATTTATATATATACCCTTATACACCATTTTAATAAAAAATATCACAAAATTCTTCTAAGTCCCTCGGGAAGAGTGAAAGACGCGCACGTTCATTTTCAGCGCTCCTAGACCTTCCTATAAGAAGTTAGCCAAAAAGTAGCTTCGAAAAACGCTTAGGTTAAGTTTCAGAGTTGCTTCTAATGTACCAAAGCTGGACTTAGACATAATTTCACTCTCACAACATTATGGCTGGTTGGAGACAGTCTGAACCACAAGTACCGGGTCGATGGTTCTAGGCGTATACTGGGGGGACGGGGACGACTCCCATTAACCCCTGACTATACCGGGGATACGCTTATCACAATGCCTTTCTGGTCTGTGCTGAAGCAGGGCATTCTGGCAGCCAAGTGGCTTGACCTTTATTAGTGAGCCTGGTTACCCCCTCTCGGAACCACAGACTTAGAAATCGCCAGCTCATATACAGTGCATAAAATATATTTATATATATACCCTTATACACCATTTTAATAAAAAATATCACAAAATTCTTCTAAGTCCCTCGGGAAGAGTGAAAGACGCGCACGTTCATTTTCAGCGCTCCTAGACCTTCCTATAAGAAGTTAGCCAAAAAGTAGCTTCGAAAAACGCTTAGGTTAAGTTTCAGAGTTGCTTCTAATGTACCAAAGCTGGACTTAGACATAATTTGACTCACACAACATTATGGCTGGTTGGAGACAGTCCGAACCACAAGTACCGGGTCCATGGTTCTGGGCGTATACTGGGGGGGACGGGGGGGACTCCCATTAACCCCTGACTATACCGGGGATACGCTTATCACAATGCCTTTCTGGTCTGTGCTGAAGCAGGGCATTCTGGCAGCCAAGTGGCTTGACCTTTATTAGTGAGCCTGGTTACCCCCTCTCGGAACCACAGACTTAGAAATCGCCAGCTCATATACAGTGCATAAAATATATTTATATATATACCCTTATACACCATTTTAATAAAAAATATCACAAAATTCTTCTAAGTCCCTCGGGAAGAGTGAAAGACGCGCACGTTCATTTTCAGCGCTCCTAGACCTTCCTATAAGAAGTTAGACAAAAAGTAGCTTCGAAAAACGCTTAGGTTAAGTTTCAGAGTTGCTTCTAATGTACCAAAGCTGGACTTAGAAGGATTTCACTCTCACAACATTATGGCTGGTTGGAGACAGTCCGAAGCACAAGTACCGGGTCCATGTTTCTGGCCGTATACTGGGGGGACGGGGGCGACTCCCATTAACCCCTGACTATACCGGGGATACGCTTATCACAATGCCTTTCTGGTCTGTGCTGAAGCAGGGCATTCTGGAAACCAAGTGGCTTGACCTTTATTAGTGAGCCTGGTTACCCCCTCTCGGAACCACAGACTTAGAAATCGCCAGCTCATATACAGTGCATAAAATATATTTATATATATACCCTTATACACCATTTTAATAAAAAATATCACAAAATTCTTCTAAGTCCCTCGGGAAGAGTGAAAGACACGCACGTTCATTGTCAGCGCTCCTAGACCTTCCTATAAGAAGTTAGCCAAAAAGTAGCTTCGAAAAACGCTTAGGTTAAGTTTCAGAGTTGCTTCTAATGTACCAAAGCTGGACTTAGACATAATTTGACTCTCACAACATTATGGCTGGTTGGAGACAGTCCGAACCACAAGTACCGGGTCCATGGTTCTGGGCGTATACTGGGGGGGACGGGGACGACTCCCATTAACCCCTGACTATACCGGGGATACGCTTATCACAATGCCTTTCTGGTCTGTGCTGAAGCAGGGCATTCTGGCTGCCAAGTGGCTTGACCTGTGTTAGTGAGCCTGGTTACCCCCTCTTGGAACCACAGACTTAGAAATCGCCAGCTCATATACAGTGCATAAAATATTTTTATATATATACCCTTATACACCATTTTAATAAAAAATATCACAAAATTCTTCTAAGTCCCTCGGGAAGAGTGAAAGACGCGCACGTTCATTTTCAGCGCTCCTAGACCTTCCTATAAGAAGTTAGCCAAAAAGTAGCTTCGAAAAACGCTTAGGTTAAGTTTCAGAGTTGCTTCTAATGTACCAAAGTTGGACTTAGACATAATTTCACTCTCACAACATTATGGCTGGTTGGAGACAGTCCGAACCACAAGTACTGGGTCGATGGTTCTGGGCGTATACTGGGGGGACGGGGACGACTCCCATTAACCCCTGACTATACCGGGGATACGCTTATCACAATGCCTTTCTGGTCTGTGCTGAAGCAGGGCATTCTGGCAGCCAAGTGGCTTGACCTTTATTAGTGAGCCTGGTTACCCCCTCTCGGAACCACAGACTTAGAAATCGCCAGCTCATATACAGTGCATAAAATATATTTATATATATACCCTTATACACCATTTTAATAAAAAATATCACAAAATTCTTCTAAGTCCCTCGGGAAGAGTGAAAGACGCGCACGTTCATTTTCAGCGCTCCTAGACCTTCCTATAAGAAGTTAGCCAAAAAGTAGCTTCGAAAAACGCTTAGGTTAAGTTTCAGAGTTGCTTCTAATGTACCAAAGCTGGACTTAGACATAATTTGACTCTCACAACATTATGGCTGGTTGGAGACAGTCCGAACCACAAGTACCGGGTCCATGGTTCTGGGCGTATACTGGGGGGGACGGGGACGACTCCCATTAACCCCTGACTATACCGGGGATACGCTTATCACAATGCCTTTCTGGTCTGTGCTGAAGCAGGGCATTCTGGCAGCCAAGTGGCTTGACCTTTATTAGTGAGCCTGGTTACCCCCTCTCGGAACCACAGACTTAGAAATCGCCAGCTCATATACAGTGCATAAAATATATTTATATATATACCCTTATACACCATTTTAATAAAAAATATCACAAAATTCTTCTACAGTAAGTCCCTCGGGAAGAGTGAAAGACGCGCACGTTCATTTTCAGCGCTCCTAGACCTTCCTATAAGAAGTTAGACAAAAAGTAGCTTCGAAAAACGCTTAGGTTAAGTTTCAGAGTTGCTTCTAATGTACCAAAGCTGGACTTAGAAGGATTTCACTCTCACAACATTATGGCTGGTTGGAGACAGTCCGAAGCACAAGTACCGGGTCCATGTTTCTGGCCGTATACTGGGGGGACGGGGGCGACTCCCATTAACCCCTGACTATACCGGGGATACGCTTATCACAATGCCTTTCTGGTCTGTGCTGAAGCAGGGCATTCTGGAAACCAAGTGGCTTGACCTTTATTAGTGAGCCTGGTTACCCCCTCTCGGAACCACAGACTTAGAAATCGCCAGCTCATATACAGTGCATAAAATATATTTATATATATACCCTTATACACCATTTTAATAAAAAATATCACAAAATTCTTCTAAGTCCCTCGGGAAGAGTGAAAGACGCGCACGTTCATTTTCAGCGCTCCTAGACCTTCCTATAAGAAGTTAGCCAAAAAGTAGCTGCGAAAAACGCTTAGGTTAAGTTTCAGAGTTGCTTCTAATGTACCAAAGCTGGACTTAGACATAATTTGACTCTCACAACATTATGGCTGGTTGGAGACAGTCCGAACCACAAGTACCGGGTCCATGGTTCTGGGCGTATACTGGGGGGGACGGGGACGACTCCCATTAACCCCTGACTATACCGGGGATACGCTTATCACAATGCCTTTCTGGTCTGTGCTGAAGCAGGGCATTCTGGCAGCCAAGTGGCTTGACCTTTATTAGTGAGCCTGGTTACCCCCTCTCGGAACCACAGACTTAGAAATCGCCAGCTCATATACAGTGCATAAAATATATTTATATATATACCCTTATACACCATTTTAATAAAAAATATCACAAAATTCTTCTAAGTCCCTCGGGAAGAGTGAAAGACGCGCACGTTCATTTTCAGCGCTCCTAGACCTTCCTATAAGAAGTTAGACAAAAAGTAGCTTCGAAAAACGCTTAGGTTAAGTTTCAGAGTTGCTTCTAATGTACCAAAGCTGGACTTAGAAGGATTTCACTCTCACAACATTATGGCTGGTTGGAGACAGTCCGAAGCACAAGTACCGGGTCCATGTTTCTGGCCGTATACTGGGGGGACGGGGGCGACTCCCATTAACCCCTGACTATACCGGGGATACGCTTATCACAATGCCTTTCTGGTCTGTGCTGAAGCAGGGCATTCTGGAAACCAAGTGGCTTGACCTTTATTAGTGAGCCTGGTTACCCCCTCTCGGAACCACAGACTTAGAAATCGCCAGCTCATATACAGTGCATAAAATATATTTATATATATACCCTTATACACCATTTTAATAAAAAATATCACAAAATTCTTCTAAGTCCCTCGGGAAGAGTGAAAGACACGCACGTTCATTTTCAGCGCTCCTAGACCTTCCTATAAGAAGTTAGCCAAAAAGTAGCTTCGAAAAACGCTTAGGTTAAGTTTCAGAGTTGCTTCTAATGTACCAAAGCTGTACTTAGACATAATTTGACTCTCACAACATTATGGCTGGTTGGAGACAGTCCGAACCACAAGTACCGGGTCCATGGTTCTGGGCGTATACTGGGGGGGACGGGGACGACTCCCATTAACCCCTGACTATACCGGGGATACGCTTATCACAATGCCTTTCTGGTCTGTGCTGAAGCAGGGCATTCTGGCAGCCAAGTGGCTTGACCTTTATTAGTGAGCCTGGTTACCCCCTCTCGGAACCACAGACTTAGAAATCGCCAGCTCATATACAGTGCATAAAATATATTTATATAATATATTTATATATATACCCTTATACACCATTTTAATAAAAAATATCACAACATTCTTCTAAGTCCCTCGGGAAGAGTGAAAGACGCGCACGTTCATTTTCAGCGCTCCTAGACCTTCCTATAAGAAGTTAGCCAAAAAGTAGCTTCGAAAAACGCTTACTGTAGGTTAAGTTTCAGAGTTGCTTCTAATGTACCAAAGCTGGACTTAGACATAATTTCACTCTCACAACATTATGGCTGGTTGGAGACATTCCGAAGCACAAGTACCGGGTCCATGTTTCTGGCCGTATACTGGGGGGACGGGGGCGACTCCCATTAACCCCTGACTATACCGGGGATACGCTTATCACAATGCCTTTCTGGTCTGTGCTGAAGCAGGGCATTCTGGAAACCAAGTGGCTTGACCTTTGTTAGTGAGCCTGGTTACCCCCTCTCGGAACCACAGACTTAGAAATCGCCAGCTCATATACAGTGCATAATATATATTTATATAATATATTTATATATATACCCTTATACACCATTTTAATAAAAAATATCACAAAATTCTTCTATGTCCCTCGGGAAGAGTGAAAGACGCGCACGTTCATTTTCAGCGCTCCCAGACCTTCCTATAAGAAGTTAGCCAAAAAGTAGCTTCGAAAAACGCTTAGGTTAAGTTTCAGAGTTGCTTCTAATGTACCAAAGCTGGACTTAGACATAATTTCACTCTCACAACATTATGGCTGGTTGGAGACAGTCCGAAGCACAAGTACCGGGTCCATGGTTCTGGCCGTATACTGGGGGGACGGGGGCGACTCCCATTAACCCCTGACTATACCGAGGATACGCTTATCACAATGCCTTTCTGGTCTGTGCTGAAGCAGGGCATTCTGGAAACCAAGTGGCTTGACCTTTATTAGTGAGCCTGGTTACCCCCTCTCGGAACCACAGACTTAGAAATCGCCAGCTCATATACAGTGCATAAAATATATTTATATATATACCCTTATACACCATTTTAATAAAAAATATCACAAAATTCTTCTAAGTCCCTCGGGAAGAGTGGAAGACGCGCACGTTCATTTTCAGAGCTCCTAGACCTTCCTATAAGAAGTTAGACAAAAAGTAGCTTCGAAAAACGCTTAGGTTAAGTTTCAGAGTTGCTTCTAATGTACCAAAGCTGGACTTAGACATAATTTCTCTCTCACAACATTATGGCTGGTTGGAGACAGTCCGAAGCACAAGTACCGGGTCCATGTTTCTGGCCGTATACTGGGGGGACGGGGGCGACTCCCATTAACCCCTGACTATACCGGGGATACGCTTATCACAATGCCTTTCTGGTCTGTGCTGAAGCAGGGCATTCTGGCAGCCAAGTGGCTTGACCTTTATTAGTGAGCCTGGTTACCCCCTCTCGGAACCACAGACTTAGAAATCGCCAGCTCATATACAGTGCATAAAATATATTTATATAATATATTTATATATATACCCTTATACACCATTTTAATAAAAAATATCACAAAATTCTTCTAAGTCCCTCGGGAAGAGTGAAAGACGCGCACGTTCATTTTCAGCGCTCCCAGACCTTCCTATAAGAAGTTAGCCAAAAAGTAGCTTCGAAAAACGCTTAGGTTAAGTTTCAGAGTTGCTTCTAATGTACCAAAGCTGGACTTAGACATAATTTCACTCTCACAACATTATGGCTGGTTGGAGACAGTCCGAAAAACAAGTACCGGGTCCATGGTTCTGGCCGTATACTGGGGGGACGGGGGCGACTCCCATTAACCCCTGACTATACCGGGGATACGCTTATCACAATGCCTTTCTGGTCTGTGCTGAAGCAGGGCATTCTGGAAACCAAGTGGCTTGACCTTTATTAGTGAGCCTGGTTACCCCCTCTCGGAACCACAGACTTAGAAATCGCCAGCTCATATACAGTGCATAAAATATATTTATATAATATATTTATATATATACCCTTATACACCATTTTAATAAAAAATATCACAAAATTCTTCTAAGTCCCTCGGGAAGAGTAAAAGACGCGCACGTTCATTTTCAGCGCTCCTAGACCTTCCTATAAGAAGTTAGCCAAAAAGTAGCTTCGAAAAACGCTTAGGTTAAGTTTCAGAGTTGCTTCTAATGTACCAAAGCTGGACTTAGACATAATTTCACTCTCACAACATTATGGCTGGTTGGAGACAGTCCGAACCACAAGTACCGGGTCCATGGTTCTGGGCGTATACTGGGGGGGACGGGGACGACTCCCATTAACCCCTGACTATACCGGGGATACGCTTATCACAATGCCTTTCTGGTCTGTGCTGAAGCAGGGCATTCTGGCAGCCAAGTGGCTTGACCTTTATTAGTGAGCCTGGTTACCCCCTCTCGGAACCACAGACTTAGAAATCGCCAGCTCATATACAGTGCATAAAATATATTTATATAATATATTTATATATATACCCTTATACACCATTTTAATAAAAAATATCACAACATTCTTCTAAGTCCCTCGGGAAGAGTGAAAGACGCGCACGTTCATTTTCAGCGCTCCTAGACCTTCCTATAAGAAGTTAGCCAAAAAGTAGCTTCGAAAAACGCTTACTGTAGGTTAAGTTTCAGAGTTGCTTCTAATGTACCAAAGCTGGACTTAGACATAATTTCACTCTCACAACATTATGGCTGGTTGGAGACATTCCGAAGCACAAGTACCGGGTCCATGTTTCTGGCCGTATACTGGGGGGACGGGGGCGACTCCCATTAACCCCTGACTATACCGGGGATACGCTTATCACAATGCCTTTCTGGTCTGTGCTGAAGCAGGGCATTCTGGAAACCAAGTGGCTTGACCTTTGTTAGTGAGCCTGGTTACCCCCTCTCGGAACCACAGACTTAGAAATCGCCAGCTCATATACAGTGCATAATATATATTTATATAATATATTTATATATATACCCTTATACACCATTTTAATAAAAAATATCACAAAATTCTTCTAAGTCCCTCGGGAAGAGTGAAAGACGCGCACGTTCATTTTCAGCGCTCCCAGACCTTCCTATAAGAAGTTAGCCAAAAAGTAGCTTCGAAAAACGCTTAGGTTAAGTTTCAGAGTTGCTTCTAATGTACCAAAGCTGGACTTAGACATAATTTCACTCTCACAACATTATGGCTGGTTGGAGACAGTCCGAAGCACAAGTACCGGGTCCATGGTTCTGGCCGTATACTGGGGGGACGGGGGCGACTCCCATTAACCCCTGACTATACCGAGGATACGCTTATCACAATGCCTTTCTGGTCTGTGCTGAAGCAGGGCATTCTGGAAACCAAGTGGCTTGACCTTTATTAGTGAGCCTGGTTACCCCCTCTCGGAACCACAGACTTAGAAATCGCCAGCTCATATACAGTGCATAAAATATATTTATATATATACCCTTATACACCATTTTAATAAAAAATATCACAAAATTCTTCTAAGTCCCTCGGGAAGAGTGGAAGACGCGCACGTTCATTTTCAGAGCTCCTAGACCTTCCTATAAGAAGTTAGACAAAAAGTAGCTTCGAAAAACGCTTAGGTTAAGTTTCAGAGTTGCTTCTAATGTACCAAAGCTGGACTTAGACATAATTTCTCTCTCACAACATTATGGCTGGTTGGAGACAGTCCGAAGCACAAGTACCGGGTCCATGTTTCTGGCCGTATACTGGGGGGACGGGGGCGACTCCCATTAACCCCTGACTATACCGGGGATACGCTTATCACAATGCCTTTCTGGTCTGTGCTGAAGCAGGGCATTCTGGCAGCCAAGTGGCTTGACCTTTATTAGTGAGCCTGGTTACCCCCTCTCGGAACCACAGACTTAGAAATCGCCAGCTCATATACAGTGCATAAAATATATTTATATAATATATTTATATATATACCCTTATACACCATTTTAATAAAAAATATCACAAAATTCTTCTAAGTCCCTCGGGAAGAGTGAAAGACGCGCACGTTCATTTTCAGCGCTCCCAGACCTTCCTATAAGAAGTTAGCCAAAAAGTAGCTTCGAAAAACGCTTAGGTTAAGTTTCAGAGTTGCTTCTAATGTACCAAAGCTGGACTTAGACATAATTTCACTCTCACAACATTATGGCTGGTTGGAGACAGTCCGAAAAACAAGTACCGGGTCCATGGTTCTGGCCGTATACTGGGGGGACGGGGGCGACTCCCATTAACCCCTGACTATACCGGGGATACGCTTATCACAATGCCTTTCTGGTCTGTGCTGAAGCAGGGCATTCTGGAAACCAAGTGGCTTGACCTTTATTAGTGAGCCTGGTTACCCCCTCTCGGAACCACAGACTTAGAAATCGCCAGCTCATATACAGTGCATAAAATATATTTATATAATATATTTATATATATACCCTTATACACCATTTTAATAAAAAATATCACAAAATTCTTCTAAGTCCCTCGGGAAGAGTAAAAGACGCGCACGTTCATTTTCAGCGCTCCTAGACCTTCCTATAAGAAGTTAGCCAAAAAGTAGCTTCGAAAAACGCTTAGGTTAAGTTTCAGAGTTGCTTCTAATGTACCAAAGCTGGACTTAGACATAATTTCACTCTCACAACATTATGGCTGGTTGGAGACAGTCCGAACCACAAGTACCGGGTCGATGGTTCTGGGCGTATACTGGGGGGACGGGGACGACTCCCATTAACCCCTGACTATACCGGGGATTAGCTTATCACAATGCCTTTCTGGTCTGTGCTGAAGCAGGGCATTCTGGCAGCCAAGTGGCTTGACCTTTATTAGTGAGCCTGGTTACCCCCTCTCGGAACCACAGACTTAGAAATCGCCAGCTCATATACAGTGCATAAAATATATTTATATAATATATTTATATATATACCCTTATACACCATTTTAATAAAAAATATCACAAAATTCTTCTAAGTCCCTCGGGAAGAGTAAAAGACGCGCACGTTCATTTTCAGCGCTCCTAGACCTTCCTATAAGAAGTTAGCTAAAAAGTAGCTTCGAAAAACGCTTAGGTTAAGTTTCAGAGTTGCTTCTAATGTACCAAAGCTGGACTTAGACATAATTTCACTCTCACAACATTATGGCTGGTTGGAGACAGTCCGAACCACAAGTACCGGGTCGATGGTTCTGGGCGTATACTGGGGGGACGGGGACGACTCCCATTAACCCCTGACTATACCGGGGATAAGCTTATCACAATGCCTTTCTGGTCTGTGCTGAAGCAGGGCATTCTGGCAGCCAAGTGGCTTGACCTTTATTAGTGAGCCTGGTTACCCCCTCTCGGAACCACAGACTTAGAAATCGCCAGCTCATATACAGTGCATAAAATATATTTATATAATATATTTATATATATACCCTTATACACCATTTTAATAAAAAATATCACAAAATTCTTCTAAGTCCCTCGGGAAGAGTGAAAGACGCGCACGTTCATTTTCAGCGCTCCTAGACCTTCCTATAAGAAGTTAGCCAAAAAGTAGCTTCGAAAAACGCTTAGGTTAAGTTTCAGAGTTGCTTCTTATGTACCAAAGCTGGACTTAGACATAATTTCACTCTCACAACATTATGGCTGGTTGGAGACAGTCCGAACCACAAGTACCGGGTCCATGGTTCTGGGCGTATACTGGGGGGGACAGGGACGACTCCCATTAACCCCTGACTATACCGGGGATACGCTTATCACAATGCCTTTCTGGTCTGTGCTGAAGCAGGGCATTCTGGCAGCCAAGTGGCTTGACCTTTATTAGTGAGCCTGGTTACCCCCTCTCGGAACCACAGACTTAGAAATCGCCAGCTCATATACAGTGCATAAAATATATTTATATATATACCCTTATACACCATTTTAATAAAAAATATCACAAAATTCTTCTAAGTCCCTCGGGAAGAGTGAAAGACGCGCACGTTCATTTTCAGCGCTCCTAGACCTTCCTACTGTATAAGAAGTTAGCCAAAAAGTAGCTTCGAAAAACGCTTAGGTTAAGTTTCAGAGTTGCTTCTAATGTACCAAAGCTGGACTTAGACATAATTTCACTCTCACAACATTATGGCTGGTTGGAGACAGTCCGAACCACAAGTACCGGGTCGATGGTTCTAGGCGTATACTGGGGGGACGGGGACGACTCCCATTAACCCCTGACTATACCGGGGATACGCTTATCACAATGCCTTTCTGGTCTGTGCTGAAGCAGGGCATTCTGGCAGCCAAGTGGCTTGACCTTTATTAGTGAGCCTGGTTACCCCCTCTCGGAACCACAGACTTAGAAATCGCCAGCTCATATACAGTGCATAAAATATATTTATATATATACCCTTATACACCATTTTAATAAAAAATATCACAAAATTCTTCTAAGTCCCTCGGGAAGAGTGAAAGACGCGCACGTTCATTTTCAGCGCTCCTAGACCTTCCTATAAGAAGTTAGCTAAAAAGTAGCTTCGAAAAACGCTTAGGTTAAGTTTCAGAGTTGCTTCTAATGTACCAAAGCTGGACTTAGACATAATTTGACTCTCACAACATTATGGCTGGTTGGAGACAGTCCGAACCACAAGTACCGGGTCCATGGTTCTGGGCGTATACTGGGGGGGACGGGGACGACTCCCATTAACCCCTGACTATACCGGGGATACGCTTATCACAATGCCTTTCTGGTCTGTGCTGAAGCAGGGCATTCTGGCAGCCAAGTGGCTTGACCTTTATTAGTGAGCCTGGTTACCCCCTCTCGGAACCACAGACTTAGAAATCGCCAGCTCATATACAGTGCATAAAATATATTAATATATATACCCTTATACACCATTTTAATAAAAAATATCACAAAATTCTTCTACAGTAAGTCCCTCGGGAAGAGTGAAAGACGCGCACGTTCATTTTCAGCGCTCCTAGACCTTCCTATAAGAAGTTAGACAAAAAGTAGCTTCGAAAAACGCTTAGGTTAAGTTTCAGAGTTGCTTCTAATGTACCAAAGCTGGACTTAGAAGGATTTCACTCTCACAACATTATGGCTGGTTGGAGACAGTCCGAAGCACAAGTACCGGGTCCATGTTTCTGGCCGTATACTGGGGGGACGGGGGCGACTCCCATTAACCCCTGACAATACCGGGGATACGCTTATCACAATGCCTTTCTGGTCTGTGCTGAAGCAGGGCATTCTGGAAACCAAGTGGCTTGACCTTTATTAGTGAGCCTGGTTACCCCCTCTCGGAACCACAGACTTAGAAATCGCCAGCTCATATACAGTGCATAAAATATATTTATATATATACCCTTATACACCATTTTAATAAAAAATATCACAAAATTCTTCTAAGTCCCTCGGGAAGAGTGAAAGACGCGCACGTTCATTTTCAGCGCTCCTAGACCTTCCTATAAGAAGTTAGCCAAAAAGTAGCTTCGAAAAACGCTTAGGTTAAGTTTCAGAGTTGCTTCTAATGTACCAAAGCTGGACTTAGACATAATTTCACTCTCACAACATTATGGCTGGTTGGAGACAGTCTGAACCACAAGTACCGGGTCGATGGTTCTAGGCGTATACTGGGGGGACGGGGACGACTCCCATTAACCCCTGACTATACCGGGGATACGCTTATCACAATGCCTTTCTGGTCTGTGCTGAAGCAGGGCATTCTGGCAGCCAAGTGGCTTGACCTTTATTAGTGAGCCTGGTTACCCCCTCTCGGAACCACAGACTTAGAAATCGCCAGCTCATATACAGTGCATAAAATATATTTCTATATATACCCTTATACACCATTTTAATAAAAAATATCACAAAATTCTTCTAAGTCCCTCGGGAAGAGTGAAAGACGCGCACGTTCATTTTCAGCGCTCCTAGACCTTCCTATAAGAAGTTAGCCAAAAAGTAGCTTCGAAAAACGCTTAGGTTAAGTTTCAGAGTTGCTTCTAATGTACCAAAGCTGGACTTAGACATAATTTGACTCTCACAACATTATGGCTGGTTGGAGACAGTCCGAACCACAAGTACCGGGTCCATGGTTCTGGGCGTATACTGGGGGGGACGGGGACGACTCCCATTAACCCCTGACTATACCGGGGATACGCTTATCACAATGCCTTTCTGGTCTGTGCTGAAGCAGGGCATTCTGGCAGCCAAGTGGCTTGACCTTTATTAGTGAGCCTGGTTACCCCCTCTCGGAACCACAGACTTAGAAATCGCCAGCTCATATACAGTGCATAAAATATATTTATATATATACCCTTATACACCATTTTAATAAAAAATATCACAAAATTCTTCTACAGTAAGTCCCTCGGGAAGAGTGAAAGACGCGCACGTTCATTTTCAGCGCTCCTAGACCTTCCTATAAGAAGTTAGACAAAAAGTAGCTTCGAAAAACGCTTAGGTTAAGTTTCAGAGTTGCTTCTAATGTACCAAAGCTGGACTTAGAAGGATTTCACTCTCACAACATTATGGCTGGTTGGAGACAGTCCGAAGCACAAGTACCGGGTCCATGTTTCTGGCCGTATACTGGGGGGACGGGGGCGACTCCCATTAACCCCTGACAATACCGGGGATACGCTTATCACAATGCCTTTCTGGTCTGTGCTGAAGCAGGGCATTCTGGAAACCAAGTGGCTTGACCTTTATTAGTGAGCCTGGTTACCCCCTCTCGGAACCACAGACTTAGAAATCGCCAGCTCATATACAGTGCATAAAATATATTTATATATATACCCTTATACACCATTTTAATAAAAAATATCACAAAATTCTTCTAAGTCCCTCGGGAAGAGTGAAAGACGCGCACGTTCATTTTCAGCGCTCCTAGACCTTCCTATAAGAAGTTAGCCAAAAAGTAGCTTCGAAAAACGCTTAGGTTAAGTTTCAGAGTTGCTTCTAATGTACCAAAGCTGGACTTAGACATAATTTGACTCTCACAACATTATGGCTGGTTGGAGACAGTCCGAACCACAAGTACCGGGTCCATGGTTCTGGGCGTATACTGGGGGGGACGGGGACGACTCCCATTAACCCCTGACTATACCGGGGATACGCTTATCACAATGCCTTTCTGGTCTGTGCTGAAGCAGGGCATTCTGGCAGCCAAGTGGCTTGACCTTTATTAGTGAGCCTGGTTACCCCCTCTCGGAACCACAGACTTAGAAATCGCCAGCTCATATACAGTGCATAAAATATATTAATATATATACCCTTATACACCATTTTAATAAAAAATATCACAAAATTCTTCTACAGTAAGTCCCTCGGGAAGAGTGAAAGACGCGCACGTTCATTTTCAGCGCTCCTAGACCTTCCTATAAGAAGTTAGACAAAAAGTAGCTTCGAAAAACGCTTAGGTTAAGTTTCAGAGTTGCTTCTAATGTACCAAAGCTGGACTTAGAAGGATTTCACTCTCACAACATTATGGCTGGTTGGAGACAGTCCGAAGCACAAGTACCGGGTCCATGTTTCTGGCCGTATACTGGGGGGACGGGGGCGACTCCCATTAACCCCTGACAATACCGGGGATACGCTTATCACAATGCCTTTCTGGTCTGTGCTGAAGCAGGGCATTCTGGAAACCAAGTGGCTTGACCTTTATTAGTGAGCCTGGTTACCCCCTCTCGGAACCACAGACTTAGAAATCGCCAGCTCATATACAGTGCATAAAATATATTTATATATATACCCTTATACACCATTTTAATAAAAAATATCACAAAATTCTTCTAAGTCCCTCGGGAAGAGTGAAAGACGCGCACGTTCATTTTCAGCGCTCCTAGACCTTCCTATAAGAAGTTAGCCAAAAAGTAGCTTCGAAAAACGCTTAGGTTAAGTTTCAGAGTTGCTTCTAATGTACCAAAGCTGGACTTAGACATAATTTCACTCTCACAACATTATGGCTGGTTGGAGACAGTCTGAACCACAAGTACCGGGTCGATGGTTCTAGGCGTATACTGGGGGGACGGGGACGACTCCCATTAACCCCTGACTATACCGGGGATACGCTTATCACAATGCCTTTCTGGTCTGTGCTGAAGCAGGGCATTCTGGCAGCCAAGTGGCTTGACCTTTATTAGTGAGCCTGGTTACCCCCTCTCGGAACCACAGACTTAGAAATCGCCAGCTCATATACAGTGCATAAAATATATTTATATATATACCCTTATACACCATTTTAATAAAAAATATCACAAAATTCTTCTAAGTCCCTCGGGAAGAGTGAAAGACGCGCACGTTCATTTTCAGCGCTCCTAGACCTTCCTATAAGAAGTTAGCCAAAAAGTAGCTTCGAAAAACGCTTAGGTTAAGTTTCAGAGTTGCTTCTAATGTACCAAAGCTGGACTTAGACATAATTTGACTCTCACAACATTATGGCTGGTTGGAGACAGTCCGAACCACAAGTACCGGGTCCATGGTTCTGGGCGTATACTGGGGGGGACGGGGACGACTCCCATTAACCCCTGACTATACCGGGGATACGCTTATCACAATGCCTTTCTGGTCTGTGCTGAAGCAGGGCATTCTGGCAGCCAAGTGGCTTGACCTTTATTAGTGAGCCTGGTTACCCCCTCTCGGAACCACAGACTTAGAAATCGCCAGCTCATATACAGTGCATAAAATATATTTATATATATACCCTTATACACCATTTTAATAAAAAATATCACAAAATTCTTCTACAGTAAGTCCCTCGGGAAGAGTGAAAGACGCGCACGTTCATTTTCAGCGCTCCTAGACCTTCCTATAAGAAGTTAGACAAAAAGTAGCTTCGAAAAACGCTTAGGTTAAGTTTCAGAGTTGCTTCTAATGTACCAAAGCTGGACTTAGAAGGATTTCACTCTCACAACATTATGGCTGGTTGGAGACAGTCCGAAGCACAAGTACCGGGTCCATGTTTCTGGCCGTATACTGGGGGGACGGGGGCGACTCCCATTAACCCCTGACAATACCGGGGATACGCTTATCACAATGCCTTTCTGGTCTGTGCTGAAGCAGGGCATTCTGGAAACCAAGTGGCTTGACCTTTATTAGTGAGCCTGGTTACCCCCTCTCGGAACCACAGACTTAGAAATCGCCAGCTCATATACAGTGCATAAAATATATTTATATATATACCCTTATACACCATTTTAATAAAAAATATCACAAAATTCTTCTAAGTCCCTCGGGAAGAGTGAAAGACGCGCACGTTCATTTTCAGCGCTCCTAGACCTTCCTATAAGAAGTTAGCCAAAAAGTAGCTTCGAAAAACGCTTAGGTTAAGTTTCAGAGTTGCTTCTAATGTACCAAAGCTGGACTTAGACATAATTTCACTCTCACAACATTATGGCTGGTTGGAGACAGTCTGAACCACAAGTACCGGGTCGATGGTTCTAGGCGTATACTGGGGGGACGGGGACGACTCCCATTAACCCCTGACTATACCGGGGATACGCTTATCACAATGCCTTTCTGGTCTGTGCTGAAGCAGGGCATTCTGGCAGCCAAGTGGCTTGACCTTTATTAGTGAGCCTGGTTACCCCCTCTCGGAACCACAGACTTAGAAATCGCCAGCTCATATACAGTGCATAAAATATATTTATATATATACCCTTATACACCATTTTAATAAAAAATATCACAAAATTCTTCTAAGTCCCTCGGGAAGAGTGAAAGACGCGCACGTTCATTTTCAGCGCTCCTAGACCTTCCTATAAGAAGTTAGCCAAAAAGTAGCTTCGAAAAACGCTTAGGTTAAGTTTCAGAGTTGCTTCTTATGTACCAAAGCTGGACTTAGACATAATTTGACTCTCACAACATTATGGCTGGTTGGAGACAGTCCGAACCACAAGTACCGGGTCCATGGTTCTGGGCGTATACAGGGGGGGACGGGGACGACTCCCATTAACCCCTGACTATACCGGGGATACGCTTATCACAATGCCTTTCTGGTCTGTGCTGAAGCAGGGCATTCTGGCAGCCAAGTGGCTTGACCTTTATTAGTGAGCCTGGTTACCCCCTCTCGGAACCACAGACTTAGAAATCGCCAGCTCATATACAGTGCATAAAATATATTTATATATATACCCTTATACACCATTTTAATAAAAAATATCACAAAATTCTTCTAAGTCCCTCGGGAAGAGTGAAAGACGCGCACGTTCATTTTCAGCGCTCCTAGACCTTCCTATAAGAAGTTAGACAAAAAGTAGCTTCGAAAAACGCTTAGGTTAAGTTTCAGAGTTGCTTCTAATGTACCAAAGCTGGACTTAGAAGGATTTCACTCTCACAACATTATGGCTGGTTGGAGACAGTCCGAAGCACAAGTACCGGGTCCATGTTTCTGGCCGTATACTGGGGGGACGGGGGCGACTCCCATTAACCCCTGACTATACCGGGGATACGCTTATCACAATGCCTTTCTGGTCTGTGCTGAAGCAGGGCATTCTGGAAACCAAGTGGCTTGACCTTTATTAGTGAGCCTGGTTACCCCCTCTCGGAACCACAGACTTAGAAATCGCCAGCTCATATACAGTGCATAAAATATATTTATATATATACCCTTATACACCATTTTAATAAAAAATATCACAAAATTCTTCTAAGTCCCTCGGGAAGAGTGAAAGACACGCACGTTCATTGTCAGCGCTCCTAGACCTTCCTATAAGAAGTTAGCCAAAAAGTAGCTTCGAAAAACGCTTAGGTTAAGTTTCAGAGTTGCTTCTAATGTACCAAAGCTGGACTTAGACATAATTTGACTCTCACAACATTATGGCTGGTTGGAGACAGTCCGAACCACAAGTACCGGGTCCATGGTTCTGGGCGTATACTGGGGGGGACGGGGACGACTCCCATTAACCCCTGACTATACCGGGGATACGCTTATCACAATGCCTTTCTGGTCTGTGCTGAAGCAGGGCATTCTGGCAGCCAAGTGGCTTGACCTGTGTTAGTGAGCCTAGGTTACCCCCTCTTGGAACCACAGACTTAGAAATCGCCAGCTCATATACAGTGCATAAAATATTTTTATATATATACCCTTATACACCATTTTAATAAAAAATATCACAAAATTCTTCTAAGTCCCTCGGGAAGAGTGAAAGACGCGCACGTTCATTTTCAGCGCTCCTAGACCTTCCTATAAGAAGTTAGCCAAAAAGTAGCTTCGAAAAACGCTTAGGTTAAGTTTCAGAGTTGCTTCTAATGTACCAAAGTTGGACTTAGACATAATTTCACTCTCACAACATTATGGCTGGTTGGAGACAGTCCGAACCACAAGTACTGGGTCGATGGTTCTGGGCGTATACTGGGGGGACGGGGACGACTCCCATTAACCCCTGACTATACCGGGGATACGCTTATCACAATGCCTTTCTGGTCTGTGCTGAAGCAGGGCATTCTGGCAGCCAAGTGGCTTGACCTTTATTAGTGAGCCTGGTTACCCCCTCTCGGAACCACAGACTTAGAAATCGCCAGCTCATATACAGTGCATAAAATATATTTATATATATACCCTTATACACCATTTTAATAAAAAATATCACAAAATTCTTCTAAGTCCCTCGGGAAGAGTGAAAGACGCGCACGTTCATTTTCAGCGCTCCTAGACCTTCCTACTGTATAAGAAGTTAGCCAAAAAGTAGCTTCGAAAAACGCTTAGGTTAAGTTTCAGAGTTGCTTCTAATGTACCAAAGCTGGACTTAGACATAATTTCACTCTCACAACATTATGGCTGGTTGGAGACAGTCCGAACCACAAGTACCGGGTCGATGGTTCTAGGCGTATACTGGGGGGACGGGGACGACTCCCATTAACCCCTGACTATACCGGGGATACGCTTATCACAATGCCTTTCTGGTCTGTGCTGAAGCAGGGCATTCTGGCAGCCAAGTGGCTTGACCTTTATTAGTGAGCCTGGTTACCCCCTCTCGGAACCACAGACTTAGAAATCGCCAGCTCATATACAGTGCATAAAATATATTTATATATATACCCTTATACACCATTTTAATAAAAAATATCACAAAATTCTTCTAAGTCCCTCGGGAAGAGTGAAAGACGCGCACGTTCATTTTCAGCGCTCCTAGACCTTCCTATAAGAAGTTAGCTAAAAAGTAGCTTCGAAAAACGCTTAGGTTAAGTTTCAGAGTTGCTTCTAATGTACCAAAGCTGGACTTAGACATAATTTGACTCTCACAACATTATGGCTGGTTGGAGACAGTCCGAACCACAAGTACCGGGTCCATGGTTCTGGGCGTATACTGGGGGGGACGGGGACGACTCCCATTAACCCCTGACTATACCGGGGATACGCTTATCACAATGCCTTTCTGGTCTGTGCTGAAGCAGGGCATTCTGGCAGCCAAGTGGCTTGACCTTTATTAGTGAGCCTGGTTACCCCCTCTCGGAACCACAGACTTAGAAATCGCCAGCTCATATACAGTGCATAAAATATATTAATATATATACCCTTATACACCATTTTAATAAAAAATATCACAAAATTCTTCTACAGTAAGTCCCTCGGGAAGAGTGAAAGACGCGCACGTTCATTTTCAGCGCTCCTAGACCTTCCTATAAGAAGTTAGACAAAAAGTAGCTTCGAAAAACGCTTAGGTTAAGTTTCAGAGTTGCTTCTAATGTACCAAAGCTGGACTTAGAAGGATTTCACTCTCACAACATTATGGCTGGTTGGAGACAGTCCGAAGCACAAGTACCGGGTCCATGTTTCTGGCCGTATACTGGGGGGACGGGGGCGACTCCCATTAACCCCTGACAATACCGGGGATACGCTTATCACAATGCCTTTCTGGTCTGTGCTGAAGCAGGGCATTCTGGAAACCAAGTGGCTTGACCTTTATTAGTGAGCCTGGTTACCCCCTCTCGGAACCACAGACTTAGAAATCGCCAGCTCATATACAGTGCATAAAATATATTTATATATATACCCTTATACACCATTTTAATAAAAAATATCACAAAATTCTTCTAAGTCCCTCGGGAAGAGTGAAAGACGCGCACGTTCATTTTCAGCGCTCCTAGACCTTCCTATAAGAAGTTAGCCAAAAAGTAGCTTCGAAAAACGCTTAGGTTAAGTTTCAGAGTTGCTTCTAATGTACCAAAGCTGGACTTAGACATAATTTCACTCTCACAACATTATGGCTGGTTGGAGACAGTCTGAACCACAAGTACCGGGTCGATGGTTCTAGGCGTATACTGGGGGGACGGGGACGACTCCCATTAACCCCTGACTATACCGGGGATACGCTTATCACAATGCCTTTCTGGTCTGTGCTGAAGCAGGGCATTCTGGCAGCCAAGTGGCTTGACCTTTATTAGTGAGCCTGGTTACCCCCTCTCGGAACCACAGACTTAGAAATCGCCAGCTCATATACAGTGCATAAAATATATTTATATATATACCCTTATACACCATTTTAATAAAAAATATCACAAAATTCTTCTAAGTCCCTCGGGAAGAGTGAAAGACGCGCACGTTCATTTTCAGCGCTCCTAGACCTTCCTATAAGAAGTTAGCCAAAAAGTAGCTTCGAAAAACGCTTAGGTTAAGTTTCAGAGTTGCTTCTAATGTACCAAAGCTGGACTTAGACATAATTTGACTCTCACAACATTATGGCTGGTTGGAGACAGTCCGAACCACAAGTACCGGGTCCATGGTTCTGGGCGTATACTGGGGGGGACGGGGACGACTCCCATTAACCCCTGACTATACCGGGGATACGCTTATCACAATGCCTTTCTGGTCTGTGCTGAAGCAGGGCATTCTGGCAGCCAAGTGGCTTGACCTTTATTAGTGAGCCTGGTTACCCCCTCTCGGAACCACAGACTTAGAAATCGCCAGCTCATATACAGTGCATAAAATATATTTATATATATACCCTTATACACCATTTTAATAAAAAATATCACAAAATTCTTCTACAGTAAGTCCCTCGGGAAGAGTGAAAGACGCGCACGTTCATTTTCAGCGCTCCTAGACCTTCCTATAAGAAGTTAGACAAAAAGTAGCTTCGAAAAACGCTTAGGTTAAGTTTCAGAGTTGCTTCTAATGTACCAAAGCTGGACTTAGAAGGATTTCACTCTCACAACATTATGGCTGGTTGGAGACAGTCCGAAGCACAAGTACCGGGTCCATGTTTCTGGCCGTATACTGGGGGGACGGGGGCGACTCCCATTAACCCCTGACAATACCGGGGATACGCTTATCACAATGCCTTTCTGGTCTGTGCTGAAGCAGGGCATTCTGGAAACCAAGTGGCTTGACCTTTATTAGTGAGCCTGGTTACCCCCTCTCGGAACCACAGACTTAGAAATCGCCAGCTCATATACAGTGCATAAAATATATTTATATATATACCCTTATACACCATTTTAATAAAAAATATCACAAAATTCTTCTAAGTCCCTCGGGAAGAGTGAAAGACGCGCACGTTCATTTTCAGCGCTCCTAGACCTTCCTATAAGAAGTTAGCCAAAAAGTAGCTTCGAAAAACGCTTAGGTTAAGTTTCAGAGTTGCTTCTAATGTACCAAAGCTGGACTTAGACATAATTTGACTCTCACAACATTATGGCTGGTTGGAGACAGTCCGAACCACAAGTACCGGGTCCATGGTTCTGGGCGTATACTGGGGGGGACGGGGACGACTCCCATTAACCCCTGACTATACCGGGGATACGCTTATCACAATGCCTTTCTGGTCTGTGCTGAAGCAGGGCATTCTGGCAGCCAAGTGGCTTGACCTTTATTAGTGAGCCTGGTTACCCCCTCTCGGAACCACAGACTTAGAAATCGCCAGCTCATATACAGTGCATAAAATATATTAATATATATACCCTTATACACCATTTTAATAAAAAATATCACAAAATTCTTCTACAGTAAGTCCCTCGGGAAGAGTGAAAGACGCGCACGTTCATTTTCAGCGCTCCTAGACCTTCCTATAAGAAGTTAGACAAAAAGTAGCTTCGAAAAACGCTTAGGTTAAGTTTCAGAGTTGCTTCTAATGTACCAAAGCTGGACTTAGAAGGATTTCACTCTCACAACATTATGGCTGGTTGGAGACAGTCCGAAGCACAAGTACCGGGTCCATGTTTCTGGCCGTATACTGGGGGGACGGGGGCGACTCCCATTAACCCCTGACAATACCGGGGATACGCTTATCACAATGCCTTTCTGGTCTGTGCTGAAGCAGGGCATTCTGGAAACCAAGTGGCTTGACCTTTATTAGTGAGCCTGGTTACCCCCTCTCGGAACCACAGACTTAGAAATCGCCAGCTCATATACAGTGCATAAAATATATTTATATATATACCCTTATACACCATTTTAATAAAAAATATCACAAAATTCTTCTAAGTCCCTCGGGAAGAGTGAAAGACGCGCACGTTCATTTTCAGCGCTCCTAGACCTTCCTATAAGAAGTTAGCCAAAAAGTAGCTTCGAAAAACGCTTAGGTTAAGTTTCAGAGTTGCTTCTAATGTACCAAAGCTGGACTTAGACATAATTTCACTCTCACAACATTATGGCTGGTTGGAGACAGTCTGAACCACAAGTACCGGGTCGATGGTTCTAGGCGTATACTGGGGGGACGGGGACGACTCCCATTAACCCCTGACTATACCGGGGATACGCTTATCACAATGCCTTTCTGGTCTGTGCTGAAGCAGGGCATTCTGGCAGCCAAGTGGCTTGACCTTTATTAGTGAGCCTGGTTACCCCCTCTCGGAACCACAGACTTAGAAATCGCCAGCTCATATACAGTGCATAAAATATATTTATATATATACCCTTATACACCATTTTAATAAAAAATATCACAAAATTCTTCTAAGTCCCTCGGGAAGAGTGAAAGACGCGCACGTTCATTTTCAGCGCTCCTAGACCTTCCTATAAGAAGTTAGCCAAAAAGTAGCTTCGAAAAACGCTTAGGTTAAGTTTCAGAGTTGCTTCTAATGTACCAAAGCTGGACTTAGACATAATTTGACTCTCACAACATTATGGCTGGTTGGAGACAGTCCGAACCACAAGTACTGGGTCGATGGTTCTGGGCGTATACTGGGGGGACGGGGACGACTCCCATTAACCCCTGACTATACCGGGGATACGCTTATCACAATGCCTTTCTGGTCTGTGCTGAAGCAGGGCATTCTGGCAGCCAAGTGGCTTGACCTTTATTAGTGAGCCTGGTTACCCCCTCTCGGAACCACAGACTTAGAAATCGCCAGCTCATATACAGTGCATAAAATATATTTATATATATACCCTTATACACCATTTTAATAAAAAATATCACAAAATTCTTCTAAGTCCCTCGGGAAGAGTGAAAGACGCGCACGTTCATTTTCAGCGCTCCTAGACCTTCCTACTGTATAAGAAGTTAGCCAAAAAGTAGCTTCGAAAAACGCTTAGGTTAAGTTTCAGAGTTGCTTCTAATGTACCAAAGCTGGACTTAGACATAATTTCACTCTCACAACATTATGGCTGGTTGGAGACAGTCCGAACCACAAGTACCGGGTCGATGGTTCTAGGCGTATACTGGGGGGACGGGGACGACTCCCATTAACCCCTGACTATACCGGGGATACGCTTATCACAATGCCTTTCTGGTCTGTGCTGAAGCAGGGCATTCTGGCAGCCAAGTGGCTTGACCTTTATTAGTGAGCCTGGTTACCCCCTCTCGGAACCACAGACTTAGAAATCGCCAGCTCATATACAGTGCATAAAATATATTTATATATATACCCTTATACACCATTTTAATAAAAAATATCACAAAATTCTTCTAAGTCCCTCGGGAAGAGTGAAAGACGCGCACGTTCATTTTCAGCGCTCCTAGACCTTCCTATAAGAAGTTAGCTAAAAAGTAGCTTCGAAAAACGCTTAGGTTAAGTTTCAGAGTTGCTTCTAATGTACCAAAGCTGGACTTAGACATAATTTGACTCTCACAACATTATGGCTGGTTGGAGACAGTCCGAACCACAAGTACCGGGTCCATGGTTCTGGGCGTATACTGGGGGGGACGGGGACGACTCCCATTAACCCCTGACTATACCGGGGATACGCTTATCACAATGCCTTTCTGGTCTGTGCTGAAGCAGGGCATTCTGGCAGCCAAGTGGCTTGACCTTTATTAGTGAGCCTGGTTACCCCCTCTCGGAACCACAGACTTAGAAATCGCCAGCTCATATACAGTGCATAAAATATATTAATATATATACCCTTATACACCATTTTAATAAAAAATATCACAAAATTCTTCTACAGTAAGTCCCTCGGGAAGAGTGAAAGACGCGCACGTTCATTTTCAGCGCTCCTAGACCTTCCTATAAGAAGTTAGACAAAAAGTAGCTTCGAAAAACGCTTAGGTTAAGTTTCAGAGTTGCTTCTAATGTACCAAAGCTGGACTTAGAAGGATTTCACTCTCACAACATTATGGCTGGTTGGAGACAGTCCGAAGCACAAGTACCGGGTCCATGTTTCTGGCCGTATACTGGGGGGACGGGGGCGACTCCCATTAACCCCTGACAATACCGGGGATACGCTTATCACAATGCCTTTCTGGTCTGTGCTGAAGCAGGGCATTCTGGAAACCAAGTGGCTTGACCTTTATTAGTGAGCCTGGTTACCCCCTCTCGGAACCACAGACTTAGAAATCGCCAGCTCATATACAGTGCATAAAATATATTTATATATATACCCTTATACACCATTTTAATAAAAAATATCACAAAATTCTTCTAAGTCCCTCGGGAAGAGTGAAAGACGCGCACGTTCATTTTCAGCGCTCCTAGACCTTCCTATAAGAAGTTAGCCAAAAAGTAGCTTCGAAAAACGCTTAGGTTAAGTTTCAGAGTTGCTTCTAATGTACCAAAGCTGGACTTAGACATAATTTCACTCTCACAACATTATGGCTGGTTGGAGACAGTCTGAACCACAAGTACCGGGTCGATGGTTCTAGGCGTATACTGGGGGGACGGGGACGACTCCCATTAACCCCTGACTATACCGGGGATACGCTTATCACAATGCCTTTCTGGTCTGTGCTGAAGCAGGGCATTCTGGCAGCCAAGTGGCTTGACCTTTATTAGTGAGCCTGGTTACCCCCTCTCGGAACCACAGACTTAGAAATCGCCAGCTCATATACAGTGCATAAAATATATTTATATATATACCCTTATACACCATTTTAATAAAAAATATCACAAAATTCTTCTAAGTCCCTCGGGAAGAGTGAAAGACGCGCACGTTCATTTTCAGCGCTCCTAGACCTTCCTATAAGAAGTTAGCCAAAAAGTAGCTTCGAAAAACGCTTAGGTTAAGTTTCAGAGTTGCTTCTAATGTACCAAAGCTGGACTTAGACATAATTTGACTCTCACAACATTATGGCTGGTTGGAGACAGTCCGAACCACAAGTACCGGGTCCATGGTTCTGGGCGTATACTGGGGGGGACGGGGACGACTCCCATTAACCCCTGACTATACCGGGGATACGCTTATCACAATGCCTTTCTGGTCTGTGCTGAAGCAGGGCATTCTGGCAGCCAAGTGGCTTGACCTTTATTAGTGAGCCTGGTTACCCCCTCTCGGAACCACAGACTTAGAAATCGCCAGCTCATATACAGTGCATAAAATATATTTATATATATACCCTTATACACCATTTTAATAAAAAATATCACAAAATTCTTCTACAGTAAGTCCCTCGGGAAGAGTGAAAGACGCGCACGTTCATTTTCAGCGCTCCTAGACCTTCCTATAAGAAGTTAGACAAAAAGTAGCTTCGAAAAACGCTTAGGTTAAGTTTCAGAGTTGCTTCTAATGTACCAAAGCTGGACTTAGAAGGATTTCACTCTCACAACATTATGGCTGGTTGGAGACAGTCCGAAGCACAAGTACCGGGTCCATGTTTCTGGCCGTATACTGGGGGGACGGGGGCGACTCCCATTAACCCCTGACAATACCGGGGATACGCTTATCACAATGCCTTTCTGGTCTGTGCTGAAGCAGGGCATTCTGGAAACCAAGTGGCTTGACCTTTATTAGTGAGCCTGGTTACCCCCTCTCGGAACCACAGACTTAGAAATCGCCAGCTCATATACAGTGCATAAAATATATTTATATATATACCCTTATACACCATTTTAATAAAAAATATCACAAAATTCTTCTAAGTCCCTCGGGAAGAGTGAAAGACGCGCACGTTCATTTTCAGCGCTCCTAGACCTTCCTATAAGAAGTTAGCCAAAAAGTAGCTTCGAAAAACGCTTAGGTTAAGTTTCAGAGTTGCTTCTAATGTACCAAAGCTGGACTTAGACATAATTTGACTCTCACAACATTATGGCTGGTTGGAGACAGTCCGAACCACAAGTACCGGGTCCATGGTTCTGGGCGTATACTGGGGGGGACGGGGACGACTCCCATTAACCCCTGACTATACCGGGGATACGCTTATCACAATGCCTTTCTGGTCTGTGCTGAAGCAGGGCATTCTGGCAGCCAAGTGGCTTGACCTTTATTAGTGAGCCTGGTTACCCCCTCTCGGAACCACAGACTTAGAAATCGCCAGCTCATATACAGTGCATAAAATATATTAATATATATACCCTTATACACCATTTTAATAAAAAATATCACAAAATTCTTCTACAGTAAGTCCCTCGGGAAGAGTGAAAGACGCGCACGTTCATTTTCAGCGCTCCTAGACCTTCCTATAAGAAGTTAGACAAAAAGTAGCTTCGAAAAACGCTTAGGTTAAGTTTCAGAGTTGCTTCTAATGTACCAAAGCTGGACTTAGAAGGATTTCACTCTCACAACATTATGGCTGGTTGGAGACAGTCCGAAGCACAAGTACCGGGTCCATGTTTCTGGCCGTATACTGGGGGGACGGGGGCGACTCCCATTAACCCCTGACAATACCGGGGATACGCTTATCACAATGCCTTTCTGGTCTGTGCTGAAGCAGGGCATTCTGGAAACCAAGTGGCTTGACCTTTATTAGTGAGCCTGGTTACCCCCTCTCGGAACCACAGACTTAGAAATCGCCAGCTCATATACAGTGCATAAAATATATTTATATATATACCCTTATACACCATTTTAATAAAAAATATCACAAAATTCTTCTAAGTCCCTCGGGAAGAGTGAAAGACGCGCACGTTCATTTTCAGCGCTCCTAGACCTTCCTATAAGAAGTTAGCCAAAAAGTAGCTTCGAAAAACGCTTAGGTTAAGTTTCAGAGTTGCTTCTAATGTACCAAAGCTGGACTTAGACATAATTTCACTCTCACAACATTATGGCTGGTTGGAGACAGTCTGAACCACAAGTACCGGGTCGATGGTTCTAGGCGTATACTGGGGGGACGGGGACGACTCCCATTAACCCCTGACTATACCGGGGATACGCTTATCACAATGCCTTTCTGGTCTGTGCTGAAGCAGGGCATTCTGGCAGCCAAGTGGCTTGACCTTTATTAGTGAGCCTGGTTACCCCCTCTCGGAACCACAGACTTAGAAATCGCCAGCTCATATACAGTGCATAAAATATATTTATATATATACCCTTATACACCATTTTAATAAAAAATATCACAAAATTCTTCTAAGTCCCTCGGGAAGAGTGAAAGACGCGCACGTTCATTTTCAGCGCTCCTAGACCTTCCTATAAGAAGTTAGCCAAAAAGTAGCTTCGAAAAACGCTTAGGTTAAGTTTCAGAGTTGCTTCTAATGTACCAAAGCTGGACTTAGACATAATTTGACTCTCACAACATTATGGCTGGTTGGAGACAGTCCGAACCACAAGTACCGGGTCCATGGTTCTGGGCGTATACTGGGGGGGACGGGGACGACTCCCATTAACCCCTGACTATACCGGGGATACGCTTATCACAATGCCTTTCTGGTCTGTGCTGAAGCAGGGCATTCTGGCAGCCAAGTGGCTTGACCTTTATTAGTGAGCCTGGTTACCCCCTCTCGGAACCACAGACTTAGAAATCGCCAGCTCATATACAGTGCATAAAATATATTTATATATATACCCTTATACACCATTTTAATAAAAAATATCACAAAATTCTTCTACAGTAAGTCCCTCGGGAAGAGTGAAAGACGCGCACGTTCATTTTCAGCGCTCCTAGACCTTCCTATAAGAAGTTAGACAAAAAGTAGCTTCGAAAAACGCTTAGGTTAAGTTTCAGAGTTGCTTCTAATGTACCAAAGCTGGACTTAGAAGGATTTCACTCTCACAACATTATGGCTGGTTGGAGACAGTCCGAAGCACAAGTACCGGGTCCATGTTTCTGGCCGTATACTGGGGGGACGGGGGCGACTCCCATTAACCCCTGACAATACCGGGGATACGCTTATCACAATGCCTTTCTGGTCTGTGCTGAAGCAGGGCATTCTGGAAACCAAGTGGCTTGACCTTTATTAGTGAGCCTGGTTACCCCCTCTCGGAACCACAGACTTAGAAATCGCCAGCTCATATACAGTGCATAAAATATATTTATATATATACCCTTATACACCATTTTAATAAAAAATATCACAAAATTCTTCTAAGTCCCTCGGGAAGAGTGAAAGACGCGCACGTTCATTTTCAGCGCTCCTAGACCTTCCTATAAGAAGTTAGCTAAAAAGTAGCTTCGAAAAACGCTTAGGTTAAGTTTCAGAGTTGCTTCTAATGTACCAAAGCTAGACTTAGACATAATTTCACTCTCACAACATTATGGCTGGTTGGAGACAGTCTGAACCACAAGTACCGGGTCGATGGTTCTGGGCGTATACTGGGGGGACGGGGACGACTCCCATTAACCCCTGACTATACCGGGGATACGCTTATCACAATGCCTTTCTGGTCTGTGCTGAAGCAGGGCATTCTGGCAGCCAAGTGGCTTGACCTTTATTAGTGAGCCTGGTTACCCCCTCTCGGAACCACAGACTTAGAAATCGCCAGCTCATATACAGTGCATAAAATATATTTATATATATACCCTTATACACCATTTTAATAAAAAATATCACAAAATTCTTCTACTGTAAGTCCCTCGGGAAGAGTGAAAGACGCGCACGTTCATTTTCAGAGCTCCTAGACCTTCCTATAAGAAGTTAGCCAAAAAGTAGCTTCGAAAAACGCTTAGGTTAAGTTTCAGAGTTGCTTCTAATTTACCAAAGCTGGACTTAGACATAATTTCACTCTCACAACATTATGGCTGGTTGGAGACAGTCTGAACCACAAGTACCGGGTCGATGGTTCTGGGCGTATACTGGGGGGACGGGGACGACTCCCATTAACCCCTGACTATACCGGGGATACGCTTATCACAATGCCTTTCTGGTCTGTGCTGAAGCAGGGCATTCTGGCAGCCAAGTGGCTTGACCTTTATTAGTGAGCCTGGTTACCCCTTCTCGGAACCACAGACTTAGAAATCGCCAGCTCATATACAGTGCATAAAATATATTTATATAATATATTTATATATATACCCTTATACACCATTTTAATAAAAAATATCACAAAATTCTTCTAAGTCCCTCGGGAAGAGTGAAAGATGCGCACGTTCATTTTCAGCGTTCCTAGACCTTCCTATAAGAAGTTAGCCAAAAAGTAGCTTCGAAAAACGCTTAGGTTAAGTTTCAGAGTTGCTTCTAATGTACCAAAGCTGGACTTAGACATAATTTCACTCTCACAACATTATGGCTGGTTGGAGACAGTCTGAACCACAAGTACCGGGTCGATGGTTCTGGGCGTATACTGGGGGGACGGGGACGACTCCCATTAACCCCTGACTATACCGGGGATACGCTTATCACAATGCCTTTCTGGTCTGTGCTGAAGCAGGGCATTCTGGCAGCCAAGTGGCTTGACCTTTATTAGTGAGCCTGGTTACCCCCTCTCGGAACCACAGACTTAGAAATCGCCAGCTCATATACAGTGCATAAAATATATTTATATATATACCCTTATACACCATTTTAATAAAAAATATCACAAAATTCTTCTACTGTAAGTCCCTCGGGAAGAGTGAAAGACGCGCACGTTCATTTTCAGAGCTCCTAGACCTTCCTATAAGAAGTTAGCCAAAAAGTAGCTTCGAAAAACGCTTAGGTTAAGTTTCAGAGTTGCTTCTAATTTACCAAAGCTGGACTTAGACATAATTTCACTCTCACAACATTATGGCTGGTTGGAGACAGTCTGAACCACAAGTACCGGGTCGATGGTTCTGGGCGTATACTGGGGGGACGGGGACGACTCCCATTAACCCCTGACTATACCGGGGATACGCTTATCACAATGCCTTTCTGGTCTGTGCTGAAGCAGGGCATTCTGGCAGCCAAGTGGCTTGACCTTTATTAGTGAGCCTGGTTACCCCTTCTCGGAACCACAGACTTAGAAATCGCCAGCTCATATACAGTGCATAAAATATATTTATATAATATATTTATATATATACCCTTATACACCATTTTAATAAAAAATATCACAAAATTCTTCTAAGTCCCTCGGGAAGAGTGAAAGATGCGCACGTTCATTTTCAGCGTTCCTAGACCTTCCTATAAGAAGTTAGCCAAAAAGTAGCTTCGAAAAACGCTTAGGTTAAGTTTCAGAGTTGCTTCTAATGTACCAAAGCTGGACTTAGACATAATTTCACTCTCACAACATTATGGCTGGTTGGAGACAGTCTGAACCACAAGTACCGGGTCCATGGTTCTGGGCGTATACTGGGGGGACGGGGACGACTCCCATTAACCCCTGACTATACCGGGGATACGCTTATCACAATGCCTTTCTGGTCTGTGCTGAAGCAGGGCATTCTGGCAGCCAAGTGGCTTGACCTTTATTAGTGAGCCTGGTTACCCCCTCTCGGAACCACAGACTTAGAAATCGCCAGCTCATATACAGTGCATAAAATATATTTATATAATATATTTATATATATACCCTTATACACCATTTTAATAAAAAATATCACAAAATTCTTCTAAGTCCCTCGGGAAGAGTGAAAGATGCGCACATTCATTTTCAGCGTTCCTAGACCTTCCTATAAGAAGTTAGCCAAAAAGTAGCTTCGAAAAACGCTTAGGTTAAGTTTCAGAGTTGCTTCTAATGTACCAAAGCTGGACTTAGACATAATTTCACTCTCACAACATTATGGCTGGTTGGAGACAGTCTGAACCACAAGTACCGGGTCGATGGTTCTGGGCGTATACTGGGGGGACGGGGACGACTCCCATTAACCCCTGACTATACCGGAGATACGCTTATCACAATGCCTTTCTGGTCTGTGCTGAAGCAGGGCATTCTGGCAGCCAAGTGGCTTGACCTTTATTAGTGAGCCTGGTTACCCCCTCTCGGAACCACAGACTTAGAAATCGCCAGCTCATATACAGTGCATAAAATATATTTATATATATACCCTTATACACCATTTTAATAAAAAATATCACAAAATTCTTCTAAGTCCCTCGGGAAGAGTGAAAGACGCGCACGTTCATTTTCAGAGCTTCTAGACCTTCCTATAAGAAGTTAGCCAAAAAGTAGCTTCGAAAAACGCTTAGGTTAAGTTTCAGAGTTGCTTCTAATGTACCAAAGCTGGACTTAGACATAATTTCACTCTCACAGCATTATGGCTGGTTGGAGACAGTCTGAACCACAAGTACTTGGTCGATGGTTCTGGGCGTATACTGGGGGGACGGGGACGACTCCCATTAACCCCTGACTATACCGGGGATACGCTTATCACAATTCCTTTCTGGTCTGTGCTGAAGCAGGGCATTCTGGCAGCCAAGTGGCTTGACCTTTATTAGTGAGCCTGGTTACCCCCTCTCGGAACCACAGACTTAGAAATCGCCAGCTCATATACAGTGCATAAAATATATTTATATATATACCCTTATACACCATTTTAATAAAAAATATCACAAAATTCTTCTAAGTCCCTCGGGAAGAGTGAAAGACGCGCACGTTCATTTTCAGAGCTTCTAGACCTTCCTATAAGAAGTTAGCCAAAAAGTAGCTTCGAAAAACGCTTAGGTTAAGTTTCAGAGTTGCTTCTAATGTACCAAAGCTGGACTTAGACATAATTTCACTCTCACAACATTATGGCTGGTTGGAGACAGTCTGAACCACAAGTACCGGGTCGATGGTTCTGGGCGTATACTGGGGGGACGGGGACGACTCCCATTAACCCCTGACTATACCGGGGATACGCTTATCACAATGCCTTTCTGGTCTGTGCTGAAGCAGGGCATTCTGGCAGCCAAGTGGCTTGACCTTTATTAGTGAGCCTGGTTACCCCCTCTCGGAACCACAGACTTACAAATCGCCAGCTCATATACAGTGCATAAAATATATTTATATATATACCCTTATACACCATTTTAATAAAAAATATCACAAAATTCTTCTAAGTCCCTCGGGAAGAGTGAAAAACGCGCACGTTCATTTTCAGAGCTCCTAGACCTTCCTATAAGAAGTTAGCCAAAAAGTAGCTACGAAAAACGCTTAGGTTAAGTTTCAGAGTTGCTTCTAATGTACCAAAGCTGGACTTAGACATAATTTCACTCTCACAACATTATGGCTGGTTGGAGACAGTCTGAACCACAAGTACCGGGTCGATGGTTCTGGGCGTATACTGGGGGGACGGGGACGACTCCCATTAACCCCTGACTATACCGGGGATACGCTTATCACAATGCCTTTCTGGTCTGTGCTGAAGTAGGGCATTCTGGCAGCCAAATGGCTTGACCTTTATTAGTGAGCCTGGTTACCCCCTCTCGGAACCACAGACTCAGAAATCGCCAGCTCATATACAGTGCATAAAATATATTTATATATATACCCTTATACACCATTTTAATAAAAAATATCACAAAATTCTTCTAAGTCCCTCGGGAAGAGTGAAAGATGCGCACGTTCATTTTCAGCGTTCCTAGACCTTCCTATAAGAAGTTAGCTAAAAAGTAGCTTCGAAAAACGCTTAGGTTAAGTTTCAGAGTTGCTTCTAATGTACCAAAGCTGGACTTAGACATAATTTCACTCTCACAACATTATGGCTGGTTGGAGACAGTCTGAACCACAAGTACCGGGTCGATGGTTCTGGGCGTATACTGGGGGGACGGGGACGACTCCCATTAACCCCTGACTATACCGGGGATACGCTTATCACAATGCCTTTCTGGTCTGTGCTGAAGCAGGGCATTCTGGCAGCCAAGTGGCTTGACCTTTATTAGTGAGCCTGGTTACCCCCTCTCGGAACCACAGACTTAGAAATCGCCAGCTCATATACAGTGCATAAAATATATTTATATATATACCCTTATACACCATTTTAATAAAAAATATCACAAAATTCTTCTACTGTAAGTCCCTCGGGAAGAGTGAAAGACGCGCACGTTCATTTTCAGAGCTCCTAGACCTTCCTATAAGAAGTTAGCCAAAAAGTAGCTTCGAAAAACGCTTAGGTTAAGTTTCAGAGTTGCTTCTAATTTACCAAAGCTGGACTTAGACATAATTTCACTCTCACAACATTATGGCTGGTTGGAGACAGTCTGAACCACAAGTACCGGGTCGATGGTTCTGGGCGTATACTGGGGGGACGGGGACGACTCCCATTAACCCCTGACTATACCGGGGATACGCTTATCACAATGCCTTTCTGGTCTGTGCTGAAGCAGGGCATTCTGGCAGCCAAGTGGCTTGACCTTTATTAGTGAGCCTGGTTACCCCTTCTCGGAACCACAGACTTAGAAATCGCCAGCTCATATACAGTGCATAAAATATATTTATATAATATATTTATATATATACCCTTATACACCATTTTAATAAAAAATATCACAAAATTCTTCTAAGTCCCTCGGGAAGAGTGAAAGATGCGCACGTTCATTTTCAGCGTTCCTAGACCTTCCTATAAGAAGTTAGCCAAAAAGTAGCTTCGAAAAACGCTTAGGTTAAGTTTCAGAGTTGCTTCTAATGTACCAAAGCTGGACTTAGACATAATTTCACTCTCACAACATTATGGCTGGTTGGAGACAGTCTGAACCACAAGTACCGGGTCCATGGTTCTGGGCGTATACTGGGGGGACGGGGACGACTCCCATTAACCCCTGACTATACCGGGGATACGCTTATCACAATGCCTTTCTGGTCTGTGCTGAAGCAGGGCATTCTGGCAGCCAAGTGGCTTGACCTTTATTAGTGAGCCTGGTTACCCCCTCTCGGAACCACAGACTTAGAAATCGCCAGCTCATATACAGTGCATAAAATATATTTATATAATATATTTATATATATACCCTTATACACCATTTTAATAAAAAATATCACAAAATTCTTCTAAGTCCCTCGGGAAGAGTGAAAGACGCGCACGTTCATTTTCAGCGCTCCTAGACCTTCCTATAAGAAGTTAGCCAAAAAGTAGCTTCGAAAAACGCTTAGGTTAAGTTTCAGAGTTGCTTCTTATGTACCAAAGCTGGACTTAGACATAATTTCACTCTCACAACATTATGGCTGGTTGGAGACAGTCCGAACCACAAGTACCGGGTCCATGGTTCTGGGCGTATACTGGGGGGGACAGGGACGACTCCCATTAACCCCTGACTATACCGGGGATACGCTTATCACAATGCCTTTCTGGTCTGTGCTGAAGCAGGGCATTCTGGCAGCCAAGTGGCTTGACCTTTATTAGTGAGCCTGGTTACCCCCTCTCGGAACCACAGACTTAGAAATCGCCAGCTCATATACAGTGCATAAAATATATTTATATATATACCCTTATACACCATTTTAATAAAAAATATCACAAAATTCTTCTAAGTCCCTCGGGAAGAGTGAAAGACGCGCACGTTCATTTTCAGCGCTCCTAGACCTTCCTACTGTATAAGAAGTTAGCCAAAAAGTAGCTTCGAAAAACGCTTAGGTTAAGTTTCAGAGTTGCTTCTAATGTACCAAAGCTGGACTTAGACATAATTTCACTCTCACAACATTATGGCTGGTTGGAGACAGTCCGAACCACAAGTACCGGGTCGATGGTTCTAGGCGTATACTGGGGGGACGGGGACGACTCCCATTAACCCCTGACTATACCGGGGATACGCTTATCACAATGCCTTTCTGGTCTGTGCTGAAGCAGGGCATTCTGGCAGCCAAGTGGCTTGACCTTTATTAGTGAGCCTGGTTACCCCCTCTCGGAACCACAGACTTAGAAATCGCCAGCTCATATACAGTGCATAAAATATATTTATATATATACCCTTATACACCATTTTAATAAAAAATATCACAAAATTCTTCTAAGTCCCTCGGGAAGAGTGAAAGACGCGCACGTTCATTTTCAGCGCTCCTAGACCTTCCTATAAGAAGTTAGCTAAAAAGTAGCTTCGAAAAACGCTTAGGTTAAGTTTCAGAGTTGCTTCTAATGTACCAAAGCTGGACTTAGACATAATTTGACTCTCACAACATTATGGCTGGTTGGAGACAGTCCGAACCACAAGTACCGGGTCCATGGTTCTGGGCGTATACTGGGGGGGACGGGGACGACTCCCATTAACCCCTGACTATACCGGGGATACGCTTATCACAATGCCTTTCTGGTCTGTGCTGAAGCAGGGCATTCTGGCAGCCAAGTGGCTTGACCTTTATTAGTGAGCCTGGTTACCCCCTCTCGGAACCACAGACTTAGAAATCGCCAGCTCATATACAGTGCATAAAATATATTAATATATATACCCTTATACACCATTTTAATAAAAAATATCACAAAATTCTTCTACAGTAAGTCCCTCGGGAAGAGTGAAAGACGCGCACGTTCATTTTCAGCGCTCCTAGACCTTCCTATAAGAAGTTAGACAAAAAGTAGCTTCGAAAAACGCTTAGGTTAAGTTTCAGAGTTGCTTCTAATGTACCAAAGCTGGACTTAGAAGGATTTCACTCTCACAACATTATGGCTGGTTGGAGACAGTCCGAAGCACAAGTACCGGGTCCATGTTTCTGGCCGTATACTGGGGGGACGGGGGCGACTCCCATTAACCCCTGACAATACCGGGGATACGCTTATCACAATGCCTTTCTGGTCTGTGCTGAAGCAGGGCATTCTGGAAACCAAGTGGCTTGACCTTTATTAGTGAGCCTGGTTACCCCCTCTCGGAACCACAGACTTAGAAATCGCCAGCTCATATACAGTGCATAAAATATATTTATATATATACCCTTATACACCATTTTAATAAAAAATATCACAAAATTCTTCTAAGTCCCTCGGGAAGAGTGAAAGACGCGCACGTTCATTTTCAGCGCTCCTAGACCTTCCTATAAGAAGTTAGCCAAAAAGTAGCTTCGAAAAACGCTTAGGTTAAGTTTCAGAGTTGCTTCTAATGTACCAAAGCTGGACTTAGACATAATTTCACTCTCACAACATTATGGCTGGTTGGAGACAGTCTGAACCACAAGTACCGGGTCGATGGTTCTAGGCGTATACTGGGGGGACGGGGACGACTCCCATTAACCCCTGACTATACCGGGGATACGCTTATCACAATGCCTTTCTGGTCTGTGCTGAAGCAGGGCATTCTGGCAGCCAAGTGGCTTGACCTTTATTAGTGAGCCTGGTTACCCCCTCTCGGAACCACAGACTTAGAAATCGCCAGCTCATATACAGTGCATAAAATATATTTCTATATATACCCTTATACACCATTTTAATAAAAAATATCACAAAATTCTTCTAAGTCCCTCGGGAAGAGTGAAAGACGCGCACGTTCATTTTCAGCGCTCCTAGACCTTCCTATAAGAAGTTAGCCAAAAAGTAGCTTCGAAAAACGCTTAGGTTAAGTTTCAGAGTTGCTTCTAATGTACCAAAGCTGGACTTAGACATAATTTGACTCTCACAACATTATGGCTGGTTGGAGACAGTCCGAACCACAAGTACCGGGTCCATGGTTCTGGGCGTATACTGGGGGGGACGGGGACGACTCCCATTAACCCCTGACTATACCGGGGATACGCTTATCACAATGCCTTTCTGGTCTGTGCTGAAGCAGGGCATTCTGGCAGCCAAGTGGCTTGACCTTTATTAGTGAGCCTGGTTACCCCCTCTCGGAACCACAGACTTAGAAATCGCCAGCTCATATACAGTGCATAAAATATATTTATATATATACCCTTATACACCATTTTAATAAAAAATATCACAAAATTCTTCTACAGTAAGTCCCTCGGGAAGAGTGAAAGACGCGCACGTTCATTTTCAGCGCTCCTAGACCTTCCTATAAGAAGTTAGACAAAAAGTAGCTTCGAAAAACGCTTAGGTTAAGTTTCAGAGTTGCTTCTAATGTACCAAAGCTGGACTTAGAAGGATTTCACTCTCACAACATTATGGCTGGTTGGAGACAGTCCGAAGCACAAGTACCGGGTCCATGTTTCTGGCCGTATACTGGGGGGACGGGGGCGACTCCCATTAACCCCTGACAATACCGGGGATACGCTTATCACAATGCCTTTCTGGTCTGTGCTGAAGCAGGGCATTCTGGAAACCAAGTGGCTTGACCTTTATTAGTGAGCCTGGTTACCCCCTCTCGGAACCACAGACTTAGAAATCGCCAGCTCATATACAGTGCATAAAATATATTTATATATATACCCTTATACACCATTTTAATAAAAAATATCACAAAATTCTTCTAAGTCCCTCGGGAAGAGTGAAAGACGCGCACGTTCATTTTCAGCGCTCCTAGACCTTCCTATAAGAAGTTAGCCAAAAAGTAGCTTCGAAAAACGCTTAGGTTAAGTTTCAGAGTTGCTTCTAATGTACCAAAGCTGGACTTAGACATAATTTGACTCTCACAACATTATGGCTGGTTGGAGACAGTCCGAACCACAAGTACCGGGTCCATGGTTCTGGGCGTATACTGGGGGGGACGGGGACGACTCCCATTAACCCCTGACTATACCGGGGATACGCTTATCACAATGCCTTTCTGGTCTGTGCTGAAGCAGGGCATTCTGGCAGCCAAGTGGCTTGACCTTTATTAGTGAGCCTGGTTACCCCCTCTCGGAACCACAGACTTAGAAATCGCCAGCTCATATACAGTGCATAAAATATATTAATATATATACCCTTATACACCATTTTAATAAAAAATATCACAAAATTCTTCTACAGTAAGTCCCTCGGGAAGAGTGAAAGACGCGCACGTTCATTTTCAGCGCTCCTAGACCTTCCTATAAGAAGTTAGACAAAAAGTAGCTTCGAAAAACGCTTAGGTTAAGTTTCAGAGTTGCTTCTAATGTACCAAAGCTGGACTTAGAAGGATTTCACTCTCACAACATTATGGCTGGTTGGAGACAGTCCGAAGCACAAGTACCGGGTCCATGTTTCTGGCCGTATACTGGGGGGACGGGGGCGACTCCCATTAACCCCTGACAATACCGGGGATACGCTTATCACAATGCCTTTCTGGTCTGTGCTGAAGCAGGGCATTCTGGAAACCAAGTGGCTTGACCTTTATTAGTGAGCCTGGTTACCCCCTCTCGGAACCACAGACTTAGAAATCGCCAGCTCATATACAGTGCATAAAATATATTTATATATATACCCTTATACACCATTTTAATAAAAAATATCACAAAATTCTTCTAAGTCCCTCGGGAAGAGTGAAAGACGCGCACGTTCATTTTCAGCGCTCCTAGACCTTCCTATAAGAAGTTAGCCAAAAAGTAGCTTCGAAAAACGCTTAGGTTAAGTTTCAGAGTTGCTTCTAATGTACCAAAGCTGGACTTAGACATAATTTCACTCTCACAACATTATGGCTGGTTGGAGACAGTCTGAACCACAAGTACCGGGTCGATGGTTCTAGGCGTATACTGGGGGGACGGGGACGACTCCCATTAACCCCTGACTATACCGGGGATACGCTTATCACAATGCCTTTCTGGTCTGTGCTGAAGCAGGGCATTCTGGCAGCCAAGTGGCTTGACCTTTATTAGTGAGCCTGGTTACCCCCTCTCGGAACCACAGACTTAGAAATCGCCAGCTCATATACAGTGCATAAAATATATTTATATATATACCCTTATACACCATTTTAATAAAAAATATCACAAAATTCTTCTAAGTCCCTCGGGAAGAGTGAAAGACGCGCACGTTCATTTTCAGCGCTCCTAGACCTTCCTATAAGAAGTTAGCCAAAAAGTAGCTTCGAAAAACGCTTAGGTTAAGTTTCAGAGTTGCTTCTAATGTACCAAAGCTGGACTTAGACATAATTTGACTCTCACAACATTATGGCTGGTTGGAGACAGTCCGAACCACAAGTACCGGGTCCATGGTTCTGGGCGTATACTGGGGGGGACGGGGACGACTCCCATTAACCCCTGACTATACCGGGGATACGCTTATCACAATGCCTTTCTGGTCTGTGCTGAAGCAGGGCATTCTGGCAGCCAAGTGGCTTGACCTTTATTAGTGAGCCTGGTTACCCCCTCTCGGAACCACAGACTTAGAAATCGCCAGCTCATATACAGTGCATAAAATATATTTATATATATACCCTTATACACCATTTTAATAAAAAATATCACAAAATTCTTCTACAGTAAGTCCCTCGGGAAGAGTGAAAGACGCGCACGTTCATTTTCAGCGCTCCTAGACCTTCCTATAAGAAGTTAGACAAAAAGTAGCTTCGAAAAACGCTTAGGTTAAGTTTCAGAGTTGCTTCTAATGTACCAAAGCTGGACTTAGAAGGATTTCACTCTCACAACATTATGGCTGGTTGGAGACAGTCCGAAGCACAAGTACCGGGTCCATGTTTCTGGCCGTATACTGGGGGGACGGGGGCGACTCCCATTAACCCCTGACAATACCGGGGATACGCTTATCACAATGCCTTTCTGGTCTGTGCTGAAGCAGGGCATTCTGGAAACCAAGTGGCTTGACCTTTATTAGTGAGCCTGGTTACCCCCTCTCGGAACCACAGACTTAGAAATCGCCAGCTCATATACAGTGCATAAAATATATTTATATATATACCCTTATACACCATTTTAATAAAAAATATCACAAAATTCTTCTAAGTCCCTCGGGAAGAGTGAAAGACGCGCACGTTCATTTTCAGCGCTCCTAGACCTTCCTATAAGAAGTTAGCCAAAAAGTAGCTTCGAAAAACGCTTAGGTTAAGTTTCAGAGTTGCTTCTAATGTACCAAAGCTGGACTTAGACATAATTTCACTCTCACAACATTATGGCTGGTTGGAGACAGTCTGAACCACAAGTACCGGGTCGATGGTTCTAGGCGTATACTGGGGGGACGGGGACGACTCCCATTAACCCCTGACTATACCGGGGATACGCTTATCACAATGCCTTTCTGGTCTGTGCTGAAGCAGGGCATTCTGGCAGCCAAGTGGCTTGACCTTTATTAGTGAGCCTGGTTACCCCCTCTCGGAACCACAGACTTAGAAATCGCCAGCTCATATACAGTGCATAAAATATATTTATATATATACCCTTATACACCATTTTAATAAAAAATATCACAAAATTCTTCTAAGTCCCTCGGGAAGAGTGAAAGACGCGCACGTTCATTTTCAGCGCTCCTAGACCTTCCTATAAGAAGTTAGCCAAAAAGTAGCTTCGAAAAACGCTTAGGTTAAGTTTCAGAGTTGCTTCTTATGTACCAAAGCTGGACTTAGACATAATTTGACTCTCACAACATTATGGCTGGTTGGAGACAGTCCGAACCACAAGTACCGGGTCCATGGTTCTGGGCGTATACAGGGGGGGACGGGGACGACTCCCATTAACCCCTGACTATACCGGGGATACGCTTATCACAATGCCTTTCTGGTCTGTGCTGAAGCAGGGCATTCTGGCAGCCAAGTGGCTTGACCTTTATTAGTGAGCCTGGTTACCCCCTCTCGGAACCACAGACTTAGAAATCGCCAGCTCATATACAGTGCATAAAATATATTTATATATATACCCTTATACACCATTTTAATAAAAAATATCACAAAATTCTTCTAAGTCCCTCGGGAAGAGTGAAAGACGCGCACGTTCATTTTCAGCGCTCCTAGACCTTCCTATAAGAAGTTAGACAAAAAGTAGCTTCGAAAAACGCTTAGGTTAAGTTTCAGAGTTGCTTCTAATGTACCAAAGCTGGACTTAGAAGGATTTCACTCTCACAACATTATGGCTGGTTGGAGACAGTCCGAAGCACAAGTACCGGGTCCATGTTTCTGGCCGTATACTGGGGGGACGGGGGCGACTCCCATTAACCCCTGACTATACCGGGGATACGCTTATCACAATGCCTTTCTGGTCTGTGCTGAAGCAGGGCATTCTGGAAACCAAGTGGCTTGACCTTTATTAGTGAGCCTGGTTACCCCCTCTCGGAACCACAGACTTAGAAATCGCCAGCTCATATACAGTGCATAAAATATATTTATATATATACCCTTATACACCATTTTAATAAAAAATATCACAAAATTCTTCTAAGTCCCTCGGGAAGAGTGAAAGACACGCACGTTCATTGTCAGCGCTCCTAGACCTTCCTATAAGAAGTTAGCCAAAAAGTAGCTTCGAAAAACGCTTAGGTTAAGTTTCAGAGTTGCTTCTAATGTACCAAAGCTGGACTTAGACATAATTTGACTCTCACAACATTATGGCTGGTTGGAGACAGTCCGAACCACAAGTACCGGGTCCATGGTTCTGGGCGTATACTGGGGGGGACGGGGACGACTCCCATTAACCCCTGACTATACCGGGGATACGCTTATCACAATGCCTTTCTGGTCTGTGCTGAAGCAGGGCATTCTGGCAGCCAAGTGGCTTGACCTGTGTTAGTGAGCCTAGGTTACCCCCTCTTGGAACCACAGACTTAGAAATCGCCAGCTCATATACAGTGCATAAAATATTTTTATATATATACCCTTATACACCATTTTAATAAAAAATATCACAAAATTCTTCTAAGTCCCTCGGGAAGAGTGAAAGACGCGCACGTTCATTTTCAGCGCTCCTAGACCTTCCTATAAGAAGTTAGCCAAAAAGTAGCTTCGAAAAACGCTTAGGTTAAGTTTCAGAGTTGCTTCTAATGTACCAAAGTTGGACTTAGACATAATTTCACTCTCACAACATTATGGCTGGTTGGAGACAGTCCGAACCACAAGTACTGGGTCGATGGTTCTGGGCGTATACTGGGGGGACGGGGACGACTCCCATTAACCCCTGACTATACCGGGGATACGCTTATCACAATGCCTTTCTGGTCTGTGCTGAAGCAGGGCATTCTGGCAGCCAAGTGGCTTGACCTTTATTAGTGAGCCTGGTTACCCCCTCTCGGAACCACAGACTTAGAAATCGCCAGCTCATATACAGTGCATAAAATATATTTATATATATACCCTTATACACCATTTTAATAAAAAATATCACAAAATTCTTCTAAGTCCCTCGGGAAGAGTGAAAGACGCGCACGTTCATTTTCAGCGCTCCTAGACCTTCCTACTGTATAAGAAGTTAGCCAAAAAGTAGCTTCGAAAAACGCTTAGGTTAAGTTTCAGAGTTGCTTCTAATGTACCAAAGCTGGACTTAGACATAATTTCACTCTCACAACATTATGGCTGGTTGGAGACAGTCCGAACCACAAGTACCGGGTCGATGGTTCTAGGCGTATACTGGGGGGACGGGGACGACTCCCATTAACCCCTGACTATACCGGGGATACGCTTATCACAATGCCTTTCTGGTCTGTGCTGAAGCAGGGCATTCTGGCAGCCAAGTGGCTTGACCTTTATTAGTGAGCCTGGTTACCCCCTCTCGGAACCACAGACTTAGAAATCGCCAGCTCATATACAGTGCATAAAATATATTTATATATATACCCTTATACACCATTTTAATAAAAAATATCACAAAATTCTTCTAAGTCCCTCGGGAAGAGTGAAAGACGCGCACGTTCATTTTCAGCGCTCCTAGACCTTCCTATAAGAAGTTAGCTAAAAAGTAGCTTCGAAAAACGCTTAGGTTAAGTTTCAGAGTTGCTTCTAATGTACCAAAGCTGGACTTAGACATAATTTGACTCTCACAACATTATGGCTGGTTGGAGACAGTCCGAACCACAAGTACCGGGTCCATGGTTCTGGGCGTATACTGGGGGGGACGGGGACGACTCCCATTAACCCCTGACTATACCGGGGATACGCTTATCACAATGCCTTTCTGGTCTGTGCTGAAGCAGGGCATTCTGGCAGCCAAGTGGCTTGACCTTTATTAGTGAGCCTGGTTACCCCCTCTCGGAACCACAGACTTAGAAATCGCCAGCTCATATACAGTGCATAAAATATATTAATATATATACCCTTATACACCATTTTAATAAAAAATATCACAAAATTCTTCTACAGTAAGTCCCTCGGGAAGAGTGAAAGACGCGCACGTTCATTTTCAGCGCTCCTAGACCTTCCTATAAGAAGTTAGACAAAAAGTAGCTTCGAAAAACGCTTAGGTTAAGTTTCAGAGTTGCTTCTAATGTACCAAAGCTGGACTTAGAAGGATTTCACTCTCACAACATTATGGCTGGTTGGAGACAGTCCGAAGCACAAGTACCGGGTCCATGTTTCTGGCCGTATACTGGGGGGACGGGGGCGACTCCCATTAACCCCTGACAATACCGGGGATACGCTTATCACAATGCCTTTCTGGTCTGTGCTGAAGCAGGGCATTCTGGAAACCAAGTGGCTTGACCTTTATTAGTGAGCCTGGTTACCCCCTCTCGGAACCACAGACTTAGAAATCGCCAGCTCATATACAGTGCATAAAATATATTTATATATATACCCTTATACACCATTTTAATAAAAAATATCACAAAATTCTTCTAAGTCCCTCGGGAAGAGTGAAAGACGCGCACGTTCATTTTCAGCGCTCCTAGACCTTCCTATAAGAAGTTAGCCAAAAAGTAGCTTCGAAAAACGCTTAGGTTAAGTTTCAGAGTTGCTTCTAATGTACCAAAGCTGGACTTAGACATAATTTCACTCTCACAACATTATGGCTGGTTGGAGACAGTCTGAACCACAAGTACCGGGTCGATGGTTCTAGGCGTATACTGGGGGGACGGGGACGACTCCCATTAACCCCTGACTATACCGGGGATACGCTTATCACAATGCCTTTCTGGTCTGTGCTGAAGCAGGGCATTCTGGCAGCCAAGTGGCTTGACCTTTATTAGTGAGCCTGGTTACCCCCTCTCGGAACCACAGACTTAGAAATCGCCAGCTCATATACAGTGCATAAAATATATTTATATATATACCCTTATACACCATTTTAATAAAAAATATCACAAAATTCTTCTAAGTCCCTCGGGAAGAGTGAAAGACGCGCACGTTCATTTTCAGCGCTCCTAGACCTTCCTATAAGAAGTTAGCCAAAAAGTAGCTTCGAAAAACGCTTAGGTTAAGTTTCAGAGTTGCTTCTAATGTACCAAAGCTGGACTTAGACATAATTTGACTCTCACAACATTATGGCTGGTTGGAGACAGTCCGAACCACAAGTACCGGGTCCATGGTTCTGGGCGTATACTGGGGGGGACGGGGACGACTCCCATTAACCCCTGACTATACCGGGGATACGCTTATCACAATGCCTTTCTGGTCTGTGCTGAAGCAGGGCATTCTGGCAGCCAAGTGGCTTGACCTTTATTAGTGAGCCTGGTTACCCCCTCTCGGAACCACAGACTTAGAAATCGCCAGCTCATATACAGTGCATAAAATATATTTATATATATACCCTTATACACCATTTTAATAAAAAATATCACAAAATTCTTCTACAGTAAGTCCCTCGGGAAGAGTGAAAGACGCGCACGTTCATTTTCAGCGCTCCTAGACCTTCCTATAAGAAGTTAGACAAAAAGTAGCTTCGAAAAACGCTTAGGTTAAGTTTCAGAGTTGCTTCTAATGTACCAAAGCTGGACTTAGAAGGATTTCACTCTCACAACATTATGGCTGGTTGGAGACAGTCCGAAGCACAAGTACCGGGTCCATGTTTCTGGCCGTATACTGGGGGGACGGGGGCGACTCCCATTAACCCCTGACAATACCGGGGATACGCTTATCACAATGCCTTTCTGGTCTGTGCTGAAGCAGGGCATTCTGGAAACCAAGTGGCTTGACCTTTATTAGTGAGCCTGGTTACCCCCTCTCGGAACCACAGACTTAGAAATCGCCAGCTCATATACAGTGCATAAAATATATTTATATATATACCCTTATACACCATTTTAATAAAAAATATCACAAAATTCTTCTAAGTCCCTCGGGAAGAGTGAAAGACGCGCACGTTCATTTTCAGCGCTCCTAGACCTTCCTATAAGAAGTTAGCCAAAAAGTAGCTTCTAAAAACGCTTAGGTTAAGTTTCAGAGTTGCTTCTAATGTACCAAAGCTGGACTTAGACATAATTTGACTCTCACAACATTATGGCTGGTTGGAGACAGTCCGAACCACAAGTACCGGGTCCATGGTTCTGGGCGTATACTGGGGGGGACGGGGACGACTCCCATTAACCCCTGACTATACCGGGGATACGCTTATCACAATGCCTTTCTGGTCTGTGCTGAAGCAGGGCATTCTGGCAGCCAAGTGGCTTGACCTTTATTAGTGAGCCTGGTTACCCCCTCTCGGAACCACAGACTTAGAAATCGCCAGCTCATATACAGTGCATAAAATATATTAATATATATACCCTTATACACCATTTTAATAAAAAATATCACAAAATTCTTCTACAGTAAGTCCCTCGGGAAGAGTGAAAGACGCGCACGTTCATTTTCAGCGCTCCTAGACCTTCCTATAAGAAGTTAGACAAAAAGTAGCTTCGAAAAACGCTTAGGTTAAGTTTCAGAGTTGCTTCTAATGTACCAAAGCTGGACTTAGAAGGATTTCACTCTCACAACATTATGGCTGGTTGGAGACAGTCCGAAGCACAAGTACCGGGTCCATGTTTCTGGCCGTATACTGGGGGGACGGGGGCGACTCCCATTAACCCCTGACAATACCGGGGATACGCTTATCACAATGCCTTTCTGGTCTGTGCTGAAGCAGGGCATTCTGGAAACCAAGTGGCTTGACCTTTATTAGTGAGCCTGGTTACCCCCTCTCGGAACCACAGACTTAGAAATCGCCAGCTCATATACAGTGCATAAAATATATTTATATATATACCCTTATACACCATTTTAATAAAAAATATCACAAAATTCTTCTAAGTCCCTCGGGAAGAGTGAAAGACGCGCACGTTCATTTTCAGCGCTCCTAGACCTTCCTATAAGAAGTTAGCCAAAAAGTAGCTTCGAAAAACGCTTAGGTTAAGTTTCAGAGTTGCTTCTAATGTACCAAAGCTGGACTTAGACATAATTTCACTCTCACAACATTATGGCTGGTTGGAGACAGTCTGAACCACAAGTACCGGGTCGATGGTTCTAGGCGTATACTGGGGGGACGGGGACGACTCCCATTAACCCCTGACTATACCGGGGATACGCTTATCACAATGCCTTTCTGGTCTGTGCTGAAGCAGGGCATTCTGGCAGCCAAGTGGCTTGACCTTTATTAGTGAGCCTGGTTACCCCCTCTCGGAACCACAGACTTAGAAATCGCCAGCTCATATACAGTGCATAAAATATATTTATATATATACCCTTATACACCATTTTAATAAAAAATATCACAAAATTCTTCTAAGTCCCTCGGGAAGAGTGAAAGACGCGCACGTTCATTTTCAGCGCTCCTAGACCTTCCTATAAGAAGTTAGCCAAAAAGTAGCTTCGAAAAACGCTTAGGTTAAGTTTCAGAGTTGCTTCTAATGTACCAAAGCTGGACTTAGACATAATTTGACTCTCACAACATTATGGCTGGTTGGAGACAGTCCGAACCACAAGTACTGGGTCGATGGTTCTGGGCGTATACTGGGGGGACGGGGACGACTCCCATTAACCCCTGACTATACCGGGGATACGCTTATCACAATGCCTTTCTGGTCTGTGCTGAAGCAGGGCATTCTGGCAGCCAAGTGGCTTGACCTTTATTAGTGAGCCTGGTTACCCCCTCTCGGAACCACAGACTTAGAAATCGCCAGCTCATATACAGTGCATAAAATATATTTATATATATACCCTTATACACCATTTTAATAAAAAATATCACAAAATTCTTCTAAGTCCCTCGGGAAGAGTGAAAGACGCGCACGTTCATTTTCAGCGCTCCTAGACCTTCCTACTGTATAAGAAGTTAGCCAAAAAGTAGCTTCGAAAAACGCTTAGGTTAAGTTTCAGAGTTGCTTCTAATGTACCAAAGCTGGACTTAGACATAATTTCACTCTCACAACATTATGGCTGGTTGGAGACAGTCCGAACCACAAGTACCGGGTCGATGGTTCTAGGCGTATACTGGGGGGACGGGGACGACTCCCATTAACCCCTGACTATACCGGGGATACGCTTATCACAATGCCTTTCTGGTCTGTGCTGAAGCAGGGCATTCTGGCAGCCAAGTGGCTTGACCTTTATTAGTGAGCCTGGTTACCCCCTCTCGGAACCACAGACTTAGAAATCGCCAGCTCATATACAGTGCATAAAATATATTTATATATATACCCTTATACACCATTTTAATAAAAAATATCACAAAATTCTTCTAAGTCCCTCGGGAAGAGTGAAAGACGCGCACGTTCATTTTCAGCGCTCCTAGACCTTCCTATAAGAAGTTAGCTAAAAAGTAGCTTCGAAAAACGCTTAGGTTAAGTTTCAGAGTTGCTTCTAATGTACCAAAGCTGGACTTAGACATAATTTGACTCTCACAACATTATGGCTGGTTGGAGACAGTCCGAACCACAAGTACCGGGTCCATGGTTCTGGGCGTATACTGGGGGGGACGGGGACGACTCCCATTAACCCCTGACTATACCGGGGATACGCTTATCACAATGCCTTTCTGGTCTGTGCTGAAGCAGGGCATTCTGGCAGCCAAGTGGCTTGACCTTTATTAGTGAGCCTGGTTACCCCCTCTCGGAACCACAGACTTAGAAATCGCCAGCTCATATACAGTGCATAAAATATATTAATATATATACCCTTATACACCATTTTAATAAAAAATATCACAAAATTCTTCTACAGTAAGTCCCTCGGGAAGAGTGAAAGACGCGCACGTTCATTTTCAGCGCTCCTAGACCTTCCTATAAGAAGTTAGACAAAAAGTAGCTTCGAAAAACGCTTAGGTTAAGTTTCAGAGTTGCTTCTAATGTACCAAAGCTGGACTTAGAAGGATTTCACTCTCACAACATTATGGCTGGTTGGAGACAGTCCGAAGCACAAGTACCGGGTCCATGTTTCTGGCCGTATACTGGGGGGACGGGGGCGACTCCCATTAACCCCTGACAATACCGGGGATACGCTTATCACAATGCCTTTCTGGTCTGTGCTGAAGCAGGGCATTCTGGAAACCAAGTGGCTTGACCTTTATTAGTGAGCCTGGTTACCCCCTCTCGGAACCACAGACTTAGAAATCGCCAGCTCATATACAGTGCATAAAATATATTTATATATATACCCTTATACACCATTTTAATAAAAAATATCACAAAATTCTTCTAAGTCCCTCGGGAAGAGTGAAAGACGCGCACGTTCATTTTCAGCGCTCCTAGACCTTCCTATAAGAAGTTAGCCAAAAAGTAGCTTCGAAAAACGCTTAGGTTAAGTTTCAGAGTTGCTTCTAATGTACCAAAGCTGGACTTAGACATAATTTCACTCTCACAACATTATGGCTGGTTGGAGACAGTCTGAACCACAAGTACCGGGTCGATGGTTCTAGGCGTATACTGGGGGGACGGGGACGACTCCCATTAACCCCTGACTATACCGGGGATACGCTTATCACAATGCCTTTCTGGTCTGTGCTGAAGCAGGGCATTCTGGCAGCCAAGTGGCTTGACCTTTATTAGTGAGCCTGGTTACCCCCTCTCGGAACCACAGACTTAGAAATCGCCAGCTCATATACAGTGCATAAAATATATTTATATATATACCCTTATACACCATTTTAATAAAAAATATCACAAAATTCTTCTAAGTCCCTCGGGAAGAGTGAAAGACGCGCACGTTCATTTTCAGCGCTCCTAGACCTTCCTATAAGAAGTTAGCCAAAAAGTAGCTTCGAAAAACGCTTAGGTTAAGTTTCAGAGTTGCTTCTAATGTACCAAAGCTGGACTTAGACATAATTTGACTCTCACAACATTATGGCTGGTTGGAGACAGTCCGAACCACAAGTACCGGGTCCATGGTTCTGGGCGTATACTGGGGGGGACGGGGACGACTCCCATTAACCCCTGACTATACCGGGGATACGCTTATCACAATGCCTTTCTGGTCTGTGCTGAAGCAGGGCATTCTGGCAGCCAAGTGGCTTGACCTTTATTAGTGAGCCTGGTTACCCCCTCTCGGAACCACAGACTTAGAAATCGCCAGCTCATATACAGTGCATAAAATATATTTATATATATACCCTTATACACCATTTTAATAAAAAATATCACAAAATTCTTCTACAGTAAGTCCCTCGGGAAGAGTGAAAGACGCGCACGTTCATTTTCAGCGCTCCTAGACCTTCCTATAAGAAGTTAGACAAAAAGTAGCTTCGAAAAACGCTTAGGTTAAGTTTCAGAGTTGCTTCTAATGTACCAAAGCTGGACTTAGAAGGATTTCACTCTCACAACATTATGGCTGGTTGGAGACAGTCCGAAGCACAAGTACCGGGTCCATGTTTCTGGCCGTATACTGGGGGGACGGGGGCGACTCCCATTAACCCCTGACAATACCGGGGATACGCTTATCACAATGCCTTTCTGGTCTGTGCTGAAGCAGGGCATTCTGGAAACCAAGTGGCTTGACCTTTATTAGTGAGCCTGGTTACCCCCTCTCGGAACCACAGACTTAGAAATCGCCAGCTCATATACAGTGCATAAAATATATTTATATATATACCCTTATACACCATTTTAATAAAAAATATCACAAAATTCTTCTAAGTCCCTCGGGAAGAGTGAAAGACGCGCACGTTCATTTTCAGCGCTCCTAGACCTTCCTATAAGAAGTTAGCCAAAAAGTAGCTTCGAAAAACGCTTAGGTTAAGTTTCAGAGTTGCTTCTAATGTACCAAAGCTGGACTTAGACATAATTTGACTCTCACAACATTATGGCTGGTTGGAGACAGTCCGAACCACAAGTACCGGGTCCATGGTTCTGGGCGTATACTGGGGGGGACGGGGACGACTCCCATTAACCCCTGACTATACCGGGGATACGCTTATCACAATGCCTTTCTGGTCTGTGCTGAAGCAGGGCATTCTGGCAGCCAAGTGGCTTGACCTTTATTAGTGAGCCTGGTTACCCCCTCTCGGAACCACAGACTTAGAAATCGCCAGCTCATATACAGTGCATAAAATATATTAATATATATACCCTTATACACCATTTTAATAAAAAATATCACAAAATTCTTCTACAGTAAGTCCCTCGGGAAGAGTGAAAGACGCGCACGTTCATTTTCAGCGCTCCTAGACCTTCCTATAAGAAGTTAGACAAAAAGTAGCTTCGAAAAACGCTTAGGTTAAGTTTCAGAGTTGCTTCTAATGTACCAAAGCTGGACTTAGAAGGATTTCACTCTCACAACATTATGGCTGGTTGGAGACAGTCCGAAGCACAAGTACCGGGTCCATGTTTCTGGCCGTATACTGGGGGGACGGGGGCGACTCCCATTAACCCCTGACAATACCGGGGATACGCTTATCACAATGCCTTTCTGGTCTGTGCTGAAGCAGGGCATTCTGGAAACCAAGTGGCTTGACCTTTATTAGTGAGCCTGGTTACCCCCTCTCGGAACCACAGACTTAGAAATCGCCAGCTCATATACAGTGCATAAAATATATTTATATATATACCCTTATACACCATTTTAATAAAAAATATCACAAAATTCTTCTAAGTCCCTCGGGAAGAGTGAAAGACGCGCACGTTCATTTTCAGCGCTCCTAGACCTTCCTATAAGAAGTTAGCCAAAAAGTAGCTTCGAAAAACGCTTAGGTTAAGTTTCAGAGTTGCTTCTAATGTACCAAAGCTGGACTTAGACATAATTTCACTCTCACAACATTATGGCTGGTTGGAGACAGTCTGAACCACAAGTACCGGGTCGATGGTTCTAGGCGTATACTGGGGGGACGGGGACGACTCCCATTAACCCCTGACTATACCGGGGATACGCTTATCACAATGCCTTTCTGGTCTGTGCTGAAGCAGGGCATTCTGGCAGCCAAGTGGCTTGACCTTTATTAGTGAGCCTGGTTACCCCCTCTCGGAACCACAGACTTAGAAATCGCCAGCTCATATACAGTGCATAAAATATATTTATATATATACCCTTATACACCATTTTAATAAAAAATATCACAAAATTCTTCTAAGTCCCTCGGGAAGAGTGAAAGACGCGCACGTTCATTTTCAGCGCTCCTAGACCTTCCTATAAGAAGTTAGCCAAAAAGTAGCTTCGAAAAACGCTTAGGTTAAGTTTCAGAGTTGCTTCTTATGTACCAAAGCTGGACTTAGACATAATTTGACTCTCACAACATTATGGCTGGTTGGAGACAGTCCGAACCACAAGTACCGGGTCCATGGTTCTGGGCGTATACAGGGGGGGACGGGGACGACTCCCATTAACCCCTGACTATACCGGGGATACGCTTATCACAATGCCTTTCTGGTCTGTGCTGAAGCAGGGCATTCTGGCAGCCAAGTGGCTTGACCTTTATTAGTGAGCCTGGTTACCCCCTCTCGGAACCACAGACTTAGAAATCGCCAGCTCATATACAGTGCATAAAATATATTTATATATATACCCTTATACACCATTTTAATAAAAAATATCACAAAATTCTTCTACAGTAAGTCCCTCGGGAAGAGTGAAAGACGCGCACGTTCATTTTCAGCGCTCCTAGACCTTCCTATAAGAAGTTAGACAAAAAGTAGCTTCGAAAAACGCTTAGGTTAAGTTTCAGAGTTGCTTCTAATGTACCAAAGCTGGACTTAGAAGGATTTCACTCTCACAACATTATGGCTGGTTGGAGACAGTCCGAAGCACAAGTACCGGGTCCATGTTTCTGGCCGTATACTGGGGGGACGGGGGCGACTCCCATTAACCCCTGACAATACCGGGGATACGCTTATCACAATGCCTTTCTGGTCTGTGCTGAAGCAGGGCATTCTGGAAACCAAGTGGCTTGACCTTTATTAGTGAGCCTGGTTACCCCCTCTCGGAACCACAGACTTAGAAATCGCCAGCTCATATACAGTGCATAAAATATATTTATATATATACCCTTATACACCATTTTAATAAAAAATATCACAAAATTCTTCTAAGTCCCTCGGGAAGAGTGAAAGACGCGCACGTTCATTTTCAGCGCTCCTAGACCTTCCTATAAGAAGTTAGCCAAAAAGTAGCTTCGAAAAACGCTTAGGTTAAGTTTCAGAGTTGCTTCTAATGTACCAAAGCTGGACTTAGACATAATTTCACTCTCACAACATTATGGCTGGTTGGAGACAGTCTGAACCACAAGTACCGGGTCGATGGTTCTAGGCGTATACTGGGGGGACGGGGACGACTCCCATTAACCCCTGACTATACCGGGGATACGCTTATCACAATGCCTTTCTGGTCTGTGCTGAAGCAGGGCATTCTGGCAGCCAAGTGGCTTGACCTTTATTAGTGAGCCTGGTTACCCCCTCTCGGAACCACAGACTTAGAAATCGCCAGCTCATATACAGTGCATAAAATATATTTATATATATACCCTTATACACCATTTTAATAAAAAATATCACAAAATTCTTCTAAGTCCCTCGGGAAGAGTGAAAGACGCGCACGTTCATTTTCAGCGCTCCTAGACCTTCCTATAAGAAGTTAGCCAAAAAGTAGCTTCGAAAAACGCTTAGGTTAAGTTTCAGAGTTGCTTCTTATGTACCAAAGCTGGACTTAGACATAATTTGACTCTCACAACATTATGGCTGGTTGGAGACAGTCCGAACCACAAGTACCGGGTCCATGGTTCTGGGCGTATACAGGGGGGGACGGGGACGACTCCCATTAACCCCTGACTATACCGGGGATACGCTTATCACAATGCCTTTCTGGTCTGTGCTGAAGCAGGGCATTCTGGCAGCCAAGTGGCTTGACCTTTATTAGTGAGCCTGGTTACCCCCTCTCGGAACCACAGACTTAGAAATCGCCAGCTCATATACAGTGCATAAAATATATTTATATATATACCCTTATACACCATTTTAATAAAAAATATCACAAAATTCTTCTAAGTCCCTCGGGAAGAGTGAAAGACGCGCACGTTCATTTTCAGCGCTCCTAGACCTTCCTATAAGAAGTTAGACAAAAAGTAGCTTCGAAAAACGCTTAGGTTAAGTTTCAGAGTTGCTTCTAATGTACCAAAGCTGGACTTAGAAGGATTTCACTCTCACAACATTATGGCTGGTTGGAGACAGTCCGAAGCACAAGTACCGGGTCCATGTTTCTGGCCGTATACTGGGGGGACGGGGGCGACTCCCATTAACCCCTGACTATACCGGGGATACGCTTATCACAATGCCTTTCTGGTCTGTGCTGAAGCAGGGCATTCTGGAAACCAAGTGGCTTGACCTTTATTAGTGAGCCTGGTTACCCCCTCTCGGAACCACAGACTTAGAAATCGCCAGCTCATATACAGTGCATAAAATATATTTATATATATACCCTTATACACCATTTTAATAAAAAATATCACAAAATTCTTCTAAGTCCCTCGGGAAGAGTGAAAGACACGCACGTTCATTGTCAGCGCTCCTAGACCTTCCTATAAGAAGTTAGCCAAAAAGTAGCTTCGAAAAACGCTTAGGTTAAGTTTCAGAGTTGCTTCTAATGTACCAAAGCTGGACTTAGACATAATTTGACTCTCACAACATTATGGCTGGTTGGAGACAGTCCGAACCACAAGTACCGGGTCCATGGTTCTGGGCGTATACTGGGGGGGACGGGGACGACTCCCATTAACCCCTGACTATACCGGGGATACGCTTATCACAATGCCTTTCTGGTCTGTGCTGAAGCAGGGCATTCTGGCAGCCAAGTGGCTTGACCTGTGTTAGTGAGCCTAGGTTACCCCCTCTTGGAACCACAGACTTAGAAATCGCCAGCTCATATACAGTGCATAAAATATTTTTATATATATACCCTTATACACCATTTTAATAAAAAATATCACAAAATTCTTCTAAGTCCCTCGGGAAGAGTGAAAGACGCGCACGTTCATTTTCAGCGCTCCTAGACCTTCCTATAAGAAGTTAGCCAAAAAGTAGCTTCGAAAAACGCTTAGGTTAAGTTTCAGAGTTGCTTCTAATGTACCAAAGTTGGACTTAGACATAATTTCACTCTCACAACATTATGGCTGGTTGGAGACAGTCCGAACCACAAGTACTGGGTCGATGGTTCTGGGCGTATACTGGGGGGACGGGGACGACTCCCATTAACCCCTGACTATACCGGGGATACGCTTATCACAATGCCTTTCTGGTCTGTGCTGAAGCAGGGCATTCTGGCAGCCAAGTGGCTTGACCTTTATTAGTGAGCCTGGTTACCCCCTCTCGGAACCACAGACTTAGAAATCGCCAGCTCATATACAGTGCATAAAATATATTTATATATATACCCTTATACACCATTTTAATAAAAAATATCACAAAATTCTTCTAAGTCCCTCGGGAAGAGTGAAAGACGCGCACGTTCATTTTCAGCGCTCCAAGACCTTCCTATAAGAAGTTAGCCAAAAAGTAGCTTCGAAAAACGCTTAGGTTAAGTTTCAGAGTTGCTTCTAATGTACCAAAGCTGGACTTAGACATAATTTGACTCTCACAACATTATGGCTGGTTGGAGACAGTCCGAACCACAAGTACCGGGTCCATGGTTCTGGGCGTATACTGGGGGGGACGGGGACGACTCCCATTAACCCCTGACTATACCGGGGATACGCTTATCACAATGCCTTTCTGGTCTGTGCTGAAGCAGGGTATTCTGGCAGCCAAGTGGCTTGACCTTTATTAGTGAGCCTGGTTACCCCCTCTCGGAACCACAGACTTAGAAATCGCCAGCTCATATACAGTGCATAAAATATATTTATATATATACCCTTATACACCATTTTAATAAAAAATATCACAAAATTCTTCTACAGTAAGTCCCTCGGGAAGAGTGAAAGACGCGCACGTTCATTTTCAGCGCTCCTAGACCTTCCTATAAGAAGTTAGACAAAAAGTAGCTTCGAAAAACGCTTAGGTTAAGTTTCAGAGTTGCTTCTAATGTACCAAAGCTGGACTTAGAAGGATTTCACTCTCACAACATTATGGCTGGTTGGAGACAGTCCGAAGCACAAGTACCGGGTCCATGTTTCTGGCCGTATACTGGGGGGACGGGGGCGACTCCCATTAACCCCTGACTATACCGGGGATACGCTTATCACAATGCCTTTCTGGTCTGTGCTGAAGCAGGGCATTCTGGAAACCAAGTGGCTTGACCTTTATTAGTGAGCCTGGTTACCCCCTCTCGGAACCACAGACTTAGAAATCGCCAGCTCATATACAGTGCATAAAATATATTTATATATATACCCTTATACACCATTTTAATAAAAAATATCACAAAATTCTTCTAAGTCCCTCGGGAAGAGTGAAAGACGCGCACGTTCATTTTCAGCGCTCCTAGACCTTCCTATAAGAAGTTAGCCAAAAAGTAGCTGCGAAAAACGCTTAGGTTAAGTTTCAGAGTTGCTTCTAATGTACCAAAGCTGGACTTAGACATAATTTGACTCTCACAACATTATGGCTGGTTGGAGACAGTCCGAACCACAAGTACCGGGTCCATGGTTCTGGGCGTATACTGGGGGGGACGGGGACGACTCCCATTAACCCCTGACTATACCGGGGATACGCTTATCACAATGCCTTTCTGGTCTGTGCTGAAGCAGGGCATTCTGGCAGCCAAGTGGCTTGACCTTTATTAGTGAGCCTGGTTACCCCCTCTCGGAACCACAGACTTAGAAATCGCCAGCTCATATACAGTGCATAAAATATATTTATATATATACCCTTATACACCATTTTAATAAAAAATATCACAAAATTCTTCTAAGTCCCTCGGGAAGAGTGAAAGACGCGCACGTTCATTTTCAGCGCTCCTAGACCTTCCTATAAGAAGTTAGACAAAAAGTAGCTTCGAAAAACGCTTAGGTTAAGTTTCAGAGTTGCTTCTAATGTACCAAAGCTGGACTTAGAAGGATTTCACTCTCACAACATTATGGCTGGTTGGAGACAGTCCGAAGCACAAGTACCGGGTCCATGTTTCTGGCCGTATACTGGGGGGACGGGGGCGACTCCCATTAACCCCTGACTATACCGGGGATACGCTTATCACAATGCCTTTCTGGTCTGTGCTGAAGCAGGGCATTCTGGAAACCAAGTGGCTTGACCTTTATTAGTGAGCCTGGTTACCCCCTCTCGGAACCACAGACTTAGAAATCGCCAGCTCATATACAGTGCATAAAATATATTTATATATATACCCTTATACACCATTTTAATAAAAAATATCACAAAATTCTTCTAAGTCCCTCGGGAAGAGTGAAAGACACGCACGTTCATTGTCAGCGCTCCTAGACCTTCCTATAAGAAGTTAGCCAAAAAGTAGCTTCGAAAAACGCTTAGGTTAAGTTTCAGAGTTGCTTCTAATGTACCAAAGCTGGACTTAGACATAATTTGACTCTCACAACATTATGGCTGGTTGGAGACAGTCCGAACCACAAGTACCGGGTCCATGGTTCTGGGCGTATACTGGGGGGGACGGGGACGACTCCCATTAACCCCTGACTATACCGGGGATACGCTTATCACAATGCCTTTCTGGTCTGTGCTGAAGCAGGGCATTCTGGCAGCCAAGTGGCTTGACCTGTGTTAGTGAGCCTGGTTACCCCCTCTTGGAACCACAGACTTAGAAATCGCCAGCTCATATACAGTGCATAAAATATTTTTATATATATACCCTTATACACCATTTTAATAAAAAATATCACAAAATTCTTCTAAGTCCCTCGGGAAGAGTGAAAGACACGCACGTTCATTGTCAGCGCTCCTAGACCTTCCTATAAGAAGTTAGCCAAAAAGTAGCTTCGAAAAACGCTTAGGTTAAGTTTCAGAGTTGCTTCTAATGTACCAAAGTTGGACTTAGACATAATTTCACTCTCACAACATTATGGCTGGTTGGAGACAGTCCGAACCACAAGTACTGGGTCGATGGTTCTGGGCGTATACTGGGGGGACGGGGACGACTCCCATTAACCCCTGACTATACCGGGGATACGCTTATCACAATGCCTTTCTGGTCTGTGCTGAAGCAGGGCATTCTGGCAGCCAAGTGGCTTGACCTTTATTAGTGAGCCTGGTTACCCCCTCTCGGAACCACAGACTTAGAAATCGCCAGCTCATATACAGTGCATAAAATATATTTATATATATACCCTTATACACCATTTTAATAAAAAATATCACAAAATTCTTCTAAGTCCCTCGGGAAGAGTGAAAGACGCGCACGTTCATTTTCAGCGCTCCTAGACCTTCCTATAAGAAGTTAGCCAAAAAGTAGCTTCGAAAAACGCTTAGGTTAAGTTTCAGAGTTGCTTCTAATGTACCAAAGCTGGACTTAGACATAATTTGACTCTCACAACATTATGGCTGGTTGGAGACAGTCCGAACCACAAGTACCGGGTCCATGGTTCTGGGCGTATACTGGGGGGGACGGGGACGACTCCCATTAACCCCTGACTATACCGGGGATACGCTTATCACAATGCCTTTCTGGTCTGTGCTGAAGCAGGGTATTCTGGCAGCCAAGTGGCTTGACCTTTATTAGTGAGCCTGGTTACCCCCTCTCGGAACCACAGACTTAGAAATCGCCAGCTCATATACAGTGCATAAAATATATTTATATATATACCCTTATACACCATTTTAATAAAAAATATCACAAAATTCTTCTACAGTAAGTCCCTCGGGAAGAGTGAAAGACGCGCACGTTCATTTTCAGCGCTCCTAGACCTTCCTATAAGAAGTTAGACAAAAAGTAGCTTCGAAAAACGCTTAGGTTAAGTTTCAGAGTTGCTTCTAATGTACCAAAGCTGGACTTAGAAGGATTTCACTCTCACAACATTATGGCTGGTTGGAGACAGTCCGAAGCACAAGTACCGGGTCCATGTTTCTGGCCGTATACTGGGGGGACGGGGGCGACTCCCATTAACCCCTGACTATACCGGGGATACGCTTATCACAATGCCTTTCTGGTCTGTGCTGAAGCAGGGCATTCTGGAAACCAAGTGGCTTGACCTTTATTAGTGAGCCTGGTTACCCCCTCTCGGAACCACAGACTTAGAAATCGCCAGCTCATATACAGTGCATAAAATATATTTATATATATACCCTTATACACCATTTTAATAAAAAATATCACAAAATTCTTCTAAGTCCCTCGGGAAGAGTGAAAGACGCGCACGTTCATTTTCAGCGCTCCTAGACCTTCCTATAAGAAGTTAGCCAAAAAGTAGCTGCGAAAAACGCTTAGGTTAAGTTTCAGAGTTGCTTCTAATGTACCAAAGCTGGACTTAGACATAATTTGACTCTCACAACATTATGGCTGGTTGGAGACAGTCCGAACCACAAGTACCGGGTCCATGGTTCTGGGCGTATACTGGGGGGGACGGGGACGACTCCCATTAACCCCTGACTATACCGGGGATACGCTTATCACAATGCCTTTCTGGTCTGTGCTGAAGCAGGGCATTCTGGCAGCCAAGTGGCTTGACCTTTATTAGTGAGCCTGGTTACCCCCTCTCGGAACCACAGACTTAGAAATCGCCAGCTCATATACAGTGCATAAAATATATTTATATATATACCCTTATACACCATTTTAATAAAAAATATCACAAAATTCTTCTAAGTCCCTCGGGAAGAGTGAAAGACGCGCACGTTCATTTTCAGCGCTCCTAGACCTTCCTATAAGAAGTTAGACAAAAAGTAGCTTCGAAAAACGCTTAGGTTAAGTTTCAGAGTTGCTTCTAATGTACCAAAGCTGGACTTAGAAGGATTTCACTCTCACAACATTATGGCTGGTTGGAGACAGTCCGAAGCACAAGTACCGGGTCCATGTTTCTGGCCGTATACTGGGGGGACGGGGGCGACTCCCATTAACCCCTGACTATACCGGGGATACGCTTATCACAATGCCTTTCTGGTCTGTGCTGAAGCAGGGCATTCTGGAAACCAAGTGGCTTGACCTTTATTAGTGAGCCTGGTTACCCCCTCTCGGAACCACAGACTTAGAAATCGCCAGCTCATATACAGTGCATAAAATATATTTATATATATACCCTTATACACCATTTTAATAAAAAATATCACAAAATTCTTCTAAGTCCCTCGGGAAGAGTGAAAGACGCGCACGTTCATTTTCAGCGCTCCTAGACCTTCCTATAAGAAGTTAGCCAAAAAGTAGCTTCGAAAAACGCTTAGGTTAAGTTTCAGAGTTGCTTCTAATGTACCAAAGCAGGACTTAGACATAATTTGACTCTCACAACATTATGGCTGGTTGGAGACAGTCCGAACCACAAGTACCGGGTCCATGGTTCTGGGCGTATACTGGGGGGGACAGGGACGACTCCCATTAACCCCTGACTATACCGGGGATACGCTTATCACAATGCCTTTCTGGTCTGTGCTGAAGCAGGGCATTCTGGCAGCCAAGTGGCTTGACCTTTATTAGTGAGCCTGGTTACCCCCTCTCGGAACCACAGACTTAGAAATCGCCAGCTCATATACAGTGCATAAAATATATTTATATATATACCCTTATACACCATTTTAATAAAAAATATCACAAAATTCTTCTAAGTCCCTCGGGAAGAGTGAAAGACGCGCACGTTCATTTTCAGCGCTCCTAGACCTTCCTATAAGAAGTTAGCCAAAAAGTAGCTTCGAAAAACGCTTAGGTTAAGTTTCAGAGTTGCTTCTAATGTACCAAAGCTGGACTTAGACATAATTTCACTCTCACAACATTATGGCTGGTTGGAGACAGTCTGAACCACAAGTACCGGGTCGATGGTTCTAGGCGTATACTGGGGGGACGGGGACGACTCCCATTAACCCCTGACTATACCGGGGATACGCTTATCACAATGCCTTTCTGGTCTGTGCTGAAGCAGGGCATTCTGGCAGCCAAGTGGCTTGACCTTTATTAGTGAGCCTGGTTACCCCCTCTCGGAACCACAGACTTAGAAATCGCCAGCTCATATACAGTGCATAAAATATATTTATATATATACCCTTAAACACCATTTTAATAAAAAATATCACAAAATTCTTCTAAGTCCCTCGGGAAGAGTGAAAGACGCGCACGTTCATTTTCAGAGCTCCTAGACCTTCCTATAAGAAGTTAGCCAAAAAGTAGCTTCGAAAAACGCTTAGGTTAAGTTTCAGAGTTGCTTCTAATGTACCAAAGCTGGACTTAGACATAATTTCACTCTCACAACATTATGGCTGGTTGGAGACAGTCCGAACCACAAGTACCGGGTCCATGGTTCTGGGCGTATACTGGGGGAAGGGGAAGACTCCCATTAACCCCTGACTATACCGGGGATACGCTTATCACAATGCATTTCTGGTCTGTGCTGAAGCAGGGCATTCTGGCAGCCAAGTGGCTTGACCTTTATTAGTGAGCTTGGTTACCCCCTCTCGGAACCACAGACTTAGAAATCGCCAGCTCATATACAGTGCATAAAATATATTTATATAATATATTTATATATATACCCTTATACACCATTTTAATAAAAAATATCACAAAATTCTTCTAAGTCCCTCGGGAAGAGTGAAAGACGCGCACGTTCATTTTCAGCGCTCCTAGACCTTCCTATAAGAAGTTAGCCAAAAAGTAGCTTCGAAAAACGCTTAGGTTAAGTTTCAGAGTTGCTTCTAATGTACCAAAGCTGGACTTAGACATAATTTGACTCTCACAACATTATGGCTGGTTGGAGACAGTCCGAACCACAAGTACCGGGTCCATGGTTCTGGGCGTATACTGGGGGGGACGGGGACGACTCCCATTAACCCCTGACTATACCGGGGATACGCTTATCACAATGCCTTTCTGGTCTGTGCTGAAGCAGGGCATTCTGGCAGCCAAGTGGCTTGACCTTTATTAGTGAGCCTGGTTACCCCCTCTCGGAACCACAGACTTAGAAATCGCCAGCTCATATACAGTGCATAAAATATATTTATATATATACCCTTATACACCATTTTAATAAAAAATATCACAAAATTCTTCTAAGTCCCTCGGGAAGAGTGAAAGACGCGCACGTTCATTTTCAGCGCTCCTAGACCTTCCTATAAGAAGTTAGACAAAAAGTAGCTTCGAAAAACGCTTAGGTTAAGTTTCAGAGTTGCTTCTAATGTACCAAAGCTGGACTTAGAAGGATTTCACTCTCACAACATTATGGCTGGTTGGAGACAGTCCGAAGCACAAGTACCGGGTCCATGTTTCTGGCCGTATACTGGGGGGACGGGGGCGACTCCCATTAACCCCTGACTATACCGGGGATACGCTTATCACAATGCCTTTCTGGTCTGTGCTGAAGCAGGGCATTCTGGAAACCAAGTGGCTTGACCTTTATTAGTGAGCCTGGTTACCCCCTCTCGGAACCACAGACTTAGAAATCGCCAGCTCATATACAGTGCATAAAATATATTTATATATATACCCTTATACACCATTTTAATAAAAAATATCACAAAATTCTTCTAAGTCCCTCGGGAAGAGTGAAAGACACGCACGTTCATTGTCAGCGCTCCTAGACCTTCCTATAAGAAGTTAGCCAAAAAGTAGCTTCGAAAAACGCTTAGGTTAAGTTTCAGAGTTGCTTCTAATGTACCAAAGCTGGACTTAGACATAATTTGACTCTCACAACATTATGGCTGGTTGGAGACAGTCCGAACCACAAGTACCGGGTCCATGGTTCTGGGCGTATACTGGGGGGGACGGGGACGACTCCCATTAACCCCTGACTATACCGGGGATACGCTTATCACAATGCCTTTCTGGTCTGTGCTGAAGCAGGGCATTCTGGCAGCCAAGTGGCTTGACCTTTATTAGTGAGCCTGGTTACCCCCTCTCGGAACCACAGACTTAGAAATCGCCAGCTCATATACAGTGCATAAAATATATTTATATATATACCCTTATACACCATTTTAATAAAAAATATCACAAAATTCTTCTACAGTAAGTCCCTCGGGAAGAGTGAAAGACGCGCACGTTCATTTTCAGCGCTCCTAGACCTTCCTATAAGAAGTTAGACAAAAAGTAGCTTCGAAAAACGCTTAGGTTAAGTTTCAGAGTTGCTTCTAATGTACCAAAGCTGGACTTAGAAGGATTTCACTCTCACAACATTATGGCTGGTTGGAGACAGTCCGAAGCACAAGTACCGGGTCCATGTTTCTGGCCGTATACTGGGGGGACGGGGGCGACTCCCATTAACCCCTGACTATACCGGGGATACGCTTATCACAATGCCTTTCTGGTCTGTGCTGAAGCAGGGCATTCTGGAAACCAAGTGGCTTGACCTTTATTAGTGAGCCTGGTTACCCCCTCTCGGAACCACAGACTTAGAAATCGCCAGCTCATATACAGTGCATAAAATATATTTATATATATACCCTTATACACCATTTTAATAAAAAATATCACAAAATTCTTCTAAGTCCCTCGGGAAGATTGAAAGACGCGCACGTTCATTTTCAGCGCTCCTAGACCTTCCTATAAGAAGTTAGCCAAAAAGTAGCTGCGAAAAACGCTTAGGTTAAGTTTCAGAGTTGCTTCTAATGTACCAAAGCTGGACTTAGACATAATTTGACTCTCACAACATTATGGCTGGTTGGAGACAGTCCGAACCACAAGTACCGGGTCCATGGTTCTGGGCGTATACTGGGGGGGACGGGGACGACTCCCATTAACCCCTGACTATACCGGGGATACGCTTATCACAATGCCTTTCTGGTCTGTGCTGAAGCAGGGCATTCTGGCAGCCAAGTGGCTTGACCTTTATTAGTGAGCCTGGTTACCCCCTCTCGGAACCACAGACTTAGAAATCGCCAGCTCATATACAGTGCATAAAATATATTTATATATATACCCTTATACACCATTTTAATAAAAAATATCACAAAATTCTTCTAAGTCCCTCGGGAAGAGTGAAAGACGCGCACGTTCATTTTCAGCGCTCCTAGACCTTCCTATAAGAAGTTAGACAAAAAGTAGCTTCGAAAAACGCTTAGGTTAAGTTTCAGAGTTGCTTCTAATGTACCAAAGCTGGACTTAGAAGGATTTCACTCTCACAACATTATGGCTGGTTGGAGACAGTCCGAAGCACAAGTACCGGGTCCATGTTTCTGGCCGTATACTGGGGGGACGGGGGCGACTCCCATTAACCCCTGACTATACCGGGGATACGCTTATCACAATGCCTTTCTGGTCTGTGCTGAAGCAGGGCATTCTGGAAACCAAGTGGCTTGACCTTTATTAGTGAGCCTGGTTACCCCCTCTCGGAACCACAGACTTAGAAATCGCCAGCTCATATACAGTGCATAAAATATATTTATATATATACCCTTATACACCATTTTAATAAAAAATATCACAAAATTCTTCTAAGTCCCTCGGGAAGAGTGAAAGACACGCACGTTCATTTTCAGCGCTCCTAGACCTTCCTATAAGAAGTTAGCCAAAAAGTAGCTTCGAAAAACGCTTAGGTTAAGTTTCAGAGTTGCTTCTAATGTACCAAAGCTGTACTTAGACATAATTTGACTCTCACAACATTATGGCTGGTTGGAGACAGTCCGAACCACAAGTACCGGGTCCATGGTTCTGGGCGTATACTGGGGGGGACGGGGACGACTCCCATTAACCCCTGACTATACCGGGGATACGCTTATCACAATGCCTTTCTGGTCTGTGCTGAAGCAGGGCATTCTGGCAGCCAAGTGGCTTGACCTTTATTAGTGAGCCTGGTTACCCCCTCTCGGAACCACAGACTTAGAAATCGCCAGCTCATATACAGTGCATAAAATATATTTATATATATACCCTTATACACCATTTTAATAAAAAATATCACAAAATTCTTCTAAGTCCCTCGGGAAGAGTGAAAGACGCGCACGTTCATTTTCAGCGCTCGTAGACCTTCCTATAAGAAGTTAGCCAAAAAGTAGCTTCGAAAAACGCTTAGGTTAAGTTTCAGAGTTGCTTCTAATGTACCAAAGCTGGACTTAGACATAATTTCACTCTCACGACATTATGGCTGGTTGGAGACAGTCCGAACCACAAGTACCGGGTCGATGGTTCTGGGCGTATACTGGGGGGACGGGGACGACTCCCATTAACCCCTGACTATACCGGGGATAAGCTTATCACAATGCCTTTCTGGTCTGTGCTGAAGCAGGGCATTCTGGCAGCCAAGTGGCTTGACCTTTATTAGTGAGCCTGGTTACCCCCTCTCGGAACCACAGACTTAGAAATCGCCAGCTCATATACAGTGCATAAAATATATTTATATAATATATTTATATATATACCCTTATACACCATTTTAATAAAAAATATCACAAAATTCTTCTAAGTCCCTCGGGAAGAGTGAAAGACGCGCACGTTCATTTTCAGCGCTCCTAGACCTTCCTATAAGAAGTTAGCCAAAAAGTAGCTTCGAAAAACGCTTACTGTAGGTTAAGTTTCAGAGTTGCTTCTAATGTACCAAAGCTGGACTTAGACATAATTTCACTCTCACAACATTATGGCTGGTTGGAGACATTCCGAAGCACAAGTACCGGGTCCATGTTTCTGGCCGTATACTGGGGGGACGGGGGCGACTCCCATTAACCCCTGACTATACCGGGGATACGCTTATCACAATGCCTTTCTGGTCTGTGCTGAAGCAGGGCATTCTGGAAACCAAGTGGCTTGACCTTTGTTAGTGAGCCTGGTTACCCCCTCTCGGAACCACAGACTTAGAAATCGCCAGCTCATATACAGTGCATAAAATATATTTATATATATACCCTTATACACCATTTTAATAAAAAATATCACAAAATTCTTCTAAGTCCCTCGGGAAGAGTGAAAGACGCGCACGTTCATTTTCAGCGCTCCTAGACCTTCCTATAAGAAGTTAGCCAAAAAGTAGCTTCGAAAAACGCTTAGGTTAAGTTTCAGAGTTGCTTCTAATGTACCAAAGCTGGACTTAGACATAATTTGACTCTCACAACATTATGGCTGGTTGGAGACAGTCCGAACCACAAGTACCGGGTCCATGGTTCTGGGCGTATACTGGGGGGGACAGGGACGACTCCCATTAACCCCTGACTATACCGGGGATACGCTTATCACAATGCCTTTCTGGTCTGTGCTGAAGCAGGGCATTCTGGCAGCCAAGTGGCTTGACCTTTATTAGTGAGCCTGGTTACCCCCTCTCGGAACCACAGACTTAGAAATCGCCAGCTCATATACAGTGCATAAAATATATTTATATATATACCCTTATACACCATTTTAATAAAAAATATCACAAAATTCTTCTAAGTCCCTCGGGAAGAGTGAAAGACGCGCACGTTCATTTTCAGCGCTCCTAGACCTTCCTATAAGAAGTTAGCCAAAAAGTAGCTTCGAAAAACGCTTACTGTAGGTTAAGTTTCAGAGTTGCTTCTAATGTACCAAAGCTGGACTTAGACATAATTTCACTCTCACAACATTATGGCTGGTTGGAGACATTCCGAAGCACAAGTACCGGGTCCATGTTTCTGGCCGTATACTGGGGGGACGGGGGCGACTCCCATTAACCCCTGACTATACCGGGGATACGCTTATCACAATGCCTTTCTGGTCTGTGCTGAAGCAGGGCATTCTGGAAACCAAGTGGCTTGACCTTTGTTAGTGAGCCTGGTTACCCCCTCTCGGAACCACAGACTTAGAAATCGCAAGCTCATATACAGTGCATAAAATATATTTATATATATACCCTTATACACCATTTTAATAAAAAATATCACAAAATTCTTCTAAGTCCCTCGGGAAGAGTGAAAGACGCGCACGTTCATTTTCAGCGCTCCTAGACCTTCCTATAAGAAGTTAGCCAAAAAGTAGCTTCGAAAAACGCTTAGGTTAAGTTTCAGAGTTGCTTCTAATGTACCAAAGCTGGACTTAGACATAATTTGACTCTCACAACATTATGGCTGGTTGGAGACAGTCCGAACCACAAGTACCGGGTCCATGGTTCTGGGCGTATACTGGGGGGGACAGGGACGACTCCCATTAACCCCTGACTATACCGGGGATACGCTTATCACAATGCCTTTCTGGTCTGTGCTGAAGCAGGGCATTCTGGCAGCCAAGTGGCTTGACCTTTATTAGTGAGCCTGGTTACCCCCTCTCGGAACCACAGACTTAGAAATCGCCAGCTCATATACAGTGCATAAAATATATTTATATATATACCCTTATACACCATTTTAATAAAAAATATCACAAAATTCTTCTAAGTCCCTCGGGAAGAGTGAAAGACGCGCACGTTCATTTTCAGCGCTCCTAGACCTTCCTATAAGAAGTTAGCCAAAAAGTAGCTTCGAAAAACGCTTACTGTAGGTTAAGTTTCAGAGTTGCTTCTAATGTACCAAAGCTGGACTTAGACATAATTTCACTCTCACAACATTATGGCTGGTTGGAGACAGTCCGAAGCACAAGTACCGGGTCCATGTTTCTGGCCGTATACTGGGGGGACGGGGGCGACTCCCATTAACCCCTGACTATACCGGGGATACGCTTATCACAATGCCTTTCTGGTCTGTGCTGAAGCAGGGCATTCTGGAAACCAAGTGGCTTGACCTTTGTTAGTGAGCCTGGTTACCCCCTCTCGGAACCACAGACTTAGAAATCGCCAGCTCATATACAGTGCATAAAATATATTTATATATATACCCTTATACACCATTTTAATAAAAAATATCACAAAATTCTTCTAAGTCCCTCGGGAAGAGTGAAAGACGCGCACGTTCATTTTCAGCGCTCCTAGACCTTCCTATAAGAAGTTAGCCAAAAAGTAGCTTCGAAAAACGCTTAGGTTAAGTTTCAGAGTTGCTTCTAATGTACCAAAGCTGGACTTAGACATAATTTCACTCTCACAACATTATGGCTGGTTGGAGACAGTCCGAACCACAAGTACCGGGTCGATGGTTCTGGGCGTATACTGGGGGGACGGGGACGACTCCCATTAACCCCTGACTATACCGGGGATACGCTTATCACAATGCCTTTCTGGTCTGTGCTGAAGCAGGGCATTCTGGCAGCCAAGTGGCTTGACCTTTATTAGTGAGCCTGGTTACCCCCTCTCGGAACCACAGACTTAGAAATCGCCAGCTCATATACAGTGCATAAAATATATTTATATAATATATTTATATATATACCCTTATACACCATTTTAATAAAAAATATCACAAAATTCTTCTAAGTCCCTCGGGAAGAGTGAAAGACGCGCACGTTCATTTTCAGCGCTCCTAGACCTTCCTATAAGAAGTTAGCCAAAAAGTAGCTTCGAAAAACGCTTAGGTTAAGTTTCAGAGTTGCTTCTAATGTACCAAAGCTGGACTTAGACATAATTTGACTCTCACAACATTATGGCTGGTTGGAGACAGTCCGAACCACAAGTACCGGGTCCATGGTTCTGGGCGTATACTGGGGGGGACAGGGACGACTCCCATTAACCCCTGACTATACCGGGGATACGCTTATCACAATGCCTTTCTGGTCTGTGCTGAAGCAGGGCATTCTGGCAGCCAAGTGGCTTGACCTTTATTAGTGAGCCTGGTTACCCCCTCTCGGAACCACAGACTTAGAAATCGCCAGCTCATATACAGTGCATAAAATATATTTATATATATACCCTTATACACCATTTTAATAAAAAATATCACAAAATTCTTCTAAGTACCTCGGGAAGAGTGAAAGACGCGCACGTTCATTTTCAGCGCTCCTAGACCTTCCTATAAGAAGTTAGCCAAAAAGTAGCTTCGAAAAACGCTTACTGTAGGTTAAGTTTCAGAGTTGCTTCTAATGTACCAAAGCTGGACTTAGACATAATTTCACTCTCACAACATTATGGCTGGTTGGAGACAGTCCGAAGCACAAGTACCGGGTCCATGTTTCTGGCCGTATACTGGGGGGACGGGGGCGACTCCCATTAACCCCTGACTATACCGGGGATACGCTTATCACAATGCCTTTCTGGTCTGTGCTGAAGCAGGGCATTCTGGAAACCAAGTGGCTTGACATTTGTTAGTGAGCCTGGTTACCCCCTCTCGGAACCACAGACTTAGAAATCGCCAGCTCATATACAGTGCATAAAATATATTTATATATATACCCTTATACACCATTTTAATAAAAAATATCACAAAATTCTTCTAAGTCCCTCGGGAAGAGTGAAAGACGCGCACGTTCATTTTCAGCGCTCCTAGACCTTCCTATAAGAAGTTAGCCAAAAAGTAGCTTCGAAAAACGCTTAGGTTAAGTTTCAGAGTTGCTTCTAATGTACCAAAGCTTGACTTAGACATAATTTCACTCTCACAACATTATGGCTGGTTGGAGACAGTCCGAACCACAAGTACCGGGTCGATGGTTATAGGCGTATACTGGGGGGACGGGGACGACTCCCATTAACCCCTGACTATACCGGGGATACGCTTATCACAATGCCTTTCTGGTCTGTGCTGAAGCAGGGCATTCTGGCAGCCAAGTGGCTTGACCTTTATTAGTGAGCCTGGTTACCCCCTCTCGGAACCACAGACGTAGAAATCGCCAGCTCATATACAGTGCATAAAATATATTTATATATATACCCTTATACACCATTTTAATAAAAAATATCACAAAATTCTTCTAAGTCCCTCGGGAAGAGTGAAAGACGCGCACGTTCATTTTCAGCGCTCCTAGACCTTCCTATAAGAAGTTAGCCAAAAAGTAGCTTCGAAAAACGCTTAGGTTAAGTTTCAGAGTTGCTTCTAATGTACCAAAGCTGGACTTAGACATAATTTCACTCTCACAACATTATGGCTGGTTGGAGACAGTCCGAACCACAAGTACCGGGTCGATGGTTCTGGGCGTATACTGGGGGGACGGGGACGACTCCCATTAACCCCTGACTATACCGGGGATACGCTTATCACAATGCCTTTCTGGTCTGTGCTGAAGCAGGGCATTCTGGCAGCCAAGTGGCTTGACCTTTATTAGTGAGCCTGGTTACCCCCTCTCGGAACCACAGACTTAGAAATCGCCAGCTCATATACAGTGCATAAAATATATTTATATAATATATTTATATATATACCCTTATACACCATTTTAATAAAAAATATCACAAAATTCTTCTAAGTCCCTCGGGAAGAGTGAAAGACGCGCACGTTCATTTTCAGCGCTCCTAGACCTTCCTATAAGAAGTTAGCCAAAAAGTAAGTAGCTTCGAAAAACGCTTAGGTTAAGTTTCAGAGTTGCTTCTAATGTACCAAAGCTGGACTTAGACATAATTTCACTCTCACAACATTATGGCTGGTTGGAGACAGTCCGAACCACAAGTACCGGGTCCATGGTTCTGGGCGTATACTGGGGGGGACGGGGACGACTCCCATTAACCCCTGACTATACCGGGGATACGCTTATCACAATGCCTTTCTGGTCTGTGCTGAAGCAGGGCATTCTGGCAGACAAGTGGCTTGACCTTTATTAGTGAGCCTGGTTACCCCCTCTCGGAACCACAGACTTAGAAATCGCCAGCTCATATACAGTGCATAAAATATATTTCTATATATACCCTTATACACCATTTTAATAAAAAAATATCACAAAATTCTTCAAAGTCCCTCGGGAAGAGTGAAAGACGCGCACGTTCATTTTCAGAGCTCCTAGACCTTCCTATAAGAAGTTAGCCAAAAAGTAGCTTCGAAAAACGCTTAGGTTAAGTTTCAGAGTTGCTTCTAATGTACCAAAGCTGGACTTAGACATAATTTCACTCTCACAACATTATGGCTGGTTGGAGACAGTCTGAACCACAAGTACCGGGTCGATGGTTCTGGGCGTATACTGGGGAGACGGGGACGACTCCCATTAACCCCTGACTATACCGGGGATGCGCTTATCACAATGCCTTTCTGGTCTGTGCTGAAGCAGGGCATTCTGGCAGCCAAATGGCTTGACCTTTATTAGTGAGCCTGGTTACCCCCTCTCGGAACCACAGACTTAGAAATCGCCAGCTCATATACAGTGCATAAAATATATTTATATAATATATTTATATATATACCCTTATACACCATTTTAATAAAAAATATCACAAAATTCTTCTAAGTCCCTCGGGAAGAGTGAAAGACGCGCACGTTCATTTTCAGCGCTCCTAGACCTTCCTATAAGAAGTTAGCCAAAAAGTAGCTTCGAAAAAATGCTTAGGTTAAGTTTCAGAGTTGCTTCTAATGTACCAAAGCTGGACTTAGACATAATTTCACTCTCACAACATTATGGCTGGTTGGAGACAGTCCGAACCACAAGTACCGGGTCGATGGTTCTAGGCGTATACTGGGGGGACGGGGACGACTCCCATTAACCCCTGACTATACCGGGGATACGCTTATCACAATGCCTTTCTGGTCTGTGCTGAAGCAGGGCATTCTGGCAGCCAAGTGGCTTGACCTTTATTAGTGAGCCTGGTTACCCCCTCTCGGAACCACAGACGTAGAAATCGCCAGCTCATATACAGTGCATAAAATATATTTATATATATACCCTTATACACCATTTTAATAAAAAATATCACAAAATTCTTCTAAGTCCCTCGGGAAGAGTGAAAGACGCGCACGTTCATTTTCAGCGCTCCTAGACCTTCCTATTAGAAGTTAGCCAAAAAGTAGCTTCGAAAAACGCTTAGGTTAAGTTTCAGAGTTGCTTCTAATGTACCAAAGCTGGACTTAGACATAATTTCACTCTCACAACATTATGGCTGGTTGGAGACAGTCCGAACCACAAGTACCGGGTCGATGGTTCTGGGCGTATACTGGGGGGACGGGGACGACTCCCATTAACCCCTGACTATACCGGGGATACGCTTATCACAATGCCTTTCTGGTCTGTGCTGAAGCAGGGCATTCTGGCAGCCAAGTGGCTTGACCTTTATTAGTGAGCCTGGTTACCCCCTCTCGGAACCACAGACTTAGAAATCGCCAGCTCATATACAGTGCATAAAATATATTTATATAATATATTTATATATATACCCTTATACACCATTTTAATAAAAAATATCACAAAATTCTTCTAAGTCCCTCGGGAAGAGTGAAAGACGCGCACGTTCATTTTCAGCGCTCCTAGACCTTCCTATAAGAAGTTAGCCAAAAAGTAGCTTCGAAAAAATGCTTAGGTTAAGTTTCAGAGTTGCTTCTAATGTACCAAAGCTGGACTTAGACATAATTTCACTCTCACAACATTATGGCTGGTTGGAGACAGTCCGAACCACAAGTACCGGGTCGATGGTTCTAGGCGTATACTGGGGGGACGGGGACGACTCCCATTAACCCCTGACTATACCGGGGATACGCTTATCACAATGCCTTTCTGGTCTGTGCTGAAGCAGGGCATTCTGGCAGCCAAGTGGCTTGACCTTTATTAGTGAGCCTGGTTACCCCCTCTCGGAACCACAGACGTAGAAATCGCCAGCTCATATACAGTGCATAAAATATATTTATATATATACCCTTATACACCATTTTAATAAAAAATATCACAAAATTCTTCTAAGTCCCTCGGGAAGAGTGAAAGACGCGCACGTTCATTTTCAGCGCTCCTAGACCTTCCTATTAGAAGTTAGCCAAAAAGTAGCTTCGAAAAACGCTTAGGTTAAGTTTCAGAGTTGCTTCTAATGTACCAAAGCTGGACTTAGACATAATTTCACTCTCACAACATTATGGCTGGTTGGAGACAGTCCGAACCACAAGTACCGGGTCGATGGTTCTGGGCGTATACTGGGGGGACGGGGACGACTCCCATTAACCCCTGACTATACCGGGGATACGCTTATCACAATGCCTTTCTGGTCTGTGCTGAAGCAGGGCATTCTGGCAGCCAAGTGGCTTGACCTTTATTAGTGAGCCTGGTTACCCCCTCTCGGAACCACAGACTTAGAAATCGCCAGCTCATATAGAGTGCATAAAATATATTTATATAATATATTTATATATATACCCTTATACACCATTTTAATAAAAAATATCACAAAATTCTTCTAAGTCCCTCGGGAAGAGTGAAAGACGCGCACGTTCATTTTCAGCGCTCCTAGACCTTCCTATAAGAAGTTAGCCAAAAAGTAAGTAGCTTCGAAAAACGCTTAGGTTAAGTTTCAGAGTTGCTTCTAATGTACCAAAGCTGGACTTAGACATAATTTCACTCTCACAACATTATGGCTGGTTGGAGACAGTCCGAACCACAAGTACCGGGTCCATGGTTCTGGGCGTATACTGGGGGGGACGGGGACGACTCCCATTAACCCCTGACTATACCGGGGATACGCTTATCACAATGCCTTTCTGGTCTGTGCTGAAGCAGGGCATTCTGGCAGCCAAGTGGCTTGACCTTTATTAGTGAGCCTGGTTACCCCCTCTCGGAACCACAGACTTAGAAATCGCCAGCTCATATACAGTGCATAAAATATATTTATATAATATATTTATATATATACCCTTATACACCATTTTAATAAAAAATATCACAAAATTCTTCTAAGTCCCTCGGGAAGAGTGAAAGACGCGCACGTTCATTTTCAGCGCTCCTAGACCTTCCTATAAGAAGTTAGCCAAAAAGTAAGTAGCTTCGAAAAACGCTTAGGTTAAGTTTCAGAGTTGCTTCTAATGTACCAAAGCTGGACTTAGACATAATTTCACTCTCACAACATTATGGCTGGTTGGAGACAGTCCGAACCACAAGTACCGGGTCCATGGTTCTGGGCGTATACTGGGGGGGACGGGGACGACTCCCATTAACTCCTGACTATACCGGAGATACGCTTATCACAATGCCTTTCTGGTCTGTGCTGAAGCAGGGCATTCTGGCAGCCAAGTGGCTTGACCTTTATTAGTGAGCCTGGTTACCCCCTCTCGGAACCACAGACTTAGAAATCGCCAGCTCATATACAGTGCATAAAATATATTTCTATATATACCCTTATACACCATTTTAATAAAAAAATATCACACAATTCTTCTAAGTCCCTCGGGAAGAGTGAAAGACGCGCACGTTCATTTTCAGAGCTCCTAGACCTTCCTATAAGAAGTTAGCCAAAAAGTAGCTTCGAAAAACGCTTAGGTTAAGTTTCAGAGTTGCTTCTAATGTACCAAAGCTGGACTTAGACATAATTTCACTCTCACAACATTATGGCTGGTTGGAGACAGTCTGAACCACAAGTACCGGGTCGATGGTTCTGGGCGTATACTGGGGAGACGGGGACGACTCCCATTAACCCCTGACTATACCGGGGATGCGCTTATCACAATGCCTTTCTGGTCTGTGCTGAAGCAGGGCATTCTGGCAGCCAAGTGGCTTGACCTTTATTAGTGAGCCTGGTTACCCCCTCTCGGAACCACAGACTTAGAAATCGCCAGCTCATATACAGTGCATAAAATATATTTATATAATATATTTATATATATACCCTTATACACCATTTTAATAAAAAATATCACAAAATTCTTCTAAGTCCCTCGGGAAGAGTGAAAGACGCGCACGTTCATTTTTAGCGCTCCCAGACCTTCCTATAAGAAGTTAGCCAAAAAGTAGCTTCGAAAAACGCTTAGGTTAAGTTTCAGAGTTGCTTCTAATGTACCAAAGCTGGACTTAGACATAATTTCACTCTCACAACATAATGGCTGGTTGGAGACAGTCCGAACCACAAGTACCGGGTCGATGGTTCTGGGCGTATACTGGGGGAACGGGGACGACTCCCATTAACCCCTGACTATACCGGGGATACGCTTATCACAATGCATTTCTGGTCTGTGCTGAAGCAGGGCATTCTGGCAGCCAAGTGGCTTGACCTTTATTAGTGAGCCTGGTTACCCCCTCTCGGAACCACAGACGTAGAAATCGCCAGCTCATATACAGTGCATAAAATATATTTATATATATATACCCTTATACACCATTTTAATAAAAAATATCACAAAATTCTTCTAAGTCCCTCGGGAAGAGTGAAAGACGCGCACGTTCATTTTCAGCGCTCCTAGACCTTCCTATAAGAAGTTAGCCAAAAAGTATCTTCGAAAAACGCTTAGGTTAAGTTTCAGAGTTGCTTCTAATGTACCAAAGCTGGACTTAGACATAATTTCACTCTCACAACATTATGGCTGGTTGGAGACAGTCCGAACCACAAGTACCGGGTCGATGGTTCTGGGCGTATACTGGGGGGACGGGGACGACTCCCATTAACCCCTGACTATACCGGGGATACGCTTATCACAATGCCTTTCTGGTCTGTGCTGAAGCAGGGCATTCTGGCAGCCAAGTGGCTTGACCTTTATTAGTGAGCCTGGTTACCCCCTCTCGGAACCACAGACTTAGAAATCGCCAGCTCATACTGTATAGAGTGCATAAAATATATTTATATAATATATTTATATATATACCCTTATACACCATTTTAATAAAAAATATCACAAAATTCTTCTAAGTCCCTCGGGAAGAGTGAAAGACGCGCATGTTCATTTTCAGCGCTCCTAGACCTTCCTATAAGAAGTTAGCCAAAAAGTAAGTAGCTTCGAAAAACGCTTAGGTTAAGTTTCAGAGTTGCTTCTAATGTACCAAAGCTGGACTTAGACATAATTTCACTCTCACAACATCATGGCTGGTTGGAGACAGTCCGAACCACAAGTACCGGGTCCATGGTTCTGGGCGTATACTGGGGGGGACGGGGACGACTCCCATTAACCCCTGACTATACCGGGGATACGCTTATCACAATGCCTTTCTGGTCTGTGCTGAAGCAGGGCATTCTGGCAGCCAAGTGGCTTGACCTTTATTAGTGAGCCTGGTTACCCCCTCTCGGAACCACAGACTTAGAAATCGCCAGCTCATACTGTATAGAGTGCATAAAATATATTTATATAATATATTTATATATATACCCTTATACACCATTTTAATAAAAAATATCACAAAATTCTTCTAAGTCCCTCGGGAAGAGTGAAAGACGCGCATGTTCATTTTCAGCGCTCCTAGACCTTCCTATAAGAAGTTAGCCAAAAAGTAAGTAGCTTCGAAAAACGCTTAGGTTAAGTTTCAGAGTTGCTTCTAATGTACCAAAGCTGGACTTAGACATAATTTCACTCTCACAACATTATGGCTGGTTGGAGACAGTCCGAACCACAAGTACCGGGTCCATGGTTCTGGGCGTATACTGGGGGGGACGGGGACGACTCCCATTAACCCCTGACTATACCGGGGATACGCTTATCACAATGCCTTTCTGGTCTGTGCTGAAGCAGGGCATTCTGGCAGCCAAGTGGCTTGACCTTTATTAGTGAGCCTGGTTACCCCTCTCGGAACCACAGACTTAGAAATCGCAAGCTCATATACAGTGCATAAAATATATTTATATAATATATTTATATATATACCCTTATACACCATTTTAATAAAAAATATCACAAAATTCTTCTAAGTCCCTCAGGAAGAGTAAAAGACGCGCACGTTCATTTTCAGAGCTCCTAGACCTTCCTATAAGAAGTTAGCCAAAAAGTAGCTTCGAAAAACGCTTAGGTTAAGTTTCAGAGTTGCTTCTAATGTACCAAAGCTGCACTTAGACATAATTTCACTCTCACAACATTATGGCTGGTCGAAGACAGTCCGAACCACAAGTACCGGGTCGATGGTTCTGGGCGTATACTGGGGGGACGAGGACGACTCCCATTAACCCCTGACTATATCGGGGATACGCTTATCACAATGCCTTTCTGGTCTGTGCTGAAGCAGGGCATTCTGGCAGCCAAGTGGCTTGACCTTTATAAGTGAGCCTGGTTACCCCCTCTCGGAACCACAGACTTAGAAATCGCTAGCTCATATACAGTGCATAAAATATATTTATATAATATATTTATATATATACCCTTATACACCATTTTAATAAAAAATATCACAAAATTCTTCTAAGTCCCTCGGGAAGAGTGAAAGACGCGCACGTTCATTTTCAGAGCTCCTAGACCTTCCTATAAGAAGTTAGCCAAAAAGTAGCTTCGAAAAACGCTTAGGTTAAGTTTCAGAGTTGCTTCTAATGTACCAAAGCTGGACTTAGACATAATTTCACTCTCACAACATTATGGCTGGTTGGAGACAGTCCGAACCACAAGTACCGGGTCCATGGTTCTGGGCGTATACTGGGGGAAGGGGACGACTCCCATTAACCCCTGACTATACCGGGGATGCGCTTATCACAATGCATTTCTGGTCTGTGCTGAAGCAGGGCATTCTGGCAGCCAAGTGGCTTGACCTTTATTAGTGAGCCTGGTTACCCCCTCTCGGAACCACAGACTTAGAAATCGCCAGCTCATATACAGTGCATAAAATATATTTAAATAATATATTTATATATACCCTTATACACCATTTTAATAAAAAATATCACAAAATTCTTCTAAGTCCCTCGGGAAGAGTGAAAGACGCGCACGTTCATTTTCAGAGCTCCTTGACCTTCCTATAAGAAGTTAGCCAAAAAGTAGCTTCGAAAAACGCTTAGGTTAAGTTTCAGAGTTGCTTCTAATGTACCAAAGCTGGACTTAAACATAATTTCACTCTCACAACATTATGGCTGGTTGGAGACAGTCCGAACCACAAGTACCGGGTCCATGGTTCTGGGCGTATACTGGGGGGACGGGGATTACTCCCATTAACCCCTGACTTTACCGGGGATACGCTTATCACAATGCCTTTCTGGTCTGTGCTGAAGCAGGGCATTCTGCCAGCCAAGTGGCTTGACCTTTATTAGTGAGCCTGGTTACCCCCTCTCGGAACCACAGACTTAGAAATCGCCAGCTCATATACAGTGCATAAAATATATTTATATAATATATTTATATATATACCCTTATACACCATTTTAATAAAAAATATCACAAAATTCTTCTAAGTCCCTCGGGAAGAATGAAAGATGCGCACGTTCATTTTCAGCGTTCCTAGACCTTCCTATAAGAAGTTAGCCAAAAAGTAGCTTCGAAAAACGCTTAGGTTAAGTTTCAGAGTTGCTTCTAATGTACCAAAGCTGGACTTAGACATAATTTCATTCTCACAACATTATGGCTGGTTGGAGACAGTCCGAACCACAAGTACCGGGTCCATGGTTCTGGGCGTATACTGGGGGGGACGGGGACGACTCCCATTAACCCCTGACTATACCGGGGATACGCTTATCACAATGCCTTTCTGGTCTGTGCTGAAGCAGGGCATTCTGGCAGCCAAGTGGCTTGACCTTTATTAGTGAGCCTGGTTACCCCCTCTCGGAACCACAGACTTAGAAATCGCCAGCTCATATACAGTGCATAAAATATATTTATATAATATATTTATATATATACCCTTATACACCATTTTAATAAAAAATATCACAAAATTCTTCTAAGTCCCTCGGGAAGAGTGAAAGATGCGCACGTTCATTTTCAGCGTTCCTAGACCTTCCTATAAGAAGTTAGCCAAAAAGTAGCTTCGAAAAACGCTTAGGTTAAGTTTCAGAGTTGCTTCTAATGTACCAAAGCTTGACTTAGACATAATTTCACTCTCACAACATTATGGCTGGTTGGAGACAGTCTGAACCACAAGTACCGGGTCGATGGTTCTGGGCGTATACTGGGGGGACGGGGACGACTCCCATTAACCCCTGACTATACCGGGGATACGCTTATCACAATGCCTTTCTGGTCTGTGCTGAAGCAGGGCATTCTGGCAGCCAAGTGGCTTGACCTTTATTAGTGAGCCTGGTTACCCCCTCTCGGAACCACAGACTTAGAAATCGCCAGCTCATATACAGTGCATAAAATATATTTATTTAATATATTTATATATATACCCTTATACACCATTTTAATAAAAAATATCACAAAATTCTAAGTCCCTCGGGAAGAGTGAAAGATGCGCACGGTCATTTTCAGCGTTCCTAGACCTTCCTATAAGAAGTTAGCCAAAAAGTAGCTTCGAAAAACGCTTAGGTTAAGTTTCAGAGTTGCTTCTAATGTAGCAAAGCTGGACTTAGACATAATTTCACTCTCACAACATTATGGCTGGTTGGAGACAGTCTGAACCACAAGTACCGGGTCCATGGTTCTGGGCGTATACTGGGGGGACGGGGACGACTCCCATTAACCCCTGACTTTACCGGGGATACGCTTATCACAATGCCTTTCTGGTCTGTGCTGAAGCAGGGCATTCTGCCAGCCAAGTGGCTTGACCTTTATTAGTGAGCCTGGTTACCCCCTCTCGGAACCACAGACTTAGAAATCGCCAGCTCATATACAGTGCATAAAATATATTTATATATATACCCTTATACACCATTTTAATAAAAAATATCACAAAATTCTTCTAAGTCCCTCGGGAAGAGTGAAAGACGCGCACGTTCATTTTCAGAGCTCCTAGACCTTCCTATAAGAAGTTAGCCAAAAAGTAGCTTCGAAAAACGCTTAGGTTAAGTTTCAGAGTTGCTTCTAATGTACCAAAGCTGGACTTAGACATAATTTGACTCTCACAACATTATGGCTGGTTGGAGACAGTCCGAACCACAAGTACCGGGTCCATGGTTCTGGGCGTATACTGGGGGGGACGGGGGGGACTCCCATTAACCCCTGACTATACCGGGGATACGCTTATCACAATGCCTTTCTGGTCTGTGCTGAAGCAGGGCATTCTGGCAGCCAAGTGGCTTGACCTTTGTTAGTGAGCCTGGTTACCCCCTCTCGGAACCACAGACTTAGAAATCGCCAGCTCATATACAGTGCATAAAATATATTTATATATATACCCTTATACACCATTTAATAAAAAATATCACAAAATTCTTCTAAGTCCCTAGGGAAGAGTGAAAGACGCGCACGTTCATTTTCAGCGCTCCTAGACCTTCCTATAAGAAGTTAGCCAAAAAGTAGCTTCGAAAAACGCTTAGGTTAAGTTTCAGAGTTGCTTCTAATGTACCAAAGCTGGACTTAGACATAATTTCACTCTCACAACATTATGGCTGGTTGGAGACAGTCCGAACCACAAGTACTGGGTCGATGGTTCTGGGCGTATACTGGGGGGACGGGGACGACTCCCATTAACCCCTGACTATACCGGGGATACGCTTATCACAATGCCTTTCTGGTCTGTGCTGAAGCAGGGCATTCTGGCAGCCAAGTGGCTTGACCTTTATTAGTGAGCCTGGTTACCCCCTCTCGGAACCACAGACTTAGAAATCGCCAGCTCATATACAGTGCATAAAATATATTTATATAATATATTTATATATATATACCCTTATACACCATTTTAATAAAAAATATCACAAAATTCTTCTAAGTCCCTCGGGAAGAGTGAAAGACGCGCACGTTCATTTTCAGCGCTCCTAGACCTTCCTATAAGAAGTTAGCCAAAAAGTAGCTTCGAAAAACGCTTAGGTTAAGTTTCAGAGTTGCTTCTAATGTACCAAAGCTGGACTTCGACATAATTTCACTCTCACAACATTATGGCTGGTTGGAGACAGTCCGAACCACAAGTACTGGGTCGATGGTTCTGGGCGTATACTGGGGGGACGGGGACGACTCCCATTAACCCCTGACTATACCGGGGATACGCTTATCACAATGCCTTTCTGGTCTGTGCTGAAGCAGGGCATTCTGGCAGCCAAGTGGCTTGACCTTTATTAGTGAGCCTGGTTACCCCCTCTCGGAACCACAGACTTAGAAATCGCCAGCTCATATACAGTGCATAAAATATATTTATATAATATATTTATATATATACCCTTATACACCATTTTAATAAAAAATATCACAAAATTCTTCTAAGTCCCTCGGGAAGAGTGAAAGACGCGCACGTTCATTTTCAGCGCTCCTAGACCTTCCTATAAGAAGTTAGCCAAAAAGTAAGTAGCTTCGAAAAACGCTTAGGTTAAGTTTCAGAGTTGCTTCTAATGTACCAAAGCTGGACTTAGACATAATTTCACTCTCACAACATTATGGCTGGTTGGAGACAGTCTGAACCACAAGTACCGGGTCCATGGTTCTGGGCGTATACTGGGGGGACGGGGACGACTCCCATTAACCCCTGACTATACCGGGGATACGCTTATCATAATGCCTTTCTGGTCTGTGCTGAAGCAGGGCGTTCTGGCAGCCAAGTGGCTTGACCTTTATTAGTGAGCCTGGTTTCCCCCTCTCGGAACCACAGACTTAGAAATCGCCAGCTCATATACAGTGCATAAAATATATTTATATATATACCCTTATACACCATTTTAATAAAAAATATCACAAAATTCTTCTAAGTCCCTCGGGAAGAGTGAAAGACGCGCACGTTCATTTTCAGAGCTCCTTGACCTTCCTATAAGAAGTTAGCCAAAAAGTAGCTTCGAAAAACGCTTAGGTTAAGTTTCAGAGTTGCTTCTAATGTACCAAAGCTGGACTTAGACATAATTTCACTCTCACAACATTATGGCTGGTTGGAGACAGTCCGAAGCACAAGTACCGGGTCCATGGTTCTGGCCGTATACTGGGGGGACGGGGGCGACTCCCATTAACACCTGACTATACCGGGGATACGCTTATCACAATGCCTTTCTGGTCTGTGCTGAAGCAGGGCATTCTGGCAGCCAAGTGGCTTGACCTTTATTAGTGAGCCTGGTTACCCCCTCTCGGAACCACAGACTTAGAAATCGCCAGCTCATATACAGTGCATAAAATATATTTATATAATATATTTATATATATACCCTTATACACCATTTTAATAAAATATATCACAAAATTCTTCTAAGTCCCTCGGGAAGAGTGAAAGATGCGCACGTTCATTTTCAGCGTTCCTACACCTTCCTATAAGAAGTTAGCCAAAAAGTAGCTTCGAAAAACGCTTAGGTTAAGTTTCAGAGTTGCTTCTAATGTACCAAAGCTGGACTTAGACATAATTTCACTCTCACAACATTATGGCTGGTTGGAGACAGTCTGAACCACAAGTACCGGGTCCATGGTTCTGGGCGTATACTGGGGGGACGGGGACGACTCCCATTAACCCCTGACTATACCGGGGATACGCTTATCATAATGCCTTTCTGGTCTGTGCTGAAGCAGGGCGTTCTGGCAGCCAAGTGGCTTGACCTTTATTAGTGAGCCTGGTTTCCCCCTCTCGGAACCACAGACTTAGAAATCGCCAGCTCATATACAGTGCATAAAATATATTTATATATATACCCTTATACACCATTTTAATAAAAAATATCACAAAATTCTTCTAAGTCCCTCGGGAAGAGTGAAAGACGCGCACGTTCATTTTCAGAGCTCCTTGACCTTCCTATAAGAAGTTAGCCAAAAAGTAGCTTCGAAAAACGCTTAGGTTAAGTTTCAGAGTTGCTTCTAATGTACCAAAGCTGGACTTAGACATAATTTCACTCTCACAACATTATGGCTGGTTGGAGACAGTCTGAACCACAAGTACCGGGTCGATGGTTCTGGGCGTATACTGGGGGGACGGGGACGACTCCCATTAACCCCTGACTATACCGGGGATACGCTTATCACAATGCCTTTCTGGTCTGTGCTGAAGCAGGGCATTCTGGCAGCCAAGTGGCTTGACCTTTATTAGTGAGCCTGGTTACCCCCTCTCGGAACCACAGACTTAGAAATCGCCAGCTCATATACAGTGCATAAAATATATTTATTTAATATATTTATATATATACCCTTATACACCATTTTAATAAAAAATATCACAAAATTCTTCTAAGTCCCTCGGGAAGAGTGAAAGATGCGCACGTTCATTTTCAGCGTTCCTAGACCTTCCTATAAGAAGTTAGCCAAAAAGTAGCTTCGAAAAACGCTTAGGTTAAGTTTCAGAGTTGCTTCTAATGTTCCAAAGCTGGACTTAGACATAATTTCACTCTCACAACATTATGGCTGGTTGGAGACAGTCCGAACCACAAGTACCGGGTCCATGGTTCTGGGCGTATACTGGGGGGGACGGGGACGACTACCATTAACCCCTGACTATACCGGGGATACGCTTATCACAATGCCTTTCTGGTCTGTGCTGAAGCAGGGCATTCTGGCAGCCAAGTGGCTTGACCTTTATTAGTGAGCCTGGTTACCCCCTCTCGGAACCACAGACTTAGAAATCGCCAGCTCATATACAGTGCATAAAATATATTTATATAATATATTTATATATATACCCTTATACACCATTTTAATAAAAAATATCACAAAATTCTTCTAAGTCCCTCGGGAAGAGTGAAAGATGCGCACGTTCATTTTCAGCGTTCCTACACCTTCCTATAAGAAGTTAGCCAAAAAGTAGCTTCGAAAAACGCTTAGGTTAAGTTTCAGAGTTGCTTCTAATGTACCAAAGCTGGACTTAGACATAATTTCACTCTCACAACATTATGGCTGGTTGGAGACAGTCTGAACCACAAGTACCGGGTCGATGGTTCTGGGCGTATACTGGGGGGACGGGGACGACTCCCATTAACCCCTGACTATACCGGGGATACGCTTATCACAATGCCTTTCTGGTCTGTGCTGAAGCAGGGCATTCTGGCAGCCAAGTGGCTTGACCTTTATTAGTGAGCCTGGTTACCCCCTCTCGGAACCACAGACTTAGAAATCGCCAGCTCATATACAGTGCATAAAATATATTTATATAATATATTTATATATATACCCTTATACACCATTTTAATAAAAAATATCACAAAATTCTTCTAAGTCCCTCGGGAAGAGTGAAAGACGCGCACGTTCATTTTCAGCGCTCCTAGACCTTCCTATAAGAAGTTAGCCAAAAAGTAAGTAGCTTCGAAAAACGCTTAGGTTAAGTTTCAGAGTTGCTTCTAATGTACCAAAGCTGGACTTAGACATAATTTCACTCTCACAACATTATGGCTGGTTGGAGACAGTCCGAAGCACAAGTACCGGGTCCATGGTTCTGGCCGTATACTGGGGGGACGGGGGCGACTCCCATTAACACCTGACTATACCGGGGATACGCTTATCACAATGCCTTTCTGGTCTGTGCTGAAGCAGGGCATTCTGGCAGCCAAGTGGCTTGACCTTTATTAGTGAGCCTGGTTACCCCCTCTCGGAACCACAGACTTAGAAATCGCCAGCTCATATACAGTGCATAAAATATATTTATATAATATATTTATATATATACCCTTATACACCATTTTAATAAAATATATCACAAAATTCTTCTAAGTCCCTCGGGAAGAGTGAAAGATGCGCACGTTCATTTTCAGCGTTCCTACACCTTCCTATAAGAAGTTAGCCAAAAAGTAGCTTCGAAAAACGCTTAGGTTAAGTTTCAGAGTTGCTTCTAATGTACCAAAGCTGGACTTAGACATAATTTCACTCTCACAACATTATGGCTGGTTGGAGACAGTCTGAACCACAAGTACCGGGTCCATGGTTCTGGGCGTATACTGGGGGGACGGGGACGACTCCCATTAACCCCTGACTATACCGGGGATACGCTTATCATAATGCCTTTCTGGTCTGTGCTGAAGCAGGGCGTTCTGGCAGCCAAGTGGCTTGACCTTTATTAGTGAGCCTGGTTTCCCCCTCTCGGAACCACAGACTTAGAAATCGCCAGCTCATATACAGTGCATAAAATATATTTATATATATACCCTTATACACCATTTTAATAAAAAATATCACAAAATTCTTCTAAGTCCCTCGGGAAGAGTGAAAGACGCGCACGTTCATTTTCAGAGCTCCTTGACCTTCCTATAAGAAGTTAGCCAAAAAGTAGCTTCGAAAAACGCTTAGGTTAAGTTTCAGAGTTGCTTCTAATGTACCAAAGCTGGACTTAGACATAATTTCACTCTCACAACATTATGGCTGGTTGGAGACAGTCTGAACCACAAGTACCGGGTCGATGGTTCTGGGCGTATACTGGGGGGACGGGGACGACTCCCATTAACCCCTGACTATACCGGGGATACGCTTATCACAATGCCTTTCTGGTCTGTGCTGAAGCAGGGCATTCTGGCAGCCAAGTGGCTTGACCTTTATTAGTGAGCCTGGTTACCCCCTCTCGGAACCACAGACTTAGAAATCGCCAGCTCATATACAGTGCATAAAATATATTTATTTAATATATTTATATATATACCCTTATACACCATTTTAATAAAAAATATCACAAAATTCTTCTAAGTCCCTCGGGAAGAGTGAAAGATGCGCACGTTCATTTTCAGCGTTCCTAGACCTTCCTATAAGAAGTTAGCCAAAAAGTAGCTTCGAAAAACGCTTAGGTTAAGTTTCAGAGTTGCTTCTAATGTTCCAAAGCTGGACTTAGACATAATTTCACTCTCACAACATTATGGCTGGTTGGAGACAGTCCGAACCACAAGTACCGGGTCCATGGTTCTGGGCGTATACTGGGGGGGACGGGGACGACTCCCATTAACCCCTGACTATACCGGGGATACGCTTATCACAATGCCTTTCTGGTCTGTGCTGAAGCAGGGCATTCTGGCAGCCAAGTGGCTTGACCTTTATTAGTGAGCCTGGTTACCCCCTCTCGGAACCACAGACTTAGAAATCGCCAGCTCATATACAGTGCATAAAATATATTTATATAATATATTTATATATATACCCTTATACACCATTTTAATAAAAAATATCACAAAATTCTTCTAAGTCCCTCGGGAAGAGTGAAAGATGCGCACGTTCATTTTCAGCGTTCCTACACCTTCCTATAAGAAGTTAGCCAAAAAGTAGCTTCGAAAAACGCTTAGGTTAAGTTTCAGAGTTGCTTCTAATGTACCAAAGCTGGACTTAGACATAATTTCACTCTCACAACATTATGGCTGGTTGGAGACAGTCTGAACCACAAGTACCGGGTCCATGGTTCTGGGCGTATACTGGGGGGACGGGGACGACTCCCATTAACCCCTGACTATACCGGGGATACGCTTATCATAATGCCTTTCTGGTCTGTGCTGAAGCAGGGCATTCTGGCAGCCAAGTGGCTTGACCTTTATTAGTGAGCCTGGTTACCCCCTCTCGGAACCACAGACTTAGAAATCGCCAGCTCATATACAGTGCATAAAATATATTTATATATATACCCTTATACACCATTTTAATAAAAAATATCACAAAATTCTTCTAAGTCCCTCGGGAAGAGTGAAAGACGCGCACGTTCATTTTCAGAGCTCCTAGACCTTCCTATAAGAAGTTAGCCAAAAAGTAGCTTCGAAAAACGCTTAGGTTAAGTTTCAGAGTTGCTTCTAATGTACCAAAGCTGGACTTAGACATAATTTGACTCTCACAACATTATGGCTGGTTGGAGACAGTCCGAACCACAAGTACCGGGTCCATGGTTCTGGGCGTATACTGGGGGGGACGGGGGGGACTCCCATTAACCCCTGACTATACCGGGGATACGCTTATCACAATGCCTTTCTGGTCTGTGCTGAAGCAGGGCATTCTGGCAGCCAAGTGGCTTGACCTTTGTTAGTGAGCCTGGTTACCCCCTCTCGGAACCACAGACTTAGAAATCGCCAGCTCATATACAGTGCATAAAATATATTTATATATATACCCTTATACACCATTTTAATAAAAAATATCACAAAATTCTTCTAAGTCCCTCGGGAAGAGTGAAAGACGCGCACGTTCATTTTCAGAGCTCCTTGACCTTCCTATAAGAAGTTAGCCAAAAAGTAGCTTCGAAAAACGCTTAGGTTAAGTTTCAGAGTTGCTTCTAATGTACCAAAGCTGGACTTAGACATAATTTCACTCTCACAACATTATGGCTGGTTGGAGACAGTCTGAACCACAAGTACCGGGTCGATGGTTCTGGGCGTATACTGGGGGGACGGGGACGACTCCCATTAACCCCTGACTATACCGGGGATACGCTTATCACAATGCCTTTCTGGTCTGTGCTGAAGCAGGGCATTCTGGCAGCCAAGTGGCTTGACCTTTATTAGTGAGCCTGGTTACCCCCTCTCGGAACCACAGACTTAGAAATCGCCAGCTCATATACAGTGCATAAAATATATTTATTTAATATATTTATATATATACCCTTATACACCATTTTAATAAAAAATATCACAAATTTCTTCTAAGTCCCTCGGGAAGAGTGAAAGATGCGCACGTTCATTTTCAGCGTTCCCAGACCTTCCTATAAGAAGTTAGCCAAAAAGTAGCTTCGAAAAACGCTTAGGTTAAGTTTCAGAGTTGCTTCTAATGTTCCAAAGCTGGACTTAGACATAATTTCACTCTCACAACATTATGGCTGGTTGGAGACAGTCCGAACCACAAGTACCGGGTCCATGGTTCTGGGCGTATACTGGGGGGGACGGGGACGACTCCCATTAACCCCTGACTATACCGGCGATACGCTTATCACAATGCCTTTCTGGTCTGTGCTGAAGCAGGGCATTCTGGCAGCCAAGTGGCTTGACCTTTATTAGTGAGCCTGGTTACCCCCTCTCGGAACCACAGACTTAGAAATCGCCAGCTCATATACAGTGCATAAAATATATTTATATAATATATTTATATATATACCCTTATACACCATTTTAATAAAAAATATCACAAAATTCTTCTAAGTCCCTCGGGAAGAGTGAAAGATGCGCACGTTCATTTTCAGCGTTCCTACACCTTCCTATAAGAAGTTAGCCAAAAAGTAGCTTCGAAAAACGCTTAGGTTAAGTTTCAGAGTTGCTTCTAATGTACCAAAGCTGGACTTAGACATAATTTCACTCTCACAACATTATGGCTGGTTGGAGACAGTCCGAAGCACAAGTACCGGGTCCATGGTTCTGGCCGTATACTGGGGGGACGGGGGCGACTCCCATTAACACCTGACTATACCGGGGATACGCTTATCACAATGCCTTTCTGGTCTGTGCTGAAGCAGGGCATTCTGGCAGCCAAGTGGCTTGACCTTTATTAGTGAGCCTGGTTACCCCCTCTCGGAACCACAGACTTAGAAATCGCCAGCTCATATACAGTGCATAAAATATATTTATATAATATATTTATATATATACCCTTATACACCATTTTAATAAAATATATCACAAAATTCTTCTAAGTCCCTCGGGAAGAGTGAAAGATGCGCACGTTCATTTTCAGCGTTCCTACACCTTCCTATAAGAAGTTAGCCAAAAAGTAGCTTCGAAAAACGCTTAGGTTAAGTTTCAGAGTTGCTTCTAATGTACCAAAGCTGGACTTAGACATAATTTCACTCTCACAACATTATGGCTGGTTGGAGACAGTCTGAACCACAAGTACCGGGTCCATGGTTCTGGGCGTATACTGGGGGGACGGGGACGACTCCCATTAACCCCTGACTATACCGGGGATACGCTTATCATAATGCCTTTCTGGTCTGTGCTGAAGCAGGGCGTTCTGGCAGCCAAGTGGCTTGACCTTTATTAGTGAGCCTGGTTTCCCCCTCTCGGAACCACAGACTTAGAAATCGCCAGCTCATATACAGTGCATAAAATATATTTATATATATACCCTTATACACCATTTTAATAAAAAATATCACAAAATTCTTCTAAGTCCCTCGGGAAGAGTGAAAGACGCGCACGTTCATTTTCAGAGCTCCTTGACCTTCCTATAAGAAGTTAGCCAAAAAGTAGCTTCGAAAAACGCTTAGGTTAAGTTTCAGAGTTGCTTCTAATGTACCAAAGCTGGACTTAGACATAATTTCACTCTCACAACATTATGGCTGGTTGGAGACAGTCTGAACCACAAGTACCGGGTCGATGGTTCTGGGCGTATACTGGGGGGACGGGGACGACTCCCATTAACCCCTGACTATACCGGGGATACGCTTATCACAATGCCTTTCTGGTCTGTGCTGAAGCAGGGCATTCTGGCAGCCAAGTGGCTTGACCTTTATTAGTGAGCCTGGTTACCCCCTCTCGGAACCACAGACTTAGAAATCGCCAGCTCATATACAGTGCATAAAATATATTTATTTAATATATTTATATATATACCCTTATACACCATTTTAATAAAAAATATCACAAAATTCTTCTAAGTCCCTCGGGAAGAGTGAAAGATGCGCACGTTCATTTTCAGCGTTCCTAGACCTTCCTATAAGAAGTTAGCCAAAAAGTAGCTTCGAAAAACGCTTAGGTTAAGTTTCAGAGTTGCTTCTAATGTTCCAAAGCTGGACTTAGACATAATTTCACTCTCACAACATTATGGCTGGTTGGAGACAGTCCGAACCACAAGTACCGGGTCCATGGTTCTGGGCGTATACTGGGGGGGACGGGGACGACTCCCATTAACCCCTGACTATACCGGGGATACGCTTATCACAATGCCTTTCTGGTCTGTGCTGAAGCAGGGCATTCTGGCAGCCAAGTGGCTTGACCTTTATTAGTGAGCCTGGTTACCCCCTCTCGGAACCACAGACTTAGAAATCGCCAGCTCATATACAGTGCATAAAATATATTTATATAATATATTTATATATATACCCTTATACACCATTTTAATAAAAAATATCACAAAATTCTTCTAAGTCCCTCGGGAAGAGTGAAAGATGCGCACGTTCATTTTCAGCGTTCCTACACCTTCCTATAAGAAGTTAGCCAAAAAGTAGCTTCGAAAAACGCTTAGGTTAAGTTTCAGAGTTGCTTCTAATGTACCAAAGCTGGACTTAGACATAATTTCACTCTCACAACATTATGGCTGGTTGGAGACAGTCTGAACCACAAGTACCGGGTCCATGGTTCTGGGCGTATACTGGGGGGACGGGGACGACTCCCATTAACCCCTGACTATACCGGGGATACGCTTATCATAATGCCTTTCTGGTCTGTGCTGAAGCAGGGCATTCTGGCAGCCAAGTGGCTTGACCTTTATTAGTGAGCCTGGTTACCCCCTCTCGGAACCACAGACTTAGAAATCGCCAGCTCATATACAGTGCATAAAATATATTTATATATATACCCTTATACACCATTTTAATAAAAAATATCACAAAATTCTTCTAAGTCCCTCGGGAAGAGTGAAAGACGCGCACGTTCATTTTCAGAGCTCCTAGACCTTCCTATAAGAAGTTAGCCAAAAAGTAGCTTCGAAAAACGCTTAGGTTAAGTTTCAGAGTTGCTTCTAATGTACCAAAGCTGGACTTAGACATAATTTCACTCTCACAACATTATGGCTGGTTGGAGACAGTCTGAACCACAAGTACCGGGTCGATGGTTCTGGGCGTATACTGGGGGGACGGGGACGACTCCCATTAACCCCTGACTATACCGGGGATACGCTTATCACAATGCCTTTCTGGTCTGTGCTGAAGCAGGGCATTCTGGCAGCCAAGTGGCTTGACCTTTATTAGTGAGCCTGGTTACCCCCTCTCGGAACCACAGACTTAGAAATCGCCAGCTCATATACAGTGCATAAAATATATTTATTTAATATATTTATATATATACCCTTATACACCATTTTAATAAAAAATATCACAAATTTCTTCTAAGTCCCTCGGGAAGAGTGAAAGATGCGCACGTTCATTTTCAGCGTTCCCAGACCTTCCTATAAGAAGTTAGCCAAAAAGTAGCTTCGAAAAACGCTTAGGTTAAGTTTCAGAGTTGCATCTAATGTTCCAAAGCTGGACTTAGACATAATTTCACTCTCACAACATTATGGCTGGTTGGAGACAGTCCGAACCACAAGTACCGGGTCCATGGTTCTGGGCGTATACTGGGGGGGACGGGGACGACTCCCATTAACCCCTGACTATACCGGGGATACGCTTATCACAATGCCTTTCTGGTCTGTGCTGAAGCAGGGCATTCTGGCAGCCAAGTGGCTTGACCTTTATTAGTGAGCCTGGTTACCCCCTCTCGGTACCACAGACTTAGAAATCGCCAGCTCATATACAGTGCATAAAATATATTTATATAATATATTTATATATATACCCTTATACACCATTTTAATAAAAAATATCACAAAATTCTTCTAAGTCCCTCGGGAAGAGTGAAAGATGCGCACGTTCATTTTCAGCGTTCCTACACCTTCCTATAAGAAGTTAGCCAAAAAGTAGCTTCGAAAAACGCTTAGGTTAAGTTTCAGAGTTGCTTCTAATGTACCAAAGCTGGACTTAGACATAATTTCACTCTCACAACATTATGGCTGGTTGGAGACAGTCCGAACCACAAGTACCGGGTCCATGGTTCTGGGCGTATACTGGGGGGGACGGGGACGACTCCCATTAACCCCTGACTATACCGGGGATACGCTTATCACAATGCCTTTCTGGTCTGTGCTGAAGCAGGGCATTCTGGCAGCCAAGTGGCTTGACCTTTATTAGTGAGCCTGGTTACCCCCTCTCGGAACCACAGACTTAGAAATCGCCAGCTCATATACAGTGCATAAAATATATTTATATATATACCCTTATACACCATTTTAATAAAAAATATCACAAAATTCTTCTAAGTCCCTCGGGAAGAGTGAAAGACGCGCACGTTCATTTTCAGAGCTCCTAGACCTTCCTATAAGAAGTTAGCCAAAAAGTAGCTTCGAAAAACGCTTAGGTTAAGTTTCAGAGTTGCTTCTAATGTACCAAAGCTGGACTTAGACATAATTTGACTCTCACAACATTATGGCTGGTTGGAGACAGTCCGAACCACAAGTACCGGGTCCATGGTTCTGGGCGTATACTGGGGGGGACGGGGGGGACTCCCATTAACCCCTGACTATACCGGGGATAAGCTTATCACAATGCCTTTCTGGTCTGTGCTGAAGCAGGGCATTCTGGCAGCCAAGTGGCTTGACCTTTGTTAGTGAGCCTGGTTACCCCCTCTCGGAACCACAGACTTAGAAATCGCCAGCTCATATACAGTGCATAAAATATATTTATATATATACCCTTATACACCATTTTAATAAAAAATATCACAAAATTCTTCTAAGTCCCTAGGGAAGAGTGAAAGACGCGCACGTTCATTTTCAGCGCTCCTAGACCTTCCTATAAGAAGTTAGCCAAAAAGTAGCTTCGAAAAACGCTTAGGTTAAGTTTCAGAGTTGCTTCTAATGTACCAAAGCTGGACTTAGACATAATTTCACTCTCACAACATTATGGCTGGTTGGAGACAGTCCGAACCACAAGTACTGGGTCGATGGTTCTGGGCGTATACTGGGGGGACGTGGACGACTCCCATTAACCCCTGACTATACCGGGGATACGCTTATCACAATGCCTTTCTGGTCTGTGCTGAAGCAGGGCATTCTGGCAGCCAAGTGGCTTGACCTTTATTAGTGAGCCTGGTTACCCCCTCTCGGAACCACAGACTTAGAAATCGCCAGCTCATATACAGTGCATAAAATATATTTATATAATATATTTATATATATACCCTTATACACCATTTTAATAAAAAATATCACAAAATTCTTCTAAGTCCCTCTGGAAGAGTGAAAGACGCGCACGTTCATTTTCAGCGCTCCTAGACCTTCCTATAAGAAGTTAGCCAAAAAGTAGCTTCGAAAAACGCTTAGGTTAAGTTTCAGAGTTGCTTCTAATGTACCAAAGCTGGACTTCGACATAATTTCACTCAGACAACATTATGGCTGGTTGGAGACAGTCCGAACCACAAGTACTGGGTCGATGGTTCTGGGCGTATACTGGGGGGACGGGGACGACTCCCATTAACCCCTGACTATACCGGGGATACGCTTATCACAATGCCTTTCTGGTCTGTGCTGAAGCAGGGCATTCTGGCAGCCAAGTGGCTTGACCTTTATTAGTGAGCCTGGTTACCCCCTCTCGGAACCACAGACTTAGAAATCGCCAGCTCATATACAGTGCATAAAATATATTTATATATATACCCTTATACACCATTTTAATAAAAAATATCACAAAATTCTTCTAAGTCCCTTGGGAAGAGTGAAAGACGCGCACGTTCATTTTCAGAGCTCCTAGACCTTCCTATAAGAAGTTAGCCAAAAAGTAGCAACGAAAAACGCTTAGGTTAAGTTTCAGAGTTGCTTCTAATGTACCAAAGCTGGACTTAGACATAATTTGACTCTCACAACATTATGGCTGGTTGGAGACAGTCCGAACCACAAGTACCGGGTCCATGGTTCTGGGCGTATACTGGGGGGGACGGGGACGACTTCCATTAACCCCTGACTATACCGGGGATACGCTTATCACAATGCCTTTCTGGTCTGTGCTGAAGCAGGGCATTCTGGCAGCCAAGTGGCTTGACCTTTATTAGTGAGCCTGGTTACCCCCTCTCGGAACCACAGACTTAGAAATCGCCAGCTCATATACAGTGCATAAAATATATTTATATATATACCCTTATACACCATTTTAATAAAAAATATCACAAAATTCTTCTAAGTCCCTTGGGAAGAGTGAAAGACGCGCACGTTCATTTTCAGAGCTCCTAGACCTTCCTATAAGAAGTTAGCCAAAAAGTAGCAACGAAAAACGCTTAGGTTAAGTTTCAGAGTTGCTTCTAATGTACTAAAGCTGGACTTAGACATAATTTGACTCTCACAACATTATGGCTGGTTGGAGACAGTCCGAACCACAAGTACCGGGTCCATGGTTCTGGGCGTATACTGGGGGGGACGGGGACGACTCCCATTAACCCCTGACTATACCGGGGATACGCTTATCACAATGCCTTTCTGGTCTGTGCTGAAGCAGGGCATTCTGGCAGCCAAGTGGCTTGACCTTTATTAGTGAGCCTGGTTACCCCCTCTCGGAACCACAGACTTAGAAATCGCCAGCTCATATACAGTGCATAAAATATATTTATATATATACCCTTATACACCATTTTAATAAAAAATATCACAAAATTCTTCTAAGTCCCTCGGGAAGAGTGAAAGACGAGCACGTTCATTTTCAGCGCTCCTAGACCTTCCTATAAGAAGTTAGCCAAAAAGTAGCTTCGAAAAACGCTTAGGTTAAGTTTCAGAGTTGCTTCTAATGTACCAAAGCTGGACTTAGACATAATTTCACTCTCACAACATTATGGCTGGTTGGAGACACTCCGAACCACAAGTACCGGATCGATGGTTCTGGGCGTATACTGGGGGGACGGGGACGACTCCCATTAACCCCTGACTATACCGGGGATACGCTTATCACAATGCCTTTCTGGTCTGTGCTGAAGCAGGGCATTCTGGCAGCCAAGTGGCTTGACCTTTATTAGTGAGCCTGGTTACCCCCTCTCGGAACCACAGACTTAGAAATCGCCAGCTCATATACAGTGCATAAAATATATTTATATAATATATTTATATATATACCCTTATACACCATTTTAATAAAAAATATCACAAAATTCTTCTAAGTCCCTCGGGAAGAGTGAAAGACGCGCACGTTCATTTTCAGCGCTCCTAGACCTTCCTATAAGAAGTTAGCCAAAAAGTAAGTAGCTTCGAAAAACGCTTCGGTTAAGTTTCAGAGTTGCTTCTAATGTACCAAAGCTGGACTTAGACATAATTTCACTCTCACAACATTATGGCTGGTTGGAGACAGTCCGAACCACAAGTACCGGGTCCATGGTTCTGGGCGTATACTGGGGGGGACGGGGACGACTCCCATTAACCCCTGACTATACCGGGGATACGCTTATCACAATGCCTTTCTGGTCTGTGCTGAAGCAGGGCATTCTGGCAGCCAAATGGCTTGACCTTTATTAGTGAGCCTGGTTACCCCCTCTCGGAACCACAGACTTAGAAATCGCCAGCTCATATACAGTGCATAAAATATATTTATATATATACCCTTATACACCATTTTAATAAAAAATATCACAAAATTCTTCTAAGTCCCTTGGGAAGAGTGAAAGACGCGCACGTTCATTTTCAGAGCTCCTAGACCTTCCTATAAGAAGTTAGCCAAAAAGTAGCAACGAAAAACGCTTAGGTTAAGTTTCAGAGTTGCTTCTAATGTACCAAAGCTGGACTTAGACATAATTTGACTCTCACAACATTATGGCTGGTTGGAGACAGTCCGAACCACAAGTACCGGGTCCATGGTTCTGGGCGTATACTGGGGGGGACGGGGACGACTCCCATTAACCCCTGACTATACCGGGGATACGCTTATCACAATGCCTTTCTGGTCTGTGCTGAAGCAGGGCATTCTGGCAGCCAAGTGGCTTGACCTTTATTAGTGAGCCTGGTTACCCCCTCTCGGAACCACAGACTTAGAAATCGCCAGCTCATATACAGTGCATAAAATATATTTATATATATACCCTTATACACCATTTTAATAAAAAATATCACAAAATTCTTCTAAGTCCCTCGGGAAGAGTGAAAGACGAGCACGTTCATTTTCAGCGCTCCTAGACCTTCCTATAAGAAGTTAGCCAAAAAGTAGCTTCGAAAAACGCTTAGGTTAAGTTTCAGAGTTGCTTCTAATGTACCAAAGCTGGACTTAGACATAATTTCACTCTCACAACATTATGGCTGGTTGGAGACACTCCGAACCACAAGTACCGGATCGATGGTTCTGGGCGTATACTGGGGGGACGGGGACGACTCCCATTAACCCCTGACTATACCGGGGATACGCTTATCACAATGCCTTTCTGGTCTGTGCTGAAGCAGGGCATTCTGGCAGCCAAGTGGCTTGACCTTTATTAGTGAGCCTGGTTACCCCCTCTCGGAACCACAGACTAAGAAATCGCCAGCTCATATACAGTGCATAAAATATATTTATATAATATATTTATATATATACCCTTATACACCATTTTAATAAAAAATATCACAAAATTCTTCTAAGTCCCTCGGGAAGAGTGAAAGACGCGCACGTTCATTTTCAGCGCTCCTAGACCTTCCTATAAGAAGTTAGCCAAAAAGTAAGTAGCTTCGAAAAACGCTTCGGTTAAGTTTCAGAGTTGCTTCTAATGTACCAAAGCTGGACTTAGACATAATTTCACTCTCACAACATTATGGCTGGTTGGAGACAGTCCGAACCACAAGTACCGGGTCCATGGTTCTGGGCGTATACTGGGGGGGACGGGGACGACTCCCATTAACCCCTGACTATACCGGGGATACGCTTATCACAATGCCTTTCTGGTCTGTGCTGAAGCAGGGCATTCTGGCAGCCAAGTGGCTTGACCTTTATTAGTGAGCCTGGTTACCCCCTCTCGGAACCACAGACTTAGAAATCGCCAGCTCATATACAGTGCATAAAATATATTTATATATATACCCTTATACACCATTTTAATAAAAAATATCACAAAATTCTTCTAAGTCCCTTGGGAAGAGTGAAAGACGCGCACGTTCATTTTCAGAGCTCCTAGACCTTCCTATAAGAAGTTAGCCAAAAAGTAGCAACGAAAAACGCTTAGGTTAAGTTTCAGAGTTGCTTCTAATGTACCAAAGCTGGACTTAGACATAATTTGACTCTCACAACATTATGGCTGGTTGGAGACAGTCCGAACCACAAGTACCGGGTCCATGGTTCTGGGCGTATACTGGGGGGGACGGGGACGACTCCCATTAACCCCTGACTATACCGGGGATACGCTTATCACAATGCCTTTCTGGTCTGTGCTGAAGCAGGGCATTCTGGCAGCCAAGTGGCTTGACCTTTATTAGTGAGCCTGGTTACCCCCTCTCGGAACCACAGACTTAGAAATCGCCAGCTCATATACAGTGCATAAAATATATTTATATATATACCCTTATACACCATTTTAATAAAAAATATCACAAAATTCTTCTAAGTCCCTCGGGAAGAGTGAAAGACGAGCACGTTCATTTTCAGCGCTCCTAGACCTTCCTATAAGAAGTTAGCCAAAAAGTAGCTTCGAAAAACGCTTAGGTTAAGTTTCAGAGTTGCTTCTAATGTACCAAAGCTGGACTTAGACATAATTTCACTCTCACAACATTATGGCTGGTTGGAGACACTCCGAACCACAAGTACCGGGTCGAAGGTTCTGGGCGTATACTGGGGGGACGGGGACGACTCCCATTAACCCCTGACTATACCGGGGATACGCTTATCACAATGCCTTTCTGGTCTGTGCTGAAGCAGGGCATTCTGGCAGCCAAGTGGCTTGACCTTTATTAGTGAGCCTGGTTACCCCCTCTCGGAACCACAGACTTAGAAATCGCCAGCTCATATACAGTGCATAAAATATATTTATATAATATATTTATATATATACCCTTATACACCATTTTAATAAAAAATATCACAAAATTCTTCTAAGTCCCTCGGGAAGAGTGAAAGACGCGCACGTTCATTTTCAGCGCTCCTAGACCTTCCTATAAGAAGTTAGCCAAAAAGTAAGTAGCTTCGAAAAACGCTTAGGTTAAGTTTCAGAGTTGCTTCTAATGTACCAAAGCTGGACTTAGACATAATTTCACTCTCACAACATTATGGCTGGTTGGAGACAGTCCGAAGCACAAGTAGCGGGTAAATGGTTCTGGCCGTATACTGGGGGGACGGGGGCGACTCCCATTAACCCCTGACTATACCGGGGATACGCTTATCACAATGCCTTTCTGGTCTGTGCTGAAGCAGGGCATTCTGGAAACCAAGTGGCTTGACCTTTATTAGTGAGCCTGGTTACCCCCTCTCGGAACCACAGACTTAGAAATCGCCAGCTCATATACAGTGCATAAAATATATTTCTATATATACCCTTATACACCATTTTAATAAAAAATATCACAAAATTCTTCTAAGTCCCTCGGGAAGAGTGAAAGACGCGCACGTTCATTTTCAGCGCTCCTAGACCTTCCTATAAGAAGTTAGCCAAAAAGTAGCTTCGAAAAACGCTTAGGTTAAGTTTCAGAGTTGCTTCTAATGTACCAAAGCTGGACTTAGACATAATTTCACTCTCACAACATTATGGCTGGTTGGAGACAGTCCGAACCACAAGTACCGGGTCGATGGTTCTGGGCGTATACTGGGGGGACAGGGACGACTCCCATTAACCCCTGACTATACCGGGGATAAGCTTATCACAATGCCTTTCTGGTCTGTGCTGAAGCAGGGCATTCTGGCAGCCAAGTGGCTTGACCTTTATTAGTGAGCCTGGTTACCCCCTCTCGGAACCACAGACTTAGAAATCGCCAGCTCATATACAGTGCATAAAATATATTTATTTAATATATTTATATATATATATACCCTTATACACCATTTTAATAAAAAATATCACAAAATTCTTCTAAGTCCCTCGGGAAGAGTGAAAGACGCGCACTTTCATTTTCAGAGCTCCTAGACCTTCCTATAAGAAGTTAGCCAAAAAGTAGCTTCGAAAAACGCTTATGTTAAGTTTCAGAGTTGCTTCTAATGTACCAAAGCTGGACTTAGACATAATTTCACTCTCACAACATTATGGCTGGTTGGAGACAGTCTGAACCACAAGTACCGGGTCGATGGTTCTGGGCGTATACTGGGGGGACGGGGACGACTCCCATTAACCCCTGACTATACCGGGGATACGCTTATCACAATGCCTTTCTGGTCTGTGCTGAAGCAGGGCATTCTGGCAGCCAAGTGGCTTGACCTTTATTAGTGAGCCTGGTTACCCCCTCTCGGAACCACAGACTTAGAAATCGCCAGCTCATATACAGTGCATAAAATATATTTATATAATATATTTATATATATATACCCTTATACACCATTTTAATAAAAAATATCACAAAATTCTTCTAAGTCCCTCGGGAAGAGTAAAAGACGCGCACGTTCATTTTCAGCGCTCCCAGACCTTCCTATAAGAAGTTAGCCAAAAAGTAGCTTCGAAAAACGCTTAGGTTAAGTTTCAGAGTTGCTTCTAATGTACCAAAGCTGGACTTAGACATAATTTCACTCTCACAACATTATGGCTGGTTGGAGACAGTCCGAACCACAAGTACCGGGTCCATGGTTCTGGGCGTATACTGGGGGGGACGGGGACGACTCCCATTAACCCCTGACTATACCGGGGATACGCTTATCACAATGCCTTTCTGGTCTGTGCTGAAGCAGGGCATTCTGGCAGCCAAGTGGCTTGACCTTTATTAGTGAGCCTGGTTACCCCCTCTCGGAACCACAGACTTAGAAATCGCCAGCTCATATACAGTGCATAAAATATATTTATATATATACCCTTATACACCATTTTAATAAAAAATATCACAAAATTCTTCTAAGTCCCTTGGGAAGAGTGAAAGACGCGCACGTTCATTTTCAGAGCTCCTAGACCTTCCTATAAGAAGTTAGCCAAAAAGTAGCAACGAAAAACGCTTAGGTTAAGTTTCAGAGTTGCTTCTAATGTACCAAAGCTGGACTTAGACATACTGTAATTTGACTCTCACAACATTATGGCTGGTTGGAGACAGTCCGAACCACAAGTACCGGGTCCATGGTTCTGGGCGTATACTGGGGGGGACGGGGATGACTCCCATTAACCCCTGACTATACCGGGGATACGCTTATCACAATGCCTTTCTGGTCTGTGCTGAAGCAGGGCATTCTGGCAGCCAAGTGGCTTGACCTTTATTAGTGAGCCTGGTTACCCCCTCTCGGAACCACAGACTTAGAAATCGCCAGCTCATATACAGTGCATAAAATATATTTATATATATACCCTTATACACCATTTTAATAAAAAATATCACAAAATTCTTCTAAGTCCCTCGGGAAGAGTGAAAGACGAGCACGTTCATTTTCAGCGCTCCTAGACCTTCCTATAAGAAGTTAGCCAAAAAGTAGCTTCGAAAAACGCTTAGGTTAAGTTTCAGAGTTGCTTCTAATGTACCAAAGCTGGACTTAGACATAATTTCACTCTCACAACATTATGGCTGGTTGGAGACACTCCGAACCACAAGTACCGGGTCGATGGTTCTGGGCGTATACTGGGGGGACGGGGACGACTCCCATTAACCCCTGACTATACCGGGGATACGCTTATCACAATGCCTTTCTGGTCTGTGCTGAAGCAGGGCATTCTGGCAGCCAAGTGGCTTGACCTTTATTAGTGAGCCTGGTTACCCCCTCTCGGAACCACAGACTTAGAAATCGCCAGCTCATATACAGTGCATAAAATATATTTATATAATATATTTATATATATACCCTTATACACCATTTTAATAAAAAATATCACAAAATTCTTCTAAGTCCCTCGGGAAGAGTGAAAGACGCGCACGTTCATTTTCAGCGCTCCTAGACCTTCCTATAAGAAGTTAGCCAAAAAGTAAGTAGCTTCGAAAAACGCTTAGGTGAAGTTTCAGAGTTGCTTCTAATGTACCAAAGCTGGACTTAGACATAATTTGACTCTCACAACATTATGGCTGGTTGGAGACAGTCCGAACCACAAGTACCGGGTCCATGGTTCTGGGCGTATACTGGGGGGGACGGGGACGACTCCCATTAACCCCTGACTATACCGGGGATACGCTTATCACAATGCCTTTCTGGTCTGTGCTGAAGCAGGGCATTCTGGCAGCCAAGTGGCTTGACCTTTATTAGTGAGCCTGGTTACCCCCTCTCGGAACCACAGACTTAGAAATCGCCAGCTCATATACAGTGCATAAAATATATTTATATATATACCCTTATACACCATTTTAATAAAAAATATCACAAAATTCTTCTAAGTCCCTCGGGAAGAGTGAAAGACGAGCACGTTCATTTTCAGCGCTCCTAGACCTTCCTATAAGAAGTTAGCCAAAAAGTAGCTTCGAAAAACGCTTAGGTTAAGTTTCAGAGTTGCTTCTAATGTACCAAAGCTGGACTTAGACATAATTTCACTCTCACAACATTATGGCTGGTTGGAGACACTCCGAACCACAAGTACCGGGTCGATGGTTCTGGGCGTATACTGGGGGGACGGGGACGACTCCCATTAACCCCTGACTATACCGGGGATATGCTTATCACAATGCCTTTCTGGTCTGTGCTGAAGCAGGGCATTCTGGCAGCCAAGTGGCTTGACCTTTATTAGTGAGCCTGGTTACCCCCTCTCGGAACCACAGACTTAGAAATCGCCAGCTCATATACAGTGCATAAAATATATTTATATAATATATTTATATATATACCCTTATACACCATTTTAATAAAAAATATCACAAAATTCTTCTAAGTCCCTCGTGAAGAGTGAAAGACGCGCACGTTCATTTTCAGCGCTCCTAGACCTTCCTATAAGAAGTTAGCCAAAAAGTAAGTAGCTTCGAAAAACGCTTAGGTTAAGTTTCAGAGTTGCTTCTAATGTACCAAAGCTGGACTTAGACATAATTTCACTCTCACAACATTATGGCTGGTTGGAGATAGTCCGAAGCACAAGTACCGGGTAAATGGTTCTGGCCGTATACTGGGGGGACGGGGGCGACTCCCATTAACCCCTGACTATACCGGGGATACGCTTATCACAATGCCTTTCTGGTCTGTGCTGAAGCAGGGCATTCTGGAAACCAAGTGGCTTGACCTTTATTAGTGAGCCTGGTTACCCCCTCTCGGAACCACAGACTTAGAAATCGCCAGCTCATATACAGTGCATAAAATATATTTCTATATATACCTTATACACCATTTTAATAAAAAATATCACAAAATTCTTCTAAGTCCCTCGGGAAGAGTGAAAGACGCGCACGTTCATTTTCAGCGCTCCTAGACCTTCCTATAAGAAGTTAGCCAAAAAGTAGCTTCGAAAAACGCTTAGGTTAAGTTTCAGAGTTGCTTCTAATGTACCAAAGCTGGACTTAGACATAATTTCACTCTCACAACATTATGGCTGGTTGGAGACAGTCCGAACCACAAGTACCGGGTCTATGGTTCTGGGCGTATACTGGGGGGGACGGGGATGACTCCCATTAACCCCTGACTATACCGGGGATACGCTTATCACAATGCCTTTCTGGTCTGTGCTGAAGCAGGGCATTCTGGCAGCCAAGTGGCTTGACCTTTATTAGTGAGCCTGGTTACCCCCTCTCGGAACCACAGACTTAGAAATCGCCAGCTCATATACAGTGCATAAAATATATTTATATATATACCCTTATACACCATTTTAATAAAAAATATCACAAAATTCTTCTAAGTCCCTCGGGAAGAGTGAAAGACGAGCACGTTCATTTTCAGCGCTCCTAGACCTTCCTATAAGAAGTTAGCCAAAAAGTAGCTTCGAAAAACGCTTAGGTTAAGTTTCAGAGTTGCTTCTAATGTACCAAAGCTGGACTTAGACATAATTTCACTCTCACAACATTATGGCTGGTTGGAGACACTCCGAACCACAAGTACCGGGTCGATGGTTCTGGGCGTATACTGGGGGGACGGGGACGACTCCCATTAACCCCTGACTATACCGGGGATACGCTTATCACAATGCCTTTCTGGTCTGTGCTGAAGCAGGGCATTCTGGCAGCCAAGTGGCTTGACCTTTATTAGTGAGCCTGGTTACCCCCTCTCGGAACCACAGACTTAGAAATCGCCAGCTCATATACAGTGCATAAAATATATTTATATAATATATTTATATATATACCCTTATACACCATTTTAATAAAAAATATCACAAAATTCTTCTAAGTCCCTCGGGAAGAGTGAAAGACGCGCACGTTCATTTTCAGCGCTCCTAGACCTTCCTATAAGAAGTTAGCCAAAAAGTAAGTAGCTTCGAAAAACGCTTAGGTTAAGTTTCAGAGTTGCTTCTAATGTACCAAAGCTGGACTTAGACATAATTTGACTCTCACAACATTATGGCTGGTTGGAGACAGTCCGAACCACAAGTACCGGGTCCATGGTTCTGGGCGTATACTGGGGGGGACGGGGACGACTCCCATTAACCCCTGACTATACCGGGGATACGCTTATCACAATGCCTTTCTGGTCTGTGCTGAAGCAGGGCATTCTGGCAGCCAAGTGGCTTGACCTTTATTAGTGAGCCTGGTTACCCCCTCTCGGAACCACAGACTTAGAAATCGCCAGCTCATATACAGTGCATAAAATATATTTATATATATACCCTTATACACCATTTTAATAAAAAATATCACAAAATTCTTCTAAGTCCCTCGGGAAGAGTGAAAGACGAGCACGTTCATTTTCAGCGCTCCTAGACCTTCCTATAAGAAGTTAACCAAAAAGTAGCTTCGAAAAACGCTTAGGTTAAGTTTCAGAGTTGCTTCTAATGTACCAAAGCTGGACTTAGACATAATTTCACTCTCACAACATTATGGCTGGTTGGAGACACTCCGAACCACAAGTACCGGGTCGATGGTTCTGGGCGTATACTGGGGGGACGGGGACGACTCCCATTAACCCCTGACTATACCGGGGATACGCTTACCACAAAGGCCTTTCTGGTCTGTGCTGAAGCAGGGCATTCTGGCAGCCAAGTGGCTTGACCTTTATTAGTGAGCCTGGTTACCCCCTCTCGGAACCACAGACTTAGAAATCGCCAGCTCATATACAGTGCATAAAATATATTTATATAATATATTTATATATATACCCTTATACACCATTTTAATAAAAAATATCACAAAATTCTTCTAAGTCCCTCGGGAAGAGTGAAAGACGCGCACGTTCATTTTCAGCGCTCCTAGACCTTCCTATAAGAAGTTAGCCAAAAAGTAAGTAGCTTCGAAAAACGCTTAGGTTAAGTTTCAGAGTTGCTTCTAATGTACCAAAGCTGGACTTAGACATAATTTCACTCTCACAACATTATGGCTGGTTGGAGATAGTCCGAAGCACAAGTACCGGGTAAATGGTTCTGGCCGTATACTGGGGGGACGGGGGCGACTCCCATTAACCCCTGACTATACCGGGGATACGCTTATCACAATGCCTTTCTGGTCTGTGCTGAAGCAGGGCATTCTGGAAACCAAGTGGCTTGACCTTTATTAGTGAGCCTGGTTACCCCCTCTCGGAACCACAGACTTAGAAATCGCCAGCTCATATACAGTGCATAAAATATATTTCTATATATACCCTTATACACCATTTTAATAAAAAATATCACAAAATTCTTCTAAGTCCCTCGGGAAGAGTGAAAGACGCGCACGTTCATTTTCAGCGCTCCTAGACCTTCCTATAAGAAGTTAGCCAAAAAGTAGCTTCGAAAAACGCTTAGGTTAAGTTTCAGAGTTGCTTCTAATGTACCAAAGCTGGACTTAGACATAATTTCACTCTCACAACATTATGGCTGGTTGGAGACAGTCCGAACCACAAGTACCGGGTCGATGGTTCTGGGCGTATACTGGGGGGACAGGGACGACTCCCATTAACCCCTGACTATACCGGGGATAAGCTTATCACAATGCCTTTCTGGTCTGTGCTGAAGCAGGGCATTCTGGCAGCCAAGTGGCTTGACCTTTATTAGTGAGCCTGGTTACCCCCTCTCGGAACCACAGACTTAGAAATCGCCAGCTCATATACAGTGCATAAAATATATTTATATAATATATTTATATATATATACCCTTATACACCATTTTAATAAAAAATATCACAAAATTCTTCTAAGTCCCTCGGGAAGAGTGAAAGACGAGCACTTTCATTTTCAGAGCTCCTAGACCTTCCTATAAGAAGTTAGCCAAAAAGTAGCTTCGAAAAACGCTTATGTTAAGTTTCAGAGTTGCTTCTAATGTACCAAAGCTGGACTTAGACATAATTTCACTCTCACAACATTATGGCTGGTTGGAGACAGTCTGAACCACAAGTACCGGGTCGATGGTTCTGGGCGTATACTGGGGGGACGGGGACGACTCCCATTAACCCCTGACTATACCGGGGATACGCTTATCACAATGCCTTTCTGGTCTGTGCTGAAGCAGGGCATTCTGGCAGCCAAGTGGCTTGACCTTTATTAGTGAGCCTGGTTACCCCCTCTCGGAACCACAGACTTAGAAATCGCCAGCTCATATACAGTGCATAAAATATATTTATATAATATATTTATATATATATACCCTTATACACCATTTTAATAAAAAATATCACAAAATTCTTCTAAGTCACAGAAGAGTGAAAGACGCGCACTTTCATTTTCAGAGCTCCTAGACCTTCCTATAAGAAGTTAGCCAAAAAGTAGCTTCGAAAAACGCTTAGGTTAAGTTTCAGAGTTGCTTCTAATGTACCAAAGCTGGACTTAGACATAATTTCACTCTCACAACATTATGGCTGGTTGGAGACAGTCCGAACCACAAGTACCGGGTCCATGGTTCTGGGCGTATACTGGGGGGGACGGGGACGACTCCCATTAACCCCTGACTATACCGGGGATACGCTTATCACAATGCCTTTCTGGTCTGTGCTGAAGCAGGGCATTCTGGCAGCCAAGTGGCTTGACCTTTATTAGTGAGCCTGGTTACCCCCTCTCGGAACCACAGACTTAGAAATCGCCAGCTCATATACAGTGCATAAAATATATTTATATATATACCCTTATACACCATTTTAATAAAAAATATCACAAAATTCTTCTAAGTCCCTCGGGAAGAGTGAAAGACGCGCACGTTCATTTTCAGAGCTCCTAGACCTTCCTATAAGAAGTTAACCAAAAAGTAGCTTCGAAAAACGCTTAGGTTAAGTTTCAGAGTTGCTTCTAATGTACCAAAGCTGGACTTAGACATAATTTCATTCTCACAACATTATGGCTGGTTGGAGACAGTCCGAACCACAAGTACCGGGTCGATGGTTCTGGGCGTATACTGGGGGGACGGGGACGACTCCCATTAACCCCTGACTATACCGGGGATACGCTTATCACAATGCCTTTCTGGTCTGTGCTGAAGCAGGGCATTCTGGCAGCCAAGTGGCTTGACCTTTATTAGTGAGCCTGGTTACCCCCTCTCGGAACCACAGACTTAGAAATCGCCAGCTCATATACAGTGCATAAAATATATTTATATAATATATTTATATATATACCCTTATACACCATTTTAATAAAAAATATCACAAAATTCTTCTAAGTCCCTCGAGAAGAGTAAAAGACGCGCACGTTCATTTTCAGCGCTCCCAGACCTTCCTATAAGAAGATAGCCAAAAAGTAGCTTCGAAAAACGCTTAGGTTAAGTTTCAGAGTTGCTTCTAATGTACCAAAGCTGGACTTAGACATAATTTCACTCTCACAACATTATGGCTGGTTGGAGACAGTCCGAACCACAAGTACCGGGTCCATGGTTCTGGGCGTATACTGGGGGGGACGGGGACGACTCCCATTAACCCCTGACTATACCGGGGATACGCTTATCACAATGCCTTTCTGGTCTGTGCTGAAGCAGGGCATTCTGGCAGCCAAGTGGCTTGACCTTTATTAGTGAGCCTGGTTACCCCCTCTCGGAACCACAGACTTAGAAATCGCCAGCTCATATACAGTGCATAAAATATATTTATATAATATATTTATATATATATACCCTTATACACCATTTTAATAAAAAATATCACAAAATTCTTCTAAGTCACAGAAGAGTGAAAGACGCGCACTTTCATTTTCAGAGCTCCTAGACCTTCCTATAAGAAGTTAGCCAAAAAGTAGCTTCGAAAAACGCTTAGGTTAAGTTTCAGAGTTGCTTCTAATGTACCAAAGCTGGACTTAGACATAATTTCACTCTCACAACATTATGGCTGGTTGGAGACAGTCCGAACCACAAGTACCGGGTCCATGGTTCTGGGCGTATACTGGGGGGGACGGGGACGACTCCCATTAACCCCTGACTATACCGGGGATACGCTTATCACAATGCCTTTCTGGTCTGTGCTGAAGCAGGGCATTCTGGCAGCCAAGTGGCTTGACCTTTATTAGTGAGCCTGGTTACCCCCTCTCGGAACCACAGACTTAGAAATCGCCAGCTCATATACAGTGCATAAAATATATTTATATATATACCCTTATACACCATTTTAATAAAAAATATCACAAAATTCTTCTAAGTCCCTCGGGAAGAGTGAAAGACGCGCACGTTCATTTTCAGAGCTCCTAGACCTTCCTATAAGAAGTTAACCAAAAAGTAGCTTCGAAAAACGCTTAGGTTAAGTTTCAGAGTTGCTTCTAATGTACCAAAGCTGGACTTAGACATAATTTGACTCTCACAACATTATGGCTGGTTGGAGACAGTCCGAACCACAAGTACCGGGTCGATGGTTCTGGGCGTATACTGGGGGGACGGGGACGACTCCCATTAACCCCTGACTATACCGGGGATACGCTTATCACAATGCCTTTCTGGTCTGTGCTGAAGCAGGGCATTCTGGCAGCCAAGTGGCTTGACCTTTATTAGTGAGCCTGGTTACCCCCTCTCGGAACCACAGACTTAGAAATCGCCAGCTCATATACAGTGCATAAAATATATTTATATAATATATTTATATATATACCCTTATACACCATTTTAATAAAAAATATCACAAAATTCTTCTAAGTCCCTCGGGAAGAGTGAAAGACGCGCACGTTCATTTTCAGCGCTCCCAGACCTTCCTATAAGAAGTTAGCCAAAAAGTAGCTTCGAAAAACGCTTAGGTTAAGTTTCAGAGTTGCTTCTAATGTACCAAAGCTGGACTTAGACATAATTTCACTCTCACAACATTATGGCTGGTTGGAGACAGTCCGAACCACAAGTACCGGGTCCATGGTTCTGGGCGTATACTGGGGGGGACGGGGACGACTCCCATTAACCCCTGACTATATCGGGGATACGTTATCACAATGCCTTTCTGGTCTGTGCTGAAGCAGGGCATTCTGGCAGCCAAGTGGCTTGACCATTATTAGTGAGCCTGGTTACCCCCTCTCGGAACCACAGACTTAGAAATCGCCAGCTCATATACAGTGCATAAAATATATTTATATAATATATTTATATATATACCCTTATACACCATTTTAATAAAAAATATCACAAAATTCTTCTAAGTCCCTCGGGAAGAGTGAAAGACGCGCACGTTCATTTTCAGCGCTCCTAGACCTTCCTATAAGAAGTTAGCCAAAAAGTAAGTAGCTTCGAAAAACGCTTAGGTTAAGTTTCAGAGTTGCTTCTAATGTACCAAAGCTGGACTTAGACATACAGTAATTTCACTCTCACAACATTATGGCTGGTTGGAGACAGTCCGAAGCACAAGTACCGGGTCCATGGTTCTGGCCGTATACTGGGGGGACGGGGACGACTCCCATTAACCCCTGACTATACCGGGGATACGCTTATCACAATGCCTTTCTGGTCTGTGCTGAAGCAGGGCATTCTGGCAGCCAAGTGGCTTGACCTTTATTAGTGAGCCTGGTTACCCCCTCTCGGAACCACAGACTTAGAAATCGCCAGCTCATATACAGTGCATAAAATATATTTATATAATATATTTATATATATACCCTTATACACCATTTTAATAAAAAATATCACAAAATTCTTCTAAGTCCCTTGGGAAGAGTGAAAGACGCGCACGTTCATTTTCAGAGCTCCTAGACCTTCCTATAAGAAGTTAGCCAAAAAGTAGCAACGAAAAACGCTTAGGTTAAGTTTCAGAGTTGCTTCTAATGTACCAAAGCTGGACTTAGACATAATTTCACTCTCACAACATTATGGCTGGTTGGAGACAGTCCGAACCACAAGTACCGGGTCCATGGTTCTGGGCGTATACTGGGGGGGACGGGGACGACTCCCATTAACCCCTGACTATACCGGGGATACGCTTATCACAATGCCTTTCTGGTCTGTGCTGAAGCAGGGCATTCTGGCAGCCAAGTGGCTTGACCTTTATTAGTGAGCCTGGTTACCCCCTCTCGGAACCACAGACTTAGAAATCGCCAGCTCATATACAGTGCATAAAATATATTTATATATATACCCTTATTCACCATTTTAATAAAAAATATCACAAAATTCTTCTAAGTCCCTCGGGAAGAGTGAAAGACGCGCACGTTCATTTTCAGAGCTCCTAGACCTTCCTATAAGAAGTTAGCCAAAAAGTAGCTTCGAAAAACGCTTAGGTTAAGTTTCAGAGTTGCTTCTAATGTACCAAAGCTGGACTTAGACATACAGTAATTTCACTCTCACAACATTATGGCTGGTTGGAGACAGTCCGAAGCACAAGTACCGGGTCCATGGTTCTGGCCGTATACTGGGGGGACGGGGGCGACTCCCATTAACCCCTGACTATACCGGGGATACGCTTATCACAATGCCTTTCTGGTCTGTGCTGAAGCAGGGCATTCTGGAAACCAAGTGGCTTGACCTTTATTAGTGAGCCTGGTTACCCCCTCTCGGAACCACAGACTTAGAAATCGCCAGCTCATATACAGTGCATAAAATATATTTCTATATATACCCTTATACACCATTTTAATAAAAAATATCACAAAATTCTTCTAAGTCCCTCGGGAAGAGTGAAAGACGCGCACGTTCATTTTAAGCGCTCCTAGACCTTCCTATAAGAAGTTAGCCAAAAAGTAGCTTCGAAAAACGCTTAGGTTAAGTTTCAGAGTTGCTTCTAATGTACCAAAGCTGGACTTAGACATAATTTCACTCTCACAACATTATGGCTGGTTGGAGACACTCCGAACCACAAGTACCGGGTCGATGGTTCTGGGCGTATACTGGGGGGACGGGGACGACTCCCATTAACCCCTGACTATATCGGGGATACGCTTATCACAATGCCTTTTTGGTCTGTGCTGAAGCAGGGCATTCTGGCAGCCAAGTGGCTTGACCTTTATTAGTGAGCCTGGTTACCCCCTCTCGGAACCACAGACTTAGAAATCGCCAGCTCATATACAGTGCATAAAATATATTTATATATATACCCTTATACACCATTTTAATAAAAAATATCACAAAATTCTTCTAAGTCCCTTGGGAAGAGTGAAAGACGCGCACGTTCATTTTCAGAGCTCCTAGACCTTCCTATAAGAAGTTAGCCAAAAAGTAGCAACGAAAAACGCTTAGGTTAAGTTTCAGAGTTGCTTCTAATGTACCAAAGCTGGACTTAGACATAATTTGACTCTCACAACATTATGGCTGGTTGGAGACAGTCCGAACCACAAGTACCGGGTCCATGGTTCTGGGCGTATACTGGGGGGGACGGGGACGACTCCCATTAACCCCTGACTATACCGGGGATACGCTTATCACAATGCCTTTCTGGTCTGTGCTGAAGCAGGGCATTCTGGCAGCCAAGTGGCTTGACCTTTATTAGTGAGCCTGGTTACCCCCTCTCGGAACCACAGACTTAGAAATCGCCAGCTCATATACAGTGCATAAAATATATTTATATATATACCCTTATACACCATTTTAATAAAAAATATCACAAAATTCTTCTAAGTCCCTTGGGAAGAGTGAAAGACGCGCACGTTCATTTTCAGAGCTCCTAGACCTTCCTATAAGACGTTAGCCAAAAAGTAGCAACGAAAAACGCTTAGGTTAAGTTTCAGAGTTGCTTCTAATGTACCAAAGCTGGACTTAGACATAATTTGACTCTCACAACATTATGGCTGGTTGGAGACAGTCCGAACCACAAGTACCGGGTCCATGGTTCTGGGCGTATACTGGGGGGGACGGGGACGACTCCCATTAACCCCTGACTATACCGGGGATACGCTTATCACAATGCCTTTCTGGTCTGTGCTGAAGCAGGGCATTCTGGCAGCCAAGTGGCTTGACCTTTATTAGTGAGCCTGGTTACCCCCTCTCGGAACCACAGACTTAGAAATCGCTAGCTCATATACAGTGCATAAAATATATTTATATATATACCCTTATACACCATTTTAATAAAAAATATCACAAAATTCTTCTAAGTCCCTCGGGAAGAGTGAAAGACGAGCACGTTCATTTTCAGCGCTCCTAGACCTTCCTATAAGAAGTTAGCCAAAAAGTAGCTTCGAAAAACGCTTAGGTTAAGTTTCAGAGTTGCTTCTAATGTACCAAAGCTGGACTTAGACATAATTTCACTCTCACAACATTATGGCTGGTTGGAGACACTCCGAACCACAAGTACCGGGTCGATGGTTCTGGGCGTATACTGGGGGGACGGGGACGACTCCCATTAACCCCTGACTATACCGGGGATACGCTTATCACAATGCCTTTCTGGTCTGTGCTGAAGCAGGGCATTCTGGCAGCCAAGTGGCTTGACCTTTATTAGTGAGCCTGGTTACCCCCTCTCGGAACCACAGACTTAGAAATCGCCAGCTCATATACAGTGCATAAAATATATTTATATAATATATTTATATATATACCCTTATACACCATTTTAATAAAAAATATCACAAAATTCTTCTAAGTCCCTCGGGAAGAGTGAAAGACGCGCAAGTTCATTTTCAGCTCTCCTAGACCTTCCTATAAGAAGTTAGCCAAAAAGTAAGTAGCTTCGAAAAACGCTTAGGTTAAGTTTCAGAGTTGCTTCTAATGTACCAAAGCTGGACTTAGACATAATTTCACTCTCACAACATTATGGCTGGTTGGAGACAGTCCGAAGCACAAGTACCGGGTCCATGGTTCTGGCCGTATACTGGGGGGACGGGGGCGACTCCCATTAACCCCTGACTATACCGGGGATACGCTTATCACAATGCCTTTCTGGTCTGTGCTGAAGCAGGGCATTCTGGAAACCAAGTGGCTTGACCTTTATTAGTGAGCCTGGTTACCCCCTCTCGGAACCACAGACTTAGAAATCGCTAGCTCATATACAGTGCATAAATTATATTTATATAATATATTTATATATATATACCCTTATACACCATTTTAATAAAAAATATCACAAAATTCTTCTAAGTCCCTCGGGAAGAGTGAAAGACGCGCACTTTCATTTTCAGAGCTCCTAGACCTTCCTATAAGAAGTTAGCCAAAAAGTAGCTTCGAAAAACGCTTATGTTAAGTTTCAGAGTTGCTTCTAATGTACCAAAGCTGGACTTAGACATAATTTCACTCTCACAACATTATGGCTGGTTGGAGACAGTCTGAACCACAAGTACCGGGTCGATGGTTCTGGGCGTATACTGGGGGGACGGGGACGACTCCCATTAACCCCTGACTATACCGGGGATACGCTTATCACAATGCCTTTCTGGTCTGTGCTGAAGCAGGGCATTCTGGCAGCCAAGTGGCTTGACCTTTATTAGTGAGCCTGGTTACCCCCTCTCGGAACCACAGACTTAGAAATCGCCAGCTCATATACAGTGCATAAAATATATTTATATAATATATTTATATATATACCCTTATACACCATTTTAATAAAAAATATCACAAAACTCTTCTAAGTCCCTCGGGAAGAGTAAAAGACGCGCACGTTCATTTTCAGAGCTCCTAGACCTTCCTATAAGAAGTTAGCCAAAAAGTAGCTTCGAAAAACGCTTAGGTTAAGTTTCAGAGTTGCTTCTAATGTACCAAAGCTGGACTTAGACATAATTTCACTCTCACAACATTATGGCTGGTTGGAGACAGTCCGAACCACAAGTACCGGGTCCATGGTTCTGGGCGTATACTGGGGGGGACGGGGACGACTCCCATTAACCCCTGACTATACCGGGGATACGCTTATCACAATGCCTTTCTGGTCTGTGCTGAAGCAGGGCATTCTGGCAGCCAAGTGGCTTGACCTTTATTAGTGAGCCTGGTTACCCCCTCTCGGAACCACAGACTTAGAAATCGCCAGCTCATATACAGTGCATAAAATATATTTATATAATATATTTATATATATACCCTTATACACCATTTTAATAAAAAATATCACAAAATTCTTCTAAGTCCCTCGGGAAGAGTGAAAGACGCGCACGTTCATTTTCAGCGCTCCCAAACCTTCCTATAAGAAGTTAGCCAAAAAGTAGCTTCGAAAAACGCTTAGGTTAAGTTTCAGAGTTGCTTCTAATGTACCAAAGCTGGACTTAGACATAATTTCACTCTCACAACATTATGGCTGGTTGGAGACAGTCCGAACCACAAGTACCGGGTCCATGGTTCTGGGCGTATACTGGGGGGGACGGGGACGACTCCCATTAACCCCTGACTATATCGGGGATACGCTTATCACAATGCCTTTCTGGTCTGTGCTGAAGCAGGGCATTCTGGCAGCCAAGTGGCTTGACCTTTATTAGTGAGCCTGGTTACCCCCTCTCGGAACCACAGACTTAGAAATCGCTAGCTCATATACAGTGCATAAATTATATTTATATAATATATTTATATATATATACCCTTATACACCATTTTAATAAAAAATATCACAAAATTCTTCTAAGTCCCTCGGGAAGAGTGAAAGACGCGCACTTTCATTTTCAGAGCTCCTAGACCTTCCTATAAGAAGTTAGCCAAAAAGTAGCTTCGAAAAACGCTTAGGTTAAGTTTCAGAGTTGCTTCTAATGTACCAAAGCTGGACTTAGACATAATTTCACTCTCACAACATTATGGCTGGTTGGAGACAGTCCGAACCACAAGTACCGGGTCCATGGTTCTGGGCGTATACTGGGGGGGACGGGGACGACTCCCATTAACCCCTGACTATACCGGGGATACGCTTATCACAATGCCTTTTTGGTCTGTGCTGAAGCAGGGCATTCTGGCAGCCAAGTGGCTTGACCTTTATTAGTGAGCCTGGTTACCCCCTCTCGGAACCACAGACTTAGAAATCGCCAGCTCATATACAGTGCATAAAATATATTTATATAATATATTTATATATATACCCTTATACACCATTTTAATAAAAAATATCACAAAATTCTTCTAAGTCCCTCGGGAAGAGTGAAAGACGCGCACGTTCATTTTCAGCGCTCCCAAACCTTCCTATAAGAAGTTAGCCAAAAAGTAGCTTCGAAAAACGCTTAGGTTAAGTTTCAGAGTTGCTTCTAATGTACCAAAGCTGGACTTAGACATAATTTCACTCTCACAACATTATTGCTGGTTGGAGACAGTCCGAACCACAAGTACCGGGTCCATGGTTCTGGGCGTATACTGGGGGGGACGGGGACGACTCCCATTAACCCCTGACTATATCGGGGATACGCTTATCACAATGCCTTTCTGGTCTGTGCTGAAGCAGGGCATTCTGGCAGCCAAGTGGCTTGACCTTTATTAGTGAGCCTGGTTACCCCCTCTCGGAACCACAGACTTAGAAATCGCCAGCTCATATACAGTGCATAAAATATATTTATATAATATATTTATATATATACCCTTATACACCATTTTAATAAAAAATATCACAAAATTCTTCTAAGTCCCTCGGGAAGAGTGAAAGACGCGCAAGTTCATTTTCAGCTCTCCTAGACCTTCCTATAAGAAGTTAGCCAAAAAGTAAGTAGCTTCGAAAAACGCTTAGGTTAAGTTTCAGAGTTGCTTCTAATGTACCAAAGCTGGACTTAGACATAATTTCACTCTCACAACATTATGGCTGGTTGGAGACAGTCCGAAGCACAAGTACCGGGTCCATGGTTCTGGCCGTATACTGGGGGGACGGGGGCGACTCCCATTAACCCCTGACTATACCGGGGATACGCTTATCACAATGCCTTTCTGGTCTGTGCTGAAGCAGGGCATTCTGGAAACCAAGTGGCTTGACCTTTATTAGTGAGCCTGGTTACCCCCTCTCGGAACCACAGACTTAGAAATCGCTAGCTCATATACAGTGCATAAATTATATTTATATAATATATTTATATATATATACCCTTATACACCATTTTAATAAAAAATATCACAAAATTCTTCTAAGTCCCTCGGGAAGAGTGAAAGACGCGCACTTTCATTTTCAGAGCTCCTAGACCTTCCTATAAGAAGTTAGCCAAAAAGTAGCTTCGAAAAACGCTTATGTTAAGTTTCAGAGTTGCTTCTAATGTACCAAAGCTGGACTTAGACATAATTTCACTCTCACAACATTATGGCTGGTTGGAGACAGTCTGAACCACAAGTACCGGGTCGATGGTTCTGGGCGTATACTGGGGGGACGGGGACGACTCCCATTAACCCCTGACTATACCGGGGATACGCTTATCACAATGCCTTTCTGGTCTGTGCTGAAGCAGGGCATTCTGGCAGCCAAGTGGCTTGACCTTTATTAGTGAGCCTGGTTACCCCCTCTCGGAACCACAGACTTAGAAATCGCCAGCTCATATACAGTGCATAAAATATATTTATATAATATATTTATATATATACCCTTATACACCATTTTAATAAAAAATATCACAAAACTCTTCTAAGTCCCTCGGGAAGAGTAAAAGACGCGCACGTTCATTTTCAGAGCTCCTAGACCTTCCTATAAGAAGTTAGCCAAAAAGTAGCTTCGAAAAACGCTTAGGTTAAGTTTCAGAGTTGCTTCTAATGTACCAAAGCTGGACTTAGACATAATTTCACTCTCACAACATTATGGCTGGTTGGAGACAGTCCGAACCACAAGTACCGGGTCCATGGTTCTGGGCGTATACTGGGGGGGACGGGGACGACTCCCATTAACCCCTGACTATACCGGGGATACGCTTATCACAATGCCTTTCTGGTCTGTGCTGAAGCAGGGCATTCTGGCAGCCAAGTGGCTTGACCTTTATTAGTGAGCCTGGTTACCCCCTCTCGGAACCACAGACTTAGAAATCGCCAGCTCATATACAGTGCATAAAATATATTTATATAATATATTTATATATATACCCTTATACACCATTTTAATAAAAAATATCACAAAATTCTTCTAAGTCCCTCGGGAAGAGTGAAAGACGCGCACGTTCATTTTCAGCGCTCCCAAACCTTCCTATAAGAAGTTAGCCAAAAAGTAGCTTCGAAAAACGCTTAGGTTAAGTTTCAGAGTTGCTTCTAATGTACCAAAGCTGGACTTAGACATAATTTCACTCTCACAACATTATGGCTGGTTGGAGACAGTCCGAACCACAAGTACCGGGTCCATGGTTCTGGGCGTATACTGGGGGGGACGGGGACGACTCCCATTAACCCCTGACTATATCGGGGATACGCTTATCACAATGCCTTTCTGGTCTGTGCTGAAGCAGGGCATTCTGGCAGCCAAGTGGCTTGACCTTTATTAGTGAGCCTGGTTACCCCCTCTCGGAACCACAGACTTAGAAATCGCTAGCTCATATACAGTGCATAAATTATATTTATATAATATATTTATATATATATACCCTTATACACCATTTTAATAAAAAATATCACAAAATTCTTCTAAGTCCCTCGGGAAGAGTGAAAGACGCGCACTTTCATTTTCAGAGCTCCTAGACCTTCCTATAAGAAGTTAGCCAAAAAGTAGCTTCGAAAAACGCTTATGTTAAGTTTCAGAGTTGCTTCTAATGTACCAAAGCTGGACTTAGACATAATTTCACTCTCACAACATTATGGCTGGTTGGAGACAGTCCGAACCACAAGTACCGGGTCGATGGTTCTGGGCGTATAATGGGGGGACGGGGACGACTCCCATTAACCCCTGACTATACCGGGGATACGCTTATCACAATGCCTTTCTGGTCTGTGCTGAAGCAGGGCATTCTGGCAGCCAAGTGGCTTGACCTTTATTAGTGAGCCTGGTTACCCCCTCTCGGAACCACAGACTTAGAAATCGCCAGCTCATATACAGTGCATAAAATATATTTATATAATATATTTATATATATACCCTTATACACCATTTTAATAAAAAATATCACAAAATTCTTCTAAGTCCCTCGGGAAGAGTGAAAGACGCGCACGTTCATTTTCAGCGCTCCCAAACCTTCCTATAAGAAGTTAGCCAAAAAGTAGCTTCGAAAAACGCTTAGGTTAAGTTTCAGAGTTGCTTCTAATGTACCAAAGCTGGACTTAGACATAATTTCACTCTCACAACATTATGGCTGGTTGGAGACAGTCCGAACCACAAGTACCGGGTCCATGGTTCTGGGCGTATACTGGGGGGGACGGGGACGACTCCCATTAACCCCTGACTATATCGGGGATACGCTTATCACAATGCCTTTCTGGTCTGTGCTGAAGCAGGGCATTCTGGCAGCCAAGTGGCTTGACCTTTATTAGTGAGCCTGGTTACCCCCTCTCGGAACCACAGACTTAGAAATCGCTAGCTCATATACAGTGCATAAATTATATTTATATAATATATTTATATATATATACCCTTATACACCATTTTAATAAAAAATATCACAAAATTCTTCTAAGTCCCTCGGGAAGAGTGAAAGACGCGCACTTTCATTTTCAGAGCTCCTAGACCTTCCTATAAGAAGTTAGCCAAAAAGTAGCTTCGAAAAACGCTTATGTTAAGTTTCAGAGTTGCTTCTAATGTACCAAAGCTGGACTTAGACATAATTTCACTCTCACAACATTATGGCTGGTTGGAGACAGTCTGAACCACAAGTACCGGGTCGATGGTTCTGGGCGTATACTGGGGGGACGGGGACGACTCCCATTAACCCCTGACTATACCGGGGATACGCTTATCACAATGCCTTTCTGGTCTGTGCTGAAGCAGGGCATTCTGGCAGCCAAGTGGCTTGACCTTTATTAGTGAGCCTGGTTACCCCCTCTCGGAACCACAGACTTAGAAATCGCCAGCTCATATACAGTGCATAAAATATATTTATATAATATATTTATATATATACCCTTATACACCATTTTAATAAAAAATATCACAAAATTCTTCTAAGTCCCTCGGGAAGAGTGAAAGACGCGCACGTTCATTTTCAGCGCTCCCAAACCTTCCTATAAGAAGTTAGCCAAAAAGTAGCTTCGAAAAACGCTTAGGTTAAGTTTCAGAGTTGCTTCTAATGTACCAAAGCTGGACTTAGACATAATTTCACTCTCACAACATTATGGCTGGTTGGAGACAGTCCGAACCACAAGTACCGGGTCCATGGTTCTGGGCGTATACTGGGGGGGACGGGGACGACTCCCATTAACCCCTGACTATATCGGGGATACGCTTATCACAATGCCTTTCTGGTCTGTGCTGAAGCAGGGCATTCTGGCAGCCAAGTGGCTTGACCTTTATTAGTGAGCCTGGTTACCCCCTCTCGGAACCACAGACTTAGAAATCGCCAGCTCATATATAGTGCATAAAATATATTTATATAATATATTTATATATATACCCTTATACACCATTTTAATAAAAAATATCACAAAATTCTTCTAAGTCCCTCGGGAAGAGTGAAAGACGCGCACGTTCATTTTCAGCGCTCCTAGACCTTCCTATAAGAAGTTAGCCAAAAAGTAAGTAGCTTCGAAAAACGCTTAGGTTAAGTTTCAGAGTTGCTTCTAATGTACCAAAGCTGGACTTAGACATACAGTAATTTCACTCTCACAACATTATGGCTGGTTGGAGACAGTCCGAAGCACAAGTACCGGGTCCATGGTTCTGGCCGTATACTGGGGGGACGGGGGCGACTCCCATTAACCCCTGACTATACCGGGGATACGCTTATCACAATGCCTTTCTGGTCTGTGCTGAAGCAGGGCATTCTGGAAACCAAGTGGCTTGACCTTTATTAGTGAGCCTGGTTACCCCCTCTCGGAACCACAGACTTAGAAATCGCCAGCTCATATACAGTGCATAAAATATATTTATATATATACCCTTATACACCATTTTAATAAAAAATATCACAAAATTCTTCTAAGTCCCTTGGGAAGAGTGAAAGACGCGCACGTTCATTTTCAGAGCTCCTAGACCTTCCTATAAGAAGTTAGCCAAAAAGTAAGTAGCTTCGAAAAACGCTTAGGTTAAGTTTCAGAGTTGCTTCTAATGTACCAAAGCTGGACTTAGACATAATTTCACTCTCACAACATTATGGCTGGTTGGAGACAGTCCGAACCACAAGTACCGGGTCGATGGTTCTGGGCGTATACTGGGGGGACGGGGACGACTCCCATTAACCCCTGACTATATCGGGGATACGCTTATCACAATGCCTTTTTGGTCTGTGCTGAAGCAGGGCATTCTGGCAGCCAAGTGGCTTGACCTTTATTAGTGAGCCTGGTTACCCCCTCTCGGAACCACAGACTTAGAAATCGCCAGCTCATATACAGTGCATAAAATATATTTATATATATACCCTTATACACCATTTTAATAAAAAATATCACAAAATTCTTCTAAGTCCCTTGGGAAGAGTGAAAGACGCGCACGTTCATTTTCAGAGCTCCTAGACCTTCCTATAAGAAGTTAGCCAAAAAGTAGCAACGAAAAACGCTTAGGTTAAGTTTCAGAGTTGCTTCTAATGTACCAAAGCTGGACTTAGACATAATTTCACTCTCACAACATTATGGCTGGTTGGAGACAGTCCGAAGCACAAGTACCGGGTCCATGGTTCTGGCCGTATACTGGGGGGACGGGGGCGACTCCCATTAACCCCTGACTATACCGGGGATACGCTTATCACAATGCCTTTCTGGTCTGTGCTGAAGCAGGGCATTCTGGAAACCAAGTGGCTTGACCTTTATTAGTGAGCCTGGTTACCCCCTCTCGGAACCACAGACTTAGAAATCGCTAGCTCATATACAGTGCATAAATTATATTTATATAATATATTTATATATATATACCCTTATACACCATTTTAATAAAAAATATCACAAAATTCTTCTAAGTCCCTCGGGAAGAGTGAAAGACGCGCACTTTCATTTTCAGAGCTCCTAGACCTTCCTATAAGAAGTTAGCCAAAAAGTAGCTTCGAAAAACGCTTATGTTAAGTTTCAGAGTTGCTTCTAATGTACCAAAGCTGGACTTAGACATAATTTCACTCTCACAACATTATGGCTGGTTGGAGACAGTCTGAACCACAAGTACCGGGTCGATGGTTCTGGGCGTATACTGGGGGGACGGGGACGACTCCCATTAACCCCTGACTATACCGGGGATACGCTTATCACAATGCCTTTCTGGTCTGTGCTGAAGCAGGGCATTCTGGCAGCCAAGTGGCTTGACCTTTATTAGTGAGCCTGGTTACCCCCTCTCGGAACCACAGACTTAGAAATCGCCAGCTCATATACAGTGCATAAAATATATTTATATAATATATTTATATATACCCTTATACACCATTTTAATAAAAAATATCACAAAATTCTTCTAAGTCCCTCGGGAAGAGTAAAAGACGCGCACGTTCATTTTCAGCGCTCCCAGACCTTCCTATAAGAAGTTAGCCAAAAAGTAGCTTCGAAAAACGCTTAGGTTAAGTTTCAGAGTTGCTTCTAATGTACCAAAGCTGGACTTAGACATAATTTCACTCTCACAACATTATGGCTGGTTGGAGACAGTCCGAACCACAAGTACCGGGTCCATGGTTCTGGGCGTATACTGGGGGGGACGGGGACGACTCCCATTAACCCCTGACTATACCGGGGATACGCTTATCACAATGCCTTTCTGGTCTGTGCTGAAGCAGGGCATTCTGGCAGCCAAGTGGCTTGACCTTTATTAGTGAGCCTGGTTACCCCCTCTCGGAACCACAGACTTAGAAATCGCCAGCTCATATACAGTGCATAAAATATATTTATATAATATATTTATATATATACCCTTATACACCATTTTAATAAAAAATATCACAAAATTCTTCTAAGTCCCTCGGGAAGAGTGAAAGACGCGCACGTTCATTTTCAGCGCTCCCAAACCTTCCTATAAGAAGTTAGCCAAAAAGTAGCTTCGAAAAACGCTTAGGTTAAGTTTCAGAGTTGCTTCTAATGTACCAAAGCTGGACTTAGACATAATTTCACTCTCACAACATTATGGCTGGTTGGAGACAGTCCGAACCACAAGTACCGGGTCCATGGTTCTGGGCGTATACTGGGGGGGACGGGGACGACTCCCATTAACCCCTGACTATATCGGGGATACGCTTATCACAATGCCTTTCTGGTCTGTGCTGAAGCAGGGCATTCTGGCAGCCAAGTGGCTTGACCTTTATTAGTGAGCCTGGTTACCCCCTCTCGGAACCACAGACTTAGAAATCGCTAGCTCATATACAGTGCATAAATTATATTTATATAATATATTTATATATATATACCCTTATACACCATTTTAATAAAAAATATCACAAAATTCTTCTAAGTCCCTCGGGAAGAGTGAAAGACGCGCACTTTCATTTTCAGAGCTCCTAGACCTTCCTATAAGAAGTTAGCCAAAAAGTAGCTTCGAAAAACGCTTATGTTAAGTTTCAGAGTTGCTTCTAATGTACCAAAGCTGGACTTAGACATAATTTCACTCTCACAACATTATGGCTGGTTGGAGACAGTCTGAACCACAAGTACCGGGTCGATGGTTCTGGGCGTATACTGGGGGGACGGGGACGACTCCCATTAACCCCTGACTATACCGGGGATACGCTTATCACAATGCCTTTCTGGTCTGTGCTGAAGCAGGGCATTCTGGCAGCCAAGTGGCTTGACCTTTATTAGTGAGCCTGGTTACCCCCTCTCGGAACCACAGACTTAGAAATCGCCAGCTCATATACAGTGCATAAAATATATTTATATAATATATTTATATATATACCCTTATACACCATTTTAATAAAAAATATCACAAAATTCTTCTAAGTCCCTCGGGAAGAGTAAAAGACGCGCACGTTCATTTTCAGCGCTCCCAGACCTTCCTATAAGAAGTTAGCCAAAAAGTAGCTTCGAAAAACGCTTAGGTTAAGTTTCAGAGTTGCTTCTAATGTACCAAAGCTGGACTTAGACATAATTTCACTCTCACAACATTATGGCTGGTTGGAGACAGTCCGAACCACAAGTACCGGGTCCATGGTTCTGGGCGTATACTGGGGGGGACGGGGACGACTCCCATTAACCCCTGACTATACCGGGGATACGCTTATCACAATGCCTTTCTGGTCTGTGCTGAAGCAGGGCATTCTGGCAGCCAAGTGGCTTGACCTTTATTAGTGAGCCTGGTTACCCCCTCTCGGAACCACAGACTTAGAAATCGCCAGCTCATATACAGTGCATAAAATATATTTATATAATATATTTATATATATACCCTTATACACCATTTTAATAAAAAATATCACAAAATTCTTCTAAGTCCCTCGGGAAGAGTGAAAGACGCGCACGTTCATTTTCAGCGCTCCCAAACCTTCCTATAAGAAGTTAGCCAAAAAGTAGCTTCGAAAAACGCTTAGGTTAAGTTTCAGAGTTGCTTCTAATGTACCAAAGCTGGACTTAGACATAATTTCACTCTCACAACATTATGGCTGGTTGGAGACAGTCCGAACCACAAGTACCGGGTCCATGGTTCTGGGCGTATACTGGGGGGGACGGGGACGACTCCCATTAACCCCTGACTATATCGGGGATACGCTTATCACAATGCCTTTCTGGTCTGTGCTGAAGCAGGGCATTCTGGCAGCCAAGTGGCTTGACCTTTATTAGTGAGCCTGGTTACCCCCTCTCGGAACCACAGACTTAGAAATCGCCAGCTCATATACAGTGCATAAAATATATTTATATAATATATTTATATATATACCCTTATACACCATTTTAATAAAAAATATCACAAAATTCTTCTAAGTCCCTCGGGAAGAGTGAAAGACGCGCACGTTCATTTTCAGCGCTCCTAGACCTTCCTATAAGAAGTTAGCCAAAAAGTAAGTAGCTTCGAAAAACGCTTAGGTTAAGTTTCAGAGTTGCTTCTAATGTACCAAAGCTGGACTTAGACATACAGTAATTTCACTCTCACAACATTATGGCTGGTTGGAGACAGTCCGAAGCACAAGTACCGGGTCCATGGTTCTGGCCGTATACTGGGGGGACGGGGGCGACTCCCATTAACCCCTGACTATACCGGGGATACGCTTATCACAATGCCTTTCTGGTCTGTGCTGAAGCAGGGCATTCTGGAAACCAAGTGGCTTGACCTTTATTAGTGAGCCTGGTTACCCCCTCTCGGAACCACAGACTTAGAAATCGCCAGCTCATATACAGTGCATAAAATATATTTCTATATATACCCTTATACACCATTTTAATAAAAAATATCACAAAATTCTTCTAAGTCCCTCGGGAAGAGTGAAAGACGCGCACGTTCATTTTCAGCGCTCCTAGACCTTCCTATAAGAAGTTAGCCAAAAAGTAGCTTCGAAAAACGCTTAGGTTAAGTTTCAGAGTTGCTTCTAATGTACCAAAGCTGGACTTAGACATAATTTCACTCTCACAACATTATGGCTGGTTGGAGACAGTCCGAACCACAAGTACCGGGTCGATGGTTCTGGGCGTATACTGGGGGGACGGGGACGACTCCCATTAACCCCTGACTATATCGGGGATACGCTTATCACAATGCCTTTTTGGTCTGTGCTGAAGCAGGGCATTCTGGCAGCCAAGTGGCTTGACCTTTATTAGTGAGCCTGGTTACCCCCTCTCGGAACCACAGACTTAGAAATCGCCAGCTCATATACAGTGCATAAAATATATTTATATATATACCCTTATACACCATTTTAATAAAAAATATCACAAAATTCTTCTAAGTCCCTTGGGAAGAGTGAAAGACGCGCACGTTCATTTTCAGAGCTCCTAGGCCTTCCTATAAGAAGTTAGCCAAAAAGTAGCAACGAAAAACGCTTAGGTTAAGTTTCAGAGTTGCTTCTAATGTACCAAAGCTGGACTTAGACATAATTTGACTCTCACAACATTATGGCTGGTTGGAGACACTCCGAACCACAAGTACCGGGTCGATGGTTCTGGGCGTATACTGGGGGGACGGGGACGACTCCCATTAACCCCTGACTATATCGGGGATACGCTTATCACAATGCCTTTTTGGTCTGTGCTGAAGCAGGGCATTCTGGCAGCCAAGTGGCTTGACCTTTATTAGTGAGCCTGGTTACCCCCTCTCGGAACCACAGACTTAGAAATCGCCAGCTCATATACAGTGCATAAAATATATTTATATATATACCCTTATACACCATTTTAATAAAAAATATCACAAAATTCTTCTAAGTCCCTTGGGAAGAGTGAAAGACGCGCACGTTCATTTTCAGAGCTCCTAGACCTTCCTATAAGAAGTTAGCCAAAAAGTAGCAACGAAAAACGCTTAGGTTAAGTTTCAGAGTTGCTTCTAATGTACCAAAGCTGGACTTAGACATAATTTGACTCTCACAACATTATGGCTGGTTGGAGACAGTCCAAACCACAAGTTCCGGGTCCATGGTTCTGGGCGTATACTGGGGGGGACGGGGACGACTCCCATTAACCCCTGACTATACCGGGGATACGCTTATCACAATGCCTTTCTGGTCTGTGCTGAAGCAGGGCATTCTGGCAGCCAAGTGGCTTGACCTTTATTAGTGAGCCTGGTTACCCCCTCTCGGAACCACAGACTTAGAAATCGCTAGCTCATATACAGTGCATAAAATATATTTATATATATACCCTTATACACCATTTTAATAAAAAATATCACAAAATTCTTCTAAGTCCCTCGGGAAGAGTGAAAGACGAGCACGTTCATTTTCAGCGCTCCTAGACCTTCCTATAAGAAGTTAGCCAAAAAGTAGCTTCGAAAAACGCTTAGGTTAAGTTTCAGAGTTGCTTCTAATGTACCAAAGCTGGACTTAGACATAATTTCACTCTCACAACATTATGGCTGGTTGGAGACACTCCGAACCACAAGTACCGGGTCGATGGTTCTGGGCGTATACTGGGGGGACGGGGACGACTCCCATTAACCCCTGACTATACCGGGGATACGCTTATCACAATGCCTTTCTGGTCTGTGCTGAAGCAGGGCATTCTGGCAGCCAAGTGGCTTGACCTTTATTAGTGAGCCTGGTTACCCCCTCTCGGAACCACAGACTTAGAAATCGCCAGCTCATATACAGTGCATAAAATATATTTATATAATATATTTATATATATACCCTTATACACCATTTTAATAAAAAATATCACAAAATTCTTCTAAGTCCCTCGGGAAGAGTGAAAGACGCGCACGTTCATTTTCAGCGCTCCTAGACCTTCCTATAAGAAGTTAGCCAAAAAGTAAGTAGCTTCGAAAAACGCTTAGGTTAAGTTTCAGAGTTGCTTCTAATGTACCAAAGCTGGACTTAGACATACAGTAATTTCACTCTCACAACATTATGGCTGGTTGGAGACAGTCCGAAGCACAAGTACCGGGTCCATGGTTCTGGCCGTATACTGGGGGGACGGGGGCGACTCCCATTAACCCCTGACTATACCGGGGATACGCTTATCACAATGCCTTTCTGGTCTGTGCTGAAGCAGGGCATTCTGGAAACCAAGTGGCTTGACCTTTATTAGTGAGCCTGGTTACCCCCTCTCGGAACCACAGACTTAGAAATCGCCAGCTCATATACAGTGCATAAAATATATTTCTATATATACCCTTATACACCATTTTAATAAAAAATATCACAAAATTCTTCTAAGTCCCTCGGGAAGAGTGAAAGACGCGCACGTTCATTTTCAGCGCTCCTAGACCTTCCTATAAGAAGTTAGCCAAAAAGTAGCTTCGAAAAACGCTTAGGTTAAGTTTCAGAGTTGCTTCTAATGTACCAAAGCTGGACTTAGACATAATTTCACTCTCACAACATTATGGCTGGTTGGAGACAGTCCGAACCACAAGTACCGGGTCGATGGTTCTGGGCGTATACTGGGGGGACGGGGACGACTCCCATTAACCCCTGACTATATCGGGGATACGCTTATCACAATGCCTTTTTGGTCTGTGCTGAAGCAGGGCATTCTGGCAGCCAAGTGGCTTGACCTTTATTAGTGAGCCTGGTTACCCCCTCTCGGAACCACAGACTTAGAAATCGCCAGCTCATATACAGTGCATAAAATATATTTATATATATACCCTTATACACCATTTTAATAAAAAATATCACAAAATTCTTCTAAGTCCCTTGGGAAGAGTGAAAGACGCGCACGTTCATTTTCAGAGCTCCTAGACCTTCCTATAAGAAGTTAGCCAAAAAGTAGCAACTAAAAACGCTTAGGTTAAGTTTCAGAGTTGCTTCTAATGTACCAAAGCTGGACTTAGACATAATTTGACTCTCACAACATTATGGCTGGTTGGAGACACTCCGAACCACAAGTACCGGGTCGATGGTTCTGGGCGTATACTGGGGGGACGGGGACGACTCCCATTAACCCCTGACTATATCGGTGATACGCTTATCACAATGCCTTTTTGGTCTGTGCTGAAGCAGGGCATTCTGGCAGCCAAGTGGCTTGACCTTTATTAGTGAGCCTGGTTACCCCCTCTCGGAACCACAGACTTAGAAATCGCCAGCTCATATACAGTGCATAAAATATATTTATATATATACCCTTATACACCATTTTAATAAAAAATATCACAAAATTCTTCTAAGTCCCTTGGGAAGAGTGAAAGACGCGCACGTTCATTTTCAGAGCTCCTAGACCTTCCTATAAGAAGTTAGCCAAAAAGTAGCAACGAAAAACGCTTAGGTTAAGTTTCAGAGTTGCTTCTAATGTACCAAAGCTGGACTTAGACATAATTTGACTCTCACAACATTATGGCTGGTTGGAGACAGTCCAAACCACAAGTTCCGGGTCCATGGTTCTGGGCGTATACTGGGGGGGACGGGGACGACTCCCATTAACCCCTGACTATACCGGGGATACGCTTATCACAATGCCTTTCTGGTCTGTGCTGAAGCAGGGCATTCTGGCAGCCAAGTGGCTTGACCTTTATTAGTGAGCCTGGTTACCCCCTCTCGGAACCACAGACTTAGAAATCGCTAGCTCATATACAGTGCATAAAATATATTTATATATATACCCTTATACACCATTTTAATAAAAAATATCACAAAATTCTTCTAAGTCCCTCGGGAAGAGTGAAAGACGAGCACGTTCATTTTCAGCGCTCCTAGACCTTCCTATAAGAAGTTAGCCAAAAAGTAGCTTCGAAAAACGCTTAGGTTAAGTTTCAGAGTTGCTTCTAATGTACCAAAGCTGGACTTAGACATAATTTCACTCTCACAACATTATGGCTGGTTGGAGACACTCCGAACCACAAGTACCGGGTCGATGGTTCTGGGCGTATACTGGGGGGACGGGGACGACTCCCATTAACCCCTGACTATACCGGGGATACGCTTATCACAATGCCTTTCTGGTCTGTGCTGAAGCAGGGCATTCTGGCAGCCAAGTGGCTTGACCTTTATTAGTGAGCCTGGTTACCCCCTCTCGGAACCACAGACTTAGAAATCGCCAGCTCATATACAGTGCATAAAATATATTTATATAATATATTTATATATATACCCTTATACACCATTTTAATAAAAAATATCACAAAATTCTTCTAAGTCCCTCGGGAAGAGTGAAAGACGCGCACGTTCATTTTCAGCGCTCCTAGACCTTCCTATAAGAAGTTAGCCAAAAAGTAAGTAGCTTCGAAAAACGCTTAGGTTAAGTTTCAGAGTTGCTTCTAATGTACCAAAGCTGGACTTAGACATAATTTCACTCTCACAACATTATGGCTGGTTGGAGACAGTCCGAACCACAAGTACCGGGTCCATGGTTCTGGGCGTATACTGGGGGGGACGGGGACGACTCCCATTAACCCCTGACTATATCGGGGATACGCTTATCACAATGCCTTTCTGGTCTGTGCTGAAGCAGGGCATTCTGGCAGCCAAGTGGCTTGACCTTTATTAGTGAGCCTGGTTACCCCCTCTCGGAACCACAGACTTAGAAAACGCTAGCTCATATACAGTGCATAAATTATATTTATATAATATATTTATATATATATACCCTTATACACCATTTTAATAAAAAATATCACAAAATTCTTCTAAGTCCCTCGGGAAGAGTGAAAGACGCGCACTTTCATTTTCAGAGCTCCTAGACCTTCCTATAAGAAGTTAGCCAAAAAGTAGCTTCGAAAAACGCTTATGTTAAGTTTCAGAGTTGCTTCTAATGTACCAAAGCTGGACTTAGACATAATTTCACTCTCACAACATTATGGCTGGTTGGAGACAGTCTGAACCACAAGTACCGGGTCGATGGTTCTGGGCGTATACTGGGGGGACGGGGACGACTCCCATTAACCCCTGACTATACCGGGGATACGCTTATCACAATGCCTTTCTGGTCTGTGCTGAAGCAGGGCATTCTGGCAGCCAAGTGGCTTGACCTTTATTAGTGAGCCTGGTTACCCCCTCTCGGAACCACAGACTTAGAAATCGCCAGCTCATATACAGTGCATAAAATATATTTATATAATATATTTATATATATACCCTTATACACCATTTTAATAAAAAATATCACAAAATTCTTCTAAGTCCCTCGGGAAGAGTAAAAGACGCGCACGTTCATTTTCAGCGCTCCCAGACCTTCCTATAAGAAGTTAGCCAAAAAGTAGCTTCGAAAAACGCTTAGGTTAAGTTTCAGAGTTGCTTCTAATGTACCAAAGCTGGACTTAGACATAATTTCACTCTCACAACATTATGGCTGGTTGGAGACAGTCCGAACCACAAGTACCGGGTCCATGGTTCTGGGCGTATACTGGGGGGGACGGGGACGACTCCCATTAACCCCTGACTATATCGGGGATACGCTTATCACAATGCCTTTCTGGTCTGTGCTGAAGCAGGGCATTCTGGCAGCCAAGTGGCTTGACCTTTATTAGTGAGCCTGGTTACCCCCTCTCGGAACCACAGACTTAGAAATCGCTAGCTCATATACAGTGCATAAATTATATTTATATAATATATTTATATATATATACCCTTATACACCATTTTAATAAAAAATATCACAAAATTCTTCTAAGTCCCTCGGGAAGAGTGAAAGACGCGCACTTTCATTTTCAGAGCTCCTAGACCTTCCTATAAGAAGTTAGCCAAAAAGTAGCTTCGAAAAACGCTTATGTTAAGTTTCAGAGTTGCTTCTAATGTACCAAAGCTGGACTTAGACATAATTTCACTCTCACAACATTATGGCTGGTTGGAGACAGTCTGAACCACAAGTACCGGGTCGATGGTTCTGGGCGTATACTGGGGGGACGGGGACGACTCCCATTAACCCCTGACTATACCGGGGATACGCTTATCACAATGCCTTTCTGGTCTGTGCTGAAGCAGGGCATTCTGGCAGCCAAGTGGCTTGACCTTTATTAGTGAGCCTGGTTACCCCCTCTCGGAACCACAGACTTAGAAATCGCCAGCTCATATACAGTGCATAAAATATATTTATATAATATATTTATATATATACCCTTATACACCATTTTAATAAAAAATATCACAAAATTCTTCTAAGTCCCTCGGGAAGAGTAAAAGACGCGCACGTTCATTTTCAGCGCTCCCAGACCTTCCTATAAGAAGTTAGCCAAAAAGTAGCTTCGAAAAACGCTTAGGTTAAGTTTCAGAGTTGCTTCTAATGTACCAAAGCTGGACTTAGACATAATTTCACTCTCACAACATTATGGCTGGTTGGAGACAGTCCGAACCACAAGTACCGGGTCCATGGTTCTGGGCGTATACTGGGGGGGACGGGGACGACTCCCATTAACCCCTGACTATACCGGGGATACGCTTATCACAATGCCTTTCTGGTCTGTGCTGAAGCAGGGCATTCTGGCAGCCAAGTGGCTTGACCTTTATTAGTGAGCCTGGTTACCCCCTCTCGGAACCACAGACTTAGAAATCGCCAGCTCATATACAGTGCATAAAATATATTTATATAATATATTTATATATATACCCTTATACACCATTTTAATAAAAAATATCACAAAATTCTTCTAAGTCCCTCGGGAAGAGTGAAAGACGCGCACGTTCATTTTCAGCGCTCCCAAACCTTCCTATAAGAAGTTAGCCAAAAAGTAGCTTCGAAAAACGCTTAGGTTAAGTTTCAGAGTTGCTTCTAATGTACCAAAGCTGGACTTAGACATAATTTCACTCTCACAACATTATGGCTGGTTGGAGACAGTCCGAACCACAAGTACCGGGTCCATGGTTCTGGGCGTATACTGGGGGGGACGGGGACGACTCCCATTAACCCCTGACTATATCGGGGATACGCTTATCACAATGCCTTTCTGGTCTGTGCTGAAGCAGGGCATTCTGGCAGCCAAGTGGCTTGACCTTTATTAGTGAGCCTGGTTACCCCCTCTCGGAACCACAGACTTAGAAATCGCCAGCTCATATACAGTGCATAAAATATATTTATATAATATATTTATATATATACCCTTATACACCATTTTAATAAAAAATATCACAAAATTCTTCTAAGTCCCTCGGGAAGAGTGAAAGACGCGCACGTTCATTTTCAGCGCTCCTAGACCTTCCTATAAGAAGTTAGCCAAAAAGTAAGTAGCTTCGAAAAACGCTTAGGTTAAGTTTCAGAGTTGCTTCTAATGTACCAAAGCTGGACTTAGACATACAGTAATTTCACTCTCACAACATTATGGCTGGTTGGAGACAGTCCGAAGCACAAGTACCGGGTCCATGGTTCTGGCCGTATACTGGGGGGACGGGGGCGACTCCCATTAACCCCTGACTATACCGGGGATACGCTTATCACAATGCCTTTCTGGTCTGTGCTGAAGCAGGGCATTCTGGAAACCAAGTGGCTTGACCTTTATTAGTGAGCCTGGTTACCCCCTCTCGGAACCACAGACTTAGAAATCGCCAGCTCATATACAGTGCATAAAATATATTTCTATATATACCCTTATACACCATTTTAATAAAAAATATCACAAAATTCTTCTAAGTCCCTCGGGAAGAGTGAAAGACGCGCACGTTCATTTTCAGCGCTCCTAGACCTTCCTATAAGAAGTTAGCCAAAAAGTAGCTTCGAAAAACGCTTAGGTTAAGTTTCAGAGTTGCTTCTAATGTACCAAAGCTGGACTTAGACATAATTTCACTCTCACAACATTATGGCTGGTTGGAGACAGTCCGAACCACAAGTACCGGGTCGATGGTTCTGGGCGTATACTGGGGGGACGGGGACGACTCCCATTAACCCCTGACTATATCGGGGATACGCTTATCACAATGCATTTTTGGTCTGTGCTGAAGCAGGGCATTCTGGCAGCCAAGTGGCTTGACCTTTATTAGTGAGCCTGGTTACCCCCTCTCGGAACCACAGACTTAGAAATCGCCAGCTCATATACAGTGCATAAAATATATTTATATATATACCCTTATACACCATTTTAATAAAAAATATCACAAAATTCTTCTAAGTCCCTTGGGAAGAGTGAAAGACGCGCACGTTCATTTTCAGAGCTCCTAGACCTTCCTATAAGAAGTTAGCCAAAAAGTAGCAACGAAAAACGCTTAGGTTAAGTTTCAGAGTTGCTTCTAATGTACCAAAGCTGGACTTAGACATAATTTGACTCTCACAACATTATGGCTGGTTGGAGACACTCCGAACCACAAGTACCGGGTCGATGGTTCTGGGCGTATACTGGGGGGACGGGGACGACTCCCATTAACCCCTGACTATATCGGGGATACGCTTATCACAATGCCTTTTTGGTCTGTGCTGAAGCAGGGCATTCTGGCAGCCAAGTGGCTTGACCTTTATTAGTGAGCCTGGTTACCCCCTCTCGGAACCACAGACTTAGAAATCGCCAGCTCATATACAGTGCATAAAATATATTTATATATATACCCTTATACACCATTTTAATAAAAAATATCACAAAATTCTTCTAAGTCCCTTGGGAAGAGTGAAAGACGCGCACGTTCATTTTCAGAGCTCCTAGACCTTCCTATAAGAAGTTAGCCAAAAAGTAGCAACGAAAAACGCTTAGGTTAAGTTTCAGAGTTGCTTCTAATGTACCAAAGCTGGACTTAGACATAATTTGACTCTCACAACATTATGGCTGGTTGGAGACAGTCCAAACCACAAGTTCCGGGTCCATGGTTCTGGGCGTATACTGGGGGGGACGGGGACGACTCCCATTAACCCCTGACTATACCGGGGATACGCTTATCACAATGCCTTTCTGGTCTGTGCTGAAGCAGGGCATTCTGGCAGCCAAGTGGCTTGACCTTTATTAGTGAGCCTGGTTACCCCCTCTCGGAACCACAGACTTAGAAATCGCTAGCTCATATACAGTGCATAAAATATATTTATATATATACCCTTATACACCATTTTAATAAAAAATATCACAAAATTCTTCTAAGTCCCTCGGGAAGAGTGAAAGACGAGCACGTTCATTTTCAGCGCTCCTAGACCTTCCTATAAGAAGTTAGCCAAAAAGTAGCTTCGAAAAACGCTTAGGTTAAGTTTCAGAGTTGCTTCTAATGTACCAAAGCTGGACTTAGACATAATTTCACTCTCACAACATTATGGCTGGTTGGAGACACTCCGAACCACAAGTACCGGGTCGATGGTTCTGGGCGTATACTGGGGGGACGGGGACGACTCCCATTAACCCCTGACTATACCGGGGATACGCTTATCACAATGCCTTTCTGGTCTGTGCTGAAGCAGGGCATTCTGGCAGCCAAGTGGCTTGACCTTTATTAGTGAGCCTGGTTACCCCCTCTCGGAACCACAGACTTAGAAATCGCCAGCTCATATACAGTGCATAAAATATATTTATATAATATATTTATATATATACCCTTATACACCATTTTAATAAAAAATATCACAAAATTCTTCTAAGTCCCTCGGGAAGAGTGAAAGACGCGCACGTTCATTTTCAGCGCTCCTAGACCTTCCTATAAGAAGTTAGCCAAAAAGTAAGTAGCTTCGAAAAACGCTTAGGTTAAGTTTCAGAGTTGCTTCTAATGTACCAAAGCTGGACTTAGACATACAGTAATTTCACTCTCACAACATTATGGCTGGTTGGAGACAGTCCGAAGCACAAGTACCGGGTCCATGGTTCTGGCCGTATACTGGGGGGACGGGGGCGACTCCCATTAACCCCTGACTATACCGGGGATACGCTTATCACAATGCCTTTCTGGTCTGTGCTGAAGCAGGGCATTCTGGAAACCAAGTGGCTTGACCTTTATTAGTGAGCCTGGTTACCCCCTCTCGGAACCACAGACTTAGAAATCGCCAGCTCATATACAGTGCATAAAATATATTTCTATATATACCCTTATACACCATTTTAATAAAAAATATCACAAAATTCTTCTAAGTCCCTCGGGAAGAGTGAAAGACGCGCACGTTCATTTTCAGCGCTCCTAGACCTTCCTATAAGAAGTTAGCCAAAAAGTAGCTTCGAAAAACGCTTAGGTTAAGTTTCAGAGTTGCTTCTAATGTACCAAAGCTGGACTTAGACATAATTTCACTCTCACAACATTATGGCTGGTTGGAGACAGTCCGAACCACAAGTACCGGGTCGATGGTTCTGGGCGTATACTGGGGGGACGGGGACGACTCCCATTAACCCCTGACTATATCGGGGATACGCTTATCACAATGCCTTTTTGGTCTGTGCTGAAGCAGGGCATTCTGGCAGCCAAGTGGCTTGACCTTTATTAGTGAGCCTGGTTACCCCCTCTCGGAACCACAGACTTAGAAATCGCCAGCTCATATACAGTGCATAAAATATATTTATATATATACCCTTATACACCATTTTAATAAAAAATATCACAAAATTCTTCTAAGTCCCTTGGGAAGAGTGAAAGACGCGCACGTTCATTTTCAGAGCTCCTAGACCTTCCTATAAGAAGTTAGCCAAAAAGTAGCAACTAAAAACGCTTAGGTTAAGTTTCAGAGTTGCTTCTAATGTACCAAAGCTGGACTTAGACATAATTTGACTCTCACAACATTATGGCTGGTTGGAGACACTCCGAACCACAAGTACCGGGTCGATGGTTCTGGGCGTATACTGGGGGGACGGGGACGACTCCCATTAACCCCTGACTATATCGGTGATACGCTTATCACAATGCCTTTTTGGTCTGTGCTGAAGCAGGGCATTCTGGCAGCCAAGTGGCTTGACCTTTATTAGTGAGCCTGGTTACCCCCTCTCGGAACCACAGACTTAGAAATCGCCAGCTCATATACAGTGCATAAAATATATTTATATATATACCCTTATACACCATTTTAATAAAAAATATCACAAAATTCTTCTAAGTCCCTTGGGAAGAGTGAAAGACGCGCACGTTCATTTTCAGAGCTCCTAGACCTTCCTATAAGAAGTTAGCCAAAAAGTAGCAACGAAAAACGCTTAGGTTAAGTTTCAGAGTTGCTTCTAATGTACCAAAGCTGGACTTAGACATAATTTGACTCTCACAACATTATGGCTGGTTGGAGACAGTCCAAACCACAAGTTCCGGGTCCATGGTTCTGGGCGTATACTGGGGGGGACGGGGACGACTCCCATTAACCCCTGACTATACCGGGGATACGCTTATCACAATGCCTTTCTGGTCTGTGCTGAAGCAGGGCATTCTGGCAGCCAAGTGGCTTGACCTTTATTAGTGAGCCTGGTTACCCCCTCTCGGAACCACAGACTTAGAAATCGCTAGCTCATATACAGTGCATAAAATATATTTATATATATACCCTTATACACCATTTTAATAAAAAATATCACAAAATTCTTCTAAGTCCCTCGGGAAGAGTGAAAGACGAGCACGTTCATTTTCAGCGCTCCTAGACCTTCCTATAAGAAGTTAGCCAAAAAGTAGCTTCGAAAAACGCTTAGGTTAAGTTTCAGAGTTGCTTCTAATGTACCAAAGCTGGACTTAGACATAATTTCACTCTCACAACATTATGGCTGGTTGGAGACACTCCGAACCACAAGTACCGGGTCGATGGTTCTGGGCGTATACTGGGGGGACGGGGACGACTCCCATTAACCCCTGACTATACCGGGGATACGCTTATCACAATGCCTTTCTGGTCTGTGCTGAAGCAGGGCATTCTGGCAGCCAAGTGGCTTGACCTTTATTAGTGAGCCTGGTTACCCCCTCTCGGAACCACAGACTTAGAAATCGCCAGCTCATATACAGTGCATAAAATATATTTATATAATATATTTATATATATACCCTTATACACCATTTTAATAAAAAATATCACAAAATTCTTCTAAGTCCCTCGGGAAGAGTGAAAGACGCGCACGTTCATTTTCAGCGCTCCTAGACCTTCCTATAAGAAGTTAGCCAAAAAGTAAGTAGCTTCGAAAAACGCTTAGGTTAAGTTTCAGAGTTGCTTCTAATGTACCAAAGCTGGACTTAGACATAATTTCACTCTCACAACATTATGGCTGGTTGGAGACAGTCCGAAGCACAAGTACCGGGTCCATGGTTCTGGCCGTATACTGGGGGGACGGGGGCGACTCCCATTAACCCCTGACTATACCGGGGATACGCTTATCACAATGCCTTTCTGGTCTGTGCTGAAGCAGGGCATTCTGGAAACCAAGTGGCTTGACCTTTATTAGTGAGCCTGGTTACCCCCTCTCGGAACCACAGACTTAGAAATCGCCAGCTCATATACAGTGCATAAATTATATTTATATAATATATTTATATATATATACCCTTATACACCATTTTAATAAAAAATATCACAAAATTCTTCTAAGTCCCTCGGGAAGAGTGAAAGACGCGCACTTTCATTTTCAGAGCTCCTAGACCTTCCTATAAGAAGTTAGCCAAAAAGTAGCTTCGAAAAACGCTTATGTTAAGTTTCAGAGTTGCTTCTAATGTACCAAAGCTGGACTTAGACATAATTTCACTCTCACAACATTATGGCTGGTTGGAGACAGTCTGAACCACAAGTACCGGGTCGATGGTTCTGGGCGTATACTGGGGGGACGGGGACGACTCCCATTAACCCCTGACTATACCGGGGATACGCTTATCACAATGACTTTCTGGTCTGTGCTGAAGCAGGGCATTCTGGCAGCCAAGTGGCTTGACCTTTATTAGTGAGCCTGGTTACCCCCTCTCGGAACCACAGACTTAGAAATCGCCAGCTCATATACAGTGCATAAAATATATTATATAATATATTTATATATATACCCTTATACACCATTTTAATAAAAAATATCACAAAATTCTTCTAAGTCCCTCGGGAAGAGTAAAAGACGCGCACGTTCATTTTCAGCGCTCCCAGACCTTCCTATAAGAAGTTAGCCAAAAAGTAGCTTCGAAAAACGCTTAGGTTAAGTTTCAGAGTTGCTTCTAATGTACCAAAGCTGGACTTAGACATAATTTCACTCTCACAACATTATGGCTGGTTGGAGACAGTCCGAACCACAAGTACCGGGTCCATGGTTCTGGGCGTATACTGGGGGGGACGGGGACGACTCCCATTAACCCCTGACTATACCGGGGATACGCTTATCACAATGCCTTTCTGGTCTGTGCTGAAGCAGGGCATTCTGGCAGCCAAGTGGCTTGACCTTTATTAGTGAGCCTGGTTACCCCCTCTCGGAACCACAGACTTAGAAATCGCCAGCTCATATACAGTGCATAAAATATATTTATATAATATATTTATATATATACCCTTATACACCATTTTAATAAAAAATATCACAAAATTCTTCTAAGTCCCTCGGGAAGAGTGAAAGACGCGCACGTTCATTTTCAGCGCTCCTAGACCTTCCTATAAGAAGTTAGCCAAAAAGTAAGTAGCTTCGAAAAACGCTTAGGTTAAGTTTCAGAGTTGCTTCTAATGTACCAAAGCTGGACTTAGACATAATTTCACTCTCACAACATTATGGCTGGTTGGAGACAGTCCGAACCACAAGTACCGGGTCCATGGTTCTGGCCGTATACTGGGGGGACGGGGGCGACTCCCGTTAACCCCTGACTATACCGGGGATACGCTTATCACAATGCCTTTCTGGTCTGTGCTGAAGCAGGGCATTCTGGAAACCAAGTGGCTTGACCTTTATTAGTGAGCCTGGTTACCCCCTCTCGGAACCACAGACTTAGAAATCGCCAGCTCATATACAGTGCATAAAATATATTTTTTATATATACCCTTATACACCATTTTAATAAAAAATATCACAAAATTCTTCTAAGTCCCTTGGGAAGAGTGAAAGACGCGCACGTTCATTTTCAGAGCTCCTAGACCTTCCTATAAGAAGTTAGCCAAAAAGTAGCTTCGAAAAACGCTTAGGTTAAGTTTCAGAGTTGCTTCTAATGTACCAAAGCTGGACTTAGACATAATTTCACTCTCACAACATTATGGCTGGTTGGAGACAGTCCGAACCACAAGTACCGGGTCGATGGTTCTGGGCGTATACTGGGGGGACGGGACGACTCCCATTAACCCCTGACTATACCGGGGATAAGCTTATCACAATGCCTTTCTGGTCTGTGCTGAAGCAGGGCATTCTGGCAGCCAAGTGGCTTGACCTTTATTAGTGAGCCTGGTTACCCCCTCTCGGAACCACAGACTTAGAAATCGCCAGCTCATATACAGTGCATAAAATATATTTATATAATATATTTATATATATACCCTTATACACCATTTTAATAAAACATATCACAAAATTCTTCTAAGTCCCTCGGGAAGAGTGAAAGACGCGCACTTTCATTTTCAGAGCTCCTAGACCTTCCTATAAGAAGTTAGCCAAAAAGTAGCTTCGAAAAACGCTTATGTTAAGTTTCAGAGTTGCTTCTAATGTACCAAAGCTGGACTTAGACATAATTTCACTCTCACAACATTATGGCTGGTTGGAGACAGTCTGAACCACAAGTACCGGGTCGATGGTTCTGGGCGTATACTGGGGGGACGGGGACGACTCCCATTAACCCCTGACTATACCGGGGATACGCTTATCACAATGCCTTTCTGGTCTGTGCTGAAGCAGGGCAATCTGGCAGCCAAGTGGCTTGACCTTTATTAGTGAGCCTGGTTACCCCCTCTCGGAACCACAGACTTAGAAATCGCCAGCTCATATACAGTGCATAAAATATATTTATATAATATATTTATATATATACCCTTATACACCATTTTAATAAAAAATATCACAAAATTCTTCTAAGTCCCTCGGGAAGAGTAAAAGACGCGCACGTTCATTTTCAGCGCTCCCAGACCTTCCTATAAGAAGTTAGCCAAAAAGTAGCTTCGAAAAACGCTTAGGTTAAGTTTCAGAGTTGCTTCTAATGTACCAAAGCTGGACTTAGACATAATTTCACTCTCACAACATTATGGCTGGTTGGAGACAGTCCGAACCACAAGTACCGGGTCCATGGTTCTGGGCGTATACTGGGGGGGACGGGGACAACTCCCATTAACCCCTGACTATACCGGGGATACGCTTATCACAATGCCTTTCTGGTCTGTGCTGAAGCAGGGCATTCTGGCAGCCAAGTGGCTTGACCTTTATTAGTGAGCCTGGTTACCCCCTCTCGGAACCACAGACTTAGAAATCGCCAGCTCATATACAGTGCATAAAATATATTTATATAATATATTTATATATATACCCTTATACACCATTTTAATAAAAAATATCACAAAATTCTTCTAAGTCCCTCGGGAAGAGTAAAAGACGCGCACGTTCATTTTCAGCGCTCCCAGACCTTCCTATAAGAAGTTAGCCAAAAAGTAGCTTCGAAAAACGCTTAGGTTAAGTTTCAGAGTTGCTTCTAATGTACCAAAGCTGGACTTAGACATAATTTCACTCTCACAACATTATGGCTGGTTGGAGACAGTCCGAAGCACAAGTACCGGGTCCATGGTTCTGGCCGTATACTGGGGGGACGGGGGCGACTCCCATTAACCCCTGACTATACCGGGGATACGCTTATCACAATGCCTTTCTGGTCTGTGCTGAAGCAGGGCATTCTGGAAACCAAGTGGCTTGACCTTTATTAGTGAGCCTGGTTACCCCCTCTCGGAACCACAGACTTAGAAATCGCCAGCTCATATACAGTGCATAAAATATATTTCTATATATACCCTTATACACCATTTTAATAAAAAATATCACAAAATTCTTCTAAGTCCCTCGGGAAGAGTGAAAGACGCGCACGTTCATTTTCAGAGCTCCTAGACCTTCCTATAAGAAGTTAGCCAAAAAGTAGCTTCGAAAAACGCTTAGGTTAAGTTTCAGAGTTGCTTCTAATGTACCAAAGCTGGACTTAGACATAATTTCACTCTCACAACATTATGGCTGGTTGGAGACAGTCCGAACCACAAGTACCGGGTCGATGGTTCTGGGCGTACAGTATACTGGGGGGACGGGGACGACTCCCATTAACCCCTGACTATACCGGGGATAAGCTTATCACAATGCCTTTCTGGTCTGTGCTGAAGCAGGGCATTCTGGCAGCCAAGTGGCTTGACCTTTATTAGTGAGCCTGGTTACCCCCTCTCGGAACCACAGACTTAGAAATCGCCAGCTCATATACAGTGCATAAAATATATTTATATAATATATTTATATATATACCCTTATACACCATTTTAATAAAAAATATCACAAAATTCTTCTAAGTCCCTCGGGAAGAGTGAAAGACGCGCACTTTCATTTTCAGAGCTCCTAGACCTTCCTATAAGAAGTTAGCCAAAAAGTAGCTTCGAAAAACGCTTATGTTAAGTTTCAGAGTTGCTTCTAATGTACCAAAGCTGGACTTAGACATAATTTCACTCTCACAACATTATGGCTGGTTGGAGACAGTCTGAACCACAAGTACCGGGTCGATGGTTCTGGGCGTATACTGGGGGGACGGGGACGACTCCCATTAACCCCTGACTATACCGGGGATACGCTTATCACAATGCCTTTCTGGTCTGTGCTGAAGCAGGGCATTCTGGCAGCCAAGTGGCTTGACCTTTATTAGTGAGCCTGGTTACCCCCTCTCGGAACCACAGACTTAGAAATCGCCAGCTCATATACAGTGCATAAAATATATTTATATAATATATTTATATATATACCCTTATACACCATTTTAATAAAAAATATCACAAAATTCTTCTAAGTCCCTCGGGAAGAGTAAAAGACGCGCACGTTCATTTTCAGCGCTCCCAGACCTTCCTATAAGAAGTTAGCCAAAAAGTAAGTAGCTTCGAAAAACGCTTAGGTTAAGTTTCAGAGTTGCTTCTAATGTACCAAAGCTGGACTTAGACATAATTTCACTCTCACAACATTATGGCTGGTTGGAGACAGTCCGAAGCACAAGTACCGGGTCCATGGTTCTGGCCGTATACTGGGGGGACGGGGGCGACTCCCATTAACCCCTGACTATACCGGGGATACGCTTATCACAATGCCTTTCTGGTCTGTGCTGAAGCAGGGCATTCTGGAAACCAAGTGGCTTGACCTTTATTAGTGAGCCTGGTTACCCCCTCTCGGAACCACAGACTTAGAAATCGCCAGCTCATATACAGTGCATAAATTATATTTATATAATATATTTATATATATATACCCTTATACACCATTTTAATAAAAAATATCACAAAATTCTTCTAAGTCCCTCGGGAAGAGTGAAAGACGCGCACTTTCATTTTCAGAGCTCCTAGACCTTCCTATAAGAAGTTAGCCAAAAAGTAGCTTCGAAAAACGCTTATGTTAAGTTTCAGAGTTGCTTCTAATGTACCAAAGCTGGACTTAGACATAATTTCACTCTCACAACATTATGGCTGGTTGGAGACAGTCTGAACCACAAGTACCGGGTCGATGGTTCTGGGCGTATACTGGGGGGACGGGGACGACTCCCATTAACCCCTGACTATACCGGGGATACGCTTATCACAATGACTTTCTGGTCTGTGCTGAAGCAGGGCATTCTGGCAGCCAAGTGGCTTGACCTTTATTAGTGAGCCTGGTTACCCCCTCTCGGAACCACAGACTTAGAAATCGCCAGCTCATATACAGTGCATAAAATATATTATATAATATATTTATATATATACCCTTATACACCATTTTAATAAAAAATATCACAAAATTCTTCTAAGTCCCTCGGGAAGAGTAAAAGACGCGCACGTTCATTTTCAGCGCTCCCAGACCTTCCTATAAGAAGTTAGCCAAAAAGTAGCTTCGAAAAACGCTTAGGTTAAGTTTCAGAGTTGCTTCTAATGTACCAAAGCTGGACTTAGACATAATTTCACTCTCACAACATTATGGCTGGTTGGAGACAGTCCGAACCACAAGTACCGGGTCCATGGTTCTGGGCGTATACTGGGGGGGACGGGGACGACTCCCATTAACCCCTGACTATACCGGGGATACGCTTATCACAATGCCTTTCTGGTCTGTGCTGAAGCAGGGCATTCTGGCAGCCAAGTGGCTTGACCTTTATTAGTGAGCCTGGTTACCCCCTCTCGGAACCACAGACTTAGAAATCGCCAGCTCATATACAGTGCATAAAATATATTTATATAATATATTTATATATATACCCTTATACACCATTTTAATAAAAAATATCACAAAATTCTTCTAAGTCCCTCGGGAAGAGTGAAAGACGCGCACGTTCATTTTCAGCGCTCCTAGACCTTCCTATAAGAAGTTAGCCAAAAAGTAAGTAGCTTCGAAAAACGCTTAGGTTAAGTTTCAGAGTTGCTTCTAATGTACCAAAGCTGGACTTAGACATAATTTCACTCTCACAACATTATGGCTGGTTGGAGACAGTCCGAAGCACAAGTACCGGGTCCATGGTTCTGGCCGTATACTGGGGGGACGGGGGCGACTCCCGTTAACCCCTGACTATACCGGGGATACGCTTATCACAATGCCTTTCTGGTCTGTGCTGAAGCAGGGCATTCTGGAAACCAAGTGGCTTGACCTTTATTAGTGAGCCTGGTTACCCCCTCTCGGAACCACAGACTTAGAAATCGCCAGCTCATATACAGTGCATAAAATATATTTTTTATATATACCCTTATACACCATTTTAATAAAAAATATCACAAAATTCTTCTAAGTCCCTTGGGAAGAGTGAAAGACGCGCACGTTCATTTTCAGAGCTCCTAGACCTTCCTATAAGAAGTTAGCCAAAAAGTAGCTTCGAAAAACGCTTAGGTTAAGTTTCAGAGTTGCTTCTAATGTACCAAAGCTGGACTTAGACATAATTTCACTCTCACAACATTATGGCTGGTTGGAGACAGTCCGAACCACAAGTACCGGGTCGATGGTTCTGGGCGTATACTGGGGGGACGTGACGACTCCCATTAACCCCTGACTATACCGGGGATAAGCTTATCACAATGCCTTTCTGGTCTGTGCTGAAGCAGGGCATTCTGGCAGCCAAGTGGCTTGACCTTTATTAGTGAGCCTGGTTACCCCCTCTCGGAACCACAGACTTAGAAATCGCCAGCTCATATACAGTGCATAAAATATATTTATATAATATATTTATATATATACCCTTATACACCATTTTAATAAAACATATCACAAAATTCTTCTAAGTCCCTCGGGAAGAGTGAAAGACGCGCACTTTCATTTTCAGAGCTCCTAGACCTTCCTATAAGAAGTTAGCCAAAAAGTAGCTTCGAAAAACGCTTATGTTAAGTTTCAGAGTTGCTTCTAATGTACCAAAGCTGGACTTAGACATAATTTCACTCTCACAACATTATGGCTGGTTGGAGACAGTCTGAACCACAAGTACCGGGTCGATGGTTCTGGGCGTATACTGGGGGGACGGGGACGACTCCCATTAACCCCTGACTATACCGGGGATACGCTTATCACAATGCCTTTCTGGTCTGTGCTGAAGCAGGGCAATCTGGCAGCCAAGTGGCTTGACCTTTATTAGTGAGCCTGGTTACCCCCTCTCGGAACCACAGACTTAGAAATCGCCAGCTCATATACAGTGCATAAAATATATTTATATAATATATTTATATATATACCCTTATACACCATTTTAATAAAAAATATCACAAAATTCTTCTAAGTCCCTCGGGAAGAGTAAAAGACGCGCACGTTCATTTTCAGCGCTCCCAGACCTTCCTATAAGAAGTTAGCCAAAAAGTAGCTTCGAAAAACGCTTAGGTTAAGTTTCAGAGTTGCTTCTAATGTACCAAAGCTGGACTTAGACATAATTTCACTCTCACAACATTATGGCTGGTTGGAGACAGTCCGAACCACAAGTACCGGGTCCATGGTTCTGGGCGTATACTGGGGGGGACGGGGACAACTCCCATTAACCCCTGACTATACCGGGGATACGCTTATCACAATGCCTTTCTGGTCTGTGCTGAAGCAGGGCATTCTGGCAGCCAAGTGGCTTGACCTTTATTAGTGAGCCTGGTTACCCCCTCTCGGAACCACAGACTTAGAAATCGCCAGCTCATATACAGTGCATAAAATATATTTATATAATATATTTATATATATACCCTTATACACCATTTTAATAAAAAATATCACAAAATTCTTCTAAGTCCCTCGGGAAGAGTAAAAGACGCGCACGTTCATTTTCAGCGCTCCCAGACCTTCCTATAAGAAGTTAGCCAAAAAGTAGCTTCGAAAAACGCTTAGGTTAAGTTTCAGAGTTGCTTCTAATGTACCAAAGCTGGACTTAGACATAATTTCACTCTCACAACATTATGGCTGGTTGGAGACAGTCCGAAGCACAAGTACCGGGTCCATGGTTCTGGCCGTATACTGGGGGGACGGGGGCGACTCCCATTAACCCCTGACTATACCGGGGATACGCTTATCACAATGCCTTTCTGGTCTGTGCTGAAGCAGGGCATTCTGGAAACCAAGTGGCTTGACCTTTATTAGTGAGCCTGGTTACCCCCTCTCGGAACCACAGACTTAGAAATCGCCAGCTCATATACAGTGCATAAAATATATTTCTATATATACCCTTATACACCATTTTAATAAAAAATATCACAAAATTCTTCTAAGTCCCTCGGGAAGAGTGAAAGACGCGCACGTTCATTTTCAGAGCTCCTAGACCTTCCTATAAGAAGTTAGCCAAAAAGTAGCTTCGAAAAACGCTTAGGTTAAGTTTCAGAGTTGCTTCTAATGTACCAAAGCTGGACTTAGACATAATTTCACTCTCACAACATTATGGCTGGTTGGAGACAGTCCGAACCACAAGTACCGGGTCGATGGTTCTGGGCGTATACTGGGGGGACGTGACGACTCCCATTAACCCCTGACTATACCGGGGATAAGCTTATCACAATGCCTTTCTGGTCTGTGCTGAAGCAGGGCATTCTGGCAGCCAAGTGGCTTGACCTTTATTAGTGAGCCTGGTTACCCCCTCTCGGAACCACAGACTTAGAAATCGCCAGCTCATATACAGTGCATAAAATATATTTATATAATATATTTATATATATACCCTTATACACCATTTTAATAAAACATATCACAAAATTCTTCTAAGTCCCTCGGGAAGAGTGAAAGACGCGCACTTTCATTTTCAGAGCTCCTAGACCTTCCTATAAGAAGTTAGCCAAAAAGTAGCTTCGAAAAACGCTTATGTTAAGTTTCAGAGTTGCTTCTAATGTACCAAAGCTGGACTTAGACATAATTTCACTCTCACAACATTATGGCTGGTTGGAGACAGTCTGAACCACAAGTACCGGGTCGATGGTTCTGGGCGTATACTGGGGGGACGGGGACGACTCCCATTAACCCCTGACTATACCGGGGATACGCTTATCACAATGCCTTTCTGGTCTGTGCTGAAGCAGGGCAATCTGGCAGCCAAGTGGCTTGACCTTTATTAGTGAGCCTGGTTACCCCCTCTCGGAACCACAGACTTAGAAATCGCCAGCTCATATACAGTGCATAAAATATATTTATATAATATATTTATATATATACCCTTATACACCATTTTAATAAAAAATATCACAAAATTCTTCTAAGTCCCTCGGGAAGAGTAAAAGACGCGCACGTTCATTTTCAGCGCTCCCAGACCTTCCTATAAGAAGTTAGCCAAAAAGTAGCTTCGAAAAACGCTTAGGTTAAGTTTCAGAGTTGCTTCTAATGTACCAAAGCTGGACTTAGACATAATTTCACTCTCACAACATTATGGCTGGTTGGAGACAGTCCGAACCACAAGTACCGGGTCCATGGTTCTGGGCGTATACTGGGGGGGACGGGGACAACTCCCATTAACCCCTGACTATACCGGGGATACGCTTATCACAATGCCTTTCTGGTCTGTGCTGAAGCAGGGCATTCTGGCAGCCAAGTGGCTTGACCTTTATTAGTGAGCCTGGTTACCCCCTCTCGGAACCACAGACTTAGAAATCGCCAGCTCATATACAGTGCATAAAATATATTTATATAATATATTTATATATATACCCTTATACACCATTTTAATAAAAAATATCACAAAATTCTTCTAAGTCCCTCGGGAAGAGTAAAAGACGCGCACGTTCATTTTCAGCGCTCCCAGACCTTCCTATAAGAAGTTAGCCAAAAAGTAGCTTCGAAAAACGCTTAGGTTAAGTTTCAGAGTTGCTTCTAATGTACCAAAGCTGGACTTAGACATAATTTCACTCTCACAACATTATGGCTGGTTGGAGACAGTCCGAAGCACAAGTACCGGGTCCATGGTTCTGGCCGTATACTGGGGGGACGGGGGCGACTCCCATTAACCCCTGACTATACCGGGGATACGCTTATCACAATGCCTTTCTGGTCTGTGCTGAAGCAGGGCATTCTGGAAACCAAGTGGCTTGACCTTTATTAGTGAGCCTGGTTACCCCCTCTCGGAACCACAGACTTAGAAATCGCCAGCTCATATACAGTGCATAAAATATATTTCTATATATACCCTTATACACCATTTTAATAAAAAATATCACAAAATTCTTCTAAGTCCCTCGGGAAGAGTGAAAGACGCGCACGTTCATTTTCAGAGCTCCTAGACCTTCCTATAAGAAGTTAGCCAAAAAGTAGCTTCGAAAAACGCTTAGGTTAAGTTTCAGAGTTGCTTCTAATGTACCAAAGCTGGACTTAGACATAATTTCACTCTCACAACATTATGGCTGGTTGGAGAAAGTCCGAACCACAAGTACCGGGTCGATGGTTCTGGGCGTACAGTATACTGGGGGGACGGGGACGACTCCCATTAACCCCTGACTATACCGGGGATACGCTTATCACAATGCCTTTCTGGTCTGTGCTGAAGCAGGGCATTCTGGCAGCCAAGTGGCTTGACCTTTATTAGTGAGCCTGGTTACCCCCTCTCGGAACCACAGACTTAGAAATCGCCAGCTCATATACAGTGCATAAAATATATTTATATAATATATTTATATATATACCCTTATACACCATTTTAATAAAAAATATCACAAAATTCTTCTAAGTCCCTCGGGAAGAGTGAAAGACGCGCACTTTCATTTTCAGAGCTCCTAGACCTTCCTATAAGAAGTTAGCCAAAAAGTAGCTTCGAAAAACGCTTATGTTAAGTTTCAGAGTTGCTTCTAATGTACCAAAGCTGGACTTAGACATAATTTCACTCTCACAACATTATGGCTGGTTGGAGACAGTCTGAACCACAAGTACCGGGTCGATGGTTCTGGGCGTATACTGGGGGGACGGGGACGACTCCCATTAACCCCTGACTATACCGGGGATACGCTTATCACAATGCCTTTCTGGTCTGTGCTGAAGCAGGGCATTCTGGCAGCCAAGTGGCTTGACCTTTATTAGTGAGCCTGGTTACCCCCTCTCGGAACCACAGACTTAGAAATCGCCAGCTCATATACAGTGCATAAAATATATTTATATAATATATTTATATATATACCCTTATACACCATTTTAATAAAAAATATCACAAAATTCTTCTAAGTCCCTCGGGAAGAGTAAAAGACGCGCACGTTCATTTTCAGCGCTCCCAGACCTTCCTATAAGAAGTTAGCCAAAAAGTAAGTAGCTTCGAAAAACGCTTAGGTTAAGTTTCAGAGTTGCTTCTAATGTACCAAAGCTGGACTTAGACATAATTTCACTCTCACAACATTATGGCTGGTTGGAGACAGTCCGAACCACAAGTACCGGGTCCATGGTTCTGGGCGTATACTGGGGGGGACGGGGACAACTCCCATTAACCCCTGACTATACCGGGGATACGCTTATCACAATGCCTTTCTGGTCTGTGCTGAAGCAGGGCATTCTGGCAGCCAAGTGGCTTGACCTTTATTAGTGAGCCTGGTTACCCCCTCTCGGAACCACAGACTTAGAAATCGCCAGCTCATATACAGTGCATAAAATATATTTATATATATACCCTTATACACCATTTTAATAAAAAATATCACAAAATTCTTCTAAGTCCCTCGGGAAGAGTGAAAGACGCGCACGTTCATTTTCAGAGCTCCTAGACCTTCCTATAAGAAGTTAGCCAAAAAGTAAGTAGCTTCGAAAAACGCTTAGGTTAAGTTTCAGAGTTGCTTCTAATGTACCAAAGCTGGACTTAGACATAATTTCACTCTCACAACATTATGGCTGGTTGGAGACAGTCCGAACCACAAGTACCGGGTCGATGGTTCTGGGCGTATACTGGGGGGACGTGACGACTCCCATTAACCCCTGACTATACCGGGGATAAGCTTATCACAATGCCTTTCTGGTCTGTGCTGAAGCAGGGCATTCTGGCAGCCAAGTGGCTTGACCTTTATTAGTGAGCCTGGTTACCCCCTCTCGGAACCACAGACTTAGAAATCGCCAGCTCATATACAGTGCATAAAATATATTTATATAATATATTTATATATATACCCTTATACACCATTTTAATAAAACATATCACAAAATTCTTCTAAGTCCCTCGGGAAGAGTGAAAGACGCGCACTTTCATTTTCAGAGCTCCTAGACCTTCCTATAAGAAGTTAGCCAAAAAGTAGCTTCGAAAAACGCTTATGTTAAGTTTCAGAGTTGCTTCTAATGTACCAAAGCTGGACTTAGACATAATTTCACTCTCACAACATTATGGCTGGTTGGAGACAGTCTGAACCACAAGTACCGGGTCGATGGTTCTGGGCGTATACTGGGGGGACGGGGACGACTCCCATTAACCCCTGACTATACCGGGGATACGCTTATCACAATGCCTTTCTGGTCTGTGCTGAAGCAGGGCAATCTGGCAGCCAAGTGGCTTGACCTTTATTAGTGAGCCTGGTTACCCCCTCTCGGAACCACAGACTTAGAAATCGCCAGCTCATATACAGTGCATAAAATATATTTATATAATATATTTATATATATACCCTTATACACCATTTTAATAAAAAATATCACAAAATTCTTCTAAGTCCCTCGGGAAGAGTAAAAGACGCGCACGTTCATTTTCAGCGCTCCCAGACCTTCCTATAAGAAGTTAGCCAAAAAGTAGCTTCGAAAAACGCTTAGGTTAAGTTTCAGAGTTGCTTCTAATGTACCAAAGCTGGACTTAGACATAATTTCACTCTCACAACATTATGGCTGGTTGGAGACAGTCCGAACCACAAGTACCGGGTCCATGGTTCTGGGCGTATACTGGGGGGGACGGGGACAACTCCCATTAACCCCTGACTATACCGGGGATACGCTTATCACAATGCCTTTCTGGTCTGTGCTGAAGCAGGGCATTCTGGCAGCCAAGTGGCTTGACCTTTATTAGTGAGCCTGGTTACCCCCTCTCGGAACCACAGACTTAGAAATCGCCAGCTCATATACAGTGCATAAAATATATTTATATAATATATTTATATATATACCCTTATACACCATTTTAATAAAAAATATCACAAAATTCTTCTAAGTCCCTCGGGAAGAGTAAAAGACGCGCACGTTCATTTTCAGCGCTCCCAGACCTTCCTATAAGAAGTTAGCCAAAAAGTAGCTTCGAAAAACGCTTAGGTTAAGTTTCAGAGTTGCTTCTAATGTACCAAAGCTGGACTTAGACATAATTTCACTCTCACAACATTATGGCTGGTTGGAGACAGTCCGAAGCACAAGTACCGGGTCCATGGTTCTGGCCGTATACTGGGGGGACGGGGGCGACTCCCATTAACCCCTGACTATACCGGGGATACGCTTATCACAATGCCTTTCTGGTCTGTGCTGAAGCAGGGCATTCTGGAAACCAAGTGGCTTGACCTTTATTAGTGAGCCTGGTTACCCCCTCTCGGAACCACAGACTTAGAAATCGCCAGCTCATATACAGTGCATAAAATATATTTCTATATATACCCTTATACACCATTTTAATAAAAAATATCACAAAATTCTTCTAAGTCCCTCGGGAAGAGTGAAAGACGCGCACGTTCATTTTCAGAGCTCCTAGACCTTCCTATAAGAAGTTAGCCAAAAAGTAGCTTCGAAAAACGCTTAGGTTAAGTTTCAGAGTTGCTTCTAATGTACCAAAGCTGGACTTAGACATAATTTCACTCTCACAACATTATGGCTGGTTGGAGAAAGTCCGAACCACAAGTACCGGGTCGATGGTTCTGGGCGTACAGTATACTGGGGGGACGGGGACGACTCCCATTAACCCCTGACTATACCGGGGATAAGCTTATCACAATGCCTTTCTGGTCTGTGCTGAAGCAGGGCATTCTGGCAGCCAAGTGGCTTGACCTTTATTAGTGAGCCTGGTTACCCCCTCTCGGAACCACAGACTTAGAAATCGCCAGCTCATATACAGTGCATAAAATATATTTATATAATATATTTATATATATACCCTTATACACCATTTTAATAAAAAATATCACAAAATTCTTCTAAGTCCCTCGGGAAGAGTGAAAGACGCGCACTTTCATTTTCAGAGCTCCTAGACCTTCCTATAAGAAGTTAGCCAAAAAGTAGCTTCGAAAAACGCTTATGTTAAGTTTCAGAGTTGCTTCTAATGTACCAAAGCTGGACTTAGACATAATTTCACTCTCACAACATTATGGCTGGTTGGAGACAGTCTGAACCACAAGTACCGGGTCGATGGTTCTGGGCGTATACTGGGGGGACGGGGACGACTCCCATTAACCCCTGACTATACCGGGGATACGCTTATCACAATGCCTTTCTGGTCTGTGCTGAAGCAGGGCATTCTGGCAGCCAAGTGGCTTGACCTTTATTAGTGAGCCTGGTTACCCCCTCTCGGAACCACAGACTTAGAAATCGCCAGCTCATATACAGTGCATAAAATATATTTATATAATATATTTATATATATACCCTTATACACCATTTTAATAAAAAATATCACAAAATTCTTCTAAGTCCCTCGGGAAGAGTAAAAGACGCGCACGTTCATTTTCAGCGCTCCCAGACCTTCCTATAAGAAGTTAGCCAAAAAGTAAGTAGCTTCGAAAAACGCTTAGGTTAAGTTTCAGAGTTGCTTCTAATGTACCAAAGCTGGACTTAGACATAATTTCACTCTCACAACATTATGGCTGGTTGGAGACAGTCCGAACCACAAGTACCGGGTCCATGGTTCTGGGCGTATACTGGGGGGGACGGGGACAACTCCCATTAACCCCTGACTATACCGGGGATACGCTTATCACAATGCCTTTCTGGTCTGTGCTGAAGCAGGGCATTCTGGCAGCCAAGTGGCTTGACCTTTATTAGTGAGCCTGGTTACCCCCTCTCGGAACCACAGACTTAGAAATCGCCAGCTCATATACAGTGCATAAAATATATTTATATATATACCCTTATACACCATTTTAATAAAAAATATCACAAAATTCTTCTAAGTCCCTCGGGAAGAGTGAAAGACGCGCACGTTCATTTTCAGAGCTCCTAGACCTTCCTATAAGAAGTTAGCCAAAAAGTAAGTAGCTTCGAAAAACGCTTAGGTTAAGTTTCAGAGTTGCTTCTAATGTACCAAAGCTGGACTTAGACATAATTTCACTCTCACAACATTATGGCTGGTTGGAGACAGTCCGAAGCACAAGTACCGGGTCCATGGTTCTGGCCGTATACTGGGGGGACGGGGGCGACTCCCATTAACCCCTGACTATACCGGGGATACGCTTATCACAATGCCTTTCTGGTCTGTGCTGAAGCAGGGCATTCTGGAAACCAAGTGGCTTAACCTTTATTAGTGAGCCTGGTTACCCCCTCTCGGAACCACAGACTTAGAAATCGCCAGCTCATATACAGTGCATAAAATGTATTTCTATATATACCCTTATACACCATTTTAATAAAAAATATCACAAAATTCTTCTAAGTCCCTCGGGAAGAGTGAAAGACGCGCACGTTCATTTTCAGCGCTCCTAGACCTTCCTATAAGAAGTTAGCCAAAAAGTAGCTTCGAAAAACGCTTAGGTTAAGTTTCAGAGTTGCTTCTAATGTACCAAAGCTGGACTTAGACATAATTTCACTCTCACAACATTATGGCTGGTTGGAGACAGTTCGAACCACAAGTACCGGGTCGATGGTTCTGGGCGTATACTGGGGGGACGGGGACGACTCCCATTAACCCCTGACTATACCGGGGATAAGCTTATCACAATGCCTTTCTGGTCTGTGCTGAAGCAGGGCATTCTGGCAGCCAAGTGGCTTGACCTTTATTAGTGAGCCTGGTTACCCCCTCTCGGAACCACAGACTTAGAAATCGCCAGCTCATATACAGTGCATAAAATATATTTATATAATATATTTATATATATACCCTTATACACCATTTTAATAAAAAATATCACAAAATTCTTCTAAGTCCCTCGGGAAGAGTGAAAGACGCGCACGTTCATTTTCAGCGCTCCTAGACCTTCCTATAAGAAGTTAGCCAAAAAGTAGCTTCGAAAAACGCTTAGGTTAAGTGTCAGAGTTGCTTCTAATGTACCAAAGCTGGACTTAGACATAATTTCACTCTCACAACATTATGGCTGGTTGGAGACATTCCGAACCACAAGTACCGGGTCGATGGTTCTGGGCGTATACTGGGGGGACGGGGACGACTCCCATTAACCCCTGACTATACCGGGGATAAGCTTATCACAATGCCTTTCTGGTCTGTGCTGAAGCAGGGCATTCTGGAAACCAAGTGGCTTGACCTTTATTAGTGAGCCTGGTTACCCCCTCTCGGAACCACAGACTTAGAAATCGCCAGCTCATATACAGTGCATAAAATATATTTCTATATATACCCTTATACACCATTTTAATAAAAAATATCACAAAATTCTTCTAAGTCCCTCGGGAAGAGTGAAAGACGCGCACGTTCATTTTCAGCGCTCCTAGACCTTCCTATAAGAAGTTAGCCAAAAAGTAGCTTCGAAAAACGCTTAGGTTAAGTTTCAGAGTTGCTTCTAATGTACCAAAGCTGGACTTAGACATAATTTCACTCTCACAACATTATGGCTGGTTGGAGACAGTCCGAAGCACAAGTACCGGGTCCATGGTTCTGGCCGTATACTGGGGGGACGGGGGCGACTCCCATTAACCCCTGACTATACCGGGGATACGCTTATCACAATGCCTTTCTGGTCTGTGCTGAAGCAGGGCATTCTGGAAACCAAGTGGCTTGACCTTTATTAGTGAGCCTGGTTACCCCCTCTCGGAACCACAGACTTAGAAATCGCCAGCTCATATACAGTGCATAAAATATATTTATATAATATATTTATATATATACCCTTATACACCATTTTAATAAAAAATATCACAAAATTCTTCTAAGTCCCTCGGGAAGAGTGAAAGACGCGCACGTTCATTTTCAGCGCTCCTAGACCTTCCTATAAGAAGTTAGCCAAAAAGTAGCTTCGAAAAACGCTTAGGTTAAGTTTCAGAGTTGCTTCTAATGTACCAAAGCTGGACTTAGACATAATTTCACTCTCACAACATTATGGCTGGTTGGAGACATTCCGAACCACAAGTACCGGGTCGATGGTTCTGGGCGTATACTGGGGGGACGGGGACGACTCCCATTAACCCCTGACTATACCGGGGATAAGCTTATCACAATGCCTTTCTGGTCTGTGCTGAAGCAGGGCATTCTGGCAGCCAAGTGGCTTGACCTTTATTAGTGAGCCTGGTTACCCCCTCTCGGAACCACAGACTTAGAAATCGCCAGCTCATATACAGTGCATAAAATATATTTATATAATATATTTATATATATACCCTTATACACCATTTTAATAAAAAATATCACAAAATTCTTCTAAGTCCCTCGGGAAGAGTGAAAGACGCGCACGTTCATTTTCAGCACTCCTAGACCTTCCTATAAGAAGTTAGCCAAAAAGTAAGTAGCTTCGAAAAACGCTTAGGTTAAGTTTCAGAGTTGCTTCTAATGTACCAAAGTTGGACTTAGACATAATTTCACTCTCACAACATTATGGCTGGTTGGAGACAGTCCGAAGCACAATTACCGGGTCCATGGTTCTGGCCGTATACTGGGGGGACGGGGGCGACTCCCATTAACCCCTGACTATACCGGGGATACGCTTATCACAATGCCTTTCTGGTCTGTGCTGAAGCAGGGCATTCTGGAAACCAAGTGGCTTGACCTTTATTAGTGAGCCTGGTTACCCCCTCTCGGAACCACAGACTTAGAAATCGCCAGCTCATATACAGTGCATAAAATATATTTCTATATATACCCTTATACACCATTTTAATAAAAAATATCACAAAATTCTTCTAAGTCCCTCGGGAAGAGTGAAAGACGCGCACGTTCATTTTCAGCGCTCCTAGACCTTCCTATAAGACGTTAGCCAAAAAGTAGCTTCGAAAAACGCTTAGGTTAAGTTTCAGAGTTGCTTCTAATGTACCAAAGCTGGACTTAGACATAATTTCACTCTCACAACATTATGGCTGGTTGGAGACAGTCCGAAGCACAAGTACCGGGTCCATGGTTCTGGCCGTATACTGGGGGGACGGGGGCGACTCCCATTAACCCCTGACTATACCGGGGATACGCTTATCACAATGCCTTTCTGGTCTGTGCTGAAGCAGGGCATTCTGGAAACCAAGTGGCTTGACCTTTATTAGTGAGCCTGGTTACCCCCTCTCGGAACCACAGACTTAGAAATCGCCAGCTCATATACAGTGCATAAAATATATTTCTATATATACCCTTATACACCATTTTAATAAAAAATATCACAAAATTCTTCTAAGTCCCTCGGGAAGAGTGAAAGACGCGCACGTTCATTTTCAGCGCTCCTAGACCTTCCTATAAGAAGTTAGCCAAAAAGTAGCTTCGAAAAACGCTTAGGTTAAGTTTCAGAGTTGCTTCTAATGTACCAAAGCTGGACTTAGACATAATTTCACTCTCACAACATTATGGCTGGTTGGAGACAGTCCGAACCACAAGTACCGGGTCGATGGTTCTGGGCGTATACTTGGGGGGACGGGGACGACTCCCATTAACCCCTGACTATACCGGGGATAAGCTTATCACAATGCCTTTCTGGTCTGTGCTGAAGCAGGGCATTCTGGCAGCCAAGTGGCTTGACCTTTATTAGTGAGCCTGGTTACCCCCTCTCGGAACCACAGACTTAGAAATCGCCAGCTCATATACAGTGCATAAAATATATATATATAATATATTTATATATATACCCTTATACACCATTTTAATAAAAAATATCACAAAATTCTTCTAAGTCCCTCGGGAAGAGTGAAAGACGCGCACGTTCATTTTCAGAGCTCCTAGACCTTCCTATAAGAAGTTAGCCAAAAAGTAGCTTCGAAAAACGCTTAGGTTAAGTTTCAGAGTTGCTTCTAATGTTCCAAAGCTGGACTTAGACATAATTTCACTCTCACAACATTATGGCTGGTTGGAGACAGTCTGAACCACAAGTACCGGGTCGATGGTTCTGGGCGTATACTGGGGGGACGGGGACGACTCCCATTAACCCCTGACTATACCGGGGATACGCTTATCACAATGCCTTTCTGGTCTGTGCTGAAGCAGGGCATTCTGGAAACCAAGTGGCTTGACCTTTATTAGTGAGCCTGGTTACCCCCTCTCGGAACCACAGACTTAGAAATCGCCAGCTCATATACAGTGCATAAAATATATTTATATATATACCCTTATACACCATTTTAATAAAAAATATCACAAAATTCTTCTAAGTCCCTCGGGAAGAGTGAAAGACGCGCACGTTCATTTTCAGAGCTCCTAGACCTTCCTATAAGAAGTTAGCCAAAAAGTAGCTTCGAAAAACGCTTAGGTTAAGTTTCAGAGTTGCTTCTAATGTTCCAAAGCTGGACTTAGACATAATTTCACTCTCACAACATTATGGCTGGTTGGAGACACTCCGAACCACAAGTACCGGGTCGATGGTTCTGGGCGTATACTGGGGGGACGGGGACGACTCCCATTAACCCCTGACTATACCGGGGATACGCTTATCACAATGCCTTTCTGGTCTGTGCTGAAGCAGGGCATTCTGGCAGCCAAGTGGCTTGACCTTTATTAGTGAGCCTGGTTACCCCCTCTCGGAACCACAGACTTAGAAATCGCCAGCTCATATACAGTGCATAAAATATATTTATATAATATATTTATATATATACCCTTATACACCATTTTAATAAAAAATATCACAAAATTCTTCTAAGTCCCTCGGGAAGAGTGAAAGACGCGCACGTTCATTTTCAGCGCTCCTAGACCTTCCTATAAGAAGTTAGCCAAAAAGTAAGTAGCTTCGAAAAACGCTTAGGTTAAGTTTCAGAGTTGCTTCTAATGTACCAAAGCTGGACTTAGACATAATTTCACTCTCACAACATTATGGCTGGTTGGAGACAGTCCGAAGCACAAGTACCGGGTCCATGGTTCTGGCCGTATACTAGGGGGACGGGGGCGACTCCCATTAACCCCTGACTATACCGGGGATACGCTTATCACAATGCCTTTCTGGTCTGTGCTGAAGCAGGGCATTCTGGAAACCAAGTGGCTTGACCTTTATTAGTGAGCCTGGTTACCCCCTCTCGGAACCACAGACTTAGGAATCGCCAGCTCATATACAGTGCATAAAATATATTTCTATATATACCCTTATACACCATTTTAATAAAAAATATCACAAAATTCTTCTAAGTCCCTCGGGAAGAGTGAAAGACGCGCACGTTCATTTTCAGCGCTCCTAGACCTTCCTATAAGAAGTTAGCCAAAAAGTAGCTTCGAAAAACGCTTAGGTTAAGTTTCAGAGTTGCTTCTAATGTACCAAAGCTGGACTTAGACATAATTTCACTCTCACAACATTATGGCTGGTTGGAGACAGTCTGAACCACAAGTACCGGGTCGATGGTTCTGGGCGTATACTGGGGGGACGGGGACGACTCCCATTAACCCCTGACTATACCGGGGATACGCTTATCACAATGCCTTTCTGGTCTGTGCTGAAGCAGGGCATTCTGGCAGCCAAGTGGCTTGACCTTTATTAGTGAGCCTGGTTACCCCCTCTCGGAACCACAGACTTAGAAATCGCCAGCTCATATACAGTGCATAAAATATATTTATATAATATATTTATATATATACCCTTATACACCATTTTAATAAAAAATATCACAAAATTCTTCTAAGTCCCTCGGGAAGAATGAAAGACGCGCACGTTCATTTTCAGCGCTTCCAGACCTTCCTATAAGAAGTTAGCCAAAAAGTAGCTTCGAAAAACGCTTAGGTTAAGTTTCAGAGTTGCTTCTAATGTACCAAAGCTGGACTTAGACATAATTTCACTCTCACAACATTATGGCTGGTTGGAGACAGTCCGAACCACAAGTACCGGGTCCATGGTTCTGGGCGTATACTGGGGGGGACGGGGACGACTCCCATTAACCCCTGACTATACCGGGGATACGCTTATCACAATGCCTTTCTGGTCTGTGCTGAAGCAGGGCATTCTGGCAGCCAAGTGGCTTGACCTTTATTAGTGAGCCTGGTTACCCCCTCTCGGAACCACAGACTTAGAAATCGCCAGCTCATATACAGTGCATAAAATATATTTATATAATATATTAATATATATACCCTTATACACCATTTTAATAAAAAATATCACAAAATTCTTCTAAGTCCCTCGGGAAGAGTGAAAGACGCGCACGTTCATTTTCAGCACTCCTAGACCTTCCTATAAGAAGTTAGCCAAAAAGTAGCTTCGAAAAACGCTTAGGTTAAGTTTCAGAGTTGCTTCTAATGTACCAAAGCTGGACTTAGACATAATTTCACTCTCACAACATTATGGCTGGTTGGAGACAGTCTGAACCACAAGTACCGGGTCGATGGTTCTGGGCGTATACTGGGGGGACGGGGACGACTCCCATTAACCCCTGACTATACCGGGGATACGCTTATCACAATGCCTTTCTGGTCTGTGCTGAAGCAGGGCATTCTGGCAGCCAAGTGGCTTGACCTTTATTAGTGAGCCTGGTTACCCCCTCTCGGAACCACAGACTTAGAAATCGCCAGCTCATATACAGTGCATAAAATATATTTATATAATATATTTATATATATACCCTTATACACCATTTTAATAAAAAATATCACAAAATTCTTCTAAGTCCCTCGGGAAGAGTGAAAGACGCGCACGTTCATTTTCAGCACTCCTAGACCTTCCTATAAGAAGTTAGCCAAAAAGTAGCTTCGAAAAACGCTTAGGTTAAGTTTCAGAGTTGCTTCTAATGTACCAAAGCTGGACTTAGACATAATTTCACTCTCACAACATTATGGCTGGTTGGAGACAGTCTGAACCACAAGTACCGGGTCGATGGTTCTGGGCGTATACTGGGGGGACGGGGACGACTCCCATTAACCCCTGACTATACCGGGGATACGCTTATCACAATGCCTTTCTGGTCTGTGCTGAAGCAGGGCATTCTGGCAGCCAAGTGGCTTGACCTTTATTAGTGAGCCTGGTTACCCCCTCTCGGAACCACAGACTTAGAAATCGCCAGCTCATATACAGTGCATAAAATATATTTATATAATATATTTATATATATACCCTTATACACCATTTTAATAAAAAATATCACAAAATTCTTCTAAGTCCCTCGGGAAGAGTGAAAGACGCGCACGTTCATTTTCAGCGCTTCCAGACCTTCCTATAAGAAGTTAGCCAAAAAGTAGCTTCGAAAAACGCTTAGGTTAAGTTTCAGAGTTGCTTCTAATGTACCAAAGCTGGACTTAGACATAATTTCACTCTCACAACATTATGGCTGGTTGGAGACAGTCCGAACCACAAGTACCGGGTCCATGGTTCTGGGCGTATACTGGGGGGGACGGGGACGACTCCCATTAACCCCTGACTATACCGGGGATACGCTTATCACAATGCCTTTCTGGTCTGTGCTGAAGCAGGGCATTCTGGCAGCCAAGTGGCTTGACCTTTATTAGTGAGCATGGTTACCCCCTCTCGGAACCACAGACTTAGAAATCGCCAGCTCATATACAGTGCATAAAATATATTTATATAATATATTTATATATATACCCTTATACACCATTTTAATAAAAAATATCACAAAATTCTTCTAAGTCCCTCGGGAAGAGTGAAAGACGCGCACGTTCATTTTCAGCGCTTCCAGACCTTCCTATAAGAAGTTAGCCAAAAAGTAGCTTCGAAAAACACTTAGGTTAAGTTTCAGAGTTGCTTCTAATGTACCAAAGCTGGACTTAGACATAATTTCACTCTCACAACATTATGGCTGGTTGGAGACAGTCCGAAGCACAAGTACCGGGTCCATGGTTCTGGGCGTATACTGGGGGGGACGGGGACGACTCCCATTAACCCCTGACTATACCGGGGATACGCTTATCACAATGCCTTTCTGGTCTGTGCTGAAGCAGGGCATTCTGGCAGCCAAGTGGCTTGACCTTTATTAGTGAGCCTGGTTACCCCCTCTCGGAACCACAGACTTAGAAATCGCCAGCTCATATACAGTGCATAAAATATATTTATATAATATATTTATATATATACCCTTATACACCATTTTAATAAAAAATATCACAAAATTCTTCTAAGTCCCTCGGGAAGAGTGAAAGACGCGCACGTTCATTTTCAGCGCTTCCAGACCTTCCTATAAGAAGTTAGCCAAAAAGTAGCTTCGAAAAACGCTTAGGTTAAGTTTCAGAGTTGCTTCTAATGTACCAAAGCTGGACTTAGACATAATTTCACTCTCACAACATTATGGCTGGTTGGAGACAGTCCGAACCACAAGTACCGGGTCCATGGTTCTGGGCGTATACTGGGGGGGACGGGGACGACTCCCATTAACCCCTGACTATACCGGGGATACGCTTATCACAATGCCTTTCTGGTCTGTGCTGAAGCAGGGCATTCTGGCAGCCAAGTGGCTTGACCTTTATTAGTGAGCCTGGTTACCCCCTCTCGGAACCACAGACTTAGAAATCGCCAGCTCATATACAGTGCATAAAATATATTTATATAATATATTTATATATATACCCTTATACACCATTTTAATAAAAAATATCACAAAATTCTTCTAAGTCCCTCGGGAAGAGTGAAAGACGCGCACGTTCATTTTCAGCGCTCCCAGACCTTCCTATAAGAAGTTAGCCAAAAAGTAGCTTCGAAAAACGCTTAGGTTAAGTTTCAGAGTTGCTTCTAATGTACCAAAGCTGGACTTAGACATAATTTCACTCTCACAACATTATGGCTGGTTGGAGACAGTCCGAACCACAAGTACCGGGTCCATGGTTCTGGGCGTATACTGGGGGGGACGGGGACGACTCCCATTAACCCCTGACTATACCGGGGATACGCTTATCACAATGCCTTTCTGGTCTGTGCTGAAGCAGGGCATTCTGGCAGCCAAGTGGCTTGACCTTTATTAGTGAGCCTGGTTACCCCCTCTCGGAACCATAGACTTAGAAATCGCCAGCTCATATACAGTGCATAAAATATATTTATATATATACAGTACCCTTATACACCATTTTAATAAAAAATATCACAAAATTCTTCTAAGTCCCTCGGGAAGAGTGAAAGACGCGCACGTTCATTTTCAGCGCTCCTAGACCTTCCTATAAGAAGTTAGCCAAAAAGTAGCTTCGAAAAACGCTTAGGTTAAGTTTCAGAGTTGCTTCTAAAGTACCAAAGCTGGACTTAGACATAATTTCACTCTCACAACATTATGGCTGGTTGGAGACAGTCCGAACCACAAGTACCGGGTCCATGGTTCTGGGCGTATACTGGGGGGGACGGGGACGACTCCCATTAACCCCTGACTATACCGGGGATACGCTTATCACAATGCCTTTCTGGTCTGTGCTGAAGCAGGGCATTCTGGCAGCCAAGTGGCTTGACCTTTATTAGTGAGCCTGGTTACCCCCTCTCGGAACCACAGACTTAGAAATCGCCAGCTCATATACAGTGCATAAAATATATTTATATAATATATTTATATATATACCCTTATACACCATTTTAATAAAAAATATCACAAAATTCTTCTAAGTCCCTCGGGACGAGTGAAAGACGCGCACGTTCATTTTCAGCACTCCTAGACCTTCCTATAAGAAGTTAGCCAAAAAGTAGCTTCGAAAAACGCTTAGGTTAAGTTTCAGAGTTGCTTCTAATGTACCAAAGCTGGACTTAGACATAATTTCACTCTCACAACATTATGGCTGGTTGGAGACAGTCTGAACCACAAGTACCGGGTCGATGGTTCTGGGCGTATACTGGGGGGACGGGGACGACTCCCATTAACCCCTGACTATACCGGGGATACGCTTATCACAATGCCTTTCTGGTCTGTGCTGAAGCAGGGCATTCTGGCAGCCAAGTGGCTTGACCTTTATTAGTGAGCCTGGTTACCCCCTCTCGGAACCACAGACTTAGAAATCGCCAGCTCATATACAGTGCATAAAATATATTTTTTATATATACCCTTATACACCATTTTAATAAAAAATATCACAAAATTCTTCTAAGTCCCTTGGGAAGAGTGAAAGACGCGCACGTTCATTTTCAGAGCTCCTAGACCTTCCTATAAGAAGTTAGCCAAAAAGTAGCTTCGAAAAACGCTTAGGTTAAGTTTCAGAGTTGCTTCTAATGTACCAAAGCTGGACTTAGACATAATTTCACTCTCACAACATTATGGCTGGTTGGAGACAGTCCGAACCACAAGTACCGGGTCGATGGTTCTGGGCGTATACTGGGGGGACGGGACGACTCCCATTAACCCCTGACTATACCGGGGATAAGCTTATCACAATGCCTTTCTGGTCTGTGCTGAAGCAGGGCATTCTGGCAGCCAAGTGGCTTGACCTTTATTAGTGAGCCTGGTTACCCCCTCTCGGAACCACAGACTTAGAAATCGCCAGCTCATATACAGTGCATAAAATATATTTATATAATATATTTATATATATACCCTTATACACCATTTTAATAAAACATATCACAAAATTCTTCTAAGTCCTTCGGGAAGAGTGAAAGACGCGCACTTTCATTTTCAGAGCTCCTAGACCTTCCTATAAGAAGTTAGCCAAAAAGTAGCTTCGAAAAACGCTTATGTTAAGTTTCAGAGTTGCTTCTAATGTACCAAAGCTGGACTTAGACATAATTTCACTCTCACAACATTATGGCTGGTTGGAGACAGTCTGAACCACAAGTACCGGGTCGATGGTTCTGGGCGTATACTGGGGGGACGGGGACGACTCCCATTAACCCCTGACTATACCGGGGATACGCTTATCACAATGCCTTTCTGGTCTGTGCTGAAGCAGGGCAATCTGGCAGCCAAGTGGCTTGACCTTTATTAGTGAGCCTGGTTACCCCCTCTCGGAACCACAGACTTAGAAATCGCCAGCTCATATACAGTGCATAAAATATATTTATATAATATATTTATATATATACCCTTATACACCATTTTAATAAAAAATATCACAAAATTCTTCTAAGTCCCTCGGGAAGAGTAAAAGACGCGCACGTTCATTTTCAGCGCTCCCAGACCTTCCTATAAGAAGTTAGCCAAAAAGTAGCTTCGAAAAACGCTTAGGTTAAGTTTCAGAGTTGCTTCTAATGTACCAAAGCTGGACTTAGACATAATTTCACTCTCACAACATTATGGCTGGTTGGAGACAGTCCGAACCACAAGTACCGGGTCCATGGTTCTGGGCGTATACTGGGGGGGACGGGGACAACTCCCATTAACCCCTGACTATACCGGGGATACGCTTATCACAATGCCTTTCTGGTCTGTGCTGAAGCAGGGCATTCTGGCAGCCAAGTGGCTTGACCTTTATTAGTGAGCCTGGTTACCCCCTCTCGGAACCACAGACTTAGAAATCGCCAGCTCATATACAGTGCATAAAATATATTTATATAATATATTTATATATATACCCTTATACACCATTTTAATAAAAAATATCACAAAATTCTTCTAAGTCCCTCGGGAAGAGTAAAAGACGCGCACGTTCATTTTCAGCGCTCCCAGACCTTCCTATAAGAAGTTAGCCAAAAAGTAGCTTCGAAAAACGCTTAGGTTAAGTTTCAGAGTTGCTTCTAATGTACCAAAGCTGGACTTAGACATAATTTCACTCTCACAACATTATGGCTGGTTGGAGACAGTCCGAAGCACAAGTACCGGGTCCATGGTTCTGGCCGTATACTGGGGGGACGGGGGCGACTCCCATTAACCCCTGACTATACCGGGGATACGCTTATCACAATGCCTTTCTGGTCTGTGCTGAAGCAGGGCATTCTGGAAACCAAGTGGCTTGACCTTTATTAGTGAGCCTGGTTACCCCCTCTCGGAACCACAGACTTAGAAATCGCCAGCTCATATACAGTGCATAAAATATATTTCTATATATACCCTTATACACCATTTTAATAAAAAATATCACAAAATTCTTCTAAGTCCCTCGGGAAGAGTGAAAGACGCGCACGTTCATTTTCAGAGCTCCTAGACCTTCCTATAAGAAGTTAGCCAAAAAGTAGCTTCGAAAAACGCTTAGGTTAAGTTTCAGAGTTGCTTCTAATGTACCAAAGCTGGACTTAGACATAATTTCACTCTCACAACATTATGGCTGGTTGGAGAAAGTCCGAACCACAAGTACCGGGTCGATGGTTCTGGGCGTACAGTATACTGGGGGGACGGGGACGACTCCCATTAACCCCTGACTATACCGGGGATAAGCTTATCACAATGCCTTTCTGGTCTGTGCTGAAGCAGGGCATTCTGGCAGCCAAGTGGCTTGACCTTTATTAGTGAGCCTGGTTACCCCCTCTCGGAACCACAGACTTAGAAATCGCCAGCTCATATACAGTGCATAAAATATATTTATATAATATATTTATATATATACCCTTATACACCATTTTAATAAAAAATATCACAAAATTCTTCTAAGTCCCTCGGGAAGAGTGAAAGACGCGCACTTTCATTTTCAGAGCTCCTAGACCTTCCTATAAGAAGTTAGCCAAAAAGTAGCTTCGAAAAACGCTTATGTTAAGTTTCAGAGTTGCTTCTAATGTACCAAAGCTGGACTTAGACATAATTTCACTCTCACAACATTATGGCTGGTTGGAGACAGTCTGAACCACAAGTACCGGGTCGATGGTTCTGGGCGTATACTGGGGGGACGGGGACGACTCCCATTAACCCCTGACTATACCGGGGATACGCTTATCACAATGCCTTTCTGGTCTGTGCTGAAGCAGGGCATTCTGGCAGCCAAGTGGCTTGACCTTTATTAGTGAGCCTGGTTACCCCCTCTCGGAACCACAGACTTAGAAATCGCCAGCTCATATACAGTGCATAAAATATATTTATATAATATATTTATATATATACCCTTATACACCATTTTAATAAAAAATATCACAAAATTCTTCTAAGTCCCTCGGGAAGAGTAAAAGACGCGCACGTTCATTTTCAGCGCTCCCAGACCTTCCTATAAGAAGTTAGCCAAAAAGTAAGTAGCTTCGAAAAACGCTTAGGTTAAGTTTCAGAGTTGCTTCTAATGTACCAAAGCTGGACTTAGACATAATTTCACTCTCACAACATTATGGCTGGTTGGAGACAGTCCGAACCACAAGTACCGGGTCCATGGTTCTGGGCGTATACTGGGGGGGACGGGGACAACTCCCATTAACCCCTGACTATACCGGGGATACGCTTATCACAATGCCTTTCTGGTCTGTGCTGAAGCAGGGCATTCTGGCAGCCAAGTGGCTTGACCTTTATTAGTGAGCCTGGTTACCCCCTCTCGGAACCACAGACTTAGAAATCGCCAGCTCATATACAGTGCATAAAATATATTTATATATATACCCTTATACACCATTTTAATAAAAAATATCACAAAATTCTTCTAAGTCCCTCGGGAAGAGTGAAAGACGCGCACGTTCATTTTCAGAGCTCCTAGACCTTCCTATAAGAAGTTAGCCAAAAAGTAGCTTCGAAAAACGCTTAGGTTAAGTTTCAGAGTTGCTTCTAATGTACCAAAGCTGGACTTAGACATAATTTCACTCTCACAACATTATGGCTGGTTGGAGACAGTCCGAACCACAAGTACCGGGTCCATGGTTCTGGGCGTATACTGGGGGGGACGGGGACGACTCCCATTAACCCCTGACTATATCGGGGATACGCTTATCACAATGCCTTTCTGGTCTGTGCTGAAGCAGGGCATTCTGGCAGCCAAGTGGCTTGACCTTTATTAGTGAGCCTGGTTACCCCCTCTCGGAACCACAGACTTAGAAATCGCCAGCTCATATACAGTCCATAAAATATATTTATATAATATATTTATATATATACCCTTATACACCATTTTAATAAAAAATATCACAAAATTCTTCTAAGTCCCTCGGGAAGAGTGAAAGACGCGCACGTTCATTTTCAGCGCTCCTAGACCTTCCTATAAGAAGTTAGCCAAAAAGTAAGTAGCTTCGAAAAACGCTTAGGTTAAGTTTCAGAGTTGCTTCTAATGTACCAAAGCTGGACTTAGACATAATTTCACTCTCACAACATTATGGCTGGTTGGAGACAGTCCGAAGCACAAGTACCGGGTCCATGGTTCTGGCCGTATACTGGGGGGACGGGGGCGACTCCCATTAACCCCTGACTATACCGGGGATACGCTTATCACAATGCCTTTCTGGTCTGTGCTGAAGCAGGGCATTCTGGAAACCAAGTGGCTTAACCTTTATTAGTGAGCCTGGTTACCCCCTCTCGGAACCACAGACTTAGAAATCGCCAGCTCATATACAGTGCATAAAATGTATTTCTATATATACCCTTATACACCATTTTAATAAAAAATATCACAAAATTCTTCTAAGTCCCTCGGGAAGAGTGAAAGACGCGCACGTTCATTTTCAGCGCTCCTAGACCTTCCTATAAGAAGTTAGCCAAAAAGTAGCTTCGAAAAACGCTTAGGTTAAGTTTCAGAGTTGCTTCTAATGTACCAAAGCTGGACTTAGACATAATTTCACTCTCACAACATTATGGCTGGTTGGAGACAGTTCGAACCACAAGTACCGGGTCGATGGTTCTGGGCGTATACTGGGGGGACGGGGACGACTCCCATTAACCCCTGACTATACCGGGGATAAGCTTATCACAATGCCTTTCTGGTCTGTGCTGAAGCAGGGCATTCTGGCAGCCAAGTGGCTTGACCTTTATTAGTGAGCCTGGTTACCCCCTCTCGGAACCACAGACTTAGAAATCGCCAGCTCATATACAGTGCATAAAATATATTTATATAATATATTTATATATATACCCTTATACACCATTTTAATAAAAAATATCACAAAATTCTTCTAAGTCCCTCGGGAAGAGTGAAAGACGCGCACGTTCATTTTCAGCGCTCCTAGACCTTCCTATAAGAAGTTAGCCAAAAAGTAGCTTCGAAAAACGCTTAGGTTAAGTGTCAGAGTTGCTTCTAATGTACCAAAGCTGGACTTAGACATAATTTCACTCTCACAACATTATGGCTGGTTGGAGACATTCCGAACCACAAGTACCGGGTCGATGGTTCTGGGCGTATACTGGGGGGACGGGGACGACTCCCATTAACCCCTGACTATACCGGGGATAAGCTTATCACAATGCCTTTCTGGTCTGTGCTGAAGCAGGGCATTCTGGAAACCAAGTGGCTTGACCTTTATTAGTGAGCCTGGTTACCCCCTCTCGGAACCACAGACTTAGAAATCGCCAGCTCATATACAGTGCATAAAATATATTTCTATATATACCCTTATACACCATTTTAATAAAAAATATCACAAAATTCTTCTAAGTCCCTCGGGAAGAGTGAAAGACGCGCACGTTCATTTTCAGCGCTCCTAGACCTTCCTATAAGAAGTTAGCCAAAAAGTAGCTTCGAAAAACGCTTAGGTTAAGTTTCAGAGTTGCTTCTAATGTACCAAAGCTGGACTTAGACATAATTTCACTCTCACAACATTATGGCTGGTTGGAGACAGTCCGAACCACAAGTACCGGGTCGATGGTTCTGGGCGTATACTGGGGGGACGGGGACGACTCCCATTAACCCCTGACTATACCGGGGATAAGCTTATCACAATGCCTTTCTGGTCTGTGCTGAAGCAGGGCATTCTGGCAGCCAAGTGGCTTGACCTTTATTAGTGAGCCTGGTTACCCCCTCTCGGAACCACAGACTTAGAAATCGCCAGCTCATATACAGTGCATAAAATATATTTATATAATATATTTATATATATACCCTTATACACCATTTTAATAAAAAATATCACAAAATTCTTCTAAGTCCCTCGGGAAGAGTGAAAGACGCGCACGTTCATTTTCAGCACTCCTAGACCTTCCTATAAGAAGTTAGCCAAAAAGTAAGTAGCTTCGAAAAACGCTTAGGTTAAGTTTCAGAGTTGCTTCTAATGTACCAAAGTTGGACTTAGACATAATTTCACTCTCACAACATTATGGCTGGTTGGAGACAGTCCGAAGCACAATTACCGGGTCCATGGTTCTGGCCGTATACTGGGGGGACGGGGGCGACTCCCATTAACCCCTGACTATACCGGGGATACGCTTATCACAATGCCTTTCTGGTCTGTGCTGAAGCAGGGCATTCTGGAAACCAAGTGGCTTGACCTTTATTAGTGAGCCTGGTTACCCCCTCTCGGAACCACAGACTTAGAAATCGCCAGCTCATATACAGTGCATAAAATATATTTCTATATATACCCTTATACACCATTTTAATAAAAAATATCACAAAATTCTTCTAAGTCCCTCGGGAAGAGTGAAAGACGCGCACGTTCATTTTCAGCGCTCCTAGACCTTCCTATAAGACGTTAGCCAAAAAGTAGCTTCGAAAAACGCTTAGGTTAAGTTTCAGAGTTGCTTCTAATGTACCAAAGCTGGACTTAGACATAATTTCACTCTCACAACATTATGGCTGGTTGGAGACAGTCCGAAGCACAAGTACCGGGTCCATGGTTCTGGCCGTATACTGGGGGGACGGGGGCGACTCCCATTAACCCCTGACTATACCGGGGATACGCTTATCACAATGCCTTTCTGGTCTGTGCTGAAGCAGGGCATTCTGGAAACCAAGTGGCTTGACCTTTATTAGTGAGCCTGGTTACCCCCTCTCGGAACCACAGACTTAGAAATCGCCAGCTCATATACAGTGCATAAAATATATTTCTATATATACCCTTATACACCATTTTAATAAAAAATATCACAAAATTCTTCTAAGTCCCTCGGGAAGAGTGAAAGACGCGCACGTTCATTTTCAGCGCTCCTAGACCTTCCTATAAGAAGTTAGCCAAAAAGTAGCTTCGAAAAACGCTTAGGTTAAGTTTCAGAGTTGCTTCTAATGTACCAAAGCTGGACTTAGACATAATTTCACTCTCACAACATTATGGCTGGTTGGAGACAGTCCGAACCACAAGTACCGGGTCGATGGTTCTGGGCGTATACTTGGGGGGACGGGGACGACTCCCATTAACCCCTGACTATACCGGGGATAAGCTTATCACAATGCCTTTCTGGTCTGTGCTGAAGCAGGGCATTCTGGCAGCCAAGTGGCTTGACCTTTATTAGTGAGCCTGGTTACCCCCTCTCGGAACCACAGACTTAGAAATCGCCAGCTCATATACAGTGCATAAAATATATATATATAATATATTTATATATATACCCTTATACACCATTTTAATAAAAAATATCACAAAATTCTTCTAAGTCCCTCGGGAAGAGTGAAAGACGCGCACGTTCATTTTCAGAGCTCCTAGACCTTCCTATAAGAAGTTAGCCAAAAAGTAGCTTCGAAAAACGCTTAGGTTAAGTTTCAGAGTTGCTTCTAATGTTCCAAAGCTGGACTTAGACATAATTTCACTCTCACAACATTATGGCTGGTTGGAGACAGTCTGAACCACAAGTACCGGGTCGATGGTTCTGGGCGTATACTGGGGGGACGGGGACGACTCCCATTAACCCCTGACTATACCGGGGATACGCTTATCACAATGCCTTTCTGGTCTGTGCTGAAGCAGGGCATTCTGGAAACCAAGTGGCTTGACCTTTATTAGTGAGCCTGGTTACCCCCTCTCGGAACCACAGACTTAGAAATCGCCAGCTCATATACAGTGCATAAAATATATTTATATATATACCCTTATACACCATTTTAATAAAAAATATCACAAAATTCTTCTAAGTCCCTCGGGAAGAGTGAAAGACGCGCACGTTCATTTTCAGAGCTCCTAGACCTTCCTATAAGAAGTTAGCCAAAAAGTAGCTTCGAAAAACGCTTAGGTTAAGTTTCAGAGTTGCTTCTAATGTTCCAAAGCTGGACTTAGACATAATTTCACTCTCACAACATTATGGCTGGTTGGAGACACTCCGAACCACAAGTACCGGGTCGATGGTTCTGGGCGTATACTGGGGGGACGGGGACGACTCCCATTAACCCCTGACTATACCGGGGATACGCTTATCACAATGCCTTTCTGGTCTGTGCTGAAGCAGGGCATTCTGGCAGCCAAGTGGCTTGACCTTTATTAGTGAGCCTGGTTACCCCCTCTCGGAACCACAGACTTAGAAATCGCCAGCTCATATACAGTGCATAAAATATATTTATATAATATATTTATATATATACCCTTATACACCATTTTAATAAAAAATATCACAAAATTCTTCTAAGTCCCTCGGGAAGAGTGAAAGACGCGCACGTTCATTTTCAGCGCTCCTAGACCTTCCTATAAGAAGTTAGCCAAAAAGTAAGTAGCTTCGAAAAACGCTTAGGTTAAGTTTCAGAGTTGCTTCTAATGTACCAAAGCTGGACTTAGACATAATTTCACTCTCACAACATTATGGCTGGTTGGAGACAGTCCGAAGCACAAGTACCGGGTCCATGGTTCTGGCCGTATACTAGGGGGACGGGGGCGACTCCCATTAACCCCTGACTATACCGGGGATACGCTTATCACAATGCCTTTCTGGTCTGTGCTGAAGCAGGGCATTCTGGAAACCAAGTGGCTTGACCTTTATTAGTGAGCCTGGTTACCCCCTCTCGGAACCACAGACTTAGGAATCGCCAGCTCATATACAGTGCATAAAATATATTTCTATATATACCCTTATACACCATTTTAATAAAAAATATCACAAAATTCTTCTAAGTCCCTCGGGAAGAGTGAAAGACGCGCACGTTCATTTTCAGCGCTCCTAGACCTTCCTATAAGAAGTTAGCCAAAAAGTAGCTTCGAAAAACGCTTAGGTTAAGTTTCAGAGTTGCTTCTAATGTACCAAAGCTGGACTTAGACATAATTTCACTCTCACAACATTATGGCTGGTTGGAGACAGTCTGAACCACAAGTACCGGGTCGATGGTTCTGGGCGTATACTGGGGGGACGGGGACGACTCCCATTAACCCCTGACTATACCGGGGATACGCTTATCACAATGCCTTTCTGGTCTGTGCTGAAGCAGGGCATTCTGGCAGCCAAGTGGCTTGACCTTTATTAGTGAGCCTGGTTACCCCCTCTCGGAACCACAGACTTAGAAATCGCCAGCTCATATACAGTGCATAAAATATATTTATATAATATATTTATATATATACCCTTATACACCATTTTAATAAAAAATATCACAAAATTCTTCTAAGTCCCTCGGGAAGAATGAAAGACGCGCACGTTCATTTTCAGCGCTTCCAGACCTTCCTATAAGAAGTTAGCCAAAAAGTAGCTTCGAAAAACGCTTAGGTTAAGTTTCAGAGTTGCTTCTAATGTACCAAAGCTGGACTTAGACATAATTTCACTCTCACAACATTATGGCTGGTTGGAGACAGTCCGAACCACAAGTACCGGGTCCATGGTTCTGGGCGTATACTGGGGGGGACGGGGACGACTCCCATTAACCCCTGACTATACCGGGGATACGCTTATCACAATGCCTTTCTGGTCTGTGCTGAAGCAGGGCATTCTGGCAGCCAAGTGGCTTGACCTTTATTAGTGAGCCTGGTTACCCCCTCTCGGAACCACAGACTTAGAAATCGCCAGCTCATATACAGTGCATAAAATATATTTATATAATATATTAATATATATACCCTTATACACCATTTTAATAAAAAATATCACAAAATTCTTCTAAGTCCCTCGGGAAGAGTGAAAGACGCGCACGTTCATTTTCAGCACTCCTAGACCTTCCTATAAGAAGTTAGCCAAAAAGTAGCTTCGAAAAACGCTTAGGTTAAGTTTCAGAGTTGCTTCTAATGTACCAAAGCTGGACTTAGACATAATTTCACTCTCACAACATTATGGCTGGTTGGAGACAGTCTGAACCACAAGTACCGGGTCGATGGTTCTGGGCGTATACTGGGGGGACGGGGACGACTCCCATTAACCCCTGACTATACCGGGGATACGCTTATCACAATGCCTTTCTGGTCTGTGCTGAAGCAGGGCATTCTGGCAGCCAAGTGGCTTGACCTTTATTAGTGAGCCTGGTTACCCCCTCTCGGAACCACAGACTTAGAAATCGCCAGCTCATATACAGTGCATAAAATATATTTATATAATATATTTATATATATACCCTTATACACCATTTTAATAAAAAATATCACAAAATTCTTCTAAGTCCCTCGGGAAGAGTGAAAGACGCGCACGTTCATTTTCAGCACTCCTAGACCTTCCTATAAGAAGTTAGCCAAAAAGTAGCTTCGAAAAACGCTTAGGTTAAGTTTCAGAGTTGCTTCTAATGTACCAAAGCTGGACTTAGACATAATTTCACTCTCACAACATTATGGCTGGTTGGAGACAGTCTGAACCACAAGTACCGGGTCGATGGTTCTGGGCGTATACTGGGGGGACGGGGACGACTCCCATTAACCCCTGACTATACCGGGGATACGCTTATCACAATGCCTTTCTGGTCTGTGCTGAAGCAGGGCATTCTGGCAGCCAAGTGGCTTGACCTTTATTAGTGAGCCTGGTTACCCCCTCTCGGAACCACAGACTTAGAAATCGCCAGCTCATATACAGTGCATAAAATATATTTATATAATATATTTATATATATACCCTTATACACCATTTTAATAAAAAATATCACAAAATTCTTCTAAGTCCCTCGGGAAGAGTGAAAGACGCGCACGTTCATTTTCAGCGCTTCCAGACCTTCCTATAAGAAGTTAGCCAAAAAGTAGCTTCGAAAAACGCTTAGGTTAAGTTTCAGAGTTGCTTCTAATGTACCAAAGCTGGACTTAGACATAATTTCACTCTCACAACATTATGGCTGGTTGGAGACAGTCCGAACCACAAGTACCGGGTCCATGGTTCTGGGCGTATACTGGGGGGGACGGGGACGACTCCCATTAACCCCTGACTATACCGGGGATACGCTTATCACAATGCCTTTCTGGTCTGTGCTGAAGCAGGGCATTCTGGCAGCCAAGTGGCTTGACCTTTATTAGTGAGCATGGTTACCCCCTCTCGGAACCACAGACTTAGAAATCGCCAGCTCATATACAGTGCATAAAATATATTTATATAATATATTTATATATATACCCTTATACACCATTTTAATAAAAAATATCACAAAATTCTTCTAAGTCCCTCGGGAAGAATGAAAGACGCGCACGTTCATTTTCAGCGCTTCCAGACCTTCCTATAAGAAGTTAGCCAAAAAGTAGCTTCGAAAAACGCTTAGGTTAAGTTTCAGAGTTGCTTCTAATGTACCAAAGCTGGACTTAGACATAATTTCACTCTCACAACATTATGGCTGGTTGGAGACAGTCCGAACCACAAGTACCGGGTCCATGGTTCTGGGCGTATACTGGGGGGGACGGGGACGACTCCCATTAACCCCTGACTATACCGGGGATACGCTTATCACAATGCCTTTCTGGTCTGTGCTGAAGCAGGGCATTCTGGCAGCCAAGTGGCTTGACCTTTATTAGTGAGCCTGGTTACCCCCTCTCGGAACCACAGACTTAGAAATCGCCAGCTCATATACAGTGCATAAAATATATTTATATAATATATTAATATATATACCCTTATACACCATTTTAATAAAAAATATCACAAAATTCTTCTAAGTTCCTCGGGAAGAATGAAAGACGCGCACGTTCATTTTCAGCGCTTCCAGACCTTCCTATAAGAAGTTAGCCAAAAAGTAGCTTCGAAAAACGCTTAGGTTAAGTTTCAGAGTTGCTTCTAATGTACCAAAGCTGGACTTAGACATAATTTCACTCTCACAACATTATGGCTGGTTGGAGACAGTCCGAACCACAAGTACCGGGTCCATGGTTCTGGGCGTATACTGGGGGGGACGGGGACGACTCCCATTAACCCCTGACTATACCGGGGATACGCTTATCACAATGCCTTTCTGGTCTGTGCTGAAGCAGGGCATTCTGGCAGCCAAGTGGCTTGACCTTTATTAGTGAGCCTGGTTACCCCCTCTCGGAACCACAGACTTAGAAATCGCCAGCTCATATACAGTGCATAAAATATATTTATATAATATATTAATATATATACCCTTATACACCATTTTAATAAAAAATATCACAAAATTCTTCTAAGTCCCTCGGGAAGAGTGAAAGACGCGCACGTTCATTTTCAGCACTCCTAGACCTTCCTATAAGAAGTTAGCCAAAAAGTAGCTTCGAAAAACGCTTAGGTTAAGTTTCAGAGTTGCTTCTAATGTACCAAAGCTGGACTTAGACATAATTTCACTCTCACAACATTATGGCTGGTTGGAGACAGTCTGAACCACAAGTACCGGGTCGATGGTTCTGGGCGTATACTGGGGGGACGGGGACGACTCCCATTAACCCCTGACTATACCGGGGATACGCTTATCACAATGCCTTTCTGGTCTGTGCTGAAGCAGGGCATTCTGGCAGCCAAGTGGCTTGACCTTTATTAGTGAGCCTGGTTACCCCCTCTCGGAACCACAGACTTAGAAATCGCCAGCTCATATACAGTGCATAAAATATATTTATATAATATATTTATATATATACCCTTATACACCATTTTAATAAAAAATATCACAAAATTCTTCTAAGTCCCTCGGGAAGAGTGAAAGACGCGCACGTTCATTTTCAGCACTCCTAGACCTTCCTATAAGAAGTTAGCCAAAAAGTAGCTTCGAAAAACGCTTAGGTTAAGTTTCAGAGTTGCTTCTAATGTACCAAAGCTAGACTTAGACATAATTTCACTCTCACAACATTATGGCTGGTTGGAGACAGTCTGAACCACAAGTACCGGGTCGATGGTTCTGGGCGTATACTGGGGGGACGGGGACGACTCCCATTAACCCCTGACTATACCGGGGATACGCTTATCACAATGCCTTTCTGGTCTGTGCTGAAGCAGGGCATTCTGGCAGCCAAGTGGCTTGACCTTTATTAGTGAGCCTGGTTACCCCCTCTCGGAACCACAGACTTAGAAATCGCCAGCTCATATACAGTGCATAAAATATATTTATATAATATATTTATATATATACCCTTATACACCATTTTAATAAAAAATATCACAAAATTCTTCTAAGTCCCTCGGGAAGAGTGAAAGACGCGCACGTTCATTTTCAGCGCTTCCAGACCTTCCTATAAGAAGTTAGCCAAAAAGTAGCTTCGAAAAACGCTTAGGTTAAGTTTCAGAGTTGCTTCTAATGTACCAAAGCTGGACTTAGACATAATTTCACTCTCACAACATTATGGCTGGTTGGAGACAGTCCGAACCACAAGTACCGGGTCCATGGTTCTGGGCGTATACTGGGGGGGACGGGGACGACTCCCATTAACCCCTGACTATACCGGGGATACGCTTATCACAATGCCTTTCTGGTCTGTGCTGAAGCAGGGCATTCTGGCAGCCAAGTGGCTTGACCTTTATTAGTGAGCATGGTTACCCCCTCTCGGAACCACAGACTTAGAAATCGCCAGCTCATATACAGTGCATAAAATATATTTATATAATATATTTATATATATACCCTTATACACCATTTTAATAAAAAATATCACAAAATTCTTCTAAGTCCCTCGGGAAGAATGAAAGACGCGCACGTTCATTTTCAGCGCTTCCAGACCTTCCTATAAGAAGTTAGCCAAAAAGTAGCTTCGAAAAACGCTTAGGTTAAGTTTCAGAGTTGCTTCTAATGTACCAAAGCTGGACTTAGACATAATTTCACTCTCACAACATTATGGCTGGTTGGAGACAGTCCGAACCACAAGTACCGGGTCCATGGTTCTGGGCGTATACTGGGGGGGACGGGGACGACTCCCATTAACCCCTGACTATACCGGGGATACGCTTATCACAATGCCTTTCTGGTCTGTGCTGAAGCAGGGCATTCTGGCAGCCAAGTGGCTTGACCTTTATTAGTGAGCCTGGTTACCCCCTCTCGGAACCACAGACTTAGAAATCGCCAGCTCATATACAGTGCATAAAATATATTTATATAATATATTAATATATATACCCTTATACACCATTTTAATAAAAAATATCACAAAATTCTTCTAAGTCCCTCGGGAAGAGTGAAAGACGCGCACGTTCATTTTCAGCACTCCTAGACCTTCCTATAAGAAGTTAGCCAAAAAGTAGCTTCGAAAAACGCTTAGGTTAAGTTTCAGAGTTGCTTCTAATGTACCAAAGCTGGACTTAGACATAATTTCACTCTCACAACATTATGGCTGGTTGGAGACAGTCTGAACCACAAGTACCGGGTCGATGGTTCTGGGCGTATACTGGGGGGACGGGGACGACTCCCATTAACCCCTGACTATACCGGGGATACGCTTATCACAATGCCTTTCTGGTCTGTGCTGAAGCAGGGCATTCTGGCAGCCAAGTGGCTTGACCTTTATTAGTGAGCCTGGTTACCCCCTCTCGGAACCACAGACTTAGAAATCGCCAGCTCATATACAGTGCATAAAATATATTTATATAATATATTTATATATATACCCTTATACACCATTTTAATAAAAAATATCACAAAATTCTTCTAAGTCCCTCGGGAAGAGTGAAAGACGCGCACGTTCATTTTCAGCACTCCTAGACCTTCCTATAAGAAGTTAGCCAAAAAGTAGCTTCGAAAAACGCTTAGGTTAAGTTTCAGAGTTGCTTCTAATGTACCAAAGCTGGACTTAGACATAATTTCACTCTCACAACATTATGGCTGGTTGGAGACAGTCTGAACCACAAGTACCGGGTCGATGGTTCTGGGCGTATACTGGGGGGACGGGGACGACTCCCATTAACCCCTGACTATACCGGGGATACGCTTATCACAATGCCTTTCTGGTCTGTGCTGAAGCAGGGCATTCTGGCAGCCAAGTGGCTTGACCTTTATTAGTGAGCCTGGTTACCCCCTCTCGGAACCACAGACTTAGAAATCGCCAGCTCATATACAGTGCATAAAATATATTTATATAATATATTTATATATATACCCTTATACACCATTTTAATAAAAAATATCACAAAATTCTTCTAAGTCCCTCGGGAAGAGTGAAAGACGCGCACGTTCATTTTCAGCGCTTCCAGACCTTCCTATAAGAAGTTAGCCAAAAAGTAGCTTCGAAAAACGCTTAGGTTAAGTTTCAGAGTTGCTTCTAATGTACCAAAGCTGGACTTAGACATAATTTCACTCTCACAACATTATGGCTGGTTGGAGACAGTCCGAACCACAAGTACCGGGTCCATGGTTCTGGGCGTATACTGGGGGGGACGGGGACGACTCCCATTAACCCCTGACTATACCGGGGATACGCTTATCACAATGCCTTTCTGGTCTGTGCTGAAGCAGGGCATTCTGGCAGCCAAGTGGCTTGACCTTTATTAGTGAGCATGGTTACCCCCTCTCGGAACCACAGACTTAGAAATCGCCAGCTCATATACAGTGCATAAAATATATTTATATAATATATTTATATATATACCCTTATACACCATTTTAATAAAAAATATCACAAAATTCTTCTAAGTCCCTCGGGAAGAGTGAAAGACGCGCACGTTCATTTTCAGCGCTTCCAGACCTTCCTATAAGAAGTTAGCCAAAAAGTAGTTTCGAAAAACGCTTAGGTTAAGTTTCAGAGTTGCTTCTAATGTACCAAAGCTGGACTTAGACATAATTTCACTCTCACAACATTATGGCTGGTTGGAGACAGTCCGAACCACAAGTACCGGGTCCATGGTTCTGGGCGTATACTGGGGGGGACGGGGACGACTCCCATTAACCCCTGACTATACCGGGGATACGCTTATCACAATGCCTTTCTGGTCTGTGCTGAAGCAGGGCATTCTGGCAGCCAAGTGGCTTGACCTTTATTAGTGAGCCTGGTTACCCCCTCTCGGAACCACAGACTTAGAAATCGCCAGCTCATATACAGTGCATAAAATATATTTATATAATATATTTATATATATACCCTTATACACCATTTTAATAAAAAATATCACAAAATTCTTCTAAGTCCCTCGGGAAGAGTGAAAGACGCGCACGTTCATTTTCAGCGCTTCCAGACCTTCCTATAAGAAGTTAGCCAAAAAGTAGCTTCGAAAAACGCTTAGGTTAAGTTTCAGAGTTGCTTCTAATGTACCAAAGCTGGACTTAGACATAATTTCACTCTCACAACATTATGGCTGGTTGGAGACAGTCCGAACCACAAGTACCGGGTCCATGGTTCTGGGCGTATACTGGGGGGGACGGGGACGACTCCCATTAACCCCTGACTATACCGGGGATACGCTTATCACAATGCCTTTCTGGTCTGTGCTGAAGCAGGGCATTCTGGCAGCCAAGTGGCTTGACCTTTATTAGTGAGCCTGGTTACCCCCTCTCGGAACCACAGACTTAGAAATCGCCAGCTCATATACAGTGCATAAAATATATTTATATAATATATTTATATATATACCCTTATACACCATTTTAATAAAAAATATCACAAAATTCTTCTAAGTCCCTCGGGAAGAGTGAAAGACGCGCACGTTCATTTTCAGCGCTCCCAGACCTTCCTATAAGAAGTTAGCCAAAAAGTAGCTTCGAAAAACGCTTAGGTTAAGTTTCAGAGTTGCTTCTAATGTACCAAAGCTGGACTTAGACATAATTTCACTCTCACAACATTATGGCTGGTTGGAGACAGTCCGAACCACAAGTACCGGGTCCATGGTTCTGGGCGTATACTGGGGGGGACGGGGACGACTCCCATTAACCCCTGACTATACCGGGGATACGCTTATCACAATGCCTTTCTGGTCTGTGCTGAAGCAGGGCATTCTGGCAGCCAAGTGGCTTGACCTTTATTAGTGAGCCTGGTTACCCCCTCTCGGAACCATAGACTTAGAAATCGCCAGCTCATATACAGTGCATAAAATATATTTATATATATACAGTACCCTTATACACCATTTTAATAAAAAATATCACAAAATTCTTCTAAGTCCCTCGGGAAGAGTGAAAGACGCGCACGTTCATTTTCAGCGCTCCTAGACCTTCCTATAAGAAGTTAGCCAAAAAGTAGCTTCGAAAAACGCTTAGGTTAAGTTTCAGAGTTGCTTCTAAAGTACCAAAGCTGGACTTAGACATAATTTCACTCTCACAACATTATGGCTGGTTGGAGACAGTCCGAACCACAAGTACCGGGTCCATGGTTCTGGGCGTATACTGGGGGGGACGGGGACGACTCCCATTAACCCCTGACTATACCGGGGATACGCTTATCACAATGCCTTTCTGGTCTGTGCTGAAGCAGGGCATTCTGGCAGCCAAGTGGCTTGACCTTTATTAGTGAGCCTGGTTACCCCCTCTCGGAACCACAGACTTAGAAATCGCCAGCTCATATACAGTGCATAAAATATATTTATATAATATATTTATATATATACCCTTATACACCATTTTAATAAAAAATATCACAAAATTCTTCTAAGTCCCTCGGGACGAGTGAAAGACGCGCACGTTCATTTTCAGCACTCCTAGACCTTCCTATAAGAAGTTAGCCAAAAAGTAGCTTCGAAAAACGCTTAGGTTAAGTTTCAGAGTTGCTTCTAATGTACCAAAGCTGGACTTAGACATAATTTCACTCTCACAACATTATGGCTGGTTGGAGACAGTCTGAACCACAAGTACCGGGTCGATGGTTCTGGGCGTATACTGGGGGGACGGGGACGACTCCCATTAACCCCTGACTATACCGGGGATACGCTTATCACAATGCCTTTCTGGTCTGTGCTGAAGCAGGGCATTCTGGCAGCCAAGTGGCTTGACCTTTATTAGTGAGCCTGGTTACCCCCTCTCGGAACCACAGACTTAGAAATCGCCAGCTCATATACAGTGCATAAAATATATTTATATAATATATTTATATATATACCCTTATACACCATTTTAATAAAAAATATCACAAAATTCTTCTAAGTCCCTCGGGAAGAGTGAAAGACGCGCACGTTCATTTTCAGCGCTTCCAGACCTTCCTATAAGAAGTTAGCCAAAAAGTAGCTTCGAAAAACGCTTAGGTTAAGTTTCAGAGTTGCTTCTAATGTACCAAAGCTGGACTTAGACATAATTTCACTCTCACAACATTATGGCTGGTTGGAGACAGTCCGAACCACAAGTACCGGGTCCATGGTTCTGGGCGTATACTGGGGGGGACGGGGACGACTCCCATTAACCCCTGACTATACCGGGGATACGCTTATCACAATGCCTTTCTGGTCTGTGCTGAAGCAGGGCATTCTGGCAGCCAAGTGGCTTGACCTTTATTAGTGAGCCTGGTTACCCCCTCTCGGAACCACAGACTTAGAAATCGCCAGCTCATATACAGTGCATAAAATATATTTATATAATATATTTATATATATACCCTTATACACCATTTTAATAAAAAATATCACAAAATTCTTCTAAGTCCCTCGGGAAGAGTGAAAGACGCGCACGTTCATTTTCAGCGCTCCCAGACCTTCCTATAAGAAGTTAGCCAAAAAGTAGCTTCGAAAAACGCTTAGGTTAAGTTTCAGAGTTGCTTCTAATGTACCAAAGCTGGACTTAGACATAATTTCACTCTCACAACATTATGGCTGGTTGGAGACAGTCCGAACCACAAGTACCGGGTCCATGGTTCTGGGCGTATACTGGGGGGGACGGGGACGACTCCCATTAACCCCTGACTATACCGGGGATACGCTTATCACAATGCCTTTCTGGTCTGTGCTGAAGCAGGGCATTCTGGCAGCCAAGTGGCTTGACCTTTATTAGTGAGCCTGGTTACCCCTTCTCGGAACCACAGACTTAGAAATCGCCAGCTCATATACAGTGCATAAAATATATTTATATATATACAGTACCCTTATACACCATTTTAATAAAAAATATCACAAAATTCTTCTAAGTCCCTCGGGAAGAGTGAAAGACGCGCACGTTCATTTTCAGCGCTCCTAGACCTTCCTATAAGAAGTTAGCCAAAAAGTAGCTTCGAAAAACGCTTAGGTTAAGTTTCAGAGTTGCTTCTAAAGTACCAAAGCTGGACTTAGACATAATTTCACTCTCACAACATTATGGCTGGTTGGAGACAGTCCGAACCACAAGTACCGGGTCCATGGTTCTGGGCGTATACTGGGGGGGACGGGGACGACTCCCATTAACCCCTGACTATACCGGGGATACGCTTATCACAATGCCTTTCTGGTCTGTGCTGAAGCAGGGCATTCTGGCAGCCAAGTGGCTTGACCTTTATTAGTGAGCCTGGTTACCCCCTCTCGGAACCACAGACTTAGAAATCGCCAGCTCATATACAGTGCATAAAATATATTTATATAATATATTTATATATATACCCTTATACACCATTTTAATAAAAAATATCACAAAATTCTTCTAAGTCCCTCGGGACGAGTGAAAGACGCGCACGTTCATTTTCAGCACTCCTAGACCTTCCTATAAGAAGTTAGCCAAAAAGTAGCTTCGAAAAACGCTTAGGTTAAGTTTCAGAGTTGCTTCTAATGTACCAAAGCTGGACTTAGACATAATTTCACTCTCACAACATTATGGCTGGTTGGAGACAGTCTGAACCACAAGTACCGGGTCGATGGTTCTGGGCGTATACTGGGGGGACGGGGACGACTCCCATTAACCCCTGACTATACCGGGGATACGCTTATCACAATGCCTTTCTGGTCTGTGCTGAAGCAGGGCATTCTGGCAGCCAAGTGGCTTGACCTTTATTAGTGAGCCTGGTTACCCCCTCTCGGAACCACAGACTTAGAAATCGCCAGCTCATATACAGTGCATAAAATATATTTATATAATATATTTATATATATACCCTTATACACCATTTTAATAAAAAATATCACAAAATTCTTCTAAGTCCCTCGGGAAGAGTGAAAGACGCGCACGTTCATTTTCAGCGCTTCCAGACCTTCCTATAAGAAGTTAGCCAAAAAGTAGCTTCGAAAAACGCTTAGGTTAAGTTTCAGAGTTGCTTCTAATGTACCAAAGCTGGACTTAGACATAATTTCACTCTCACAACATTATGGCTGGTTGGAGACAGTCCGAACCACAAGTACCGGGTCCATGGTTCTGGGCGTTTACTGGGGGGGACGGGGACGACTCCCATTAACCCCTGACTATACCGGGGATACGCTTATCACAATGCCTTTCTGGTCTGTGCTGAAGCAGGGCATTCTGGCAACCAAGTGGCTTGACCTTTATTAGTGAGCCTGGTTACCCCCTCTCGGAACCACAGACTTAGAAATCGCCAGCTCATATACAGTGCATAAAATATATTTATATATATATCCTTATACACCATTTTAATAAAAAATATCACAAAATTCTTCTAAGTCCCTCGGGAAGAGTGAAAGATGCGCACGTTCATTTTCAGCGTTCCTAGACCTTCCTATAAGAAGTTAGCCAAAAAGTAGCTTCGAAAAACGCTTAGGTTAAGTTTCAGAGTTGCTTCTAATGTACCAAAGCTGGACTTAGACATAATTTCACTCTCACAACATTATGGCTGGTTGGAGACAGTCCGAACCACAAGTACCGGGTCGATGGTTCTGGGCGTATACTGGGGGGACGAGGACGACTCCCATTAACCCCTGACTATACCGGGGATACGCTTATCACAATGCCTTTCTGGTCTGTGCTGAAGCAGGGCATTCTGCCAGCCAAGTGGCTTGACCTTTATTAGTGAGCCTGGTTACCCCCTCTCGGAACCACAGACTTAGAAATCGCCAGCTCATATACAGTGCATAAAATATATTTATATAATATATTTATAGATATACCCTTATACACCATTTTAATAAAAAATATCACAAAATTCTTCTAAGTCCCTCGGGAAGAGTGAAAGACGCGCACGTTCATTTTCAGCGCTTCCAGACCTTCCTATAAGAAGTTAGCCAAAAAGTAGCTTCGAAAAACGCTTAGGTTAAGTTTCAGAGTTGCTTCTAATGTACCAAAGCTGGACTTAGACATAATTTCACTCTCACAACATTATGGCTGGTTGGAGACAGTCTGAACCACAAGTACCGGGTCGATGGTTCTGGGCGTATACTGGGGGGACGGGGACGACTCCCATTAACCCCTGACTATACCGGGGATACGCTTATCACAATGCCTTTCTGGTCTGTGCTGAAGCAGGGCATTCTGGCAGCCAAGTGGCTTAACCTTTATTAGTGAGCCTGGTTACCCCCTCTCGGAACCACAGACTTAGAAATCGCCAGCTCATATACAGTGCATAAAATATATTTATATAATATATTTATATATATACCCTTATACACCATTTTAATAAAAAATATCACAAAATTCTTCTAAGTCCCTCGGGAAGAGTGAAAGACGCGCACGTTCATTTTCAGCGCTTCCAGACCTTCCTATAAGAAGTTAGCCAAAAAGTAGCTTCGAAAAACGCTAAGGTTAAGTTTCAGAGTTGCTTCTAATGTACCAAAGCTGGACTTAGACATAATTTCACTCTCACAACATTATGGCTGGTTGGAGACAGTCCGAACCACAAGTACCGGGTCCATGGTTCTGGGCGTTTACTGGGGGGGACGGGGACGACTCCCATTAACCCCTGACTATACCGGGGATACGCTTATCACAATGCCTTTCTGGTCTGTGCTGAAGCAGGGCATTCTGGCAACCAAGTGGCTTGACCTTTATTAGTGAGCCTGGTTACCCCCTCTCGGAACCACAGACTTAGAAATCGCCAGCTCATATACAGTGCATAAAATATATTTATATATATATCCTTATACACCATTTTAATAAAAAATATCACAAAATTCTTCTAAGTCCCTCGGGAAGAGTGAAAGATGCGCACGTTCATTTTCAGCGTTCCTAGACCTTCCTATAAGAAGTTAGCCAAAAAGTAGCTTCGAAAAACGCTTAGGTTAAGTTTCAGAGTTGCTTCTAATGTACCAAAGCTGGACTTAGACATAATTTCACTCTCACAACATTATGGCTGGTTGGAGACAGTCCGAACCACAAGTACCGGGTCGATGGTTCTGGGCGTATACTGGGGGGACGAGGACGACTCCCATTAACCCCTGACTATACCGGGGATACGCTTATCACAATGCCTTTCTGGTCTGTGCTGAAGCAGGGCATTCTGCCAGCCAAGTGGCTTGACCTTTATTAGTGAGCCTGGTTACCCCCTCTCGGAACCACAGACTTAGAAATCGCCAGCTCATATACAGTGCATAAAATATATTTATATAATATATTTATAGATATACCCTTATACACCATTTTAATAAAAAATATCACAAAATTCTTCTAAGTCCCTCGGGAAGAGTGAAAGACGCGCACGTTCATTTTCAGAGCTCCTTGACCTTCCTATAAGAAGTTAGCCAAAAAGTAGCTTCGAAAAACGCTTAGGTTAAGTTTCAGAGTTGCTTCTAATGTACCAAAGCTGGACTTAGACATAATTTCACTCTCACAACATTATGGCTGGTTGGAGACAGTCCGAACCACAAGTACCGGGTCCATGGTTCTGGGCGTATACTGGGGGGACGGGGATTACTCCCATTAACCCCTGACTATACCGGGGATACGCTTATCACAATGCCTTTCTGGTCTGTGCTGAAGCAGGGCATTCTGCCAGCCAAGTGGCATGACCTTTATTAGTGAGCCTGGTTACCCCCTCTCGGAACCACAGACTTAGAAATCGCCAGCTCATATACAGTGCATAAAATATATTTATATATATATCCTTATACACCATTTTAATAAAAAATATCACAAAATTCTTCTAAGTCCCTCGGGAAGAGTGAAAGATGCGCACGTTCATTTTCAGCGTTCCTAGACCTTCCTATAAGAAGTTAACCAAAAAGTAGCTTCGAAAAACGCTTAGGTTAAGTTTCAGAGTTGCTTCTAATGTACCAAAGCTGGACTTAGACATAATTTCACTCTCACAACATTATGGCTGGTTGGAGACAGTCTGAACCACAAGTACCGGGTCGATGGTTCTGGGCGTATACTGGGGGGACGGGGACGACTCCCATTAACCCCTGACTATACCGGGGATACGCTTATCACAATGCCTTTCTGGTCTGTGCTGAAGCAGGGCATTCTGCCAGCCAAGTGGCTTGACCTTTATTAGTGAGCCTGGTTACCCCCTCTCGGAACCACAGACTTAGAAATCGCCAGCTCATATACAGTGCATAAAATATATTTATATAATATATTTATATATATACCCTTATACACCATTTTAATAAAAAATATCACAAAATTCTTCTAAGTCCCTCGGGAAGAGTGAAAGACGCGCACGTTCATTTTCAGCGCTTCCAGACCTTCCTATAAGAAGTTAGCCAAAAAGTAGCTTCGAAAAACGCTTAGGTTAAGTTTCAGAGTTGCTTCTAATGTACCAAAGCTGGACTTAGACATAATTTCACTCTCACAACATTATGGCTGGTTGGAGACAGTCCGAACCACAAGTACCGGGTCCATGGTTCTGGGCGTTTACTGGGGGGGACGGGGACGACTCCCATTAACCCCTGACTATACCGGGGATACGCTTATCACAATGCCTTTCTGGTCTGTGCTGAAGCAGGGCATTCTGGCAACCAAGTGGCTTGACCTTTATTAGTGAGCCTGGTTACCCCCTCTCGGAACCACAGACTTAGAAATCGCCAGCTCATATACAGTGCATAAAATATATTTATATATATATCCTTATACACCATTTTAATAAAAAATATCACAAAATTCTTCTAAGTCCCTCGGGAAGAGTGAAAGATGCGCACGTTCATTTTCAGCGTTCCTAGACCTTCCTATAAGAAGTTAGCCAAAAAGTAGCTTCGAAAAACGCTTAGGTTAAGTTTCAGAGTTGCTTCTAATGTACCAAAGCTGGACTTAGACATAATTTCACTCTCACAACATTATGGCTGGTTGGAGACAGTCCGAACCACAAGTACCGGGTCGATGGTTCTGGGCGTATACTGGGGGGACGAGGACGACTCCCATTAACCCCTGACTATACCGGGGATACGCTTATCACAATGCCTTTCTGGTCTGTGCTGAAGCAGGGCATTCTGCCAGCCAAGTGGCTTGACCTTTATTAGTGAGCCTGGTTACCCCCTCTCGGAACCACAGACTTAGAAATCGCCAGCTCATATACAGTGCATAAAATATATTTATATAATATATTTATAGATATACCCTTATACACCATTTTAATAAAAAATATCACAAAATTCTTCTAAGTCCCTCGGGAAGAGTGAAAGACGCGCACGTTCATTTTCAGAGCTCCTTGACCTTCCTATAAGAAGTTAGCCAAAAAGTAGCTTCGAAAAACGCTTAGGTTAAGTTTCAGAGTTGCTTCTAATGTACCAAAGCTGGACTTAGACATAATTTCACTCTCACAACATTATGGCTGGTTGGAGACAGTCCGAACCACAAGTACCGGGTCCATGGTTCTGGGCGTATACTGGGGGGACGGGGATTACTCCCATTAACCCCTGACTATACCGGGGATACGCTTATCACAATGCCTTTCTGGTCTGTGCTGAAGCAGGGCATTCTGCCAGCCAAGTGGCATGACCTTTATTAGTGAGCCTGGTTACCCCCTCTCGGAACCACAGACTTAGAAATCGCCAGCTCATATACAGTGCATAAAATATATTTATATATATATCCTTATACACCATTTTAATAAAAAATATCACAAAATTCTTCTAAGTCCCTCGGGAAGAGTGAAAGATGCGCACGTTCATTTTCAGCGTTCCTAGACCTTCCTATAAGAAGTTAACCAAAAAGTAGCTTCGAAAAACGCTTAGGTTAAGTTTCAGAGTTGCTTCTAATGTACCAAAGCTGGACTTAGACATAATTTCACTCTCACAACATTATGGCTGGTTGGAGACAGTCCGAACCACAAGTACCGGGTCCATGGTTCTGGGCGTATACTGGGGGAAGGGGACGACTCCCATTAACCCCTGACTATACCGGGGATACGCTTATCACAATGCATTTCTGGTCTGTGCTGAAGCAGGGCATTCTGGCAACCAAGTGGCTTGACCTTTATTAGTGAGCCTGGTTACCCCCTCTCGGAACCACAGACTTAGAAATCGCCAGCTCATATACAGTGCATAAAATATATTTATATATATACCCTTATACACCATTTTAATAAAAAATATCACAAAATTCTTCTAAGTCCCTCGGGAAGAGTGAAAGACGCGCACGTTCATTTTCAGAGCTCATAGACCTTCCTATAAGAAGTTAGCCAAAAAGTAGCTTCGAAAAACGCTTAGGTTAAGTTTCAGAGTTGCTTCTAATGTACCAAAGCTGGACTTCGACATAATTTCACTCTCACAACATTATGGCTGGTTGGAGACAGTCCGAACCACAAGTACCGGGTCCATGGTTCTGGGCGTATACTGGGGGAAGGGGACGACTCCCATTAACCCCTGACTATACCGGGGATACGCTTATCACAATGCATTTCTGGTCTGTGCTGAAGCAGGGCATTCTGGCAGTCAAGTGGCTTGACCTTTATAAGTGAGCCTGGTAACCCCCTCTCGGAACCACAGACTTAGAAATCGCCAGCTCATATACAGTGCATAAAATATATTTATATAATATATTTATATATATATACCCTTATACACCATTTTAATAAAAAATATCACAAAATTCTTCTAAGTCCCTCGGGAAGAGTGAAAGACGCGCACGTTCATTTTCAGAGCTCCTTGACCTTGTTATAAGAAGTTAGCCAAAAAGTAGCTTCGAAAAACGCTTAGGTAAAGTTTCAGAGTTGCTTCTAATGTACCAAAGCTGGACTTAGACATAATTTCACTCTCACAACATTATGGCTGGTTGGAGACAGTCCGAACCACAAGTACCGGGTCCATGGTTCTGGGCGTATACTGGGGGGACGGGGACGACTCCCATTAACCCCTGACTATACCGGGGATACGCTTATCACAATGCCTTTCTGGTCTGTGCTGAAGCAGGGCATTCTGCCAGCCAAGTGGCTTGACCTTTATTAGTGAGCCTGGTTACCCCCTCTCGGAACCACAGACTTAGAAATCGCCAGCTCATATACAGTGCATAAAATATATTTATATATATACCCTTATACACCATTTTAATAAAAAATATCACAAAATTCTTCTAAGTCCCTCGGGAAGAGTGAAAGATGCGCACGTTCATTTTCAGCGTTCCTAGACCTTCCTATAAGAAGTTAGCCAAAAAGTAGCTTCGAAAAACGCTTAGGTTAAGTTTCAGAGTTGCTTCTAATGTACCAAAGCTGGACTTAGACATAATTTCACTCTCACAACATTATGGCTGGTTGGAGACAGTCCGAACCACAAGTACCGGGTCCATGGTTCTGGGCGTATACTGGGGGGACGGGGACGACTCCCATTAACCCCTGACTATACCGGGGATACGCTTATCACAATGCCTTTCTGGTCTGTGCTGAAGCAGGGCATTCTGGCAACCAAGTGGCTTGACCTTTATTAGTGAGCCTGGTTACCCCCTCTCGGAACCACAGACTTAGAAATCGCCAGCTCATATACAGTGCATAAAATATATTTATATAATATATTTATATATATACCCTTATACACCATTTTAATAAAAAATATCACAAAATTCTTCTAAAACCCTCGGGAAGAGTGAAAGACGCGCACGTTCATTTTCAGAACTCCTAGACCTTCCTATAAGAAGTTAGCCAAAAAGTAGCTTCGAAAAACGCTTAGGTTAAGTTTCAGAGTTGCTTCTAATGTACCAAAGCTGGACTTAGACATAATTTCACTCTCACAACATTATGGCTGGTTGGAGACAGTCCGAACCACAAGTACCGGGTCCATTGTTCTGGGCGTATACTGGGGGAAGGGGACGACTCCCATTAACCCCTGACTATACCGGGGATACGCTTATCACAATGCATTTCTGGTCTGTGCTGAAGCAGGGCATTCTGGCAGCCAAGTGGCTTGACCTTTATTAGTGAGCCTGGTTACCCCCTCTCGGAACCACAGACTTAGAAATCGCCAGCTCATATACAGTGCATAAAATATATTTATATAATATATTTATATATATATACCCTTATACACCATTTTAATAAAAAATATCACAAAATTCTTCTAAGTCCCTCGGGAAGAGTGAAAGACGCGCACGTTCATTTTCAGAGCTCCTAGACCTTCCTATAAGAAGTTAGCCAAAAAGTAGCTTCGAAAAACGCTTAGGTTAAGTTTCAGAGTTGCTTCTAATGTACCAAAGCTGGACTTAGACATAATTTCACTCTCACAACATTATGGCTGGTTGGAGACAGTCCGAACCACAAGTACCGGGTCCATGGTTCTGGGCGTATACTGGGGGAAGGGGACGACTCCCATTAACCCCTGACTATACCGGGGATACGCTTATCACAATGCCTTTCTGGTCTGTGCTGAAGCAGGGCATTCTGGCAGCCAAGTGGCTTGACCTTTATTAGTGAGCCTGGTTACCCCCTCTCGGAACCACAGACTTAGAAATCGCCAGCTCATATACAGTGCATAAAATATATTTATATAATATATTTATATATATACCCTTATACACCATTTTAATAAAAAATATCACAAAATTCTTCTAAGTCCCTCGGGAAGAGTGAAAGACGCGCACATTCATTTTCAGAGCTCCTAGACCTTCCTATAAGAAGTTAGCCAAAAAGTAGCTTCGAAAAACGCTTAGGTTAAGTTTCAGAGTTGCTTCTAATGTACCAAAGCTGGACTTAGACATAATTTCACTCTCACAACATTATGGCTGGTTGGAGACAGTCCGAACCACAAGTACCGGGTCCATGGTTCTGGGCGTTTACTGGGGGGGACGGGGACGACTCCCATTAACCCCTGACTATACCGGGGATACGCTTATCACAATGCCTTTCTGGTCTGTGCTGAAGCAGGGCATTCTGGCAACCAAGTGGCTTGACCTTTATTAGTGAGCCTGGTTACCCCCTCTCGGAACCACAGACTTAGAAATCGCCAGCTCATATACAGTGCATAAAATATATTTATATATATATCCTTATACACCATTTTAATTAAAAATATCACAAAATTCTTCTAAGTCCCTCGGGAAGAGTGAAAGATGCGCACGTTCATTTTCAGCGTTCCTAGACCTTCCTATAAGAAGTTAGCCAAAAAGTAGCTTCGAAAAACGCTTAGGTTAAGTTTCAGAGTTGCTTCTAATGTACCAAAGCTGGACTTAGACATAATTTCACTCTCACAACATTATGGCTGGTTGGAGACAGTCCGAACCACAAGTACCGGGTCGATGGTTCTGGGCGTATACTGGGGGGACGAGGACGACTCCCATTAACCCCTGACTATATCGGGGATACGCTTATCACAATTCCTTTCTGGTCTGTGCTGAAGCAGGGCATTCTGGCAGCCAAGTGGCTTGACCTTTATAAGTGAGCCTGGTTACCCCCTCTCGGAACCACAGACTTAGAAATCGCCAGCTCATATACAGTGCATAAAATATATTTATATAATATATTTATATATATACCCTTATACACCATTTTAATAAAAAATATCACAAAATTCTTCTAAGTCCCTCGGGAAGAGTGAAAGACGCGCACGTTCATTTTCAGAGCTCCTAGACCTTCCTATAAGAAGTTAGCCAAAAAGTAGCTTCGAAAAACGCTTAGGTTAAGTTTCAGAGTTGCTTCTAATGTACCAAAGCTGGACTTAGACATAATTTCACTCTCACAACATTATGGCTGGTTGGAGACAGTCCGAACCACAAGTACCGGGTCCATGGTTCTGGGCGTATACTGGGGGGACGGGGACGACTCCCATTAACCCCTGACTATACCGGGGATACGCTTATCACAATGCCTTTCTGGTCTGTGCTGAAGCAGGGCATTCTGGCAGCCAAGTGGCTTGACCTTTATTAGTGAGCCTGGTTACCCCCTCTCGGAACCACAGACTTAGAAATCGCCAGCTCATATACAGTGCATAAAATATATTTATATAATATATTTATATATATATATACCCTTATACACCATTTTAATAAAAAATATCACAAAATTCTTCTAAGTCCCTCGGGAAGAGTGAAAGACGCGCACGTTCATTTTCAGAGCTCCTAGACCTTCCTATAAGAAGTTAGCCAAAAAGTAGCTTCGAAAAACGCTTAGGTTAAGTTTCAGAGTTGCTTCTAATGTACCAAAGCTGGACTTAGACATAATTTCACTCTCACAACATTATGGCTGGTTGGAGACAGTCCGAACCACAAGTACCGGGTCCATGGTTCTGGGCGTATACTGGGGGAAGGGGACGACTCCCATTAACCCCTGACTATACCGGGGATACGCTTATCACAATGCATTTCTGGTCTGTGCTGAAGCAGGGCATTCTGGCAGCCAAGTGGCTTGACCTTTATAAGTGAGCCAGGTTACCCCCTCTCGGAACCACAGACTTAGAAATCGCCAGCTCATATACAGTGCATAAAATATATTTATATAATATATTTATATATATATACCCTTATACACCATTTTAATAAAAAATATCACAAAATTCTTCTAAGTCCCTCGGGAAGAGTGAAAGACGCGCACGTTCATTTTCAGAGCTCCTAGACCTTCCTATAAGAAGTTAGCCAAAAAGTAGCTTCGAAAAACGCTTAGGTTAAGTTTCAGAGTTGCTTCTAATGTACCAAAGCTGGACTTAGACATAATTTCACTCTCACAACATTATGGCTGGTTGGAGACAGTCCGAACCACAAGTACCGGGTCCATGGTTCTGGGCGTTTACTGGGGGGGACGGGGACGACTCCCATTAACCCCTGACTATACCGGGGATACGCTTATCACAATGCCTTTCTGGTCTGTGCTGAAGCAGGGCATTCTGGCAACCAAGTGGCTTGACCTTTATTAGTGAGCCTGGTTACCCCCTCTCGGAACCACAGACTTAGAAATCGCCAGCTCATATACAGTGCATAAAATATATTTATATATATATCCTTATACACCATTTTAATAAAAAATATCACAAAATTCTTCTAAGTCCCTCGGGAAGAGTGAAAGATGCGCACGTTCATTTTCAGCGTTCCTAGACCTTCCTATAAGAAGTTAGCCAAAAAGTAGCTTCGAAAAACGCTTAGGTTAAGTTTCAGAGTTGCTTCTAATGTACCAAAGCTGGACTTAGACATAATTTCACTCTCACAACATTATGGCTGGTTGGAGACAGTCCGAACCACAAGTACCGGGTCGATGGTTCTGGGCGTATACTGGGGGGACGAGGACGACTCCCATTAACCCCTGACTATACCGGGGATACGCTTATCACAATGCCTTTCTGGTCTGTACTGAAGCAGGGCATTCTGCCAGCCAAGTGGCTTGACCTTTATTAGTGAGCCTGGTTACCCCCTCTCGGAACCACAGACTTAGAAATCGCCAGCTCATATACAGTGCATAAAATATATTTATATATATACCCTTATACACCATTTTAATAAAAAATATCACAAAATTCTTCTAAGTCCCTCGGGAAGAGTGAAAGATGCGCACGTTCATTTTCAGCGTTCCTAGACCTTCCTATAAGAAGTTAGCCAAAAAGTAGCTTCGAAAAACGCTTAGGTTAAGTTTCAGAGTTGCTTCTAATGTACCAAAGCTGGACTTAGACATAATTTCACTCTCACAACATTATGGCTGGTTGGAGACAGTCCGAACCACAAGTACCGGGTCCATGGTTCTGGGCGTATACTGGGGGGACGGGGACGACTCCCATTAACCCCTGACTATACCGGGGATACGCTTATCACAATGCCTTTCTGGTCTGTGCTGAAGCAGGGCATTCTGGCAACCAAGTGGCTTGACCTTTATTAGTGAGCCTGGTTACCCCCTCTCGGAACCACAGACTTAGAAATCGCCAGCTCATATACAGTGCATAAAATATATTTATATAATATATTTATATATATACCCTTATACACCATTTTAATAAAAAATATCACAAAATTCTTCTAAAACCCTCGGGAAGAGTGAAAGACGCGCACGTTCATTTTCAGAACTCCTAGACCTTCCTATAAGAAGTTAGCCAAAAAGTAGCTTCGAAAAACGCTTAGGTTAAGTTTCAGAGTTGCTTCTAATGCACCAAAGCTGGACTTAGACATAATTTCACTCTCACAACATTATGGCTGGTTGGAGACAGTCCGAACCACAAGTACCGGGTCCATTGTTCTGGGCGTATACTGGGGGAAGGGGACGACTCCCATTAACCCCTGACTATACCGGGGATACGCTTATCACAATGCATTTCTGGTCTGTGCTGAAGCAGGGCATTCTGGCAGCCAAGTGGCTTGACCTTTATTAGTGAGCCTGGTTACCCCCTCTCGGAACCACAGACTTAGAAATCGCCAGCTCATATACAGTGCATAAAATATATTTATATAATATATTTATATATATACCCTTATACACCATTTTAATAAAAAATATCACAAAATTCTTCTAAGTCCCTCGGGAAGAGTGAAAGACGCGCACGTTCATTTTCAGAGCTCCTTGACCTTCCTATAAGAAGTTAGCCAAAAAGTAGCTTAGAAAAACGCTTAGGTTAAGTTTCAGAGTTGCTTCTAATGTACCAAAGCTGGACTTAGACATAATTTCACTCTCACAACATTATGGCTGGTTGGAGACAGTCCGAACCACAAGTACCGGGTCCATGGTTCTGGGCGTATACTGGGGGAAGGGGACGACTCCCATTAACCCCTGACTATACCGGGGATACGCTTATCACAATGCATTTCTGGTCTGTGCTGAAGCAGGGCATTCTGGCAGTCAAGTGGCTTGACCTTTATAAGTGAGCCTGGTTACCCCCTCTCGGAACCACAGACTTAGAAATCGCCAGCTCATATACAGTGCATAAAATATATTTATATAATATATTTATATATATATACCCTTATACACCATTTTAATAAAAAATATCACAAAATTCTTCTAAAACCCTCGGGAAGAGTGAAAGACGCGCACGTTCATTTTCAGAACTCCTAGACCTTCCTATAAGAAGTTAGCCAAAAAGTAGCTTCGAAAAACGCTTAGGTTAAGTTTCAGAGTTGCTTCTAATGTACCAAAGCTGGACTTAGACATAATTTCACTCTCACAACATTATGGCTGGTTGGAGACAGTCCGAACCACAAGTACCGGGTCCATTGTTCTGGGCGTATACTGGGGGAAGGGGACGACTCCCATTAACCCCTGACTATACCGGGGATACGCTTATCACAATGCCTTTCTGGTCTGTGCTGAAGCAGGGCATTCTGGCAGCCAAGTGGCTTGACCTTTATTAGTGAGCCTGGTTACCCCCTCTCGGAACCACAGACTTAGAAATCGCCAGCTCATATACAGTGCATAAAATATATTTATATAATATATTTATATATATATACCCTTATACACCATTTTAATAAAAAATATCACAAAATTCTTCTAAGTCCCTCGGGAAGAGTGAAAGACGCGCACGTTCATTTTCAGAGCTCCTAGACCTTCCTATAAGAAGTTAGCCAAAAAGTAGCTTCGAAAAACGCTTAGGTTAAGTTTCAGAGTTGCTTCTAATGTACCAAAGCTGGACTTAGACATAATTTCACTCTCACAACATTATGGCTGGTTGGAGACAGTCCGAACCACAAGTACCGGGTCCATGGTTCTGGGCGTATACTGGGGGAAGGGGACGACTCCCATTAACCCCTGACTATACCGGGGATACGCTTATCACAATGCCTTTCTGGTCTGTGCTGAAGCAGGGCATTCTGGCAGCCAAGTGGCTTGACCTTTATTAGTGAGCCTGGTTACCCCCTCTCGGAACCACAGACTTAGAAATCGCCAGCTCATATACAGTGCATAAAATATATTTATATAATATATTTATATATATACCCTTATACACCATTTTAATAAAAAATATCACAAAATTCTTCTAAGTCCCTCGGGAAGAGTGAAAGACGCGCACATTCATTTTCAGAGCTCCTAGACCTTCCTATAAGAAGTTAGCCAAAAAGTAGCTTCGAAAAACGCTTAGGTTAAGTTTCAGAGTTGCTTCTAATGTACCAAAGCTGGACTTAGACATAATTTCACTCTCACAACATTATGGCTGGTTGGAGACAGTCCGAACCACAAGTACCGGGTCCATGGTTCTGGGCGTTTACTGGGGGGGACGGGGACGACTCCCATTAACCCCTGACTATACCGGGGATACGCTTATCACAATGCCTTTCTGGTCTGTGCTGAAGCAGGGCATTCTGGCAACCAAGTGGCTTGACCTTTATTAGTGAGCCTGGTTACCCCCTCTCGGAACCACAGACTTAGAAATCGCCAGCTCATATACAGTGCATAAAATATATTTATATATATATCCTTATACACCATTTTAATAAAAAATATCACAAAATTCTTCTAAGTCCCTCGGGAAGAGTGAAAGACGCGCACGTTCATTTTCAGAGCTCCTAGACCTTCCTATAAGAAGTTAGCCAAAAAGTAGCTTCGAAAAACGCTTAGGTTAAGTTTCAGAGTTGCTTCTAATGTACCAAAGCTGGACTTAGACATAATTTCACTCTCACAACATTATGGCTGGTTGGAGACAGTCCGAACCACAAGTACCGGGTCGATGGTTCTGGGCGTATACTGGGGGGACGAGGACGACTCCCATTAACCCCTGACTATATCGGGGATACGCTTATCACAATTCCTTTCTGGTCTGTGCTGAAGCAGGGCATTCTGGCAGCCAAGTGGCTTGACCTTTATAAGTGAGCCTGGTTACCCCCTCTCGGAACCACAGACTTAGAAATCGCCAGCTCATATACAGTGCATAAAATATATTTATATAATATATTTATATATATACCCTTATACACCATTTTAATAAAAAATATCACAAAATTCTTCTAAGTCCCTCGGGAAGAGTGAAAGACGCGCACGTTCATTTTCAGAGCTCCTAGACCTTCCTATAAGAAGTTAGCCAAAAAGTAGCTTCGAAAAACGCTTAGGTTAAGTTTCAGAGTTGCTTCTAATGTACCAAAGCTGGACTTAGACATAATTTCACTCTCACAACATTATGGCTGGTTGGAGACAGTCCGAACCACAAGTACCGGGTCCATGGTTCTGGGCGTATACTGGGGGGACGGGGACGACTCCCATTAACCCCTGACTATACCGGGGATACGCTTATCACAATGCCTTTCTGGTCTGTGCTGAAGCAGGGCATTCTGGCAGCCAAGTGGCTTGACCTTTATTAGTGAGCCTGGTTACCCCCTCTCGGAACCACAGACTTAGAAATCGCCAGCTCATATACAGTGCATAAAATATATTTATATAATATATTTATATATATATACCCTTATACACCATTTTAATAAAAAATATCACAAAATTCTTCTAAGTCCCTCGGGAAGAGTGAAAGACGCGCACGTTCATTTTCAGAGCTCCTAGACCTTCCTATAAGAAGTTAGCCAAAAAGTAGCTTCGAAAAACGCTTAGGTTAAGTTTCAGAGTTGCTTCTAATGTACCAAAGCTGGACTTAGACATAATTTCACTCTCACAACATTATGGCTGGTTGGAGACAGTCCGAACCACAAGTACCGGGTCCATGGTTCTGGGCGTATACTGGGGGAAGGGGACGACTCCCATTAACCCCTGACTATACCGGGGATACGCTTATCACAATGCATTTCTGGTCTGTGCTGAAGCAGGGCATTCTGGCAGCCAAGTGGCTTGACCTTTATAAGTGAGCCAGGTTACCCCCTCTCGGAACCACAGACTTAGAAATCGCCAGCTCATATACAGTGCATAAAATATATTTATATAATATATTTATATATATATACCCTTATACACCATTTTAATAAAAAATATCACAAAATTCTTCTAAGTCCCTCGGGAAGAGTGAAAGACGCGCACGTTCATTTTCAGAGCTCCTAGACCTTCCTATAAGAAGTTAGCCAAAAAGTAGCTTCGAAAAACGCTTAGGTTAAGTTTCAGAGTTGCTTCTAATGTACCAAAGCTGGACTTAGACATAATTTCACTCTCACAACATTATGGCTGGTTGGAGACAGTCCGAACCACAAGTACCGGGTCCATGGTTCTGGGCGTTTACTGGGGGGGACGGGGACGACTCCCATTAACCCCTGACTATACCGGGGATACGCTTATCACAATGCCTTTCTTGTCTGTGCTGAAGCAGGGCATTCTGGCAACCAAGTGGCTTGACCTTTATTAGTGAGCCTGGTTACCCCCTCTCGGAACCACAGACTTAGAAATCGCCAGCTCATATACAGTGCATAAAATATATTTATATATATATCCTTATACACCATTTTAATAAAAAATATCACAAAATTCTTCTAAGTCCCTCGGGAAGAGTGAAAGACGCGCACGTTCATTTTCAGAGCTCCTAGACCTTCCTATAAGAAGTTAGCCAAAAAGTAGCTTCGAAAAACGCTTAGGTTAAGTTTCAGAGTTGCTTCTAATGTACCAAAGCTGGACTTAGACATAATTTCACTCTCACAACATTATGGCTGGTTGGAGACAGTCCGAACCACAAGTACCGGGTCCATGGTTCTGGGCGTATACTGGGGGAAGGGGACGACTCCCATTAACCCCTGACTATACCGGGGATACGCTTATCACAATGCATTTCTGGTCTGTGCTGAAGCAGGGCATTCTGGCAGCCAAGTGGCTTGACCTTTATAAGTGAGCCTGGTTACCCCCTCTCGGAACCACAGACTTAGAAATCGCCAGCTCATATACAGTGCATAAAATATATTTATATAATATATTTATATATATATACCCTTATACACCATTTTAATAAAAAATATCACAAAATTCTTCTAAGTCCCTCGGGAAGAGTGAAAGACGCGCACGTTCATTTTCAGAGCTCCTAGACCTTCCTATAAGAAGTTAGCCAAAAAGTAGCTTCGAAAAACGCTTAGGTTAAGTTTCAGAGTTGCTTCTAATGTACCAAAGCTGGACTTAGACATAATTTCACTCTCACAACATTATGGCTGGTTGGAGACAGTCCGAACCACAAGTACCGGGTCCATGGTTCTGGGCGTATACTGGGGGAAGGGGACGACTCCCATTAACCCCTGACTATACCGGGGATACGCTTATCACAATGCATTTCTGGTCTGTGCTGAAGCAGGGCATTCTGGCAGCCAAGTGGCTTGACCTATATAAGTGAGCCTGGTTACCCCCTCTCGGAACCACAGACTTAGAAATCGCCAGCTCATATACAGTGCATAAAATATATTTATATAATATATTTATATATATATACCCTTATACACCATTTTAATAAAAAATATCACAAAATTCTTCTAAGTCCCTCGGGAAGAGTGAAAGACGCGCACGTTCATTTTCAGAGCTCCTAGACCTTCCTATAAGAAGTTAGCCAAAAAGTAGCTTCGAAAAACGCTTAGGTTAAGTTTCAGAGTTGCTTCTAATGTACCAAAGCTGGACTTAGACATAATTTCACTCTCACAACATTATGGCTGGTTGGAGACAGTCCGAACCACAAGTACCGGGTCCATGGTTCTGGGCGTATACTGGGGGGACGGGGACGACTCCCATTAACCCCTGACTATACCGGGGATACGCTTATCACAATGCCTTTCTGGTCTGTGCTGAAGCAGGGCATTCTGGCAGCCAAGTGGCTTGACCTTTATTAATGAGCCTGGTTACCCCCTCTCGGAACCACAGACTTAGAAATCGCCAGCTCATATACAGTGCATAAAATATATTTATATAATATATTTATATATATACCCTTATACACCATTTTAATAAAAAATATCACAAAATTCTTCTAAGTCCCTCGGGAAGAGTGAAAGACGCGCACATTCATTTTCAGAGCTCCTAGACCTTCCTATAAGAAGTTAGCCAAAAAGTAGCTTCGAAAAACGCTTAGGTTAAGTTTCAGAGTTGCTTCTAATGTACCAAAGCTGGACTTAGACATAATTTCACTCTCACAACATTATGGCTGGTTGGAGACAGTCCGAACCACAAGTACCGGGTCCATGGTTCTGGGCGTTTACTGGGGGGGACGGGGACGACTCCCATTAACCCCTGACTATACCGGGGATACGCTTATCACAATGCCTTTCTGGTCTGTGCTGAAGCAGGGCATTCTGGCAACCAAGTGGCTTGACCTTTATTAGTGAGCCTGGTTACCCCCTCTCGGAACCACAGACTTAGAAATCGCCAGCTCATATACAGTGCATAAAATATATTTATATATATATCCTTATACACCATTTTAATAAAAAATATCACAAAATTCTTCTAAGTCCCTCGGGAAGAGTGAAAGATGCGCACGTTCATTTTCAGCGTTCCTAGACCTTCCTATAAGAAGTTAGCCAAAAAGTAGCTTCGAAAAACGCTTAGGTTAAGTTTCAGAGTTGCTTCTAATGTACCAAAGCTGGACTTAGACATAATTTCACTCTCACAACATTATGGCTGGTTGGAGACAGTCCGAACCACAAGTACCGGGTCGATGGTTCTGGGCGTATACTGGGGGGACGAGGACGACTCCCATTAACCCCTGACTATATCGGGGATACGCTTATCACAATTCCTTTCTGGTCTGTGCTGAAGCAGGGCATTCTGGCAGCCAAGTGGCTTGACCTTTATAAGTGAGCCTGGTTACCCCCTCTCGGAACCACAGACTTAGAAATCGCCAGCTCATATACAGTGCATAAAATATATTTATATAATATATTTATATATATATACCCTTATACACCATTTTAATAAAAAATATCACAAAATTCTTCTAAGTCCCTCGGGAAGAGTGTAAGACGCGCACGTTCATTTTCAGAGCTCCTAGACCTTCCTATAAGAAGTTAGCCAAAAAGTAGCTTCGAAAAACGCTTAGGTTAAGTTTCAGAGTTGCTTCTAATGTACCAAAGCTGGACTTAGACATAATTTCACTCTCACAACATTATGGCTGGTTGGAGACAGTCCGAACCACAAGTACCGGGTCCATGGTTCTGGGCGTATACTGGGGGAAGGGGACGACTCCCATTAACCCCTGACTATACCGGGGATACGCTTATCACAATGCATTTCTGGTCTGTGCTGAAGCAGGGCATTCTGGCAGCCAAGTGGCTTGACCTTTATAAGTGAGCCTGGTTACCCCCTCTCGGAACCACAGACTTAGAAATCGCCAGCTCATATACAGTGCATAAAATATATTTATATAATATATTTATATATATATACCCTTATACACCATTTTAATAAAAAATATCACAAAATTCTTCTAAGTCCCTCGGGAAGAGTGAAAGACGCGCACGTTCATTTTCAGAGCTCCTAGACCTTCCTATAAGAAGTTAGCCAAAAAGTAGCTTCGAAAAACGCTTAGGTTAAGTTTCAGAGTTGCTTCTAATGTACCAAAGCTGGACTTAGACGTAATTTCACTCTCACAACATTATGGCTGGTTGGAGACAGTCCGAACCACAAGTACCGGGTCCATGGTTCTGGGCGTATACTGGGGGGACGGGGACGACTCCCATTAACCCCTGACTATACCGGGGATACGCTTATCACAATGCCTTTCTGGTCTGTGCTGAAGCAGGGCATTCTGGCAGCCAAGTGGCTTGACCTTTATTAATGAGCCTGGTTACCCCCTCTCGGAACCACAGACTTAGAAATCGCCAGCTCATATACAGTGCATAAAATATATTTATATAATATATTTATATATATACCCTTATACACCATTTTAATAAAAAATATCACAAAATTCTTCTAAGTCCCTCGGGAAGAGTGAAAGACGCGCACATTCATTTTCAGAGCTCCTAGACCTTCCTATAAGAAGTTAGCCAAAAAGTAGCTTCGAAAAACGCTTAGGTTAAGTTTCAGAGTTGCTTCTAATGTACCAAAGCTGGACTTAGACATAATTTCACTCTCACAACATTATGGCTGGTTGGAGACAGTCCGAACCACAAGTACCGGGTCCATGGTTCTGGGCGTTTACTGGGGGGGACGGGGACGACTCCCATTAACCCCTGACTATACCGGGGATACGCTTATCACAATGCCTTTCTGGTCTGTGCTGAAGCAGGGCATTCTGGCAACCAAGTGGCTTGACCTTTATTAGTGAGCCTGGTTACCCCCTCTCGGAACCACAGACTTAGAAATCGCCAGCTCATATACAGTGCATAAAATATATTTATATATATATCCTTATACACCATTTTAATAAAAAATATCACAAAATTCTTCTAAGTCCCTCGGGAAGAGTGAAAGATGCGCACGTTCATTTTCAGCGTTCCTAGACCTTCCTATAAGAAGTTAGCCAAAAAGTAGCTTCGAAAAACGCTTAGGTTAAGTTTCAGAGTTGCTTCTAATGTACCAAAGCTGGACTTAGACATAATTTCACTCTCACAACATTATGGCTGGTTGGAGACAGTCCGAACCACAAGTACCGGGTCGATGGTTCTGGGCGTTTACTGGGGGGACGAGGACGACTCCCATTAACCCCTGACTATATCGGGGATACGCTTATCACAATTCCTTTCTGGTCTGTGCTGAAGCAGGGCATTCTGGCAGCCAAGTGGCTTGACCTTTATAAGTGAGCCTGGTTACCCCCTCTCGGAACCACAGACTTAGAAATCGCCAGCTCATATACAGTGCATAAAATATATTTATATAATATATTTATATATATATACCCTTATACACCATTTTAATAAAAAATATCACAAAATACTTCTAAGTCCCTCGGGAAGAGTGAAAGACGCGCACGTTCATTTTCAGAGCTCCTAGACCTTCCTATAAGAAGTTAGCTAAAAAGTAGCTTCGAAAAACGCTTAGGTTAAGTTTCAGAGTTGCTTCTAATGTACCAAAGCTGGACTTAGACATAATTTCACTCTCACAACATTATGGCTGGTTGGAGACAGTCCGAACCACAAGTACCGGGTCCATGGTTCTGGGCGTATACTGGGGGAAGGGGACGACTCCCATTAACCCCTGACTATACCGGGGATACGCTTATCACAATGCATTTCTGGTCTGTGCTGAAGCAGGGCATTCTGGCAGCCAAGTGGCTTGACCTTTATTAGTGAGCCTGGTTACCCCCTCTCGGAACCACAGACTTAGAAATCGCCAGCTCATATACAGTGCATAAAATATATTTATATAATATATTTATATATATACCCTTATACATCATTTTAATAAAAAATATCACAAAATTCTTCTAAGTCCCTCGGGAAGAGTGAAAGATGCGCACGTTCATTTTCAGCGTTCCTAGACCTTCCTATAAGAAGTTAGCCAAAAAGTAGCTTCGAAAAACGCTTAGGTTAAGTTTCAGAGTTGCTTCTAATGTACCAAAGCTGGACTTAGACATAATTTCACTCTCACAACATTATGGCTGGTTGGAGACAGTCCGAACCACAAGTACCGGGTTGATGGTTCTGGGCGTATACTGGGGGGACGAGGACGACTCCCATTAACCCCTGACTATATCGGGGATACGCTTATCACAATTCCTTTCTGGTCTGTGCTGAAGCAGGGCATTCTGGCAGCCAAGTGGCTTGACCTTTATAAGTGAGCCTGGTTACCCCCTCTCGGAACCACAGACTTAGAAATCGCCAGCTCATATACAGTGCATAAAATATATTTATATAATATATTTATATATATGCCCTTATACACCATTTTAATAAAAAATATCACAAAATTCTTCTAAGTCCCTCGGGAAGAGTGAAAGATGCGCACGTTCATTTTCAGCGTTCCTAGACCTTCCTATAAGAAGTTAGCCAAAAAGTAGCTTCGAAAAACGCTTAGGTTAAGTTTCAGAGTTGCTTCTAATGTACCAAAGCTGGACTTAGACATAATTTCACTCTCACAACATTATGGCTGGTTGGAGACAGTCCGAACCACAAGTACCGGGTCCATGGTTCTGGCCGTATACTGGGGGGACGGGGACGACTCCCATTAACCCCTGACTATACCGGGGATACGCTTATCACAATGCCTTTCTGGTCTGTGCTGAAGCAGGGCATTCTGGCAACCAAGTGGCTTGACCTATATTAGTGAGCCTGGTTACCCCCTCTCGGAACCACAGACTTAGAAATCGCCAGCTCATATACAGTGCATAAAATATATTTATATAATATATTTATATATATATATACCCTTATACACCATTTTAATAAAAAATATCACAAAATTCTTCTAAGTCCCTCGGGAAGAGTGAAAGATGCGCACGTTCATTTTCAGCGTTCCTAGACCTTCCTATAAGAAGTTAGCCAAAAAGTAGCTTCGAAAAACGCTTAGGTTAAGTTTCAGAGTTGCTTCTAATGTACCAAAGCTGGACTTAGACATAATTTCACTCTCACGACATTATGGCTGGTTGGAGACAGTCCGAACCACAAGTACCGGGTCCATGGTTCTGGGCGTTTACTGGGGGGGACGGGGACGACTCCCATTAACCCCTGACTATACAGGGGATACGCTTATCACAATGCCTTTCTGGTCTGTGCTGAAGCAGGGCATTCTGGCAACCAAGTGGCTTGACCTTTATTAGTGACCCTGGTTACCCCCTCTCGGAACCACAGACTTAAAAATCGCCAGCTCATATACAGTGCATAAAATATATTTATATAATATATTTATATATATACCCTTATACACCATTTTAATAAAAAATATCACAAAATTCTTCTAAGTCCCTCGGGAAGAGTGAAAGACGCGCACGTTCATTTTCAGAACTCCTAGACCTTCCTATAAGAAGTTAGCCAAAAAGTAGCTTCGAAAAACGCTTAGGTTAAGTTTCAGAGTTGCTTCTAATGTACCAAAGCTGGACTTAGACATAATTTCACTCTCACAACATTATGGCTGGTTGGAGACAGTCCGAACCACAAGTACCGGGTCCATTGTTCTGGGCGTATACTGGGGGAAGGGGACGACTCCCATTAACCCCTGACTATACCGGGGATACGCTTATCACAATGCATTTCTGGTCTGTGCTGAAGCAGGGCATTCTGGCAGCCAAGTGGCTTGACCTTTATTAGTGAGCCTGGTTACCCCCTCTCGGAACCACAGACTTAGAAATCGCCAGCTCATATACAGTGCATAAAATATATTTATATAATATATTTATATATATACCCTTATACACCATTTTAATAAAAAATATCACAAAATTCTTCTAAGTCCCTCGGGAAGAGTGAAAGACGCGCATGTTCATTTTCAGAGATCCTAGACCTTCTTATAAGAAGTTAGCCAAAAAGTAGCTTCGAAAAACGCTTAGGTTAAGTTTCAGAGTTGCTTCTAATGTACCAAAGCTGGACTTAGACATAATTTCACTCTCACAACATTATGGCTGGTTGGAGACAGTCCGAACCACAAGTACCGGGTCCATGGTTCTGGGCGTATACTGGGGGAAGGGGACGACTGCCATTAACCCCTGACTATACCGGGGATACGCTTATCACAATGCATTTCTGGTCTGTGCTGAAGCAGGGCATTCTGGCAGCCAAGTGGCTTGACCTTTATTAGTGAGCCTGGTTACCCCCTCTCGGAACCACAGACTTAGAAATCGCCAGCTCATATACAGTGCATAAAATATATTTATATAATATATTTATAGATATACCCTTATACACCATTTTAATAAAAAATATCACAAAATTCTTCTAAGTCCCTCGGGAAGAGTGAAAGACGCGCACGTTCATTTTCAGAGCTCCTTGACCTTCCTATAAGAAGTTAGCCAAAAAGTAGCTTCGAAAAACGCTTAGGTTAAGTTTCAGAGTTGCTTCTAATGTACCAAAGCTGGACTTAGACATAATTTCACTCTCACAACATTATGGCTGGTTGGAGACAGTCCGAACCACAAGTACCGGGTCCATGGTTCTGGGCGTATACTGGGGGGACGGGGATTACTCCCATTAACCCCTGACTATACCGGGGATACGCTTATCACAATGCCTTTCTTGTCTGTGCTGAAGCAGGGCATTCTGCCAGCCAAGTGGCTTGACCTTTATTAGTGAGCCTGGTTACCCCCTCTCGGAACCACAGACTTAGAAATCGCCAGCTCATATACAGTGCATAAAATATATTTATATATATACCCTTATACACCATTTTAATAAAAAATATCACAAAATTCTTCTAAGTCCCTCGGGAAGAGTGAAAGACGCGCACGTTCATTTTCAGAGCTCCTAGACCTTCCTATAAGAAGTTAGCCAAAAAGTAGCTTCGAAAAACGCTTAGGTTAAGTTTCAGAGTTGCTTCTAATGTACCAAAGCTGGACTTAGACATAATTTCACTCTCACAACATTATGGCTGGTTGGAGACAGTCCGAACCACAAGTACCGGGTCCATGGTTCTGGGCGTATACTGGGGGAAGGGGACGACACCCATTAACCCCTGACTATACCGGGGATACGCTTATCACAATGCATTTCTGGTCTGTGCTGAAGCAGGGCATTCTGGCAGCCAAGTGGCTTGACCTTTATTAGTGAGCCTGGTTACCCCCTCTCGGAACCACAGACTTAGAAATCGCCAGCTCATATACAGTGCATAAAATATATTTATATAATATATTTATAGATATACCCTTATACACCATTTTAATAAAAAATATCACAAAATTCTTCTAAGTCCCTCGGGAAGAGTGAAAGACGCGCACGTTCATTTTCAGAGCTCCTTGACCTTCCTATAAGAAGTTAGCCAAAAAGTAGCTTCGAAAAACGCTTAGGTTAAGTTTCAGAGTTGCTTCTAATGTACCAAAGCTGGACTTAGACATAATTTCACTCTCACAACATTATGGCTGGTTGGAGACAGTCTGAACCACAAGTACCGGGTCGATGGTTCTGGGCGTATACTGGGGGGACGGGGACGACTCCCATTAACCCCTGACTATACCGGGGATACGCTTATCACAATGCCTTTCTGGTCAGTGCTGAAGCAGGGCATTCTGGCAGCCAAGTGGCTTGACCTTTATTAGTGAGCCTGGTTACCCCCTCTCGGAACCACAGACTTAGAAATCGCCAGCTCATATACAGTGCATAAAATATATTTATATATATACCCTTATACACCATTTTAATAAAAAATATCACAAAATTCTTCTAAGTCCCTCGGAAAGAGTGAAAGACGCGCACGTTCATTTTCAGAGCTCCTAGACCTTCCTATAAGAAGTTAGCCAAAAAGTAGCTTCGAAAAACGCTTAGGTTAAGTTTCAGAGTTGCTTCTAATGTACCAAAGCTGGACTTAGACATAATTTCACTCTCACAACATTATGGCTGGTTGGAGACAGTCCGAACCACAAGTACCGGGTCCATGGTTCTGGGCGTTTACTGGGGGGGACGGGGACGACTCCCATTAACCCCTGACTATACCGGGGATACGCTTATCACAATGCCTTTCTGGTCTGTGCTGAAGCAGGGCATTCTGGCAACCAAGTGGCTTGACCTTTATTAGTGAGCCTGGTTACCCCCTCTCGGAACCACAGACTTAGAAATCGCCAGCTCATATACAGTGCATAAAATATATTTATATATATACCCTTATACACCATTTTAATAAAAAATATCACAAAATTCTTCTAAGTCCCTCGGGAAGAGTGAAAGACGCGCACGTTCATTTTCAGAGCTTCTAGACCTTCCTATAAGAAGTTAGCCAAAAAGTAGCTTCGAAAAACGCTTAGGTTAAGTTTCAGAGTTGCTTCTAATGTACCAAAGCTGGACTTAGACATAATTTCACTCTCACAACATTATGGCTGGTTGGAGACAGTCCGAACCACAAGTACCGGGTCCATGGTTCTGGGCGTTTACTGGGGGGGACGGGGACGACTCCCATTAACCCCTGACTATACAGGGGATACGCTTATCACAATGCCTTTCTGGTCTGTGCTGAAGCAGGGCATTCTGGCAACCAAGTGGCTTGACCTTTATTAGTGAGCCTGGTTACCCCCTCTCGGAACCACAGACTTAGAAATCGCCAGCTCATATACAGTGCATAAAATATATTTATATAATATATTTATATATATACCCTTATACACCATTTTAATAAAAAATATCACAAAATTCTTCTAAGTCCCTCGGGAAGAGTGAAAGACGCGCACGTTCATTTTCAGAACTCCTAGACCTTCCTATAAGAAGTTAGCCAAAAAGTAGCTTCGAAAAACGCTTAGGTTAAGTTTCAGAGTTGCTTCTAATGTACCAAAGCTGGACTTAGACATAATTTCACTCTCACAACATTATGGCTGGTTGGAGACAGTCCGAACCACAAGTACCGGGTCCATTGTTCTGGGCGTATACTGGGGGAAGGGGACGACTCCCATTAACCCCTGACTATACCGGGGATACGCTTATCACAATGCATTTCTGGTCTGTGCTGAAGCAGGGCATTCTGGCAGCCAAGTGGCTTGACCTTTATTAGTGAGCCTGGTTACCCCCTCTCGGAACCACAGACTTAGAAATCGCCAGCTCATATACAGTGCATAAAATATATTTATATAATATATTTATATATATACCCTTATACATCATTTTAATAAAAAATATCACACAATTCTTCTAAGTCCCTCGGGAAGAGTGAAAGACGCGCACGTTCATTTTCAGAGCTTCTAGACCTTCCTATAAGAAGTTAGCCAAAAAGTAGCTTCGAAAAACGCTTAGGTTAAGTTTCAGAGTTGCTTCTAATGTACCAAAGCTGGACTTAGACATAATTTCACTCTCACAACATTATGGCTGGTTGGAGACAGTCCGAACCACAAGTACCGGGTCCATTGTTCTGGGCGTATACTGGGGGAAGGGGACGACTCCCATTAACCCCTGACTATACCGGGGATACGCTTATCACAATGCATTTCTGGTCTGTGCTGAAGCAGGGCATTCTGGCAGCCAAGTGGCTTGACCTTTATTAGTGAGCCTGGTTACCCCCTCTCGGAACCACAGACTTAGAAATCGCCAGCTCATATACAGTGCATAAAATATATTTATATAATATATTTATATATATACCCTTATACATCATTTTAATAAAAAATATCACAAAATTCTTCTAAGTCCCTCGGGAAGAGTGAAAGACGCGCACGTTCATTTTCAGAGCTCCTTGACCTTCCTATAAGAAGTTAGCCAAAAAGTAGCTTCGAAAAACGCTTAGGTTAAGTTTCAGAGTTGCTTCTAATGTACCAAAGCTGGACTTAGACATAATTTCACTCTCACAACATTATGGCTGGTTGGAGACAGTCCGAACCACAAGTACCGGGTCCATGGTTCTGGGCGTTTACTGGGGGGGACGGGGACGACTCCCATTAACCCCTGACTATACCGGGGATACGCTTATCACAATGCCTTTCTGGTCTGTGCTGAAGCAGGGCATTCTGGCAACCAAGTGGCTTGACCTTTATTAGTGAGCCTGGTTACCCCCTCTCGGAACCACAGACTTAGAAATCGCCAGCTCATATACAGTGCATAAAATATATTTATATATATACCCTTATACACCATTTTAATAAAAAATATCACAAAATTCTTCTAAGTCCCTCGGGAAGAGTGAAAGACGCGCACGTTCATTTTCAGAGCTTCTAGACCTTCCTATAATAAGTTAGCCAAAAAGTAGCTTCGAAAAACGCTTAGGTTAAGTTTCAGAGTTGCTTCTAATGTACCAAAGCTGGACTTAGACATAATTTCACTCTCACAACATTATGGCTGGTTGGAGACAGTCCGAACCACAAGTACCGGGTCCATGGTTCTGGGCGTTTACTGGGGGGGACGGGGACGACTCCCATTAACCCCTGACTATACAGGGGATACGCTTATCACAATGCCTTTCTGGTCTGTGCTGAAGCAGGGCATTCTGGCAACCAAGTGGCTTGACCTTTATTAGTGAGCCTGGTTACCCCCTCTCGGAACCACAGACTTAGAAATCGCCAGCTCATATACAGTGCATAAAATATATTTATATAATATATTTATATATATACCCTTATACACCATTTTAATAAAAAATATCACAAAATTCTTCTAAGTCCCTCGGGAAGAGTGAAAGACGCGCACGTTCATTTTCAGAACTCCTAGACCTTCCTATAAGAAGTTAGCCAAAAAGTAGCTTCGAAAAACGCTTAGGTTAAGTTTCAGAGTTGCTTCTAATGTACCAAAGCTGGACTTAGACATAATTTCACTCTCACAACATTATGGCTGGTTGGAGACAGTCCGAACCACAAGTACCGGGTCCATTGTTCTGGGCGTATACTGGGGGAAGGGGACGACTCCCATTAACCCCTGACTATACCGGGGATACGCTTATCACAATGCATTTCTGGTCTGTGCTGAAGCAGGGCATTCTGGCAGCCAAGTGGCTTGACCTTTATTAGTGAGCCTGGTTACCCCCTCTCGGAACCACAGACTTAGAAATCGCCAGCTCATATACAGTGCATAAAATATATTTATATAATATATTTATATATATACCCTTATACATCATTTTAATAAAAAATATCACACAATTCTTCTAAGTCCCTCGGGAAGAGTGAAAGACGCGCACGTTCATTTTCAGAGCTTCTAGACCTTCCTATAAGAAGTTAGCCAAAAAGTAGCTTCGAAAAACGCTTAGGTTAAGTTTCAGAGTTGCTTCTAATGTACCAAAGCTGGACTTAGACATAATTTCACTCTCACAACATTATGGCTGGTTGGAGACAGTCCGAACCACAAGTACCGGGTCCATTGTTCTGGGCGTATACTGGGGGAAGGGGACGACTCCCATTAACCCCTGACTATACCGGGGATACGCTTATCACAATGCATTTCTGGTCTGTGCTGAAGCAGGGCATTCTGGCAGCCAAGTGGCTTGACCTTTATTAGTGAGCCTGGTTACCCCCTCTCGGAACCACAGACTTAGAAATCGCCAGCTCATATACAGTGCATAAAATATATTTATATAATATATTTATATATATACCCTTATACATCATTTTAATAAAAAATATCACAAAATTCTTCTAAGTCCCTCGGGAAGAGTGAAAGACGCGCACGTTCATTTTCAGAGCTCCTTGACCTTCCTATAAGAAGTTAGCCAAAAAGTAGCTTCGAAAAACGCTTAGGTTAAGTTTCAGAGTTGCTTCTAATGTACCAAAGCTGGACTTAGACATAATTTCACTCTCACAACATTATGGCTGGTTGGAGACAGTCCGAACCACAAGTACCGGGTCCATGGTTCTGGGCGTTTACTGGGGGGGACGGGGACGACTCCCATTAACCCCTGACTATACCGGGGATACGCTTATCACAATGCCTTTCTGGTCTGTGCTGAAGCAGGGCATTCTGCCAGCCAAGTGGCTTGACCTTTATTAGTGAGCCTGGTTACCCCCTCTCGGAACCACAGACTTAGAAATCGCCAGCTCATATACAGTGCATAAAATATATTTATATATATATCCTTATACACCATTTTAATAAAAAATATCACAAAATTCTTCTAAGTCCCTCGGGAAGAGTGAAAGATGCGCACGTTCATTTTCAGCGTTCCTAGACCTTCCTATAAGAAGTTAGCCAAAAAGTAGCTTCGAAAAACGCTTAGGTTAAGTTTCAGAGTTGCTTCTAATGTACCAAAGCTGGACTTAGACATAATTTCACTCTCACAACATTATGGCTGGTTGGAGACAGTCCGAACCACAAGTACCGGGTCCATGGTTCTGGGCGTATACTGGGGGAAGGGGACGACTCCCATTAACCCCTGACTATACCGGGGATACGCTTATCACAATGCATTTCTGGTCTGTGCTGAAGCAGGGCATTCTGGCAGCCAAGTGGCTTGACCTTTATTAGTGAGCCTGGTTACCCCCTCTCGGAACCACAGACTTAGAAATCGCCAGCTCATATACAGTGCATAAAATATATTTATATAATATATTTATAGATATACCCTTATACACCATTTTAATAAAAAATATCACAAAATTCTTCTAAGTCCCTCGGGAAGAGTGAAAGACGCGCACGTTCATTTTCACAGCTCTTTGACCTTCCTATAAGAAGTTAGCCAAAAAGTAGCTTCGAAATACGCTTAGGTTAAGTTTCAGAGTTGCTTCTAATGTACCGAAGCTGGACTTAGACATAATTTCACTCTCACAACATTATGGCTGGTTGGAGACAGTCCGAACCACAAGTACCGTGTCCATGGTTCTGGGCGTATACTGGGGGGACGGGGATTACTCCCATTAACCCCTGACTATACCGGGGATACGCTTATCACAATGCCTTTCTGGTCTGTGCTGAAGCAGGGCATTCTGCCAGCCAAGTGGCTTGACCTTTATTAGTGAGCCTGGTTACCCCCTCTCGGAACCACAGACTTAGAAATCGCCAGCTCATATACAGTGCATAAAATATATTTATATATATATCCTTATACACCATTTTAATAAAAAATATCACAAAATTCTTCTAAGTCCCTCGGGAAGAGTGAAAGATGCGCACGTTCATTTTCAGCGTTCCTAGACCTTCCTATAAGAAGTTAGCCAAAAAGTAGCTTCGAAAAACGCTTAGGTTAAGTTTCAGAGTTGCTTCTAATGTACCAAAGCTGGACTTAGACATAATTTCACTCTCACAACATTATGGCTGGTTGGAGACAGTCCGAACCACAAGTACCGGGTCGATGGTTCTGGGCGTATACTGGGGGGACGAGGACGACTCCCATTAACCCCTGACTATATCGGGGATACGCTTATCACAATTCCTTTCTGGTCTGTGCTGAAGCAGGGCATTCTGGCAGCCAAGTGGCTTGACCTTTATAAGTGAGCCTGGTTACCCCCTCTCGGAACCACAGACTTAGAAATCGCCAGCTCATATACAGTGCATAAAATATATTTATATATATACCCTTATACACCATTTTAATAAAAAATATCACAAAATTCTTCTAAGTCCCTCGGGAAGAGTGAAAGACGCGCACGTTCATTTTCAGAGCTTCTAGACCTTCCTATAAGAAGTTAGCCAAAAAGTAGCTTCGAAAAACGCTTAGGTTAAGTTTCAGAGTTGCTTCTAATGTACCAAAGCTGGACTTAGACATAATTTCACTCTCACAACATTATGGCTGGTTGGAGACAGTCCGAACCACAAGTACCGGGTCCATGGTTCTGGGCGTTTACTGGGGGGGACGGGGACGACTCCCATTAACCCCTGACTATACAGGGGATACGCTTATCACAATGCCTTTCTGGTCTGTGCTGAAGCAGGGCATTCTGGCAACCAAGTGGCTTGACCTTTATTAGTGAGCCTGGTTACCCCCTCTCGGAACCACAGACTTAGAAATCGCCAGCTCATATACAGTGCATAAAATATATTTATATAATATATTTATATATATACCCTTATACACCATTTTAATAAAAAATATCACAAAATTCTTCTAAGTCCCTCGGGAAGAGTGAAAGACGCGCACGTTCATTTTCAGAACTCCTAGACCTTCCTATAAGAAGTTAGCCAAAAAGTAGCTTCGAAAAACGCTTAGGTTAAGTTTCAGAGTTGCTTCTAATGTACCAAAGCTGGACTTAGACATAATTTCACTCTCACAACATTATGGCTGGTTGGAGACAGTCCGAACCACAAGTACCGGGTCCATTGTTCTGGGCGTATACTGGGGGAAGGGGACGACTCCCATTAACCCCTGACTATACCGGGGATACGCTTATCACAATGCATTTCTGGTCTGTGCTGAAGCAGGGCATTCTGGCAGCCAAGTGGCTTGACCTTTATTAGTGAGCCTGGTTACCCCCTCTCGGAACCACAGACTTAGAAATCGCCAGCTCATATACAGTGCATAAAATATATTTATATAATATATTTATATATATACCCTTATACATCATTTTAATAAAAAATATCACACAATTCTTCTAAGTCCCTCGGGAAGAGTGAAAGACGCGCACGTTCATTTTCAGAGCTTCTAGACCTTCCTATAAGAAGTTAGCCAAAAAGTAGCTTCGAAAAACGCTTAGGTTAAGTTTCAGAGTTGCTTCTAATGTACCAAAGCTGGACTTAGACATAATTTCACTCTCACAACATTATGGCTGGTTGGAGACAGTCCGAACCACAAGTACCGGGTCCATTGTTCTGGGCGTATACTGGGGGAAGGGGACGACTCCCATTAACCCCTGACTATACCGGGGATACGCTTATCACAATGCATTTCTGGTCTGTGCTGAAGCAGGGCATTCTGGCAGCCAAGTGGCTTGACCTTTATTAGTGAGCCTGGTTACCCCCTCTCGGAACCACAGACTTAGAAATCGCCAGCTCATATACAGTGCATAAAATATATTTATATAATATATTTATATATATACCCTTATACATCATTTTAATAAAAAATATCACAAAATTCTTCTAAGTCCCTCGGGAAGAGTGAAAGACGCGCACGTTCATTTTCAGAGCTCCTTGACCTTCCTATAAGAAGTTAGCCAAAAAGTAGCTTCGAAAAACGCTTAGGTTAAGTTTCAGAGTTGCTTCTAATGTACCAAAGCTGGACTTAGACATAATTTCACTCTCACAACATTATGGCTGGTTGGAGACAGTCCGAACCACAAGTACCGGGTCCATGGTTCTGGGCGTTTACTGGGGGGGACGGGGACGACTCCCATTAACCCCTGACTATACCGGGGATACGCTTATCACAATGCCTTTCTGGTCTGTGCTGAAGCAGGGCATTCTGGCAACCAAGTGGCTTGACCTTTATTAGTGAGCCTGGTTACCCCCTCTCGGAACCACAGACTTAGAAATCGCCAGCTCATATACAGTGCATAAAATATATTTATATAATATATTTATATATATACCCTTATACACCATTTTAATAAAAAATATCACAAAATTCTTCTAAGTCCCTCGGGAAGAGTGAAAGACGCGCACGTTCATTTTCAGAGCTCCTAGACCTTCCTATAAGAAGTTAGCCAAAAAGTAGCTTCGAAAAACGCTTAGGTTAAGTTTCAGAGTTGCTTCTAATGTACCAAAGCTGGACTTAGACATAATTTCACTCTCACAACATTATGGCTGGTTGGAGACAGTCCGAACCACAAGTACCGGGTCCATGGTTCTGGGCGTATACTGGGGGAAGGGGACGACTCCCATTAACCCCTGACTATACCGGGGATACGCTTATCACAATGCATTTCTGGTCTGTGCTGAAGCAGGGCATTCTGGCAGCCAAGTGGCTTGACCTTTATTAGTGAGCCTGGTTACCCCCTCTCGGAACCACAGACTTAGAAATCGCCAGCTCATATACAGTGCATAAAATATATTTATATAATATATTTATAGATATACCCTTATACACCATTTTAATAAAAAATATCACAAAATTCTTCTAAGTCCCTCGGGAAGAGTGAAAGATGCGCACGTTCATTTTCAGCGTTCCTAGACCTTCCTATAAGAAGTTAGCCAAAAAGTAGCTTCGAAAAACGCTTAGGTTAAGTTTCAGAGTTGCTTCTAATGTACCAAAGCTGGACTTAGACATAATTTCACTCTCACAACATTATGGCTGGTTGGAGACAGTCCGAACCACAAGTACCGGGTCCATGGTTCTGGGCGTATACTGGGGGAAGGGGACGACTCCCATTAACCCCTGACTATACCGGGGATACGCTTATCACAATGCATTTCTGGTCTGTGCTGAAGCAGGGCATTCTGGCAGCCAAGTGGCTTGACCTTTATTAGTGAGCCTGGTTACCCCCTCTCGGAACCACAGACTTAGAAATCGCCAGCTCATATACAGTGCATAAAATATATTTATATAATATATTTATAGATATACCCTTATACACCATTTTAATAAAAAATATCACAAAATTCTTCTAAGTCCCTCGGGAAGAGTGAAAGACGCGCACGTTCATTTTCACAGCTCTTTGACCTTCCTATAAGAAGTTAGCCAAAAAGTAGCTTCGAAATACGCTTAGGTTAAGTTTCAGAGTTGCTTCTAATGTACCGAAGCTGGACTTAGACATAATTTCACTCTCACAACATTATGGCTGGTTGGAGACAGTCCGAACCACAAGTACCGTGTCCATGGTTCTGGGCGTATACTGGGGGGACGGGGATTACTCCCATTAACCCCTGACTATACCGGGGATACGCTTATCACAATGCCTTTCTGGTCTGTGCTGAAGCAGGGCATTCTGCCAGCCAAGTGGCTTGACCTTTATTAGTGAGCCTGGTTACCCCCTCTCGGAACCACAGACTTAGAAATCGCCAGCTCATATACAGTGCATAAAATATATTTATATATATATCCTTATACACCATTTTAATAAAAAATATCACAAAATTCTTCTAAGTCCCTCGGGAAGAGTGAAAGATGCGCACGTTCATTTTCAGCGTTCCTAGACCTTCCTATAAGAAGTTAGCCAAAAAGTAGCTTCGAAAAACGCTTAGGTTAAGTTTCAGAGTTGCTTCTAATGTACCAAAGCTGGACTTAGACATAATTTCACTCTCACAACATTATGGCTGGTTGGAGACAGTCCGAACCACAAGTACCGGGTCGATGGTTCTGGGCGTATACTGGGGGGACGAGGACGACTCCCATTAACCCCTGACTATATCGGGGATACGCTTATCACAATTCCTTTCTGGTCTGTGCTGAAGCAGGGCATTCTGGCAGCCAAGTGGCTTGACCTTTATAAGTGAGCCTGGTTACCCCCTCTCGGAACCACAGACTTAGAAATCGCCAGCTCATATACAGTGCATAAAATATATTTATATAATATATTTATATATATGCCCTTATACACCATTTTAATAAAAAATATCACAAAATTCTTCTAAGTCCCTCGGGAAGAGTGAAAGACGCGCACGTTCATTTTCAGAGCTCCTAGACCTTCCTATAAGAAGTTAGCCAAAAAGTAGCTTCGAAAAACGCTTAGGTTAAGTTTCAGAGTTGCTTCTAATGTACCAAAGCTGGACTTAGACATAATTTCACTCTCACAACATTATGGCTGGTTGGAGACAGTCCGAACCACAAGTACCGGGTCCATGGTTCTGGCCGTATACTGGGGGGACGGGGACGACTCCCATTAAACCCTGACTATACCGGGGATACGCTTATCACAATGCCTTTCTGGTCTGTGCCTAAGCAGGGCATTCTGGCAAACAAGTGGCTTGACCTATATTAGTGAGCCTGGTTACCCCCTCTCGGAACCACAGACTTAGAAATCGCCAGCTCATATACAGTGCATAAAATATATTTATATATATATCCTTATACACCATTTTAATAAAAAATATCACAAAATTCTTCTAAGTCCCTCGGGAAGAGTGATAGACGCGCACGTTCATTTTCAGCGTTCCTAGACCTTCCTATAAGAAGTTAGCCAAAAAGTAGCTTCGAAAAACGCTTAGGTTAAGTTTCAGAGTTGCTTCTAATGTACCAAAGCTGGACTTAGACATAATTTCACTCTCACGACATTATGGCTGGTTGGAGACAGTCCGAACCACAAGTACCGGGTCCATGGTTCTGGGCGTATACTGGGGGAAGGGGACGACTCCCATTAACCCCTGACTATACCGGGGATACGCTTATCACAATGCATTTCTGGTCTGTGCTGAAGCAGGGCATTCTGGCAGCCAAGTGGCTTGACCTTTATTAGTGAGCCTGGTTACCCCCTCTCGGAACCACAGACTTAGAAATCGCCAGCTCATATACAGTGCATAAAATATATTTATATAATATATTTATAGATATACCCTTATACACCATTTTAATAAAAAATATCACAAAATTCTTCTAAGTCCCTCGGGAAGAGTGAAAGATGCGCACGTTCATTTTCAGCGTTCCTAGACCTTCCTATAAGAAGTTAGCCAAAAAGTAGCTTCGAAAAACGCTTAGGTTAAGTTTCAGAGTTGCTTCTAATGTACCAAAGCTGGACTTAGACATAATTTCACTCTCACAACATTATGGCTGGTTGGAGACAGTCCGAACCACAAGTACCGGGTCCATGGTTCTGGGCGTATACTGGGGGAAGGGGACGACTCCCATTAACCCCTGACTATACCGGGGATACGCTTATCACAATGCATTTCTGGTCTGTGCTGAAGCAGGGCATTCTGGCAGCCAAGTGGCTTGACCTTTATTAGTGAGCCTGGTTACCCCCTCTCGGAACCACAGACTTAGAAATCGCCAGCTCATATACAGTGCATAAAATATATTTATATAATATATTTATAGATATACCCTTATACACCATTTTAATAAAAAATATCACAAAATTCTTCTAAGTCCCTCGGGAAGAGTGAAAGACGCGCACGTTCATTTTCACAGCTCTTTGACCTTCCTATAAGAAGTTAGCCAAAAAGTAGCTTCGAAATACGCTTAGGTTAAGTTTCAGAGTTGCTTCTAATGTACCGAAGCTGGACTTAGACATAATTTCACTCTCACAACATTATGGCTGGTTGGAGACAGTCCGAACCACAAGTACCGTGTCCATGGTTCTGGGCGTATACTGGGGGGACGGGGATTACTCCCATTAACCCCTGACTATACCGGGGATACGCTTATCACAATGCCTTTCTGGTCTGTGCTGAAGCAGGGCATTCTGCCAGCCAAGTGGCTTGACCTTTATTAGTGAGCCTGGTTACCCCCTCTCGGAACCACAGACTTAGAAATCGCCAGCTCATATACAGTGCATAAAATATATTTATATATATATCCTTATACACCATTTTAATAAAAAATATCACAAAATTCTTCTAAGTCCCTCGGGAAGAGTGAAAGATGCGCACGTTCATTTTCAGCGTTCCTAGACCTTCCTATAAGAAGTTAGCCAAAAAGTAGCTTCGAAAAACGCTTAGGTTAAGTTTCAGAGTTGCTTCTAATGTACCAAAGCTGGACTTAGACATAATTTCACTCTCACAACATTATGGCTGGTTGGAGACAGTCCGAACCACAAGTACCGGGTCGATGGTTCTGGGCGTATACTGGGGGGACGAGGACGACTCCCATTAACCCCTGACTATATCGGGGATACGCTTATCACAATTCCTTTCTGGTCTGTGCTGAAGCAGGGCATTCTGGCAGCCAAGTGGCTTGACCTTTATAAGTGAGCCTGGTTACCCCCTCTCGGAACCACAGACTTAGAAATCGCCAGCTCATATACAGTGCATAAAATATATTTATATAATATATTTATATATATGCCCTTATACACCATTTTAATAAAAAATATCACAAAATTCTTCTAAGTCCCTCGGGAAGAGTGAAAGACGCGCACGTTCATTTTCAGAGCTCCTAGACCTTCCTATAAGAAGTTAGCCAAAAAGTAGCTTCGAAAAACGCTTAGGTTAAGTTTCAGAGTTGCTTCTAATGTACCAAAGCTGGACTTAGACATAATTTCACTCTCACAACATTATGGCTGGTTGGAGACAGTCCGAACCACAAGTACCGGGTCCATGGTTCTGGCCGTATACTGGGGGGACGGGGACGACTCCCATTAAACCCTGACTATACCGGGGATACGCTTATCACAATGCCTTTCTGGTCTGTGCCTAAGCAGGGCATTCTGGCAAACAAGTGGCTTGACCTATATTAGTGAGCCTGGTTACCCCCTCTCGGAACCACAGACTTAGAAATCGCCAGCTCATATACAGTGCATAAAATATATTTATATATATATCCTTATACACCATTTTAATAAAAAATATCACAAAATTCTTCTAAGTCCCTCGGGAAGAGTGATAGACGCGCACGTTCATTTTCAGCGTTCCTAGACCTTCCTATAAGAAGTTAGCCAAAAAGTAGCTTCGAAAAACGCTTAGGTTAAGTTTCAGAGTTGCTTCTAATGTACCAAAGCTGGACTTAGACATAATTTCACTCTCACGACATTATGGCTGGTTGGAGACAGTCCGAACCACAAGTACCGGGTCCATGGTTCTGGGCGTTTACTGGGGGGGACGGGGACGACTCCCATTAACCCCTGACTATACAGGGGATACGCTTATCACAATGCCTTTCTGGTCTGTGCTGAAGCAGGGCATTCTGGCAACCAAGTGGCTTGACCTTTATTAGTGAGCCTGGTTACCCCCTCTCGGAACCACAGACTTAGAAATCGCCAGCTCATATACAGTGCATAAAATATATTTATATAATATATTTATATATATACCCTTATACACCATTTTAATAAAAAATATCACAAAATTCTTCTAAGTCCCTCGTGAAGAGTGAAAGACGCGCACGTTCATTTTCAGAACTCCTAGACCTTCCTATAAGAAGTTAGCCAAAAAGTAGCTTCGAAAAACGCTTAGGTTAAGTTTCAGAGTTGCTTCTAATGTACCAAAGCTGGACTTAGACATAATTTCACTCTCACAACATTATGGCTGGTTGGAGACAGTCCGAACCACAAGTACCGGGTCCATTGTTCTGGGCGTATACTGGGGGAAGGGGACGACTCCCATTATCCCCTGACTATACCGGGGATACGCTTATCACAATGCATTTCTGGTCTGTGCTGAAGCAGGGCATTCTGGCAGCCAAGTGGCTTGACCTTTATTAGTGAGCCTGGTTACCCCCTCTCGGAACCACAGACTTAGAAATCGCCAGCTCATATACAGTGCATAAAATATATTTATATAATATATTTATATATATACCCTTATACACCATTTTAATAAAAACTATCACAAAATTCTTCTAAGTCCCTCGGGAAGAGTGAAAGACGCGCACGTTCATTTTCAGAGCTCCTTGACCTTCCTATAAGAAGTTAGCCAAAAAGTAGCTTCGAAAAACGCTTAGGTTAAGTTTCAGAGTTGCTTCTAATGTACCAAAGCTGGACTTAGACATAATTTCACTCTCACAACATTATGGCTGGTTGGAGACAGTCCGAACCACAAGTACCGGGTCCATGGTTCTGGGCGTTTACTGGGGGGGACGGGGACGACTCCCATTAACCCCTGACTATACCGGGGATACGCTTATCACAATGCCTTTCTGGTCTGTGCTGAAGCAGGGCATTCTGGCAACCAAGTGGCTTGACCTTTATTAGTGAGCCTGGTTACCCCCTCTCGGAACCACAGACTTAGAAATCGCCAGCTCATATACAGTGCATAAAATATATTTATATAATATATTTATATATATACCCTTATACACCATTTTAATAAAAAATATCACAAAATTCTTCTAAGTCCCTCGGGAAGAGTGAAAGACGCGCATGTTCATTTTCAGAGCTCCTAGACCTTCTTATAAGAAGTTAGCCAAAAAGTAGCTTCGAAAAACGCTTAGGTTAAGTTTCAGAGTTGCTTCTAATGTACCAAAGCTGGACTTAGACATAATTTCACTCTCACAACATTATGGCTGGTTGGAGACAGTCCGAACCACAAGTACCGGGTCCATGGTTCTGGGCGTATACTGGGGGGACGGGGATTACTCCCATTAACCCCTGACTATACCGGGGATACGCTTATCACAATGCCTTTCTGGTCTGTGCTGAAGCAGGGCATTCTGCCAGCCAAGTGGCTTGACCTTTATTAGTGAGCCTGGTTACCCCCTCTCGGAACCACAGACTTAGAAATCGCCAGCTCATATACAGTGCATAAAATATATTTATATATATATCCTTATACACCATTTTAATAAAAAATATCACAAAATTCTTCTAAGTCCCTCGGGAAGAGTGAAAGATGCGCACGTTCATTTTCAGCGTTCCTAGACCTTCCTATAAGAAGTTAACCAAAAAGTAGCTTCGAAAAACGCTTAGGTTAAGTTTCAGAGTTGCTTCTAATGTACCAAAGCTGGACTTAGACATAATTTCACTCTCACAACATTATGGCTGGTTGGAGACAGTCCGAACCACAAGTACCGGGTCCATGGTTCTGGGCGTATACTGGGGGAAGGGGACGACTCCCATTAACCCCTGACTATACCGGGGATACGCTTATCACAATGCATTTCTGGTCTGTGCTGAAGCAGGGCATTCTGGCAGCCAAGTGGCTTGACCTTTATTAGTGAGCCTGGTTACCCCCTCTCGGAACCACAGACTTAGAAATCGCCAGCTCATATACAGTGCATAAAATATATTTATATATATACCCTTATACACCATTTTAATAAAAAATATCACAAAATTCTTCTAAGTCCCTCGGGAAGAGTGAAAGACGCGCACGTTCATTTTCAGAGCTCATAGACCTTCCTATAAGAAGTTAGCCAAAAAGTAGCTTCGAAAAACGCTTAGGTTAAGTTTCAGAGTTGCTTCTAATGTACCAAAGCTGGACTTAGACATAATTTCACTCTCACAACATTATGGCTGGTTGGAGACAGTCCGAACCACAAGTACCGGGTCCATGGTTCTGGGCGTATACTGGGGGGACGGGGATTACTCCCATTAACCCCTGACTATACCGGGGATACGCTTATCACAATGCCTTTCTGGTCTGTGCTGAAGCAGGGCATTCTGCCAGCCAAGTGGCTTGACCTTTATTAGTGAGCCTGGTTACCCCCTCTCGGAACCACAGACTTAGAAATCGCCAGCTCATATACAGTGCATAAAATATATTTATATATATATCCTTATACACCATTTTAATAAAAAATATCACAAAATTCTTCTAAGTCCCTCGGGAAGAGTGAAAGATGCGCACGTTCATTTTCAGCGTTCCTAGACCTTCCTATAAGAAGTTAACCAAAAAGTAGCTTCGAAAAACGCTTAGGTTAAGTTTCAGAGTTGCTTCTAATGTACCAAAGCTGGACTTAGACATAATTTCACTCTCACGACATTATGGCTGGTTGGAGACAGTCCGAACCACAAGTACCGGGTCCATGGTTCTGGGCGTTTACTGGGGGGGACGGGGACGACTCCCATTAACCCCTGACTATACCGGGGATACGCTTATCACAATGCCTTTCTGGTCTGTGCTGAAGCAGGGCATTCTGGCAACCAAGTGGCTTGACCTTTATTAGTGAGCCTGGTTACCCCCTCTCGGAACCACAGACTTAGAAATCGCCAGCTCATATACAGTGCATAAAATATATTTATATATATACCCTTATACACCATTTTAATAAAAAATATCACAAAATTCTTCTAAGTCCCTCGGGAAGAGTGAAAGACGCGCACGTTCATTTTCAGAGCTCCTAGACCTTCCTATAAGAAGTTAGCCAAAAAGTAGCTTCGAAAAACGCTTAGGTTAAGTTTCAGAGTTGCTTCTAATGTACCAAAGCTGGACTTTGACATAATTTCACTCTCACAACATTATGGCTGGTTGGAGACAGTCCGAACCACAAGTACCGGGTCCATGGTTCTGGGCGTATACTGGGGGGACGGGGACGACTCCCATTAACCCCTGACTATACCGGGGATACGCTTATCATAATGCCTTTCTGGTCTGTGCTGAAGCAGGGCATTCTGGCAGCCAAGTGGCTTGACCTTTATTAGTGAGCCTGGTTACCCCCTCTCGGAACCACAGACTTAGAAATCGCCAGCTCATATACAGTGCATAAAATATATTTATATAATATATTTATAGATATACCCTTATACAACATTTTAATAAAAAATATCACAAAATTCTTCTAAGTCCCTCGGGAAGAGTGAAAGACGCGCACGTTCATTTTCAGAGCTCATAGACCTTCCTATAAGAAGTTAGCCAAAAAGTAGCTTCGAAAAACGCTTAGGTTAAGTTTCAGAGTTGCTTCTAATGTACCAAAGCTGGACTTAGACATAATTTCACTCTCACAACATTATGGCTGGTTGGAGACAGTCTGAACCACTTGTACCGGGTCGATGGTTCTGGGCGTATACTGGGGGGACGGGGACGACTCCCATTAACCCCTGACTATACCGGGGATACGCTTATCACAATGCCTTTCTGGTCTGTGCTGAAGCAGGGCATTCTGGCAGCCAAGTGGCTTGACCTTTATTAGTGAGCCTGGTTACCCCCTCTCGGAACCACAGACTTAGAAATCGCCAGCTCATATACAGTGCATAAAATATATTTATATATATACCCTTATACACCATTTTAATAAAAAATATCACAAAATTCTTCTAAGTCCCTCGGGAAGAGTGAAAGACGCGCACGTTCATTTTCAGAAATCGCCAGCTCATATACAGTGCATAAAATATATTTATATAATATATTTATAGATATACCCTTATACACCATTTTAATAAAAAATATCACAAAATTCTTCTAAGTCCCTCGGGAAGAGTGAAAGACGCGCACGTTCATTTTCAGAGCTCCTTGACCTTCCTATAAGAAGTTAGCCAAAAAGTAGCTTCGAAAAACGCTTAGGTTAAGTTTCAGAGTTGCTTCTAATGTACCAAAGCTGGACTTAGACATAATTTCACTCTCACAACATTATGGCTGGTTGGAGACAGTCCGAACCACAAGTACCGGGTCCATGGTTCTGGGCGTATACTGGGGGGACGGGGATTACTCCCATTAACCCCTGACTATACCGGGGATACGCTTATCACAATGCCTTTCTGGTCTGTGCTGAAGCAGGGCATTCTGCCAGCCAAGTGGCTTGACCTTTATTAGTGAGCCTGGTTACCCCCTCTCGGAACCACAGACTTAGAAATCGCCAGCTCATATACAGTGCATAAAATATATTTATATATATATCCTTATACACCATTTTAATAAAAAATATCACAAAATTCTTCTAAGTCCCTCGGGAAGAGTGAAAGATGCGCACGTTCATTTTCAGCGTTCCTAGACCTTCCTATAAGAAGTTAACCAAAAAGTAGCTTCGAAAAACGCTTAGGTTAAGTTTCAGAGTTGCTTCTAATGTACCAAAGCTGGACTTAGACATAATTTCACTCTCACGACATTATGGCTGGTTGGAGACAGTCCGAACCACAAGTACCGGGTCCATGGTTCTGGGCGTTTACTGGGGGGGACGGGGACGACTCCCATTAACCCCTGACTATACCGGGGATACGCTTATCACAATGCCTTTCTGGTCTGTGCTGAAGCAGGGCATTCTGGCAACCAAGTGGCTTGACCTTTATTAGTGAGCCTGGTTACCCCCTCTCGGAACCACAGACTTAGAAATCGCCAGCTCATATACAGTGCATAAAATATATTTATATATATACCCTTATACACCATTTTAATAAAAAATATCACAAAATTCTTCTAAGTCCCTCGGGAAGAGTGAAAGACGCGCACGTTCATTTTCAGAGCTCCTAGACCTTCCTATAAGAAGTTAGCCAAAAAGTAGCTTCGAAAAACGCTTAGGTTAAGTTTCAGAGTTGCTTCTAATGTACCAAAGCTGGACTTTGACATAATTTCACTCTCACAACATTATGGCTGGTTGGAGACAGTCCGAACCACAAGTACCGGGTCCATGGTTCTGGGCGTATACTGGGGGGACGGGGACGACTCCCATTAACCCCTGACTATACCGGGGATACGCTTATCATAATGCCTTTCTGGTCTGTGCTGAAGCAGGGCATTCTGGCAGCCAAGTGGCTTGACCTTTATTAGTGAGCCTGGTTACCCCCTCTCGGAACCACAGACTTAGAAATCGCCAGCTCATATACAGTGCATAAAATATATTTATATAATATATTTATATATATACCCTTATACACCATTTTAATAAAAAATATCACAAAATTCTTCTAAGTCCCTCGGGAAGAGTGAAAGATGCGCACGTTCATTTTCAGCGTTCCTAGACCTTCCTATAAGAAGTTAGCCAAAAAGTAGCTTCGAAAAACGCTTAGGTTAAGTTTCAGAGTTGCTTCTAATGTACCAAAGCTGGACTTAGACATAATTTCACTCTCACAACATTATGGCTGGTTGGAGACAGTCTGAACCACAAGTACCGGGTCGATGGTTCTGGGCGTATACTGGGGGGACGGGGACGACTCCCATTAACCCCTGACTATACCGGGGATACGCTTATCACAATGCCTTTCTGGTCTGTGCTGAAGCAGGGCATTCTGGCAGCCAAGTGGCTTGACCTTTATTAGTGAGCCTGGTTACCCCCTCTCGGAACCACAGACTTAGAAATCGCCAGCTCATATACAGTGCATAAAATATATTTATATATATACCCTTATACACCATTTTAATAAAAAATATCACAAAATTCTTCTAAGTCCCTCGGGAAGAGTGAAAGACGCGCACGTTCATTTTCAGAGCTTCTAGACCTTCCTATAAGAAGTTAGCCAAAAAGTAGCTTCGAAAAACGCTTAGGTTAAGTTTCAGAGTTGCTTCTAATGTACCAAAGCTGGATTTAGACATAATTTCACTCTCACAACATTATGGCTGGTTGGAGACAGTCTGAACCACAAGTACCGGGTCGATGGTTCTGGGCGTATACTGGGGGGACGGGGACGACTCCCATTAACCCCTGACTATACCGGGGATACGCTTATCACAATGCCTTTCTGGTCTGTGCTGAAGCAGGGCATTCTGGCAGCCAAGTGGCTTGACCTTTATTAGTGAGCCTGGTTACCCCCTCTCGGAACCACAGACTTAGAAATCGCCAGCTCATATACAGTGCATAAAATATATTTATATATATACCCTTATACACCATTTTAATAAAAAATATCACAAAATTCTTCTAAGTCCCTCGGGAAGAGTGAAAGACGCGCACGTTCATTTTCAGAGCTTCTAGACCTTCCTATAAGAAGTTAGCCAAAAAGTAGCTTCGAAAAACGCTTAGGTTAAGTTTCAGAGTTGCTTCTAATGTACCAAAGCTGGACTTAGACACAATTTCACTCTCACAACATTATGGCTGGTTGGAGACAGTCTGAACCACAAGTACCGGGTCGATGGTTCTGGGCCTATACTGGGGGGACGGGGACGACTCCCATTAACCCCTGACTATACCGGGGATACGCTTATCACAATGCCTTTCTGGTCTGTGCTGAAGCAGGGCATTCTGGCAGCCAAGTGGCTTGACCTTTATTAGTGAGCCTGGTTACCCCCTCTCGGAACCACAGACTTAGAAATCGCCAGCTCATATACAGTGCATAAAATATATTTATATATATACCCTTATACACCATTTTAATAAAAAATATCACAAAATTCTTCTAAGTCCCTCGGGAAGAGTAAAAAACGCGCACGTTCATTTTCAGAGCTCCTAAACCTTCCTATAAGAAGTTAGCCAAAAAGTAGCTTCGAAAAACGCTTAGGTTAAGTTTCAGAGTTGCTTCTAATGTACCAAAGCTGGACTTAGACATAATTTCAATCTCACAACATTATGGCTGGTTGGAGACAGTCTGAACCACAAGTACCGGGTCGATGGTTCTGGGCGTATACTGGGGGGACGGGGACGACTCCCATTAACCCTTGACTATACCGGGGATACGCTTATCACAATGCCTTTCTGGTCTGTGCTGAAGTAGGGCATTCTGGCAGCCAAATGGCTTGACCTTTATTAGTGAGCCTGGTTACCCCCTCTCGGAACCACAGACTCAGAAATCGCCAGCTCATATACAGTGCATAAAATATATTTATATATATACCCTTATACACCATTTTAATAAAAAATATCACAAAATTCTTCTAAGTCCCTCGGGAAGAGTGAAAGATGCGCACGTTCATTTTCAGCGTTCCTAGACCTTCCTATAAGAAGTTAGCCAAAAAGTAGCTTCGAAAAACGCTTAGGTTAAGTTTCAGAGTTGCTTCTAATGTACCAAAGCTGGACTTAGACATAATTTCACTCTCACAACATTATGGCTGGTTGGAGACAGTCTGAACCACAAGTACCGGGTCGATGGTTCTGGGCGTATACTGGGGGGACGGGGACGACTCCCATTAACCCCTGACTATACCGGGGATACGCTTATCACAATGCCTTTCTGGTCTGTGCTGAAGCAGGGCATTCTGGCAGCCAAGTGGCTTGACCTTTATTAGTGAGCCTGGTTACCCCCTCTCGGAACCACAGACTTAGAAATCGCCAGCTCATATACAGTGCATAAAATATATTTATATATATACCCTTATACACCATTTTAATAAAAAATATCACAAAATTCTTCTACTGTAAGTCCCTCGGGAAGAGTGAAAGACGCGCACGTTCATTTTCAGAGCTCCTAGACCTTCCTATAAGAAGTTAGCCAAAAAGTAGCTTCGAAAAACGCTTAGGTTAAGTTTCAGAGTTGCTTCTAATTTACCAAAGCTGGACTTAGACATAATTTCACTCTCACAACATTATGGCTGGTTGGAGACAGTCTGAACCACAAGTACCGGGTCGATGGTTCTGGGCGTATACTGGGGGGACGGGGACGACTCCCATTAACCCCTGACTATACCGGGGATACGCTTATCACAATGCCTTTCTGGTCTGTGCTGAAGCAGGGCATTCTGGCAGCCAAGTGGCTTGACCTTTATTAGTGAGCCTGGTTACCCCCTCTCGGAACCACAGACTTAGAAATCGCCAGCTCATATACAGTGCATAAAATATATTTATATAATATATTTATATATATACCCTTATACACCATTTTAATAAAAAATATCACAAAATTCTTCTAAGTCCCTCGGGAAGAGTGAAAGATGCGCACGTTCATTTTCAGCGTTCCTAGACCTTCCTATAAGAAGTTAGCCAAAAAGTAGCTTCGAAAAACGCTTAGGTTAAGTTTCAGAGTTGCTTCTAATGTACCAAAGCTGGACTTAGACATAATTTCACTCTCACAACATTATGGCTGGTTGGAGACAGTCTGAACCACAAGTACCGGGTCGATGGTTCTGGGCGTATACTGGGGGGACGGGGACGACTCCCATTAACCCCTGACTATACCGGAGATACGCTTATCACAATGCCTTTCTGGTCTGTGCTGAAGCAGGGCATTCTGCCAGCCAAGTGGCTTGACCTTTATTAGTGAGCCTGGTTACCCCCTCTCGGAACCACAGACTTAGAAATCGCCAGCTCATATACAGTGCATAAAATATATTTATATATATACCCTTATACACCATTTTAATAAAAAATATCACAAAATTCTTCTAAGTCCCTCGGGAAGAGTGAAAGACGCGCACGTTCATTTTCAGAGCTTCTAGACCTTCCTATAAGAAGTTAGCCAAAAAGTAGCTTCGAAAAACGCTTAGGTTAAGTTTCAGAGTTGCTTCTAATGTACCAAAGCTGGACTTAGACATAATTTCACTCTCACAGCATTATGGCTGGTTGGAGACAGTCTGAACCACAAGTACTTGGTCGATGGTTCTGGGCGTATACTGGGGGGACGGGGACGACTCCCATTAACCCCTGACTATACCGGGGATACGCTTATCACAATTCCTTTCTGGTCTGTGCTGAAGCAGGGCATTCTGGCAGCCAAGTGGCTTGACCTTTATTAGTGAGCCTGGTTACCCCCTCTCGGAACCACAGACTTAGAAATCGCCAGCTCATATACAGTGCATAAAATATATTTATATATATACCCTTATACACCATTTTAATAAAAAATATCACAAAATTCTTCTAAGTCCCTCGGGAAGAGTGAAAGACGCGCACGTTCATTTTCAGAGCTTCTAGACCTTCCTATAAGAAGTTAGCCAAAAAGTAGCTTCGAAAAACGCTTAGGTTAAGTTTCAGAGTTGCTTCTAATGTACCAAAGCTGGACTTAGACATAATTTCACTCTCACAACATTATGGCTGGTTGGAGACAGTCTGAACCACTTGTACCGGGTCGATGGTTCTGGGCGTATACTGGGGGGACGGGGACGACTCCCATTAACCCCTGACTATACCGGGGATACGCTTATCACAATGCCTTTCTGGTCTGTGCTGAAGCAGGGCATTCTGGCAGCCAAGTGGCTTGACCTTTATTAGTGAGCCTGGTTACCCCCTCTCGGAACCACAGACTTAGAAATCGCCAGCTCATATACAGTGCATAAAATATATTTATATATATACCCTTATACACCATTTTAATAAAAAATATCACAAAATTCTTCTAAGTCCCTCGGGAAGAGTGAAAAACGCGCACGTTCATTTTCAGAGCTCCTAGACCTTCCTATAAGAAGTTAGCCAAAAAGTAGCTTCGAAAAACGCTTAGGTTAAGTTTCAGAGTTGCTTCTAATGTACCAAAGCTGGACTTTGACATAATTTCACTCTCACAACATTATGGCTGGTTGGAGACAGTCCGAACCACAAGTACCGGGTCCATGGTTCTGGGCGTATACTGGGGGGACGGGGACGACTCCCATTAACCCCTGACTATACCGGGGATACGCTTATCATAATGCCTTTCTGGTCTGTGCTGAAGCAGGGCATTCTGGCAGCCAAGTGGCTTGACCTTTATTAGTGAGCCTGGTTACCCCCTCTCGGAACCACAGACTTAGAAATCGCCAGCTCATATACAGTGCATAAAATATATTTATATAATATATTTATATATATACCCTTATACACCATTTTAATAAAAAATATCACAAAATTCTTCTAAGTCCCTCGGGAAGAGTGAAAGATGCGCACGTTCATTTTCAGCGTTCCTAGACCTTCCTATAAGAAGTTAGCCAAAAAGTAGCTTCGAAAAACGCTTAGGTTAAGTTTCAGAGTTGCTTCTAATGTACCAAAGCTGGACTTAGACATAATTTCACTCTCACAACATTATGGCTGGTTGGAGACAGTCTGAACCACAAGTACCGGGTCGATGGTTCTGGGCGTATACTGGGGGGACGGGGACGACTCCCATTAACCCCTGACTATACCGGGGATACGCTTATCACAATGCCTTTCTGGTCTGTGCTGAAGCAGGGCATTCTGGCAGCCAAGTGGCTTGACCTTTATTAGTGAGCCTGGTTACCCCCTCTCGGAACCACAGACTTAGAAATCGCCAGCTCATATACAGTGCATAAAATATATTTATATATATACCCTTATACACCATTTTAATAAAAAATATCACAAAATTCTTCTACTGTAAGTCCCTCGGGAAGAGTGAAAGACGCGCACGTTCATTTTCAGAGCTCCTAGACCTTCCTATAAGAAGTTAGCCAAAAAGTAGCTTCGAAAAACGCTTAGGTTAAGTTTCAGAGTTGCTTCTAATTTACCAAAGCTGGACTTAGACATAATTTCACTCTCACAACATTATGGCTGGTTGGAGACAGTCTGAACCACAAGTACCGGGTCGATGGTTCTGGGCGTATACTGGGGGGACGGGGACGACTCCCATTAACCCCTGACTATACCGGGGATACGCTTATCACAATGCCTTTCTGGTCTGTGCTGAAGCAGGGCATTCTGGCAGCCAAGTGGCTTGACCTTTATTAGTGAGCCTGGTTACCCCCTCTCGGAACCACAGACTTAGAAATCGCCAGCTCATATACAGTGCATAAAATATATTTATATAATATATTTATATATATACCCTTATACACCATTTTAATAAAAAATATCACAAAATTCTTCTAAGTCCCTCGGGAAGAGTGAAAGATGCGCACGTTCATTTTCAGCGTTCCTAGACCTTCCTATAAGAAGTTAGCCAAAAAGTAGCTTCGAAAAACGCTTAGGTTAAGTTTCAGAGTTGCTTCTAATGTACCAAAGCTGGACTTAGACATAATTTCACTCTCACAACATTATGGCTGGTTGGAGACAGTCTGAACCACAAGTACCGGGTCGATGGTTCTGGGCGTATACTGGGGGGACGGGGACGACTCCCATTAACCCCTGACTATACCGGGGATACGCTTATCACAATGCCTTTCTGGTCTGTGCTGAAGCAGGGCATTCTGGCAGCCAAGTGGCTTGACCTTTATTAGTGAGCCTGGTTACCCCCTCTCGGAACCACAGACTTAGAAATCGCCAGCTCATATACAGTGCATAAAATATATTTATATATATACCCTTATACACCATTTTAATAAAAAATATCACAAAATTCTTCTAAGTCCCTCGGGAAGAGTGAAAGACGCGCACGTTCATTTTCAGAGCTTCTAGACCTTCCTATAAGAAGTTAGCCAAAAAGTAGCTTCGAAAAACGCTTAGGTTAAGTTTCAGAGTTGCTTCTAATGTACCAAAGCTGGACTTAGACATAATTTCACTCTCACAACATTATGGCTGGTTGGAGACAGTCTGAACCACAAGTACCGGGTCGATGGTTCTGGGCGTATACTGGGGGGACGGGGACGACTCCCATTAACCCCTGACTATACCGGGGATACGCTTATCACAATGCCTTTCTGGTCTGTGCTGAAGCAGGGCATTCTGGCAGCCAAGTGGCTTGACCTTTATTAGTGAGCCTGGTTACCCCCTCTCGGAACCACAGACTTAGAAATCGCCAGCTCATATACAGTGCATAAAATATATTTATATATATACCCTTATACACCATTTTAATAAAAAATATCACAAAATTCTTCTAAGTCCCTCGGGAAGAGTGAAAGACGCGCACGTTCATTTTCAGAGCTTCTAGACCTTCCTATAAGAAGTTAGCCAAAAAGTAGCTTCGAAAAACGCTTAGGTTAAGTTTCAGAGTTGCTTCTAATGTACCAAAGCTGGACTTAGACACAATTTCACTCTCACAACATTATGGCTGGTTGGAGACAGTCTGAACCACAAGTACCGGGTCGATGGTTCTGGGCCTATACTGGGGGGACGGGGACGACTCCCATTAACCCCTGACTATACCGGGGATACGCTTATCACAATGCCTTTCTGGTCTGTGCTGAAGCAGGGCATTCTGGCAGCCAAGTGGCTTGACCTTTATTAGAGCCTGGTTACCCCCTCTCGGAACCACAGACTTAGAAATCGCCAGCTCATATACAGTGCATAAAATATATTTATATATATACCCTTATACACCATTTTAATAAAAAATATCACAAAATTCTTCTAAGTCCCTCGGGAAGAGTGAAAAACGCGCACGTTCATTTTCAGAGCTCCTAAACCTTCCTATAAGAAGTTAGCCAAAAAGTAGCTTCGAAAAACGCTTAGGTTAAGTTTCAGAGTTGCTTCTAATGTACCAAAGCTGGACTTAGACATAATTTCAATCTCACAACATTATGGCTGGTTGGAGACAGTCTGAACCACAAGTACCGGGTCGATGGTTCTGGGCGTATACTGGGGGGACGGGGACGACTCCCATTAACCCCTGACTATACCGGGGATACGCTTATCACAATGCCTTTCTGGTCTGTGCTGAAGTAGGGCATTCTGGCAGCCAAATGGCTTGACCTTTATTAGTGAGCCTGGTTACCCCCTCTCGGAACCACAGACTCAGAAATCGCCAGCTCATATACAGTGCATAAAATATATTTATATATATACCCTTATACACCATTTTAATAAAAAATATCACAAAATTCTTCTAAGTCCCTCGGGAAGAGTGAAAGATGCGCACGTTCATTTTCAGCGTTCCTAGACCTTCCTATAAGAAGTTAGCCAAAAAGTAGCTTCGAAAAACGCTTAGGTTAAGTTTCAGAGTTGCTTCTAATGTACCAAAGCTGGACTTAGACATAATTTCACTCTCACAACATTATGGCTGGTTGGAGACAGTCTGAACCACAAGTACCGGGTCGATGGTTCTGGGCGTATACTGGGGGGACGGGGACGACTCCCATTAACCCCTGACTATACCGGGGATACGCTTATCACAATGCCTTTCTGGTCTGTGCTGAAGCAGGGCATTCTGGCAGCCAAGTGGCTTGACCTTTATTAGTGAGCCTGGTTACCCCCTCTCGGAACCACAGACTTAGAAATCGCCAGCTCATATACAGTGCATAAAATATATTTATATATATACCCTTATACACCATTTTAATAAAAAATATCACAAAATTCTTCTACTGTAAGTCCCTCGGGAAGAGTGAAAGACGCGCACGTTCATTTTCAGAGCTCCTAGACCTTCCTATAAGAAGTTAGCCAAAAAGTAGCTTCGAAAAACGCTTAGGTTAAGTTTCAGAGTTGCTTCTAATTTACCAAAGCTGGACTTAGACATAATTTCACTCTCACAACATTATGGCTGGTTGGAGACAGTCTGAACCACAAGTACCGGGTCGATGGTTCTGGGCGTATACTGGGGGGACGGGGACGACTCCCATTAACCCCTGACTATACCGGGGATACGCTTATCACAATGCCTTTCTGGTCTGTGCTGAAGCAGGGCATTCTGGCAGCCAAGTGGCTTGACCTTTATTAGTGAGCCTGGTTACCCCCTCTCGGAACCACAGACTTAGAAATCGCCAGCTCATATACAGTGCATAAAATATATTTATATAATATATTTATATATATACCCTTATACACCATTTTAATAAAAAATATCACAAAATTCTTCTAAGTCCCTCGGGAAGAGTGAAAGATGCGCACGTTCATTTTCAGCGTTCCTAGACCTTCCTATAAGAAGTTAGCCAAAAAGTAGCTTCGAAAAACGCTTAGGTTAAGTTTCAGAGTTGCTTCTAATGTACCAAAGCTGGACTTAGACATAATTTCACTCTCACAACATTATGGCTGGTTGGAGACAGTCTGAACCACAAGTACCGGGTCGATGGTTCTGGGCGTATACTGGGGGGACGGGGACGACTCCCATTAACCCCTGACTATACCGGAGATACGCTTATCACAATGCCTTTCTGGTCTGTGCTGAAGCAGGGCATTCTGGCAGCCAAGTGGCTTGACCTTTATTAGTGAGCCTGGTTACCCCCTCTCGGAACCACAGACTTAGAAATCGCCAGCTCATATACAGTACATAAAATATATTTATATATATACCCTTATACACCATTTTAATAAAAAATATCACAAAATTCTTCTAAGTCCCTCGGGAAGAGTGAAAGACGCGCACGTTCATTTTCAGAGCTTCTAGACCTTCCTATAAGAAGTTAGCCAAAAAGTAGCTTCGAAAAACGCTTAGGTTAAGTTTCAGAGTTGCTTCTAATGTACCAAAGCTGGACTTAGACATAATTTCACTCTCACAGCATTATGGCTGGTTGGAGACAGTCTGAACCACAAGTACTTGGTCGATGGTTCTGGGCGTATACTGGGGGGACGGGGACGACTCCCATTAACCCCTGACTATACCGGGGATACGCTTATCACAATTCCTTTCTGGTCTGTGCTGAAGCAGGGCATTCTGGCAGCCAAGTGGCTTGACCTTTATTAGTGAGCCTGGTTACCCCCTCTCGGAACCACAGACTTAGAAATCGCCAGCTCATATACAGTGCATAAAATATATTTATATATATACCCTTATACACCATTTTAATAAAAAATATCACAAAATTCTTCTAAGTCCCTCGGGAAGAGTGAAAGACGCGCACGTTCATTTTCAGAGCTTCTAGACCTTCCTATAAGAAGTTAGCCAAAAAGTAGCTTCGAAAAACGCTTAGGTTAAGTTTCAGAGTTGCTTCTAATGTACCAAAGCTGGACTTAGACATAATTTCACTCTCACAACATTATGGCTGGTTGGAGACAGTCTGAACCACATGTACCGGGTCGATGGTTCTGGGCGTATACTGGGGGGACGGGGACGACTCCCATTAACCCCTGACTATACCGGGGATACGCTTATCACAATGCCTTTCTGGTCTGTGCTGAAGCAGGGCATTCTGGCAGCCAAGTGGCTTGACCTTTATTAGTGAGCCTGGTTACCCCCTCTCGGAACCACAGACTTAGAAATCGCCAGCTCATATACAGTGCATAAAATATATTTATATATATACCCTTATACACCATTTTAATAAAAAATATCACAAAATTCTTCTAAGTCCCTCGGGAAGAGTGAAAGACGCGCACGTTCATTTTCAGAGCTTCTAGACCTTCCTATAAGAAGTTAGCCAAAAAGTAGCTTCGAAAAACGCTTAGGTTAAGTTTCAGAGTTGCTTCTAATGTACCAAAGCTGGACTTAGACATAATTTCACTCTCACAGCATTATGGCTGGTTGGAGACAGTCTGAACCACAAGTACTTGGTCGATGGTTCTGGGCGTATACTGGGGGGACGGGGACGACTCCCATTAACCCCTGACTATACCGGGGTTACGCTTATCACAATTCCTTTCTGGTCTGTGCTGAAGCAGGGCATTCTGGCAGCCAAGTGGCTTGACCTTTATTAGTGAGCCTGGTTACCCCCTCTCGGAACCACAGACTTAGAAATCGCCAGCTCATATACAGTGCATAAAATATATTTATATATATACCCTTATACACCATTTTAATAAAAAATATCACAAAATTCTTCTAAGTCCCTCGGGAAGAGTGAAAGACGCGCACGTTCATTTTCAGAGCTTCTAGACCTTCCTATAAGAAGTTAGCCAAAAAGTAGCTTCGAAAAACGCTTAGGTTAAGTTTCAGAGTTGCTTCTAATGTACCAAAGCTGGACTTAGACATAATTTCACTCTCACAACATTATGGCTGGTTGGAGACAGTCTGAACCACATGTACCGGGTCGATGGTTCTGGGCGTATACTGGGGGGACGGGGACGACTCCCATTAACCCCTGACTATACCGGGGATACGCTTATCACAATGCCTTTCTGGTCTGTGCTGAAGCAGGGCATTCTGGCAGCCAAGTGGCTTGACCTTTATTAGTGAGCCTGGTTACCCCCTCTCGGAACCACAGACTTAGAAATCTCCAGCTCATATACAGTGCATAAAATATATTTATATATATACCCTTATACACCATTTTAATAAAAAATATCACAAAATTCTTCTAAGTCCCTCGGGAAGAGTGAAAAACGCGCACGTTCATTTTCAGAGCTCCTAGACCTTCCTATAAGAAGTTAGCCAAAAAGTAGCTTCGAAAAACGCTTAGGTTAAGTTTCAGAGTTGCTTCTAATGTACCAAAGCTGGACTTAGACATAATTTCACTCTCACAACATTATGGCTGGTTGGAGACAGTCTGAACCACAAGTACCGGGTCGATGGTTCTGGGCGTATACTGGGGGGACGGGGACGACTCCCATTAACCCCTGACTATACCGGGGATACGCTTATCACAATGCCTTTCTGGTCTGTGCTGAAGTAGGGCATTCTGGCAGCCAAATGGCTTGACCTTTATTAGTGAGCCTGGTTACCCCCTCTCGGAACCACAGACTCAGAAATCGCCAGCTCATATACAGTGCATAAAATATATTTATATATATACCCTTATACACCATTTTAATAAAAAATATCACAAAATTATTCTAAGTCCCTCGGGAAGAGTGAAAGATGCGCACGTTCATTTTCAGCGTTCCTAGACCTTCCTATAAGAAGTTAGCCAAAAAGTAGCTTCGAAAAACGCTTAGGTTAAGTTTCAGAGTTGCTTCTAATGTACCAAAGCTGGACTTAGACATAATTTCACTCTCACAACATTATGGCTGGTTGGAGACAGTCTGAACCACAAGTACCGGGTCGATGGTTCTGGGCGTATACTGGGGGGACGGGGACGACTCCCATTAACCCCTGACTATACCGGGGATACGCTTATCACAATGCCTTTCTGGTCTGTGCTGAAGCAGGGCATTCTGGCAGCCAAGTGGCTTGACCTTTATTAGTGAGCCTGGTTACCCCCTCTCGGAACCACAGACTTAGAAATCGCCAGCTCATATACAGTGCATAAAATATATTTATATATATACCCTTATACACCATTTTAATAAAAAATATCACAAAATTCTTCTACTGTAAGTCCCTCGGGAAGAGTGAAAGACGCGCACGTTCATTTTCAGAGCTCCTAGACCTTCCTATAAGAAGTTAGCCAAAAAGTAGCTTCGAAAAACGCTTAGGTTAAGTTTCAGAGTTGCTTCTAATTTACCAAAGCTGGACTTAGACATAATTTCACTCTCACAACATTATGGCTGGTTGGAGACAGTCTGAACCACAAGTACCGGGTCGATGGTTCTGGGCGTATACTGGGGGGACGGGGACGACTCCCATTAACCCCTGACTATACCGGGGATACGCTTATCACAATGCCTTTCTGGTCTGTGCTGAAGCAGGGCATTCTGGCAGCCAAGTGGCTTGACCTTTATTAGTGAGCCTGGTTACCCCCTCTCGGAACCACAGACTTAGAAATCGCCAGCTCATATACAGTGCATAAAATATATTTATATAATATATTTATATATATACCCTTATACACCATTTTAATAAAAAATATCACAAAATTCTTCTAAGTCCCTCGGGAAGAGTGAAAGATGCGCACGTTCATTTTCAGCGTTCCTAGACCTTCCTATAAGAAGTTAGCCAAAAAGTAGCTTCGAAAAACGCTTAGGTTAAGTTTCAGAGTTGCTTCTAATGTACCAAAGCTGGACTTAGACATAATTTCACTCTCACAACATTATGGCTGGTTGGAGACAGTCTGAACCACAAGTACCGGGTCGATGGTTCTGGGCGTATACTGGGGGGACGGGGACGACTCCCATTAACCCCTGACTATACCGGGGATACGCTTATCACAATGCCTTTCTGGTCTGTGCTGAAGCAGGGCATTCTGGCAGCCAAGTGGCTTGACCTTTATTAGTGAGCCTGGTTACCCCCTCTCGGAACCACAGACTTAGAAATCGCCAGCTCATATACAGTGCATAAAATATATTTATATATATACCCTTATACACCATTTTAATAAAAAATATCACAAAATTCTTCTACTGTAAGTCCCTCGGGAAGAGTGAAAGACGCGCACGTTCATTTTCAGAGCTCCTAGACCTTCCTATAAGAAGTTAGCCAAAAAGTAGCTTCGAAAAACGCTTAGGTTAAGTTTCAGAGTTGCTTCTAATTTACCAAAGCTGGACTTAGACATAATTTCACTCTCACAACATTATGGCTGGTTGGAGACAGTCTGAACCACAAGTACCGGGTCGATGGTTCTGGGCGTATACTGGGGGGACGGGGACGACTCCCATTAACCCCTGACTATACCGGGGATACGCTTATCACAATGCCTTTCTGGTCTGTGCTGAAGCAGGGCATTCTGGCAGCCAAGTGGCTTGACCTTTATTAGTGAGCCTGGTTACCCCCTCTCGGAACCACAGACTTAGAAATCGCCAGCTCATATACAGTGCATAAAATATATTTATATAATATATTTATATATATACCCTTATACACCATTTTAATAAAAAATATCACAAAATTCTTCTAAGTCCCTCGGGAAGAGTGAAAGATGCGCACGTTCATTTTCAGCGTTCCTAGACCTTCCTATAAGAAGTTAGCCAAAAAGTAGCTTCGAAAAACGCTTAGGTTAAGTTTCAGAGTTGCTTCTAATGTACCAAAGCTGGACTTAGACATAATTTCACTCTCACAACATTATGGCTGGTTGGAGACAGTCTGAACAACAAGTACCGGGTCGATGGTTCTGGGCGTATACTGGGGGGACGGGGACGACTCCCATTAACCCCTGACTATACCGGAGATACGCTTATCACAATGCCTTTCTGGTCTGTGCTGAAGCAGGGCATTCTGGCAGCCAAGTGGCTTGACCTTTATTAGTGAGCCTGGTTACCCCCTCTCGGAACCACAGACTTAGAAATCGCCAGCTCATATACAGTGCATAAAATATATTTATATATATACCCTTATACACCATTTTAATAAAAAATATCACAAAATTCTTCTAAGTCCCTCGGGAAGAGTGAAAGACGCGCACGTTCATTTTCAGAGCTTCTAGACCTTCCTATAAGAAGTTAGCCAAAAAGTAGCTTCGAAAAACGCTTAGATTAAGTTTCAGAGTTGCTTCTAATGTACCAAAGCTGGACTTAGACATAATTTCACTCTCACAGCATTATGGCTGGTTGGAGACAGTCTGAACCACAAGTACTTGGTCGATGGTTCTGGGCGTATACTGGGGGGACGGGGACGACTCCCATTAACCCCTGACTATACCGGAGATACGCTTATCACAATGCCTTTCTGGTCTGTGCTGAAGCAGGGCATTCTGGCAGCCAAGTGGCTTGACCTTTATTAGTGAGCCTGGTTACCCCCTCTCGGAACCACAGACTTAGAAATCGCCAGCTCATATACAGTGCATAAAATATATTTATATATATACCCTTATACACCATTTTAATAAAAAATATCACAAAATTCTTCTAAGTCCCTCGGGAAGAGTGAAAGACGCGCACGTTCATTTTCAGAGCTTCTAGACCTTCCTATAAGAAGTTAGCCAAAAAGTAGCTTCGAAAAACGCTTAGGTTAAGTTTCAGAGTTGCTTCTAATGTACCAAAGCTGGACTTAGACATAATTTCACTCTCACAGCATTATGGCTGGTTGGAGACAGTCTGAACCACAAGTACTTGGTCGATGGTTCTGGGCGTATACTGGGGGGACGGGGACGACTCCCATTAACCCCTGACTATACCGGGGATACGCTTATCACAATTCCTTTCTGGTCTGTGCTGAAGCAGGGCATTCTGGCAGCCAAGTGGCTTGACCTTTATTAGTGAGCCTGGTTACCCCCTCTCGGAACCACAGACTTAGAAATCGCCAGCTCATATACAGTGCATAAAATATATTTATATATATACCCTTATACACCATTTTAATAAAAAATATCACAAAATTCTTCTAAGTCCCTCGGGAAGAGTGAAAGACGCGCACGTTCATTTTCAGAGCTTCTAGACCTTCCTATAAGAAGTTAGCCATAAAGTAGCTTCGAAAAACGCTTAGGTTAAGTTTCAGAGTTGCTTCTAATGTACCAAAGCTGGACTTAGACATAATTTCACTCTCACAACATTATGGCTGGTTGGAGACAGTCTGAACCACATGTACCGGGTCGATGGTTCTGGGCGTATACTGGGGGGACGGGGACGACTCCCATTAACCCCTGACTATACCGGGGATACGCTTATCACAATGCCTTTCTGGTCTGTGCTGAAGCAGGGCATTCTGGCAGCCAAGTGGCTTGACCTTTATTAGTGAGCCTGGTTACCCCCTCTCGGAACCACAGACTTAGAAATCGCCAGCTCATATACAGTGCATAAAATATATTTATATATATACCCTTATACACCATTTTAATAAAAAATATCACAAAATTCTTCTAAGTCCCTCGGGAAGAGTGAAAAACGCGCACGTTCATTTTCAGAGCTCCTAGACCTTCCTATAAGAAGTTAGCCAAAAAGTAGCTTCGAAAAACGCTTAGGTTAAGTTTCAGAGTTGCTTCTAATGTACCAAAGCTGGACTTAGACATAATTTCACTCTCACAACATTATGGCTGGTTGGAGACAGTCTGAACCACAAGTACCGGGTCGATGGTTCTGGGCGTATACTGGGGGGACGGGGACGACTCCCATTAACCCCTGACTATACCGGGGATACGCTTATCACAATGCCTTTCTGGTCTGTGCTGAAGTAGGGCATTCTGGCAGCCAAATGGCTTGACCTTTATTAGTGAGCCTGGTTACCCCCTCTCGGAACCACAGACTCAGAAATCGCCAGCTCATATACAGTGCATAAAATATATTTATATATATACCCTTATACACCATTTTAATAAAAAATATCACAAAATTCTTCTAAGTCCCTCGGGAAGAGTGAAAGATGCGCACGTTCATTTTCAGCGTTCCTAGACCTTCCTATAAGAAGTTAGCCAAAAAGTAGCTTCGAAAAACGCTTAGGTTAAGTTTCAGAGTTGCTTCTAATGTACCAAAGCTGGACTTAGACATAATTTCACTCTCACAACATTATGGCTGGTTGGAGACAGTCTGAACCACAAGTACCGGGTCGATGGTTCTGGGCGTATACTGGGGGGACGGGGACGACTCCCATTAACCCCTGACTATACCGGGGATACGCTTATCACAATGCCTTTCTGGTCTGTGCTGAAGCAGGGCATTCTGGCAGCCAAGTGGCTTGACCTTTATTAGTGAGCCTGGTTACCCCCTCTCGGAACCACAGACTTAGAAATCGCCAGCTCATATACAGTGCATAAAATATATTTATATAATATATTTATATATATACCCTTATACACCATTTTAATAAAAAATATCACAAAATTCTTCTAAGTCCCTCGGGAAGAGTGAAAGATGCGCACGTTCATTTTCAGCGTTCCTAGACCTTCCTATAAGAAGTTAGCCAAAAAGTAGCTTCGAAAAACGCTTAGGTTAAGTTTCAGAGTTGCTTCTAATGTACCAAAGCTGGACTTAGACATAATTTCACTCTCACAACATTATGGCTGGTTGGAGACAGTCTGAACAACAAGTACCGGGTCGATGGTTCTGGGCGTATACTGGGGGGACGGGGACGACTCCCATTAACCCCTGACTATACCGGAGATACGCTTATCACAATGCCTTTCTGGTCTGTGCTGAAGCAGGGCATTCTGGCAGCCAAGTGGCTTGACCTTTATTAGTGAGCCTGGTTACCCCCTCTCGGAACCACAGACTTAGAAATCGCCAGCTCATATACAGTGCATAAAATATATTTATATATATACCCTTATACACCATTTTAATAAAAAATATCACAAAATTCTTCTAAGTCCCTCGGGAAGAGTGAAAGACGCGCACGTTCATTTTCAGAGCTTCTAGACCTTCCTATAAGAAGTTAGCCAAAAAGTAGCTTCGAAAAACGCTTAGGTTAAGTTTCAGAGTTGCTTCTAATGTACCAAAGCTGGACTTAGACATAATTTCACTCTCACAACATTATGGCTGGTTGGAGACAGTCTGAACCACAAGTACCGGGTCGATGGTTCTGGGCGTATACTGGGGGGACGGGGACGACTCCCATTAACCCCTGACTATACCGGGGATACGCTTATCACAATGCCTTTCTGGTCTGTGCTGAAGCAGGGCATTCTGGCAGCCAAGTGGCTTGACCTTTATTAGTGAGCCTGGTTACCCCCTCTCGGAACCACAGACTTAGAAATCGCCAGCTCATATACAGTGCATAAAATATATTTATATATATACCCTTATACACCATTTTAATAAAAAATATCACAAAATTCTTCTAAGTCCCTCGGGAAGAGTGAAAAACGCGCACGTTCATTTTCAGAGCTCCTAGACCTTCCTATAAGAAGTTAGCCAAAAAGTAGCTTCGAAAAACGCTTAGGTTAAGTTTCAGAGTTGCTTCTAATGTACCAAAGCTGGACTTAGACATAATTTCACTCTCACAACATTATGGCTGGTTGGAGACAGTCTGAACCACAAGTACCGGGTCGATGGTTCTGGGCGTATACTGGGGGGACGGGGACGACTCCCATTAACCCCTGACTATACCGGGGATACGCTTATCACAATGCCTTTCTGGTCTGTGCTGAAGCAGGGCATTCTGGCAGCCAAGTGGCTTGACCTTTATTAGTGAGCCTGGTTACCCCCTCTCGGAACCACAGACTTAGAAATCGCCAGCTCATATACAGTGCATAAAATATATTTATATATATACCCTTATACACCATTTTAATAAAAAATATCACAAAATTCTTCTACTGTAAGTCCCTCGGGAAGAGTGAAAGACGCGCACGTTCATTTTCAGAGCTCCTAGACCTTCCTATAAGAAGTTAGCCAAAAAGTAGCTTCGAAAAACGCTTAGGTTAAGTTTCAGAGTTGCTTCTAATTTACCAAAGCTGGACTTAGACATAATTTCACTCTCACAACATTATGGCTGGTTTGAGACAGTCTGAACCACAAGTACCGGGTCGATGGTTCTGGGCGTATACTGGGGGGACGGGGACGACTCCCATTAACCCCTGACTATACCGGGGATACGCTTATCACAATGCCTTTCTGGTCTGTGCTGAAGCAGGGCATTCTGGCAGCCAAGTGGCTTGACCTTTATTAGTGAGCCTGGTTACCCCCTCTCGGAACCACAGACTTAGAAATCGCCAGCTCATATACAGTGCATAAAATATATTTATATAATATATTTATATATATACCCTTATACACCATTTTAATAAAAAATATCACAAAATTCTTCTAAGTCCCTCGGGAAGAGTGAAAGATGCGCACGTTCATTTTCAGCGTTCCTAGACCTTCCTATAAGAAGTTAGCCAAAAAGTAGCTTCGAAAAACGCTTAGGTTAAGTTTCAGAGTTGCTTCTAATGTACCAAAGCTGGACTTAGACATAATTTCACTCTCACAACATTATGGCTGGTTGGAGACAGTCTGAACCACAAGTACCGGGTCCATGGTTCTGGGCGTATACTGGGGGGACGGGGACGACTCCCATTAACCCCTGAGTATACCGGGGATACGCTTATCACAATGCCTTTCTGGTCTGTGCTGAAGCAGGGCATTCTGGCAGCCAAGTGGCTTGACCTTTATTAGTGAGCCTGGTTACCCCCTCTCGGAACCACAGACTTAGAAATCGCCAGCTCATATACAGTGCATAAAATATATTTATATATATACCCTTATACACCATTTTAATAAAAAATATCACAAAATTCTTCTAAGTCCCTCGGGAAGAGTGAAAGACGCGCACGTTCATTTTCAGAGCTTCTAGACCTTCCTATAAGAAGTTAGCCAAAAAGTAGCTTCGAAAAACGCTTAGGTTAAGTTTCAGAGTTGCTTCTAATGTACCAAAGCTGGACTTAGACATAATTTCACTCTCACAACATTATGGCTGGTTGGAGACAGTCTGAACCACAAGTACCGGGTCGATGGTTCTGGGCGTATACTGGGGGGACGGGGACGACTCCCATTAACCCCTGACTATACCGGGGATACGCTTATCACAATGCCTTTCTGGTCTGTGCTGAAGCAGGGCATTCTGGCAGCCAAGTGGCTTGACCTTTATTAGTGAGCCTGGTTACCCCCTCTCGGAACCACAGACTTAGAAATCGCCAGCTCATATACAGTGCATAAAATATATTTATATAATATATTTATATATATACCCTTATACACCATTTTAATAAAAAATATCACAAAATTCTTCTAAGTCCCTCGGGAAGAGTGAAAGATGCGCACGTTCATTTTCAGCGTTCCTAGACCTTCCTATAAGAAGTTAGCCAAAAAGTAGCTTCGAAAAACGCTTAGGTTAAGTTTCAGAGTTGCTTCTAATGTACCAAAGCTGGACTTAGACATAATTTCACTCTCACAACATTATGGCTGGTTGGAGACAGTCTGAACCACAAGTACCGGGTCCATGGTTCTGGGCGTATACTGGGGGGACGGGGACGACTCCCATTAACCCCTGACTATACCGGGGATACGCTTATCACAATGCCTTTCTGGTCTGTGCTGAAGCAGGGCATTCTGGCAGCCAAGTGGCTTGACCTTTATTAGTGAGCCTGGTTACCCCCTCTCGGAACCACAGACTTAGAAATCGCCAGCTCATATACAGTGCATAAAATATATTTATATATATACCCTTATACACCATTTTAATAAAAAATATCACAAAATTCTTCTACTGTAAGTCCCTCGGGAAGAGTGAAAGACGCGCACGTTCATTTTCAGAGCTCCTAGACCTTCCTATAAGAAGTTAGCCAAAAAGTAGCTTCGAAAAACGCTTAGGTTAAGTTTCAGAGTTGCTTCTAATTTACCAAAGCTGGACTTAGACATAATTTCACTCTCACAACATTATGGCTGGTTGGAGACAGTCTGAACCACAAGTACCGGGTCGATGGTTCTGGGCGTATACTGGGGGGACGGGGACGACTCCCATTAACCCCTGACTATACCGGGGATACGCTTATCACAATGCCTTTCTGGTCTGTGCTGAAGCAGGGCATTCTGGCAGCCAAGTGGCTTGACCTTTATTAGTGAGCCTGGTTACCCCCTCTCGGAACCACAGACTTAGAAATCGCCAGCTCATATACAGTGCATAAAATATATTTATATAATATATTTATATATATACCCTTATACACCATTTTAATAAAAAATATCACAAAATTCTTCTAAGTCCCTCGGGAAGAGTGAAAGATGCGCACGTTCATTTTCAGCGTTCCTAGACCTTCCTATAAGAAGTTAGCCAAAAAGTAGCTTCGAAAAACGCTTAGGTTAAGTTTCAGAGTTGCTTCTAATGTACCAAAGCTGGACTTAGACATAATTTCACTCTCACAACATTATGGCTGGTTGGAGACAGTCTGAACCACAAGTACCGGGTCGATGGTTCTGGGCGTATACTGGGGGGACGGGGACGACTCCCATTAACCCCTGACTATACCGGGGATACGCTTATCACAATGCCTTTCTGGTCTGTGCTGAAGCAGTGCATTCTGGCAGCCAAGTGGCTTGACCTTTATTAGTGAGCCTGGTTACCCCCTCTCGGAACCACAGACTTAGAAATCGCCAGCTCATATACAGTGCATAAAATATATTTATATATATACCCTTATACACCATTTTAATAAAAAATATCACAAAATTCTTCTAAGTCCCTCGGGAAGAGTGAAAGACGCGCACGTTCATTTTCAGAGCTTCTAGACCTTCCTATAAGAAGTTAGCCAAAAAGTAGCTTCGAAAAACGCTTAGGTTAAGTTTCAGAGTTGCTTCTAATGTACCATAGCTGGACTTAGACATAATTTCACTCTCACAACATTATGGCTGGTTGGAGACAGTCTGAACCACAAGTACCGGGTCGATGGTTCTGGGCGTATACTGGGGGGACGGGGACGACTCCCATTAACCCCTGACTATACCGGGGATACGCTTATCACAATGCCTTTCTGGTCTGTGCTGAAGCAGGGCATTCTGGCAGCCAAGTGGCTTGACCTTTATTAGTGAGCCTGGTTACCCCCTCTCGGAACCACAGACTTAGAAATCGCCAGCTCATATACAGTGCATAAAATATATTTATATATATACCCTTATACACCATTTTAATAAAAAATATCACAAAATTCTTCTAAGTCCCTCGGGAAGAGTGAAAGACGCGCACGTTCATTTTCAGAGCTTCTAGACCTTCCTATAAGAAGTTAGCCAAAAAGTAGCTTCGAAAAACGCTTAGGTTAAGTTTCAGAGTTGCTTCTAATGTACCAAAGCTGGACTTAGACATAATTTCACTCTCACAACATTATGGCTGGTTGGAGACAGTCTGAACCACAAGTACCGGGTCGATGGTTCTGGGCGTATACTGGGGGGACGGGGACGACTCCCATTAACCCCTGACTATACCGGGGATACGCTTATCACAATGCATTTCTGGTCTGTGCTGAAGCAGGGCATTCTGGCAGCCAAGTGGCTTGACCTTTATTAGTGAGCCTGGTTACCCCCTCTCGGAACCACAGACTTAGAAATCGCCAGCTCATATACAGTGCATAAAATATATTTATATATATACCCTTATACACCATTTTAATAAAAAATATCACAAAATTCTTCTAAGTCCCTCGGGAAGAGTGAAAAACGCGCACGTTCATTTTCAGAGCTCCTAGACCTTCCTATAAGAAGTTAGCCAAAAAGTAGCTTCGAAAAACGCTTAGGTTAAGTTTCAGAGTTGCTTCTAATGTACCAAAGCTGGACTTAGACATAATTTCACTCTCACAACATTATGGCTGGTTGGAGACAGTCTGAACCACAAGTACCGGGTCGATGGTTCTGGGCGTATACTGGGGGGACGGGGACGACTCCCATTAACCCCTGACTATACCGGGGATACGCTTATCACAATGCCTTTCTGGTCTGTGCTGAAGTAGGGCATTCTGGCAGCCAAATGGCTTGACCTTTATTAGTGAGCCTGGTTACCCCCTCTCGGAACCACAGACTCAGAAATCGCCAGCTCATATACAGTGCATAAAATATATTTATATATATACCCTTATACACCATTTTAATAAAAAATATCACAAAATTCTTCTAAGTCCCTCAGGAAGAGTGAAAGATGCGCACGTTCATTTTCAGCGTTCCTAGACCTTCCTATAAGAAGTTAGCCAAAAAGTAGCTTCGAAAAACGCTTAGGTTAAGTTTCAGAGTTGCTTCTAATGTACCAAAGCTGGACTTAGACATAATTTCACTCTCACAACATTATGGCTGGTTGGAGACAGTCTGAACCACAAGTACCGGGTCGATGGTTCTGGGCGTATACTGGGGGGACGGGGACGACTCCCATTAACCCCTGACTATAACGGGGATACGCTTATCACAATGCCTTTCTGGTCTGTGCTGAAGCAGGGCATTCTGGCAGCCAAGTGGCTTGACCTTTATTAGTGAGCCTGGTTACCCCCTCTCGGAACCACAGACTTAGAAATCGCCAGCTCATATACAGTGCATAAAATATATTTATATATATACCCTTATACACCATTTTAATAAAAAATATCACAAAATTCTTCTAAGTCCCTCGGGAAGAGTGAAAGACGCGCACGTTCATTTTCAGAGCTCCTAGACCTTCCTATAAGAAGTTAGCCAAAAAGTAGCTTCGAAAAACGCTTAGGTTAAGTTTCAGAGTTGCTTCTAATGTACCAAAGCTGGACTTAGACATAATTTCACTCTCACAACATTATGGCTGGTTGGAGACAGTCTGAACCACAAGTACCGGGTCGATGGTTCTGGGCGTATACTGGGGGGACGGGGACGACTCCCATTAACCCCTGACTATACCGGGGATACGCTTATCACAATGCCTTTCTGGTCTGTGCTGAAGCAGGGCATTCTGGCAGCCAAGTGGCTTGACCTTTATTAGTGAGCCTGGTTACCCCCTCTCGGAACCACAGACTTAGAAATCGCCAGCTCATATACAGTGCATAAAATATATTTATATATATACCCTTATACACCATTTTAATAAAAAATATCACAAAATTCTTCTAAGTCCCTCGGGAAGAGTGAAAGACGCGCACGTTCATTTTCAGAGCTCCTAGACCTTCCTATAAGAAGTTAGCCAAAAAGTAGCTTCGAAAAACGCTTAGGTTAAGTTTCAGAGTTGCTTCTAATGTACCAAAGCTGGACTTAGACATAATTTCACTCTCACAACATTATGGCTGGTTGGAGACAGTCTGAACCACAAGTACCGGGTCGATGGTTCTGGGCGTATACTGGGGGGACGGGGACGACTCCCATTAACCCCTGACTATACCGGGGATACGCTTATCACAATGCCTTTCTGGTCTGTGCTGAAGCAGGGCATTCTGGCAGCCAAGTGGCTTGACCTTTATTAGTGAGCCTGGTTACCCCCTCTCGGAACCACAGACTTAGAAATCGCCAGCTCATATACAGTGCATAAAATATATTTATATAATATATTTATATATATACCCTTATACACCATTTTAATAAAAAATATCACAAAATTCTTCTAAGTCCCTCGGGAAGAGTGAAAGACGCGCACATTCATTTTCAGCGCTCCCAGACCTTCCTATAAGAAGTTAGCCAAAAAGTAGCTTCGAAAAACGCTTAGGTTAAGTTTCAGAGTTGCTTCTAATGTACCAAAGCTGGACTTAGACATAATTTCACTCTCACAACATTATGGCTGGTTGGAGACAGTCCGAACCACAAGTATCGGGTCCATGGTTCTGGGCGTATACTGGGGGGGACGGGGACGACTCCCATTAACCCCTGACTATACCGGGGATACGCTTATCACAATGCCTTTCTGGTCTGTGCTGAAGCAGGGCATTCTGGCAGCCAAGTGGCTTGACCTTTATTAGTGAGCCTGGTTACCCCCTCTCGGAACCACAGACTTAGAAATCGCCAGCTCATATACAGTGCATAAAATATATTTATATTTATACCCTTATACACCATTTTAATAAAAAATATCACAAAATTCTTCTAAGTCCCTCGGGAAGAGTGAAAGACGCGCACGTTCATTTTCAGAGCTTCTAGACCTTCCTATAAGAAGTTAGCCAAAAAGTAGCTTCGAAAAACGCTTAGGTTAAGTTTCAGAGTTGCTTCTAATGTACCAAAGCTGGACTTAGACATAATTTCACTCTCACAACATTATGGCTGGTTGGAGACAGTCTGAACCACAAGTACCGGGTCGATGGTTCTGGGCGTATACTGGGGGGACGGGGACGACTCCCATTAACCCCTGACTATACCGGGGATACGCTTATCACAATGCCTTTCTGGTCTGTGCTGAAGCAGGGCATTCTGGCAGCCAAGTGGCTTGACCTTTATTAGTGAGCCTGGTTACCCCCTCTCGGAACCACAGACTTAGAAATCGCCAGCTCATATACAGTGCATAAAATATATTTATATATATACCCTTATACACCATTTTAATAAAAAATATCACAAAATTCTTCTAAGTCCCTCGGGAAGAGTGAAAAACGCGCACGTTCATTTTCAGAGCTCCTAGACCTTCCTATAAGAAGTTAGCCAAAAAGTAGCTTCGAAAAACGCTTAGGTTAAGTTTCAGAGTTGCTTCTAATGTACCAAAGCTGGACTTAGACATAATTTCACTCTCACAACATTATGGCTGGTTGGAGACAGTCTGAACCACAAGTACCGGGTCGATGGTTCTGGGCGTATACTGGGGGGACGGGGACGACTCCCATTAACCCCTGACTATACCGGGGATACGCTTATCACAATGCCTTTCTGGTCTGTGCTGAAGTAGGGCATTCTGGCAGCCAAATGGCTTGACCTTTATTAGTGAGCCTGGTTACCCCCTCTCGGAACCACAGACTCAGAAATCGCCAGCTCATATACAGTGCATAAAATATATTTATATAATATATTTATATATATACCCTTATACACCATTTTAATAAAAAATATCACAAAATTCTTCTAAGTCCCTCGGGAAGAGTGAAAGATGCGCACGTTCATTTTCAGCGTTCCTAGACCTTCCTATAAGAAGTTAGCCAAAAAGTAGCTTCGAAAAACGCTTAGGTTAAGTTTCAGAGTTGCTTCTAATGTACCAAAGCTGGACTTAGACATAATTTCACTCTCACAACATTATGGCTGGTTGGAGACAGTCTGAACCACAAGTACCGGGTCGATGGTTCTGGGCGTATACTGGGGGGACGGGGACGACTCCCATTAACCCCTGACTATACCGGGGATACGCTTATCACAATGCCTTTCTGGTCTGTGCTGAAGTAGGGCATTCTGGCAGCCAAATGGCTTGACCTTTATTAGTGAGCCTGGTTACCCCCTCTTTGAACCACAGACTCAGAAATCGCCAGCTCATATACAGTGCATAAAATATATTTATATATATACCCTTATACACCATTTTAATAAAAAATATCACAAAATTCTTCTAAGTCCCTCGGGAAGAGTGAAAGATGCGCACGTTCATTTTCAGCGTTCCTAGACCTTCCTATAAGAAGTTAGCTAAAAAGTAGCTTCGAAAAACGCTTAGGTTAAGTTTCAGAGTTGCTTCTAATGTACCAAAGCTGGACTTAGACATAATTTCACTCTCACAACATTATGGCTGGTTGGAGACAGTCTGAACCACAAGTACCGGGTCGATGGTTCTGGGCGTATACTGGGGGGACGGGGACGACTCCCATTAACCCCTGACTATACCGGGGATACGCTTATCACAATGCCTTTCTGGTCTGTGCTGAAGCAGGGCATTCTGGCAGCCAAGTGGCTTGACCTTTATTAGTGAGCCTGGTTACCCCCTCTCGGAACCACAGACTTAGAAATCGCCAGCTCATATACAGTGCATAAAATATATTTATATATATACCCTTATACACCATTTTAATAAAAAATATCACAAAATTCTTCTACTGTAAGTCCCTCGGGAAGAGTGAAAGACGCGCACGTTCATTTTCAGAGCTCCTAGACCTTCCTATAAGAAGTTAGCCAAAAAGTAGCTTCGAAAAACGCTTAGGTTAAGTTTCAGAGTTGCTTCTAATTTACCAAAGCTGGACTTAGACATAATTTCACTCTCACAACATTATGGCTGGTTTGAGACAGTCTGAACCACAAGTACCGGGTCGATGGTTCTGGGCGTATACTGGGGGGACGGGGACGACTCCCATTAACCCCTGACTATACCGGGGATACGCTTATCACAATGCCTTTCTGGTCTGTGCTGAAGCAGGGCATTCTGGCAGCCAAGTGGCTTGACCTTTATTAGTGAGCCTGGTTACCCCCTCTCGGAACCACAGACTTAGAAATCGCCAGCTCATATACAGTGCATAAAATATATTTATATAATATATTTATATATATACCCTTATACACCATTTTAATAAAAAATATCACAAAATTCTTCTAAGTCCCTCGGGAAGAGTGAAAGATGCGCACGTTCATTTTCAGCGTTCCTAGACCTTCCTATAAGAAGTTAGCCAAAAAGTAGCTTCGAAAAACGCTTAGGTTAAGTTTCAGAGTTGCTTCTAATGTACCAAAGCTGGACTTAGACATAATTTCACTCTCACAACATTATGGCTGGTTGGAGACAGTCTGAACCACAAGTACCGGGTCGATGGTTCTGGGCGTATACTGGGGGGACGGGGACGACTCCCATTAACCCCTGACTATACCGGGGATACGCTTATCACAATGCCTTTCTGGTCTGTGCTGAAGTAGGGCATTCTGGCAGCCAAATGGCTTGACCTTTATTAGTGAGCCTGGTTACCCCCTCTCGGAACCACAGACTCAGAAATCGCCAGCTCATATACAGTGCATAAAATATATTTATATAATATATTTATATATATACCCTTATACACCATTTTAATAAAAAATATCACAAAATTCTTCTAAGTCCCTCGGGAAGAGTGAAAGATGCGCACGTTCATTTTCAGCGTTCCTAGACCTTCCTATAAGAAGTTAGCCAAAAAGTAGCTTCGAAAAACGCTTAGGTTAAGTTTCAGAGTTGCTTCTAATGTACCAAAGCTGGACTTAGACATAATTTCACTCTCACAACATTATGGCTGGTTGGAGACAGTCTGAACCACAAGTACCGGGTCGATGGTTCTGGGCGTATACTGGGGGGACGGGGACGACTCCCATTAACCCCTGACTATACCGGGGATACGCTTATCACAATGCCTTTCTGGTCTGTGCTGAAGTAGGGCATTCTGGCAGCCAAATGGCTTGACCTTTATTAGTGAGCCTGGTTACCCCCTCTTTGAACCACAGACTCAGAAATCGCCAGCTCATATACAGTGCATAAAATATATTTATATATATACCCTTATACACCATTTTAATAAAAAATATCACAAAATTCTTCTAAGTCCCTCGGGAAGAGTGAAAGATGCGCACGTTCATTTTCAGCGTTCCTAGACCTTCCTATAAGAAGTTAGCTAAAAAGTAGCTTCGAAAAACGCTTAGGTTAAGTTTCAGAGTTGCTTCTAATGTACCAAAGCTGGACTTAGACATAATTTCACTCTCACAACATTATGGCTGGTTTGAGACAGTCTGAACCACAAGTACCGGGTCGATGGTTCTGGGCGTATACTGGGGGGACGGGGACGACTCCCATTAACCCCTGACTATACCGGGGATACGCTTATCACAATGCCTTTCTGGTCTGTGCTGAAGCAGGGCATTCTGGCAGCCAAGTGGCTTGACCTTTATTAGTGAGCCTGGTTACCCCCTCTCGGAACCACAGACTTAGAAATCGCCAGCTCATATACAGTGCATAAAATATATTTATATATATACCCTTATACACCATTTTAATAAAAAATATCACAAAATTCTTCTACTGTAAGTCCCTCGGGAAGAGTGAAAGACGCGCACGTTCATTTTCAGAGCTCCTAGACCTTCCTATAAGAAGTTAGCCAAAAAGTAGCTTCGAAAAACGCTTAGGTTAAGTTTCAGAGTTGCTTCTAATTTACCAAAGCTGGACTTAGACATAATTTCACTCTCACAACATTATGGCTGGTTTGAGACAGTCTGAACCACAAGTACCGGGTCGATGGTTCTGGGCGTATACTGGGGGGACGGGGACGACTCCCATTAACCCCTGACTATACCGGGGATACGCTTATCACAATGCCTTTCTGGTCTGTGCTGAAGCAGGGCATTCTGGCAGCCAAGTGGCTTGACCTTTATTAGTGAGCCTGGTTACCCCCTCTCGGAACCACAGACTTAGAAATCGCCAGCTCATATACAGTGCATAAAATATATTTATATAATATATTTATATATATACCCTTATACACCATTTTAATAAAAAATATCACAAAATTCTTCTAAGTCCCTCGGGAAGAGTGAAAGATGCGCACGTTCATTTTCAGCGTTCCTAGACCTTCCTATAAGAAGTTAGCCAAAAAGTAGCTTCGAAAAACGCTTAGGTTAAGTTTCAGAGTTGCTTCTAATGTACCAAAGCTGGACTTAGACATAATTTCACTCTCACAACATTATGGCTGGTTGGAGACAGTCTGAACCACAAGTACCGGGTCCATGGTTCTGGGCGTATACTGGGGGGACGGGGACGACTCCCATTAACCCCTGAGTATACCGGGGATACGCTTATCACAATGCCTTTCTGGTCTGTGCTGAAGCAGGGCATTCTGGCAGCCAAGTGGCTTGACCTTTATTAGTGAGCCTGGTTACCCCCTCTCGGAACCACAGACTTAGAAATCGCCAGCTCATATACAGTGCATAAAATATATTTATATATATACCCTTATACACCATTTTAATAAAAAATATCACAAAATTCTTCTAAGTCCCTCGGGAAGAGTGAAAGACGCGCACGTTCATTTTCAGAGCTTCTAGACCTTCCTATAAGAAGTTAGCCAAAAAGTAGCTTCGAAAAACGCTTAGGTTAAGTTTCAGAGTTGCTTCTAATGTACCAAAGCTGGACTTAGACATAATTTCACTCTCACAACATTATGGCTGGTTGGAGACAGTCTGAACCACAAGTACCGGGTCGATGGTTCTGGGCGTATACTGGGGGGACGGGGACGACTCCCATTAACCCCTGACTATACCGGGGATACGCTTATCACAATGCCTTTCTGGTCTGTGCTGAAGCAGGGCATTCTGGCAGCCAAGTGGCTTGACCTTTATTAGTGAGCCTGGTTACCCCCTCTCGGAACCACAGACTTAGAAATCGCCAGCTCATATACAGTGCATAAAATATATTTATATAATATATTTATATATATACCCTTATACACCATTTTAATAAAAAATATCACAAAATTCTTCTAAGTCCCTCGGGAAGAGTGAAAGATGCGCACGTTCATTTTCAGCGTTCCTAGACCTTCCTATAAGAAGTTAGCCAAAAAGTAGCTTCGAAAAACGCTTAGGTTAAGTTTCAGAGTTGCTTCTAATGTACCAAAGCTGGACTTAGACATAATTTCACTCTCACAACATTATGGCTGGTTGGAGACAGTCTGAACCACAAGTACCGGGTCCATGGTTCTGGGCGTATACTGGGGGGACGGGGACGACTCCCATTAACCCCTGACTATACCGGGGATACGCTTATCACAATGCCTTTCTGGTCTGTGCTGAAGCAGGGCATTCTGGCAGCCAAGTGGCTTGACCTTTATTAGTGAGCCTGGTTACCCCCTCTCGGAACCACAGACTTAGAAATCGCCAGCTCATATACAGTGCATAAAATATATTTATATAATATATTTATATATATACCCTTATACACCATTTTAATAAAAAATATCACAAAATTCTTCTAAGTCCCTCGGGAAGAGTGAAAGATGCGCACGTTCATTTTCAGCGTTCCTAGACCTTCCTATAAGAAGTTAGCCAAAAAGTAGCTTCGAAAAACGCTTAGGTTAAGTTTCAGAGTTGCTTCTAATGTACCAAAGCTGGACTTAGACATAATTTCACTCTCACAACATTATGGCTGGTTGGAGACAGTCTGAACCACAAGTACCGGGTCGATGGTTCTGGGCGTATACTGGGGGGACGGGGACGACTCCCATTAACCCCTGACTATACCGGGGATACGCTTATCACAATGCCTTTCTGGTCTGTGCTGAAGCAGTGCATTCTGGCAGCCAAGTGGCTTGACCTTTATTAGTGAGCCTGGTTACCCCCTCTCGGAACCACAGACTTAGAAATCGCCAGCTCATATACAGTGCATAAAATATATTTATATATATACCCTTATACACCATTTTAATAAAAAATATCACAAAATTCTTCTAAGTCCCTCGGGAAGAGTGAAAGACGCGCACGTTCATTTTCAGAGCTTCTAGACCTTCCTATAAGAAGTTAGCCAAAAAGTAGCTTCGAAAAACGCTTAGGTTAAGTTTCAGAGTTGCTTCTAATGTACCATAGCTGGACTTAGACATAATTTCACTCTCACAACATTATGGCTGGTTGGAGACAGTCTGAACCACAAGTACCGGGTCGATGGTTCTGGGCGTATACTGGGGGGACGGGGACGACTCCCATTAACCCCTGACTATACCGGGGATACGCTTATCACAATGCCTTTCTGGTCTGTGCTGAAGCAGGGCATTCTGGCAGCCAAGTGGCTTGACCTTTATTAGTGAGCCTGGTTACCCCCTCTCGGAACCACAGACTTAGAAATCGCCAGCTCATATACAGTGCATAAAATATATTTATATATATACCCTTATACACCATTTTAATAAAAAATATCACAAAATTCTTCTAAGTCCCTCGGGAAGAGTGAAAGACGCGCACGTTCATTTTCAGAGCTTCTAGACCTTCCTATAAGAAGTTAGCCAAAAAGTAGCTTCGAAAAACGCTTAGGTTAAGTTTCAGAGTTGCTTCTAATGTACCAAAGCTGGACTTAGACATAATTTCACTCTCACAACATTATGGCTGGTTGGAGACAGTCTGAACCACAAGTACCGGGTCGATGGTTCTGGGCGTATACTGGGGGGACGGGGACGACTCCCATTAACCCCTGACTATACCGGGGATACGCTTATCACAATGCATTTCTGGTCTGTGCTGAAGCAGGGCATTCTGGCAGCCAAGTGGCTTGACCTTTATTAGTGAGCCTGGTTACCCCCTCTCGGAACCACAGACTTAGAAATCGCCAGCTCATATACAGTGCATAAAATATATTTATATATATACCCTTATACACCATTTTAATAAAAAATATCACAAAATTCTTCTAAGTCCCTCGGGAAGAGTGAAAAACGCGCACGTTCATTTTCAGAGCTCCTAGACCTTCCTATAAGAAGTTAGCCAAAAAGTAGCTTCGAAAAACGCTTAGGTTAAGTTTCAGAGTTGCTTCTAATGTACCAAAGCTGGACTTAGACATAATTTCACTCTCACAACATTATGGCTGGTTGGAGACAGTCTGAACCACAAGTACCGGGTCGATGGTTCTGGGCGTATACTGGGGGGACGGGGACGACTCCCATTAACCCCTGACTATACCGGGGATACGCTTATCACAATGCCTTTCTGGTCTGTGCTGAAGTAGGGCATTCTGGCAGCCAAATGGCTTGACCTTTATTAGTGAGCCTGGTTACCCCCTCTCGGAACCACAGACTCAGAAATCGCCAGCTCATATACAGTGCATAAAATATATTTATATATATACCCTTATACACCATTTTAATAAAAAATATCACAAAATTCTTCTAAGTCCCTCAGGAAGAGTGAAAGATGCGCACGTTCATTTTCAGCGTTCCTAGACCTTCCTATAAGAAGTTAGCCAAAAAGTAGCTTCGAAAAACGCTTAGGTTAAGTTTCAGAGTTGCTTCTAATGTACCAAAGCTGGACTTAGACATAATTTCACTCTCACAACATTATGGCTGGTTGGAGACAGTCTGAACCACAAGTACCGGGTCGATGGTTCTGGGCGTATACTGGGGGGACGGGGACGACTCCCATTAACCCCTGACTATAACGGGGATACGCTTATCACAATGCCTTTCTGGTCTGTGCTGAAGCAGGGCATTCTGGCAGCCAAGTGGCTTGACCTTTATTAGTGAGCCTGGTTACCCCCTCTCGGAACCACAGACTTAGAAATCGCCAGCTCATATACAGTGCATAAAATATATTTATATATATACCCTTATACACCATTTTAATAAAAAATATCACAAAATTCTTCTAAGTCCCTCGGGAAGAGTGAAAGACGCGCACGTTCATTTTCAGAGCTCCTAGACCTTCCTATAAGAAGTTAGCCAAAAAGTAGCTTCGAAAAACGCTTAGGTTAAGTTTCAGAGTTGCTTCTAATGTACCAAAGCTGGACTTAGACATAATTTCACTCTCACAACATTATGGCTGGTTGGAGACAGTCTGAACCACAAGTACCGGGTCGATGGTTCTGGGCGTATACTGGGGGGACGGGGACGACTCCCATTAACCCCTGACTATACCGGGGATACGCTTATCACAATGCCTTTCTGGTCTGTGCTGAAGCAGGGCATTCTGGCAGCCAAGTGGCTTGACCTTTATTAGTGAGCCTGGTTACCCCCTCTCGGAACCACAGACTTAGAAATCGCCAGCTCATATACAGTGCATAAAATATATTTATATATATACCCTTATACACCATTTTAATAAAAAATATCACAAAATTCTTCTAAGTCCCTCGGGAAGAGTGAAAGACGCGCACGTTCATTTTCAGAGCTCCTAGACCTTCCTATAAGAAGTTAGCCAAAAAGTAGCTTCGAAAAACGCTTAGGTTAAGTTTCAGAGTTGCTTCTAATGTACCAAAGCTGGACTTAGACATAATTTCACTCTCACAACATTATGGCTGGTTGGAGACAGTCTGAACCACAAGTACCGGGTCGATGGTTCTGGGCGTATACTGGGGGGACGGGGACGACTCCCATTAACCCCTGACTATACCGGGGATACGCTTATCACAATGCCTTTCTGGTCTGTGCTGAAGCAGGGCATTCTGGCAGCCAAGTGGCTTGACCTTTATTAGTGAGCCTGGTTACCCCCTCTCGGAACCACAGACTTAGAAATCGCCAGCTCATATACAGTGCATAAAATATATTTATATAATATATTTATATATATACCCTTATACACCATTTTAATAAAAAATATCACAAAATTCTTCTAAGTCCCTCGGGAAGAGTGAAAGACGCGCACATTCATTTTCAGCGCTCCCAGACCTTCCTATAAGAAGTTAGCCAAAAAGTAGCTTCGAAAAACGCTTAGGTTAAGTTTCAGAGTTGCTTCTAATGTACCAAAGCTGGACTTAGACATAATTTCACTCTCACAACATTATGGCTGGTTGGAGACAGTCCGAACCACAAGTATCGGGTCCATGGTTCTGGGCGTATACTGGGGGGGACGGGGACGACTCCCATTAACCCCTGACTATACCGGGGATACGCTTATCACAATGCCTTTCTGGTCTGTGCTGAAGCAGGGCATTCTGGCAGCCAAGTGGCTTGACCTTTATTAGTGAGCCTGGTTACCCCCTCTCGGAACCACAGACTTAGAAATCGGCAGCTCATATACAGTGCATAAAATATATTTATATTTATACCCTTATACACCATTTTAATAAAAAATATCACAAAATTCTTCTAAGTCCCTCGGGAAGAGTGAAAGACGCGCACGTTCATTTTCAGAGCTTCTAGACCTTCCTATAAGAAGTTAGCCAAAAAGTAGCTTCGAAAAACGCTTAGGTTAAGTTTCAGAGTTGCTTCTAATGTACCAAAGCTGGACTTAGACATAATTTCACTCTCACAACATTATGGCTGGTTGGAGACAGTCTGAACCACAAGTACCGGGTCGATGGTTCTGGGCGTATACTGGGGGGACGGGGACGACTCCCATTAACCCCTGACTATACCGGGGATACGCTTATCACAATGCCTTTCTGGTCTGTGCTGAAGCAGGGCATTCTGGCAGCCAAGTGGCTTGACCTTTATTAGTGAGCCTGGTTACCCCCTCTCGGAACCACAGACTTAGAAATCGCCAGCTCATATACAGTGCATAAAATATATTTATATATATACCCTTATACACCATTTTAATAAAAAATATCACAAAATTCTTCTAAGTCCCTCGGGAAGAGTGAAAAACGCGCACGTTCATTTTCAGAGCTCCTAGACCTTCCTATAAGAAGTTAGCCAAAAAGTAGCTTCGAAAAACGCTTAGGTTAAGTTTCAGAGTTGCTTCTAATGTACCAAAGCTGGACTTAGACATAATTTCACTCTCACAACATTATGGCTGGTTGGAGACAGTCTGAACCACAAGTACCGGGTCGATGGTTCTGGGCGTATACTGGGGGGACGGGGACGACTCCCATTAACCCCTGACTATACCGGGGATACGCTTATCACAATGCATTTCTGGTCTGTGCTGAAGCAGGGCATTCTGGCAGCCAAGTGGCTTGACCTTTATTAGTGAGCCTGGTTACCCCCTCTCGGAACCACAGACTTAGAAATCGCCAGCTCATATACAGTGCATAAAATATATTTATATATATACCCTTATACACCATTTTAATAAAAAATATCACAAAATTCTTCTAAGTCCCTCGGGAAGAGTGAAAAACGCGCACGTTCATTTTCAGAGCTCCTAGACCTTCCTATAAGAAGTTAGCCAAAAAGTAGCTTCGAAAAACGCTTAGGTTAAGTTTCAGAGTTGCTTCTAATGTACCAAAGCTGGACTTAGACATAATTTCACTCTCACAACATTATGGCTGGTTGGAGACAGTCTGAACCACAAGTACCGGGTCGATGGTTCTGGGCGTATACTGGGGGGACGGGGACGACTCCCATTAACCCCTGACTATACCGGGGATACGCTTATCACAATGCCTTTCTGGTCTGTGCTGAAGTAGGGCATTCTGGCAGCCAAATGGCTTGACCTTTATTAGTGAGCCTGGTTACCCCCTCTCGGAACCACAGACTCAGAAATCGCCAGCTCATATACAGTGCATAAAATATATTTATATATATACCCTTATACACCATTTTAATAAAAAATATCACAAAATTCTTCTAAGTCCCTCAGGAAGAGTGAAAGATGCGCACGTTCATTTTCAGCGTTCCTAGACCTTCCTATAAGAAGTTAGCCAAAAAGTAGCTTCGAAAAACGCTTAGGTTAAGTTTCAGAGTTGCTTCTAATGTACCAAAGCTGGACTTAGACATAATTTCACTCTCACAACATTATGGCTGGTTGGAGACAGTCTGAACCACAAGTACCGGGTCGATGGTTCTGGGCGTATACTGGGGGGACGGGGACGACTCCCATTAACCCCTGACTATAACGGGGATACGCTTATCACAATGCCTTTCTGGTCTGTGCTGAAGCAGGGCATTCTGGCAGCCAAGTGGCTTGACCTTTATTAGTGAGCCTGGTTACCCCCTCTCGGAACCACAGACTTAGAAATCGCCAGCTCATATACAGTGCATAAAATATATTTATATATATACCCTTATACACCATTTTAATAAAAAATATCACAAAATTCTTCTAAGTCCCTCGGGAAGAGTGAAAGACGCGCACGTTCATTTTCAGAGCTCCTAGACCTTCCTATAAGAAGTTAGCCAAAAAGTAGCTTCGAAAAACGCTTAGGTTAAGTTTCAGAGTTGCTTCTAATGTACCAAAGCTGGACTTAGACATAATTTCACTCTCACAACATTATGGCTGGTTGGAGACAGTCTGAACCACAAGTACCGGGTCGATGGTTCTGGGCGTATACTGGGGGGACGGGGACGACTCCCATTAACCCCTGACTATACCGGGGATACGCTTATCACAATGCCTTTCTGGTCTGTGCTGAAGCAGGGCATTCTGGCAGCCAAGTGGCTTGACCTTTATTAGTGAGCCTGGTTACCCCCTCTCGGAACCACAGACTTAGAAATCGCCAGCTCATATACAGTGCATAAAATATATTTATATATATACCCTTATACACCATTTTAATAAAAAATATCACAAAATTCTTCTAAGTCCCTCGGGAAGAGTGAAAGACGCGCACGTTCATTTTCAGAGCTCCTAGACCTTCCTATAAGAAGTTAGCCAAAAAGTAGCTTCGAAAAACGCTTAGGTTAAGTTTCAGAGTTGCTTCTAATGTACCAAAGCTGGACTTAGACATAATTTCACTCTCACAACATTATGGCTGGTTGGAGACAGTCTGAACCACAAGTACCGGGTCGATGGTTCTGGGCGTATACTGGGGGGACGGGGACGACTCCCATTAACCCCTGACTATACCGGGGATACGCTTATCACAATGCCTTTCTGGTCTGTGCTGAAGCAGGGCATTCTGGCAGCCAAGTGGCTTGACCTTTATTAGTGAGCCTGGTTACCCCCTCTCGGAACCACAGACTTAGAAATCGCCAGCTCATATACAGTGCATAAAATATATTTATATAATATATTTATATATATACCCTTATACACCATTTTAATAAAAAATATCACAAAATTCTTCTAAGTCCCTCGGGAAGAGTGAAAGACGCGCACATTCATTTTCAGCGCTCCCAGACCTTCCTATAAGAAGTTAGCCAAAAAGTAGCTTCGAAAAACGCTTAGGTTAAGTTTCAGAGTTGCTTCTAATGTACCAAAGCTGGACTTAGACATAATTTCACTCTCACAACATTATGGCTGGTTGGAGACAGTCCGAACCACAAGTATCGGGTCCATGGTTCTGGGCGTATACTGGGGGGGACGGGGACGACTCCCATTAACCCCTGACTATACCGGGGATACGCTTATCACAATGCCTTTCTGGTCTGTGCTGAAGCAGGGCATTCTGGCAGCCAAGTGGCTTGACCTTTATTAGTGAGCCTGGTTACCCCCTCTCGGAACCACAGACTTAGAAATCGCCAGCTCATATACAGTGCATAAAATATATTTATATTTATACCCTTATACACCATTTTAATAAAAAATATCACAAAATTCTTCTAAGTCCCTCGGGAAGAGTGAAAGACGCGCACGTTCATTTTCAGAGCTTCTAGACCTTCCTATAAGAAGTTAGCCAAAAAGTAGCTTCGAAAAACGCTTAGGTTAAGTTTCAGAGTTGCTTCTAATGTACCAAAGCTGGACTTAGACATAATTTCACTCTCACAACATTATGGCTGGTTGGAGACAGTCTGAACCACAAGTACCGGGTCGATGGTTCTGGGCGTATACTGGGGGGACGGGGACGACTCCCATTAACCCCTGACTATACCGGGGATACGCTTATCACAATGCCTTTCTGGTCTGTGCTGAAGCAGGGCATTCTGGCAGCCAAGTGGCTTGACCTTTATTAGTGAGCCTGGTTACCCCCTCTCGGAACCACAGACTTAGAAATCGCCAGCTCATATACAGTGCATAAAATATATTTATATATATACCCTTATACACCATTTTAATAAAAAATATCACAAAATTCTTCTAAGTCCCTCGGGAAGAGTGAAAAACGCGCACGTTCATTTTCAGAGCTCCTAGACCTTCCTATAAGAAGTTAGCCAAAAAGTAGCTTCGAAAAACGCTTAGGTTAAGTTTCAGAGTTGCTTCTAATGTACCAAAGCTGGACTTAGACATAATTTCACTCTCACAACATTATGGCTGGTTGGAGACAGTCTGAACCACAAGTACCGGGTCGATGGTTCTGGGCGTATACTGGGGGGACGGGGACGACTCCCATTAACCCCTGACTATACCGGGGATACGCTTATCACAATGCCTTTCTGGTCTGTGCTGAAGTAGGGCATTCTGGCAGCCAAATGGCTTGACCTTTATTAGTGAGCCTGGTTACCCCCTCTCGGAACCACAGACTCAGAAATCGCCAGCTCATATACAGTGCATAAAATATATTTATATATATACCCGTATACACCATTTTAATAAAAAATATCACAAAATTCTTCTAAGTTCCTCGGGAAGAGTGAAAGACGCGCACGTTCATTTTCAGCGCTCCCAGACCTTCCTATAAGAAGTTAGCCAAAAAGTAGCTTCGAAAAACGCTTAGGTTAAGTTTCAGAGTTGCTTCTAATGTACCAAAGCTGGACTTAGACATAATTTCACTCTCACAACATTATGGCTGGTTGGAGACAGTCCGAACCACAAGTATCGGGTCCATGGTTCTGGGCGTATACTGGGGGGACGGGGACGACTCCCATTAACCCCTGACTATACCGGGGATACGCTTATCACAATGCCTTTCTGGTCTGTGCTGAAGCAGGGCATTCTGGCAGCCAAGTGGCTTGACCTTTATTAGTGAGCCTGGTTACCCCCTCTCGGAACCACAGACTTAGAAATCGCCAGCTCATATACAGTGCATAAAATATATTTATATATATACCCTTATACACCATTTTAATAAAAAATATCACAAAATTCTTCTAAGTCCCTCGGGAAGAGTGAAAGACGCGCACGTTCATTTTCAGAGCTCCTAGACCTTCCTATAAGAAGTTAGCCAAAAAGTAGCTTCGAAAAACGCTTAGGTTAAGTTTCAGAGTTGCTTCTAATGTACCAAAGCTGGACTTAGACATAATTTCACTCTCACAACATTATGGCTGGTTGGAGACAGTCTGAACCACAAGTACCGGGTCGATGGTTCTGGGCGTATACTGGGGGGACGGGGACGACTCCCATTAACCCCTGACTATACCGGGGATACGCTTATCACAATGCCTTTCTGGTCTGTGCTGAAGCAGGGCATTCTGGCAGCCAAGTGGCTTGACCTTTATTAGTGAGCCTGGTTACCCCCTCTCGGAACCACAGACTTAGAAATCGCCAGCTCATATACAGTGCATAAAATATATTTATATAATATATTTATATATATACCCTTATACACCATTTTAATAAAAAATATCACAAAATTCTTCTAAGTCTCTCGGGAAGAGTGAAAGACGCGAACGTTCATTTTCAGCGCTCCCAGACCTTCCTATAAGAAGTTAGCCAAAAAGTAGCTTCGAAAAACGCTTAGGTTAAGTTTCAGAGTTGCTTCTAATGTACCAAAGCTGGACTTAGACATAATTTCACTCTCACAACATTATGGCTGGTTGGAGACAGTCCGAACCACAAGTATCGGGTCCATGGTTCTGGGCGTATACTGGGGGGGACGGGGACGACTCCCATTAACCCCTGACTATACCGGGGATACGCTTATCACAATGCCTTTCTGGTCTGTGCTGAAGCAGGGCATTCTGGCAGCCAAGTGGCTTGACCTTTATTAGTGAGCCTGGTTACCCCCTCTCGGAACCACAGACTTAGAAAGCGCCAGCTCATATACAGTGCATAAAATATATTTATATATATACCCTTATACACCATTTTAATAAAAAATATCACAAAATTCTTCTAAGTCCCTCGGGAAGAGTGAAAGACGCGCACGTTCATTTTCAGAGCTCCTAGACCTTCCTATAAGAAGTTAGCCAAAAAGTAGCTTCGAAAAACGCTTAGGTTAAGTTTCAGAGTTGCTTCTAATGTACCAAAGCTGGACTTAGACATAATTTCACTCTCACAACATTATGGCTGGTTGGAGACAGTCTGAACCACAAGTACCGGGTCGATGGTTCTGGGCGTATACTGGGGGGACGGGGACGACTCCCATTAACCCCTGACTATACCGGGGATACGCTTATCACAATGCCTTTCTGGTCTGTGCTGAAGCAGGGCATTCTGGCAGCCAAGTGGCTTGACCTTTATTAGTGAGCCTGGTTACCCCCTCTCGGAACCACAGACTTAGAAATCGCCAGCTCATATACAGTGCATAAAATATATTTATATATATACCCTTATACACCATTTTAATAAAAAATATCACAAAATTCTTCTAAGTCCCTCGGGAAGAGTGAAAGACGCGCACGTTCATTTTCAGAGCTCCTAGACCTTCCTATAAGAAGTTAGCCAAAAAGTAGCTTCGAAAAACGCTTAGGTTAAGTTTCAGAGTTGCTTCTAATGTACCAAAGCTGGACTTAGACATAATTTCACTCTCACAACATTATGGCTGGTTGGAGACAGTCTGAACCACAAGTACAGGGTCGATGGTTCTGGGCGTATACTGGGGGGACGGGGACGACTCCCATTAACCCCTGACTATACCGGGGATACGCTTATCACAATGCCTTTCTGGTCTGTGCTGAAGCAGGGCATTCTGGCAGCCAAGTGGCTTGACCTTTATTAGTGAGCCTGGTTACCCCCTCTCGGAACCACAGACTTAGAAATCGCCAGCTCATATACAGTGCATAAAATATATTTATATAATATATTTATATATATACCCTTATACACCATTTTAATAAAAAATATCACAAAATTCTTCTAAGTCTCTCGGGAAGAGTGAAAGACGCGAACGTTCATTTTCAGCGCTCCCAGACCTTCCTATAAGAAGTTAGCCAAAAAGTAGCTTCGAAAAACGCTTAGGTTAAGTTTCAGAGTTGCTTCTAATGTACCAAAGCTGGACTTAGACATAATTTCACTCTCACAACATTATGGCTGGTTGGAGACAGTCCGAACCACAAGTATCGGGTCCATGGTTCTGGGCGTATACTGGGGGGGACGGGGACGACTCCCATTAACCCCTGACTATACCGGGGATACGCTTATCACAATGCCTTTCTGGTCTGTGCTGAAGCAGGGCATTCTGGCAGCCAAGTGGCTTGACCTTTATTAGTGAGCCTGGTTACCCCCTCTCGGAACCACAGACTTAGAAATCGCCAGCTCATATACAGTGCATAAAATATATTTATATATATACCCTTATACACCATTTTAATAAAAAATATCACAAAATTCTTCTAAGTCCCTCGGGAAGAGTGAAAGACGCGCACGTTCATTTTCAGAGCTCCTAGACCTTCCTATAAGAAGTTAGCCAAAAAGTAGCTTCGAAAAACGCTTAGGTTAAGTTTCAGAGTTGCTTCTAATGTACCAAAGCTGGACTTAGACATAATTTCACTCTCACAACATTATGGCTGGTTGGAGACAGTCTGAACCACAAGTACCGGGTCGATGGTTCTGGGCGTATACTGGGGGGACGGGGACGACTCCCATTAACCCCTGACTATACCGGGGATACGCTTATCACAATGCCTTTCTGGTCTGTGCTGAAGCAGGGCATTCTGGCAGCCAAGTGGCTTGACCTTTATTAGTGAGCCTGGTTACCCCCTCTCGGAACCACAGACTTAGAAATCGCCAGCTCATATACAGTGCATAAAATATATTTATATAATATATTTATATATATACCCTTATACACCATTTTAATAAAAAATATCACAAAATTCTTCTAAGTCTCTCGGGAAGAGTGAAAGACGCGAACGTTCATTTTCAGCGCTCCCAGACCTTCCTATAAGAAGTTAGCCAAAAAGTAGCTTCGAAAAACGCTTAGGTTAAGTTTCAGAGTTGCTTCTAATGTACCAAAGCTGGACTTAGACATAATTTCACTCTCACAACATTATGGCTGGTTGGAGACAGTACGAACCACAAGTATCGGGTCCATGGTTCTGGGCGTATACTGGGGGGGACGGGGACGACTCCCATTAACCCCTGACTATACCGGGGATACGCTTATCACAATGCCTTTCTGGTCTGTGCTGAAGCAGGGCATTCTGGCAGCCAAGTGGCTTGACCTTTATTAGTGAGCCTGGTTACCCCCTCTCGGAACCACAGACTTAGAAAGCGCCAGCTCATATACAGTGCATAAAATATATTTATATATATACCCTTATACACCATTTTAATAAAAAATATCACAAAATTCTTCTAAGTCCCTCGGGAAGAGTGAAAGACGCGCACGTTCATTTTCAGAGCTCCTAGACCTTCCTATAAGAAGTTAGCCAAAAAGTAGCTTCGAAAAACGCTTAGGTTAAGTTTCAGAGTTGCTTCTAATGTACCAAAGCTGGACTTAGACATAATTTCACTCTCACAACATTATGGCTGGTTGGAGACAGTCTGAACCACAAGTACCGGGTCGATGGTTCTGGGCGTATACTGGGGGGACGGGGACGACTCCCATTAACCCCTGACTATACCGGGGATACGCTTATCACAATGCCTTTCTGGTCTGTGCTGAAGCAGGGCATTCTGGCAGCCAAGTGGCTTGACCTTTATTAGTGAGCCTGGTTACCCCCTCTCGGAACCACAGACTTAGAAATCGCCAGCTCATATACAGTGCATAAAATATATTTATATATATACCCTTATACACCATTTTAATAAAAAATATCACAAAATTCTTCTAAGTCCCTCGGGAAGAGTGAAAGACGCGCACGTTCATTTTCAGAGCTCCTAGACCTTCCTATAAGAAGTTAGCCAAAAAGTAGCTTCGAAAAACGCTTAGGTTAAGTTTCAGAGTTGCTTCTAATGTACCAAAGCTGGACTTAGACATAATTTCACTCTCACAACATTATGGCTGGTTGGAGACAGTCTGAACCACAAGTACAGGGTCGATGGTTCTGGGCGTATACTGGGGGGACGGGGACGACTCCCATTAACCCCTGACTATACCGGGGATACGCTTATCACAATGCCTTTCTGGTCTGTGCTGAAGCAGGGCATTCTGGCAGCCAAGTGGCTTGACCTTTATTAGTGAGCCTGGTTACCCCCTCTCGGAACCACAGACTTAGAAATCGCCAGCTCATATACAGTGCATAAAATATATTTATATAATATATTTATATATATACCCTTATACACCATTTTAATAAAAAATATCACAAAATTCTTCTAAGTCTCTCGGGAAGAGTGAAAGACGCGAACGTTCATTTTCAGCGCTCCCAGACCTTCCTATAAGAAGTTAGCCAAAAAGTAGCTTCGAAAAACGCTTAGGTTAAGTTTCAGAGTTGCTTCTAATGTACCAAAGCTGGACTTAGACATAATTTCACTCTCACTACATTATGGCTGGTTGGAGACAGTCCGAACCACAAGTATCGGGTCCATGGTTCTGGGCGTATACTGGGGGGGACGGGGACGACTCCCATTAACCCCTGACTATACCGGGGATACGCTTATCACAATGCCTTTCTGGTCTGTGCTGAAGCAGGGCATTCTGGCAGCCAAGTGGCTTGACCTTTATTAGTGAGCCTGGTTACCCCCTCTCGGAACCACAGACTTAGAAAGCGCCAGCTCATATACAGTGCATAAAATATATTTATATATATACCCTTATACACCATTTTAATAAAAAATATCACAAAATTCTTCTAAGTCCCTCGGGAAGAGTGAAAGACGCGCACGTTCATTTTCAGAGCTCCTAGACCTTCCTATAAGAAGTTAGCCAAAAAGTAGCTTCGAAAAACGCTTAGGTTAAGTTTCAGAGTTGCTTCTAATGTACCAAAGCTGGACTTAGACATAATTTCACTCTCACAACATTATGGCTGGTTGGAGACAGTCTGAACCACAAGTACCGGGTCGATGGTTCTGGGCGTATACTGGGGGGACGGGGACGACTCCCATTAACCCCTGACTATACCGGGGATACGCTTATCACAATGCCTTTCTGGTCTGTGCTGAAGCAGGGCATTCTGGCAGCCAAGTGGCTTGACCTTTATTAGTGAGCCTGGTTACCCCCTCTCGGAACCACAGACTTAGAAATCGCCAGCTCATATACAGTGCATAAAATATATTTATATATATACCCTTATACACCATTTTAATAAAAAATATCACAAAATTCTTCTAAGTCCCTCGGGAAGAGTGAAAGACGCGCACGTTCATTTTCAGAGCTCCTAGACCTTCCTATAAGAAGTTAGCCAAAAAGTAGCTTCGAAAAACGCTTAGGTTAAGTTTCAGAGTTGCTTCTAATGTACCAAAGCTGGACTTAGACATAATTTCACTCTCACAACATTATGGCTGGTTGGAGACAGTCTGAACCACAAGTACAGGGTCGATGGTTCTGGGCGTATACTGGGGGGACGGGGACGACTCCCATTAACCCCTGACTATACCGGGGATACGCTTATCACAATGCCTTTCTGGTCTGTGCTGAAGCAGGGCATTCTGGCAGCCAAGTGGCTTGACCTTTATTAGTGAGCCTGGTTACCCCCTCTCGGAACCACAGACTTAGAAATCGCCAGCTCATATACAGTGCATAAAATATATTTATATAATATATTTATATATATACCCTTATACACCATTTTAATAAAAAATATCACAAAATTCTTCTAAGTCTCTCGGGAAGAGTGAAAGACGCGAACGTTCATTTTCAGCGCTCCCAGACCTTCCTATAAGAAGTTAGCCAAAAAGTAGCTTCGAAAAACGCTTAGGTTAAGTTTCAGAGTTGCTTCTAATGTACCAAAGCTGGACTTAGACATAATTTCACTCTCACAACATTATGGCTGGTTGGAGACAGTCCGAACCACAAGTATCGGGTCCATGGTTCTGGGCGTATACTGGGGGGGACGGGGACGACTCCCATTAACCCCTGACTATACCGGGGATACGCTTATCACAATGCCTTTCTGGTCTGTGCTGAAGCAGGGCATTCTGGCAGCCAAGTGGCTTGACCTTTATTAGTGAGCCTGGTTACCCCCTCTCGGAACCACAGACTTAGAAATCGCCAGCTCATATACAGTGCATAAAATATATTTATATATATACCCTTATACACCATTTTAATAAAAAATATCACAAAATTCTTCTAAGTCCCTCGGGAAGAGTGAAAGACGCGCACGTTCATTTTCAGAGCTCCTAGACCTTCCTATAAGAAGTTAGCCAAAAAGTAGCTTCGAAAAACGCTTAGGTTAAGTTTCAGAGTTGCTTCTAATGTACCAAAGCTGGACTTAGACATAATTTCACTCTCACAACATTATGGCTGGTTGGAGACAGTCTGAACCACAAGTACCGGGTCGATGGTTCTGGGCGTATACTGGGGGGACGGGGACGACTCCCATTAACCCCTGACTATACCGGGGATACGCTTATCACAATGCCTTTCTGGTCTGTGCTGAAGCAGGGCATTCTGGCAGCCAAGTGGCTTGACCTTTATTAGTGAGCCTGGTTACCCCCTCTCGGAACCACAGACTTAGAAATCGCCAGCTCATATACAGTGCATAAAATATATTTATATAATATATTTATATATATACCCTTATACACCATTTTAATAAAAAATATCACAAAATTCTTCTAAGTCTCTCGGGAAGAGTGAAAGACGCGAACGTTCATTTTCAGCGCTCCCAGACCTTCCTATAAGAAGTTAGCCAAAAAGTAGCTTCGAAAAACGCTTAGGTTAAGTTTCAGAGTTGCTTCTAATGTACCAAAGCTGGACTTAGACATAATTTCACTCTCACAACATTATGGCTGGTTGGAGACAGTCCGAACCACAAGTATCGGGTCCATGGTTCTGGGCGTATACTGGGGGGGACGGGGACGACTCCCATTAACCCCTGACTATACCGGGGATACGCTTATCACAATGCCTTTCTGGTCTGTGCTGAAGCAGGGCATTCTGGCAGCCAAGTGGCTTGACCTTTATTAGTGAGCCTGGTTACCCCCTCTCGGAACCACAGACTTAGAAAGCGCCAGCTCATATACAGTGCATAAAATATATTTATATATATACCCTTATACACCATTTTAATAAAAAATATCACAAAATTCTTCTAAGTCCCTCGGGAAGAGTGAAAGACGCGCACGTTCATTTTCAGAGCTCCTAGACCTTCCTATAAGAAGTTAGCCAAAAAGTAGCTTCGAAAAACGCTTAGGTTAAGTTTCAGAGTTGCTTCTAATGTACCAAAGCTGGACTTAGACATAATTTCACTCTCACAACATTATGGCTGGTTGGAGACAGTCTGAACCACAAGTACCGGGTCGATGGTTCTGGGCGTATACTGGGGGGACGGGGACGACTCCCATTAACCCCTGACTATACCGGGGATACGCTTATCACAATGCCTTTCTGGTCTGTGCTGAAGCAGGGCATTCTGGCAGCCAAGTGGCTTGACCTTTATTAGTGAGCCTGGTTACCCCCTCTCGGAACCACAGACTTAGAAATCGCCAGCTCATATACAGTGCATAAAATATATTTATATATATACCCTTATACACCATTTTAATAAAAAATATCACAAAATTCTTCTAAGTCCCTCGGGAAGAGTGAAAGACGCGCACGTTCATTTTCAGAGCTCCTAGACCTTCCTATAAGAAGTTAGCCAAAAAGTAGCTTCGAAAAACGCTTAGGTTAAGTTTCAGAGTTGCTTCTAATGTACCAAAGCTGGACTTAGACATAATTTCACTCTCACAACATTATGGCTGGTTGGAGACAGTCTGAACCACAAGTACAGGGTCGATGGTTCTGGGCGTATACTGGGGGGACGGGGACGACTCCCATTAACCCCTGACTATACCGGGGATACGCTTATCACAATGCCTTTCTGGTCTGTGCTGAAGCAGGGCATTCTGGCAGCCAAGTGGCTTGACCTTTATTAGTGAGCCTGGTTACCCCCTCTCGGAACCACAGACTTAGAAATCGCCAGCTCATATACAGTGCATAAAATATATTTATATAATATATTTATATATATACCCTTATACACCATTTTAATAAAAAATATCACAAAATTCTTCTAAGTCTCTCGGGAAGAGTGAAAGACGCGAACGTTCATTTTCAGCGCTCCCAGACCTTCCTATAAGAAGTTAGCCAAAAAGTAGCTTCGAAAAACGCTTAGGTTAAGTTTCAGAGTTGCTTCTAATGTACCAAAGCTGGACTTAGACATAATTTCACTCTCACTACATTATGGCTGGTTGGAGACAGTCCGAACCACAAGTATCGGGTCCATGGTTCTGGGCGTATACTGGGGGGGACGGGGACGACTCCCATTAACCCCTGACTATACCGGGGATACGCTTATCACAATGCCTTTCTGGTCTGTGCTGAAGCAGGGCATTCTGGCAGCCAAGTGGCTTGACCTTTATTAGTGAGCCTGGTTACCCCCTCTCGGAACCACAGACTTAGAAAGCGCCAGCTCATATACAGTGCATAAAATATATTTATATATATACCCTTATACACCATTTTAATAAAAAATATCACAAAATTCTTCTAAGTCCCTCGGGAAGAGTGAAAGACGCGCACGTTCATTTTCAGAGCTCCTAGACCTTCCTATAAGAAGTTAGCCAAAAAGTAGCTTCGAAAAACGCTTAGGTTAAGTTTCAGAGTTGCTTCTAATGTACCAAAGCTGGACTTAGACATAATTTCACTCTCACAACATTATGGCTGGTTGGAGACAGTCTGAACCACAAGTACCGGGTCGATGGTTCTGGGCGTATACTGGGGGGACGGGGACGACTCCCATTAACCCCTGACTATACCGGGGATACGCTTATCACAATGCCTTTCTGGTCTGTGCTGAAGCAGGGCATTCTGGCAGCCAAGTGGCTTGACCTTTATTAGTGAGCCTGGTTACCCCCTCTCGGAACCACAGACTTAGAAATCGCCAGCTCATATACAGTGCATAAAATATATTTATATAATATATTTATATATATACCCTTATACACCATTTTAATAAAAAATATCACAAAATTCTTCTAAGTCCCTCGGGAAGAGTGAAAGACGCGCACATTCATTTTCAGAGCTCCTTGACCTTCCTATAAGAAGTTATCCAAAAAGTAGCTTCGAAAAACGCTTAGGTTAAGTTTCAGAGTTGCTTCTAATGTACCAAAGCTGGACTTAGACATAATTTCACTCTCACAACATTATGGCTGGTTGGAGACAGTCCGAAGCACAAGTACCGGGTCCATGGTTCTGGGCGTATACTGGGGGGGACGGGGACGACTCCCATTAACCCCTGACTATACCGGGGATACACTTATCACAATGCCTTTCTGGTCTGTGCTGAAGCAGGGCATTCTGGCAGCCAAGTGGCTTGACCTTTATTAGTGAGCCTGGTTACCCCCTCTCGGAACCACAGACTTAGAAATCGCCAGCTCATATACAGTGCATAAAATATATTTATATATATACCCTTATACACCATTTTAATAAAAAATATCACAAAATTCTTCTAAGTCCCTCGGGAAGAGTGAAAGACGCGCACGTTCATTTTCAGAGCTTCTAGACCTTCCTATAAGAAGTTAGCCAAAAAGTAGCTTCGAAAAACGCTTAGGTTAAGTTTCAGAGTTGCTTCTAATGTACCAAAGCTGGACTTAGACATAATTTCACTCTCACAACATTATGGCTGGTTGGAGACAGTCTGAACCACAAGTACCGGGTCGATGGTTCTGGGCGTATACTGGGGGGACGGGGACGACTCCCATTAACCCCTGACTATACCGGGGATACGCTTATCACAATGCATTTCTGGTCTGTGCTGAAGCAGGGCATTCTGGCAGCCAAGTGGCTTGACCTTTATTAGTGAGCCTGGTTACCCCCTCTCGGAACCACAGACTTAGAAATCGCCAGCTCATATACAGTGCATAAAATATATTTATATATATACCCTTATACACCATTTTAATAAAAAATATCACAAAATTCTTCTAAGTCCCTCGGGAAGAGTGAAAAACGCGCACGTTCATTTTCAGAGCTCCTAGACCTTCCTATAAGAAGTTAGCCAAAAAGTAGCTTCGAAAAACGCTTAGGTTAAGTTTCAGAGTTGCTTCTAATGTACCAAAGCTGGACTTAGACATAATTTCACTCTCACAACATTATGGCTGGTTGGAGACAGTCTGAACCACAAGTACCGGTTCGATGGTTCTGGGCGTATACTGGGGGGACGGGGACGACTCCCATTAACCCCTGACTATACCGGGGATACGCTTATCACAATGCCTTTCTGGTCTGTGCTGAAGTAGGGCATTCTGGCAGCCAAATGGCTTGACCTTTATTAGTGAGCCTGGTTACCCCCTCTCGGAACCACAGACTCAGAAATCGCCAGCTCATATACAGTGCATAAAATATATTTATATATATACCCTTATACACCATTTTAATAAAAAATATCACAAAATTCTTCTAAGTCCCTCAGGAAGAGTGAAAGATGCGCACGTTCATTTTCAGCGTTCCTAGACCTTCCTATAAGAAGTTAGCCAAAAAGTAGCTTCGAAAAACGCTTAGGTTAAGTTTCAGAGTTGCTTCTAATGTACCAAAGCTGGACTTAGACATAATTTCACTCTCACAACATTATGGCTGGTTGGAGACAGTCTGAACCACAAGTACCGGGTCGATGGTTCTGGGCGTATACTGGGGGGACGGGGACGACTCCCATTAACCCCTGACTATAACGGGGATACGCTTATCACAATGCCTTTCTGGTCTGTGCTGAAGCAGGGCATTCTGGCAGCCAAGTGGCTTGACCTTTATTAGTGAGCCTGGTTACCCCCTCTCGGAACCACAGACTTAGAAATCGCCAGCTCATATACAGTGCATAAAATATATTTATATATATACCCTTATACACCATTTTAATAAAAAATATCACAAAATTCTTCTAAGTCCCTCGGGAAGAGTGAAAGACGCGCACGTTCATTTTCAGAGCTCCTAGACCTTCCTATAAGAAGTTAGCCAAAAAGTAGCTTCGAAAAACGCTTAGGTTAAGTTTCAGAGTTGCTTCTAATGTACCAAAGCTGGACTTAGACATAATTTCACTCTCACAACATTATGGCTGGTTGGAGACAGTCTGAACCACAAGTACCGGGTCGATGGTTCTGGGCGTATACTGGGGGGACGGGGACGACTCCCATTAACCCCTGACTATACCGGGGATACGCTTATCACAATGCCTTTCTGGTCTGTGCTGAAGCAGGGCATTCTGGCAGCCAAGTGGCTTGACCTTTATTAGTGAGCCTGGTTACCCCCTCTCGGAACCACAGACTTAGAAATCGCCAGCTCATATACAGTGCATAAAATATATTTATATATATACCCTTATACACCATTTTAATAAAAAATATCACAAAATTCTTCTAAGTCCCTCGGGAAGAGTGAAAGACGCGCACGTTCATTTTCAGAGCTCCTAGACCTTCCTATAAGAAGTTAGCCAAAAAGTAGCTTCGAAAAACGCTTAGGTTAAGTTTCAGAGTTGCTTCTAATGTACCAAAGCTGGACTTAGACATAATTTCACTCTCACAACATTATGGCTGGTTGGAGACAGTCTGAACCACAAGTACCGGGTCGATGGTTCTGGGCGTATACTGGGGGGACGGGGACGACTCCCATTAACCCCTGACTATACCGGGGATACGCTTATCACAATGCCTTTCTGGTCTGTGCTGAAGCAGGGCATTCTGGCAGCCAAGTGGCTTGACCTTTATTAGTGAGCCTGGTTACCCCCTCTCGGAACCACAGACTTAGAAATCGCCAGCTCATATACAGTGCATAAAATATATTTATATAATATATTTATATATATACCCTTATACACCATTTTAATAAAAAATATCACAAAATTCTTCTAAGTCCCTCGGGAAGAGTGAAAGACGCGCACGTTCATTTTCAGCGCTCCCAGACCTTCCTATAAGAAGTTAGCCAAAAAGTAGCTTCGAAAAACGCTTAGGTTAAGTTTCAGAGTTGCTTCTAATGTACCAAAGCTGGACTTAGACATAATTTCACTCTCACAACATTATGGCTGGTTGGAGACAGTCCGAACCACAAGTATCGGGTCCATGGTTCTGGGCGTATACTGGGGGGGACGGGGACGACTCCCATTAACCCCTGACTATACCGGGGATACGCTTATCACAATGCCTTTCTGGTCTGTGCTGAAGCAGGGCATTCTGGCAGCCAAGTGGCTTGACCTTTATTAGTGAGCCTGGTTACCCCCTCTCGGAACCACAGACTTAGAAATCGCCAGCTCATATACAGTGCATAAAATATATTTATATTTATACCCTTATACACCATTTTAATAAAAAATATCACAAAATTCTTCTAAGTCCCTCGGGAAGAGTGAAAGACGCGCACGTTCATTTTCAGAGCTTCTAGACCTTCCTATAAGAAGTTAGCCAAAAAGTAGCTTCGAAAAACGCTTAGGTTAAGTTTCAGAGTTGCTTCTAATGTACCAAAGCTGGACTTAGACATAATTTCACTCTCACAACATTATGGCTGGTTGGAGTCAGTCTGAACCACAAGTACCGGGTCGATGGTTCTGGGCGTATTCTGGGGGGACGGGGACGACTCCCATTAACCCCTGACTATACCGGGGATACGCTTATCACAATGCCTTTCTGGTCTGTGCTGAAGCAGGGCATTCTGGCAGCCAAGTGGCTTGACCTTTATTAGTGAGCCTGGTTACCCCCTCTCGGAACCACAGACTTAGAAATCGCCAGCTCATATACAGTGCATAAAATATATTTATATATATACCCTTATACACCATTTTAATAAAAAATATCACAAAATTCTTCTAAGTCCCTCGGGAAGAGTGAAAAACGCGCACGTTCATTTTCAGAGCTCCTAGACCTTCCTATAAGAAGTTAGCCAAAAAGTAGCTTCGAAAAACGCTTAGGTTAAGTTTCAGAGTTGCTTCTAATGTACCAAAGCTGGACTTAGACATAATTTCACTCTCACAACATTATGGCTGGTTGGAGACAGTCTGAACCACAAGTACCGGGTCGATGGTTCTGGGCGTATTCTGGGGGGACGGGGACGACTCCCATTAACCCCTGACTATACCGGGGATACGCTTATCACAATGCCTTTCTGGTCTGTGCTGAAGTAGGGCATTCTGGCAGCCAAATGGCTTGACCTTTATTAGTGAGCCTGGTTACCCCCTCTCGGAACCACAGACTCAGAAATCGCCAGCTCATATACAGTGCATAAAATATATTTATATATATACCCGTATACACCATTTTAATAAAAAATATCACAAAATTCTTCTAAGTCCCTCGGGAAGAGTGAAAGACGCGCACGTTCATTTTCAGAGCTCCTAGACCTTCCTATAAGAAGTTAGCCAAAAAGTAGCTTCGAAAAACGCTTAGGTTAAGTTTCAGAGTTGCTTCTAATGTACCAAAGCTGGACTTAGACATAATTTCACTCTCACAACATTATGGCTGGTTGGAGACAGTCTGAACCACAAGTACCGGGTCGATGGTTCTGGGCGTATACTGGGGGGACGGGGACGACTCCCATTAACCCCTGACTATACCGGGGATACGCTTATCACAATGCCTTTCTGGTCTGTGCTGAAGCAGGGCATTCTGGCAGCCAAGTGGCTTGACCTTTATTAGTGAGCCTGGTTACCCCCTCTCGGAACCACAGACTTAGAAATCGCCAGCTCATATACAGTGCATAAAATATATTTATATAATATATTTATATATATACCCTTATACACCATTTTAATAAAAAATATCACAAAATTCTTCTAAGTCCCTCGGGAAGAGTGAAAGACGCGCACGTTCATTTTCAGCGCTCCCAGACCTTCCTATAAGAAGTTAGCCAAAAAGTAGCTTCGAAAAACGCTTAGGTTAAGTTTCAGAGTTGCTTCTAATGTACCAAAGCTGGACTTAGACATAATTTCACTCTCACAACATTATGGCTGGTTGGAGACAGTCCGAACCACAAGTATCGGGTCCATGGTTCTGGGCGTATACTGGGGGGGACGGGGACGACTCCCATTAACCCCTGACTATACCGGGGATACGCTTATCACAATGCCTTTCTGGTCTGTGCTGAAGCAGGGCATTCTGGCAGCCAAGTGGCTTGACCTTTATTAGTGAGCCTGGTTACCCCCTCTCGGAACCACAGACTTAGAAATCGCCAGCTCATATACAGTGCATAAAATATATTTATATTTATACCCTTATACACCATTTTAATAAAAAATATCACAAAATTCTTCTAAGTCCCTCGGGAAGAGTGAAAGACGCGCACGTTCATTTTCAGAGCTTCTAGACCTTCCTATAAGAAGTTAGCCAAAAAGTAGCTTCGAAAAACGCTTAGGTTAAGTTTCAGAGTTGCTTCTAATGTACCAAAGCTGGACTTAGACATAATTTCACTCTCACAACATTATGGCTGGTTGGAGACAGTCTGAACCACAAGTACCGGGTCGATGGTTCTGGGCGTATTCTGGGGGGACGGGGACGACTCCCATTAACCCCTGACTATACCGGGGATACGCTTATCACAATGCCTTTCTGGTCTGTGCTGAAGCAGGGCATTCTGGCAGCCAAGTGGCTTGACCTTTATTAGTGAGCCTGGTTACCCCCTCTCGGAACCACAGACTTAGAAATCGCCAGCTCATATACAGTGCATAAAATATATTTATATATATACCCTTATACACCATTTTAATAAAAAATATCACAAAATTCTTCTAAGTCCCTCGGGAAGAGTGAAAAACGCGCACGTTCATTTTCAGAGCTCCTAGACCTTCCTATAAGAAGTTAGCCAAAAAGTAGCTTCGAAAAACGCTTAGGTTAAGTTTCAGAGTTGCTTCTAATGTACCAAAGCTGGACTTAGACATAATTTCACTCTCACAACATTATGGCTGGTTGGAGACAGTCTGAACCACAAGTACCGGGTCGATGGTTCTGGGCGTATACTGGGGGGACGGGGACGACTCCCATTAACCCCTGACTATACCGGGGATACGCTTATCACAATGCCTTTCTGGTCTGTGCTGAAGTAGGGCATTCTGGCAGCCAAATGGCTTGACCTTTATTAGTGAGCCTGGTTACCCCCTCTCGGAACCACAGACTCAGAAATCGCCAGCTCATATACAGTGCATAAAATATATTTATATATATACCCGTATACACCATTTTAATAAAAAATATCACAAAATTCTTCTAAGTTCCTCGGGAAGAGTGAAAGACGCGCACGTTCATTTTCAGCGCTCCCAGACCTTCCTATAAGAAGTTAGCCAAAAAGTAGCTTCGAAAAACGCTTAGGTTAAGTTTCAGAGTTGCTTCTAATGTACCAAAGCTGGACTTAGACATAATTTCACTCTCACAACATTATGGCTGGTTGGAGACAGTCCGAACCACAAGTATCGGGTCCATGGTTCTGGGCGTATACTGGGGGGGACGGGGACGACTCCCATTAACCCCTGACTATACCGGGGATACGCTTATCACAATGCCTTTCTGGTCTGTGCTGAAGCAGGGCATTCTGGCAGCCAAGTGGCTTGACCTTTATTAGTGAGCCTGGTTACCCCCTCTCGGAACCACAGACTTAGAAATCGCCAGCTCATATACAGTGCATAAAATATATTTATATATATACCCTTATACACCATTTTAATAAAAAATATCACAAAATTCTTCTAAGTCCCTCGGGAAGAGTGAAAGACGCGCACGTTCATTTTCAGAGCTCCTAGACCTTCCTATAAGAAGTTAGCCAAAAAGTAGCTTCGAAAAACGCTTAGGTTAAGTTTCAGAGTTGCTTCTAATGTACCAAAGCTGGACTTAGACATAATTTCACTCTCACAACATTATGGCTGGTTGGAGACAGTCTGAACCACAAGTACCGGGTCGATGGTTCTGGGCGTATACTGGGGGGACGGGGACGACTCCCATTAACCCCTGACTATACCGGGGATACGCTTATCACAATGCCTTTCTGGTCTGTGCTGAAGCAGGGCATTCTGGCAGCCAAGTGGCTTGACCTTTATTAGTGAGCCTGGTTACCCCCTCTCGGAACCACAGACTTAGAAATCGCCAGCTCATATACAGTGCATAAAATATATTTATATATATACCCTTATACACCATTTTAATAAAAAATATCACAAAATTCTTCTAAGTCCCTCGGGAAGAGTGAAAGACGCGCACGTTCATTTTCAGAGCTTCTAGACCTTCCTATAAGAAGTTAGCCAAAAAGTAGCTTCGAAAAACGCTTAGGTTAAGTTTCAGAGTTGCTTCTAATGTACCAAAGCTGGACTTAGACATAATTTCACTCTCACAACATTATGGCTGGTTGGAGACAGTCTGAACCACAAGTACCGGGTCGATGGTTCTGGGCGTATACTGGGGGGACGGGGACGACTCCCATTAACCCCTGACTATACCGGGGATACGCTTATCACAATGCCTTTCTGGTCTGTGCTGAAGTAGGGCATTCTGGCAGCCAAATGGCTTGACCTTTATTAGTGAGCCTGGTTACCCCCTCTCGGAACCACAGACTCAGAAATCGCCAGCTCATATACAGTGCATAAAATATATTTATATATATACCCTTATACACCATTTTAATAAAAAATATCACAAAATTCTTCTAAGTCCCTCGGGAAGAGTGAAAGACGCGCACGTTCATTTTCAGAGCTCCTAGACCTTCCTATAAGAAGTTAGCCAAAAAGTAGCTTCGAAAAACGCTTAGGTTAAGTTTCAGAGTTGCTTCTAATGTACCAAAGCTGGACTTAGACATAATTTCACTCTCACAACATTATGGCTGGTTGGAGACAGTCTGAACCACAAGTACCGGGTCGATGGTTCTGGGCGTATACTGGGGGGACGGGGACGACTCCCATTAACCCCTGACTATACCGGGGATACGCTTATCACAATGCCTTTCTGGTCTGTGCTGAAGCAGGGCATTCTGGCAGCCAAGTGGCTTGACCTTTATTAGTGAGCCTGGTTACCCCCTCTCGGAACCACAGACTTAGAAATCGCCAGCTCATATACAGTGCATAAAATATATTTATATATATACCCTTATACACCATTTTAATAAAAAATATCACAAAATTCTTCTAAGTCCCTCGGGAAGAGTGAAAGACGCGCACGTTCATTTTCAGAGCTTCTAGACCTTCCTATAAGAAGTTAGCCAAAAAGTAGCTTCGAAAAACGCTTAGGTTAAGTTTCAGAGTTGCTTCTAATGTACCAAAGCTGGACTTAGACATAATTTCACTCTCACAACATTATGGCTGGTTGGAGACAGTCTGAACCACAAGTACCGGGTCGATGGGTCTGGGCGTATACTGGGGGGACGGGGACGACTCCCATTAACCCCTGACTATACCGGGGATACGCTTATCACAATGCCTTTCTGGTCTGTGCTGAAGCAGGGCATTCTGGCAGCCAAGTGGCTTTACCTTTATTAGTGAGCCTGGTTACCCCCTCTCGGAACCACAGACTTAGAAATCGCCAGCTCATATACAGTGCATAAAATATATTTATATATATACCCTTATACACCATTTTAATAAAAAATATCACAAAATTCTTCTAAGTCCCTCGGGAAGAGTGAAAGACGCGCACGTTCATTTTCAGAGCTTCTAGACCTTCCTATAAGAAGTTAGCCAAAAAGTAGCTTCGAAAAACGCTTAGGTTAAGTTTCAGAGTTGCTTCTAATGTACCAAAGCTGGACTTAGACATAATTTCACTCTCACAACATTATGGCTGGTTGGAGACAGTCTGAACCACAAGTACCGGGTCGATGGTTCTGGGCGTATACTGGGGGGACGGGGACGACTCCCATTAACCCCTGACTATACCGGGGATACGCTTATCACAATGCCTTTCTGGTCTGTGCTGAAGCAGGGCATTCTGGCAGCCAAGTGGCTTGACCTTTATTAGTGAGCCTGGTTACCCCCTCTCGGAACCACAGACTTAGAAATCGCCAGCTCATATACAGTGCATAAAATATATTTATATATATACCCTTATACACCATTTTAATAAAAAATATCACAAAATTCTTCTAAGTCCCTCGGGAAGAGTGAAAGACGCGCACGTTCATTTTCAGAGCTCCTAGACCTTCCTATAAGAAGTTAGCCAAAAAGTAGCTTCGAAAAACGCTTAGGTTAAGTTTCAGAGTTGCTTCTAATGTACCAAAGCTGGACTTAGACATAATTTCACTCTCACAACATTATGGCTGGTTGGAGACAGTCTGAACCACAAGTACCGGGTCGATGGTTCTGGGCGTATACTGGGGGGACGGGGACGACTCCCATTAACCCCTGACTATACCGGGGATACGCTTATCACAATGCCTTTCTGGTCTGTGCTGAAGCAGGGCATTCTGGCAGCCAAGTGGCTTGACCTTTATTAGTGAGCCTGGTTACCCCCTCTCGGAACCACAGACTTAGAAATCGCCAGCTCATATACAGTGCATAAAATATATTTATATAATATATTTATATATATACCCTTATACACCATTTTAATAAAAAATATCACAAAATTCTTCTAAGTCTCTCGGGAAGAGTGAAAGACGCGAACGTTCATTTTCAGCGCTCCCAGACCTTCCTATAAGAAGTTAGCCAAAAAGTAGCTTCGAAAAACGCTTAGGTTAAGTTTCAGAGTTGCTTCTAATGTACCAAAGCTGGACTTAGACATAATTTCACTCTCACAACATTATGGCTGGTTGGAGACAGTCCGAACCACAAGTATCGGGTCCATGGTTCTGGGCGTATACTGGGGGGGACGGGGACGACTCCCATTAACCCCTGACTATACCGGGGATACGCTTATCACAATGCCTTTCTGGTCTGTGCTGAAGCAGGGCATTCTGGCAGCCAAGTGGCTTGACCTTTATTAGTGAGCCTGGTTACCCCCTCTCGGAACCACAGACTTAGAAAGCGCCAGCTCATATACAGTGCATAAAATATATTTATATATATACCCTTATACACCATTTTAATAAAAAATATCACAAAATTCTTCTAAGTCCCTCGGGAAGAGTGAAAGACGCGCACGTTCATTTTCAGAGCTCCTAGACCTTCCTATAAGAAGTTAGCCAAAAAGTAGCTTCGAAAAACGCTTAGGTTAAGTTTCAGAGTTGCTTCTAATGTACCAAAGCTGGACTTAGACATAATTTCACTCTCACAACATTATGGCTGGTTGGAGACAGTCTGAACCACAAGTACCGGGTCGATGGTTCTGGGCGTATACTGGGGGGACGGGGACGACTCCCATTAACCCCTGACTATACCGGGGATACGCTTATCACAATGCCTTTCTGGTCTGTGCTGAAGCAGGGCATTCTGGCAGCCAAGTGGCTTGACCTTTATTAGTGAGCCTGGTTACCCCCTCTCGGAACCACAGACTTAGAAATCGCCAGCTCATATACAGTGCATAAAATATATTTATATATATACCCTTATACACCATTTTAATAAAAAATATCACAAAATTCTTCTAAGTCCCTCGGGAAGAGTGAAAGACGCGCACGTTCATTTTCAGAGCTCCTAGACCTTCCTATAAGAAGTTAGCCAAAAAGTAGCTTCGAAAAACGCTTAGGTTAAGTTTCAGAGTTGCTTCTAATGTACCAAAGCTGGACTTAGACATAATTTCACTCTCACAACATTATGGCTGGTTGGAGACAGTCTGAACCACAAGTACAGGGTCGATGGTTCTGGGCGTATACTGGGGGGACGGGGACGACTCCCATTAACCCCTGACTATACCGGGGATACGCTTATCACAATGCCTTTCTGGTCTGTGCTGAAGCAGGGCATTCTGGCAGCCAAGTGGCTTGACCTTTATTAGTGAGCCTGGTTACCCCCTCTCGGAACCACAGACTTAGAAATCGCCAGCTCATATACAGTGCATAAAATATATTTATATAATATATTTATATATATACCCTTATACACCATTTTAATAAAAAATATCACAAAATTCTTCTAAGTCTCTCGGGAAGAGTGAAAGACGCGAACGTTCATTTTCAGCGCTCCCAGACCTTCCTATAAGAAGTTAGCCAAAAAGTAGCTTCGAAAAACGCTTAGGTTAAGTTTCAGAGTTGCTTCTAATGTACCAAAGCTGGACTTAGACATAATTTCACTCTCACAACATTATGGCTGGTTGGAGACAGTCCGAACCACAAGTATCGGGTCCATGGTTCTGGGCGTATACTGGGGGGGACGGGGACGACTCCCATTAACCCCTGACTATACCGGGGATACGCTTATCACAATGCCTTTCTGGTCTGTGCTGAAGCAGGGCATTCTGGCAGCCAAGTGGCTTGACCTTTATTAGTGAGCCTGGTTACCCCCTCTCGGAACCACAGACTTAGAAATCGCCAGCTCATATACAGTGCATAAAATATATTTATATATATACCCTTATACACCATTTTAATAAAAAATATCACAAAATTCTTCTAAGTCCCTCGGGAAGAGTGAAAGACGCGCACGTTCATTTTCAGAGCTTCTAGACCTTCCTATAAGAAGTTAGCCAAAAAGTAGCTTCGAAAAACGCTTAGGTTAAGTTTCAGAGTTGCTTCTAATGTACCAAAGCTGGACTTAGACATAATTTCACTCTCACAACATTATGGCTGGTTGGAGACAGTCTGAACCACAAGTACCGGGTCGATGGTTCTGGGCGTATACTGGGGGGACGGGGACGACTCCCATTAACCCCTGACTATACCGGGGATACGCTTATCACAATGCCTTTCTGGTCTGTGCTGAAGTAGGGCATTCTGGCAGCCAAATGGCTTGACCTTTATTAGTGAGCCTGGTTACCCCCTCTCGGAACCACAGACTCAGAAATCGCCAGCTCATATACAGTGCATAAAATATATTTATATATATACCCTTATACACCATTTTAATAAAAAATATCACAAAATTCTTCTAAGTCCCTCGGGAAGAGTGAAAGACGCGCACGTTCATTTTCAGAGCTCCTAGACCTTCCTATAAGAAGTTAGCCAAAAAGTAGCTTCGAAAAACGCTTAGGTTAAGTTTCAGAGTTGCTTCTAATGTACCAAAGCTGGACTTAGACATAATTTCACTCTCACAACATTATGGCTGGTTGGAGACAGTCTGAACCACAAGTACCGGGTCGATGGTTCTGGGCGTATACTGGGGGGACGGGGACGACTCCCATTAACCCCTGACTATACCGGGGATACGCTTATCACAATGCCTTTCTGGTCTGTGCTGAAGCAGGGCATTCTGGCAGCCAAGTGGCTTGACCTTTATTAGTGAGCCTGGTTACCCCCTCTCGGAACCACAGACTTAGAAATCGCCAGCTCATATACAGTGCATAAAATATATTTATATATATACCCTTATACACCATTTTAATAAAAAATATCACAAAATTCTTCTAAGTCCCTCGGGAAGAGTGAAAGACGCGCACGTTCATTTTCAGAGCTTCTAGACCTTCCTATAAGAAGTTAGCCAAAAAGTAGCTTCGAAAAACGCTTAGGTTAAGTTTCAGAGTTGCTTCTAATGTACCAAAGCTGGACTTAGACATAATTTCACTCTCACAACATTATGGCTGGTTGGAGACAGTCTGAACCACAAGTACCGGGTCGATGGGTCTGGGCGTATACTGGGGGGACGGGGACGACTCCCATTAACCCCTGACTATACCGGGGATACGCTTATCACAATGCCTTTCTGGTCTGTGCTGAAGCAGGGCATTCTGGCAGCCAAGTGGCTTTACCTTTATTAGTGAGCCTGGTTACCCCCTCTCGGAACCACAGACTTAGAAATCGCCAGCTCATATACAGTGCATAAAATATATTTATATATATACCCTTATACACCATTTTAATAAAAAATATCACAAAATTCTTCTAAGTCCCTCGGGAAGAGTGAAAGACGCGCACGTTCATTTTCAGAGCTTCTAGACCTTCCTATAAGAAGTTAGCCAAAAAGTAGCTTCGAAAAACGCTTAGGTTAAGTTTCAGAGTTGCTTCTAATGTACCAAAGCTGGACTTAGACATAATTTCACTCTCACAACATTATGGCTGGTTGGAGACAGTCTGAACCACAAGTACCGGGTCGATGGTTCTGGGCGTATACTGGGGGGACGGGGACGACTCCCATTAACCCCTGACTATACCGGGGATACGCTTATCACAATGCCTTTCTGGTCTGTGCTGAAGCAGGGCATTCTGGCAGCCAAGTGGCTTGACCTTTATTAGTGAGCCTGGTTACCCCCTCTCGGAACCACAGACTTAGAAATCGCCAGCTCATATACAGTGCATAAAATATATTTATATATATACCCTTATACACCATTTTAATAAAAAATATCACAAAATTCTTCTAAGTCCCTCGGGAAGAGTGAAAGACGCGCACGTTCATTTTCAGAGCTCCTAGACCTTCCTATAAGAAGTTAGCCAAAAAGTAGCTTCGAAAAACGCTTAGGTTAAGTTTCAGAGTTGCTTCTAATGTACCAAAGCTGGACTTAGACATAATTTCACTCTCACAACATTATGGCTGGTTGGAGACAGTCTGAACCACAAGTACCGGGTCGATGGTTCTGGGCGTATACTGGGGGGACGGGGACGACTCCCATTAACCCCTGACTATACCGGGGATACGCTTATCACAATGCCTTTCTGGTCTGTGCTGAAGCAGGGCATTCTGGCAGCCAAGTGGCTTGACCTTTATTAGTGAGCCTGGTTACCCCCTCTCGGAACCACAGACTTAGAAATCGCCAGCTCATATACAGTGCATAAAATATATTTATATAATATATTTATATATATACCCTTATACACCATTTTAATAAAAAATATCACAAAATTCTTCTAAGTCTCTCGGGAAGAGTGAAAGACGCGAACGTTCATTTTCAGCGCTCCCAGACCTTCCTATAAGAAGTTAGCCAAAAAGTAGCTTCGAAAAACGCTTAGGTTAAGTTTCAGAGTTGCTTCTAATGTACCAAAGCTGGACTTAGACATAATTTCACTCTCACAACATTATGGCTGGTTGGAGACAGTCCGAACCACAAGTATCGGGTCCATGGTTCTGGGCGTTTACTGGGGGGGACGGGGACGACTCCCATTAACCCCTGACTATACCGGGGATACGCTTATCACAATGCCTTTCTGGTCTGTGCTGAAGCAGGGCATTCTGGCAGCCAAGTGGCTTGACCTTTATTAGTGAGCCTGGTTACCCCCTCTCGGAACCACAGACTTAGAAAGCGCCAGCTCATATACAGTGCATAAAATATATTTATATATATACCCTTATACACCATTTTAATAAAAAATATCACAAAATTCTTCTAAGTCCCTCGGGAAGAGTGAAAGACGCGCACGTTCATTTTCAGAGCTCCTAGACCTTCCTATAAGAAGTTAGCCAAAAAGTAGCTTCGAAAAACGCTTAGGTTAAGTTTCAGAGTTGCTTCTAATGTACCAAAGCTGGACTTAGACATAATTTCACTCTCACAACATTATGGCTGGTTGGAGACAGTCTGAACCACAAGTACCGGGTCGATGGTTCTGGGCGTATACTGGGGGGACGGGGACGACTCCCATTAACCCCTGACTATACCGGGGATACGCTTATCACAATGCCTTTCTGGTCTGTGCTGAAGCAGGGCATTCTGGCAGCCAAGTGGCTTGACCTTTATTAGTGAGCCTGGTTACCCCCTCTCGGAACCACAGACTTAGAAATCGCCAGCTCATATACAGTGCATAAAATATATTTATATATATACCCTTATACACCATTTTAATTAAAAATATCACAAAATTCGTCTAAGTCCCTCGGGAAGAGTGAAAGACGCGCACGTTCATTTTCAGAGCTCCTAGACCTTCCTATAAGAAGTTAGCCAAAAAGTAGCTTCGAAAAACGCTTAGGTTAAGTTTCAGAGTTGCTTCTAATGTACCAAAGCTGGACTTAGACATAATTTCACTCTCACAACATTATGGCTGGTTGGAGACAGTCTGAACCACAAGTACAGGGTCGATGGTTCTGGGCGTATACTGGGGGGACGGGGACGACTCCCATTAACCCCTGACTATACCGGGGATACGCTTATCACAATGCCTTTCTGGTCTGTGCTGAAGCAGGGCATTCTGGCAGCCAAGTGGCTTGACCTTTATTAGTGAGCCTGGTTACCCCCTCTCGGAACCACAGACTTAGAAATCGCCAGCTCATATACAGTGCATAAAATATATTTATATAATATATTTATATATATACCCTTATACACCATTTTAATAAAAAATATCACAAAATTCTTCTAAGTCTCTCGGGAAGAGTGAAAGACGCGAACGTTCATTTTCAGCGCTCCCAGACCTTCCTATAAGAAGTTAGCCAAAAAGTAGCTTCGAAAAACGCTTAGGTTAAGTTTCAGAGTTGCTTCTAATGTACCAAAGCTGGACTTAGACATAATTTCACTCTCACAACATTATGGCTGGTTGGAGACAGTCCGAACCACAAGTATCGGGTCCATGGTTCTGGGCGTATACTGGGGGGGACGGGGACGACTCCCATTAACCCCTGACTATACCGGGGATACGCTTATCACAATGCCTTTCTGGTCTGTGCTGAAGCAGGGCATTCTGGCAGCCAAGTGGCTTGACCTTTATTAGTGAGCCTGGTTACCCCCTCTCGGAACCACAGACTTAGAAAGCGCCAGCTCATATACAGTGCATAAAATATATTTATATATATACCCTTATACACCATTTTAATAAAAAATATCACAAAATTCTTCTAAGTCCCTCGGGAAGAGTGAAAGACGCGCACGTTCATTTTCAGAGCTCCTAGACCTTCCTATAAGAAGTTAGCCAAAAAGTAGCTTCGAAAAACGCTTAGGTTAAGTTTCAGAGTTGCTTCTAATGTACCAAAGCTGGACTTAGACATAATTTCACTCTCACAACATTATGGCTGGTTGGAGACAGTCTGAACCACAAGTACCGGGTCGATGGTTCTGGGCGTATACTGGGGGGACGGGGACGACTCCCATTAACCCCTGACTATACCGGGGATACGCTTATCACAATGCCTTTCTGGTCTGTGCTGAAGCAGGGCATTCTGGCAGCCAAGTGGCTTGACCTTTATTAGTGAGCCTGGTTACCCCCTCTCGGAACCACAGACTTAGAAATCGCCAGCTCATATACAGTGCATAAAATATATTTATATAATATATTTATATATATACCCTTATACACCATTTTAATAAAAAATATCACAAAATTCTTCTAAGTCCCTCGGGAAGAGTGAAAGACGCGCACATTCATTTTCAGAGCTCCTTGACCTTCCTATAAGAAGTTATCCAAAAAGTAGCTTCGAAAAACGCTTAGGTTAAGTTTCAGAGTTGCTTCTAATGTACCAAAGCTGGACTTAGACATAATTTCACTCTCACAACATTATGGCTGGTTGGAGACAGTCCGAAGCACAAGTACCGGGTCCATGGTTCTGGGCGTATACTGGGGGGGACGTGGACGACTCCCATTAACCCCTGACTATACCGGGGATACACTTATCACAATGCCTTTCTGGTCTGTGCTGAAGCAGGGCATTCTGGCAGCCAAGTGGCTTGACCTTTATTAGTGAGCCTGGTTACCCCCTCTCGGAACCACAGACTTAGAAATCGCCAGCTCATATACAGTGCATAAAATATATTTATATATATACCCTTATACACCATTTTAATAAAAAATATCACAAAATTCTTCTAAGTCCCTCGGGACGAGTGAAAGACGCGCACGTTCATTTTCAGAGCTCCTAGACCTTCCTATAAGAAGTTAGCCAAAAAGTAGCTTCGAAAAACGCTTAGGTTAAGTTTCAGAGTTGCTTCTAATGTACCAAAGCTGGACTTAGACATAATTTCACTCTCACAACATTATGGCTGGTTGGAGACAGTCTGAACCACAAGTACCGGGTCGATGGTTCTGGGCGTATACTGGGGGGACGGGGACGACTCCCATTAACCCCTGACTATACCGGGGATACGCTTATCACAATGCCTTTCTGGTCTGTGCTGAAGCAGGGCATTCTGGCAGCCAAGTGGCTTGACCTTTATTAGTGAGCCTGGTTACCCCCTCTCGGAACCACAGACTTAGAAATCGCCAGCTCATATACAGTGCATAAAATATATTTATATATATTCCCTTATACACCATTTTAATAAAAAATATCACAAAATTCTTCTAAGTCCCTCGGGAAGAGTGAAAGACGCGCACGTTCATTTTCAGAGCTCCTAGACCTTCCTATAAGAAGTTAGCCAAAAAGTAGCTTCGAAAAACGCTTAGGTTAAGTTTCAGAGTTGCTTCTAATGTACCAAAGCTGGACTTAGACATAATTTCACTCTCACAACATTATGGCTGGTTGGAGACAGTCTGAACCACAAGTACCGGGTCGATGGTTCTGGGCGTATACTGGGGGGACGGGGACGACTCCCATTAACCCCTGACTATACCGGGGATACGCTTATCACAATGCCTTTCTGGTCTGTGCTGAAGCAGGGCATTCTGGCAGCCAAGTGGCTTGACCTTTATTAGTGAGCCTGGTTACCCCCTCTCGGAACCACAGACTTAGAAATCGCCAGCTCATATACAGTGCATAAAATATATTTATATAATATATTTATATATTTACCCTTATACACCATTTTAATAAAAAATATCACAAAATTCTTCTAAGTCCCTCGGGAAGAGTGAAAGATGCGCACGTTCATTTTCAGCGTTCCTAGACCTTCCTATAAGAAGTTAGCCAAAAAGTAGCTTCGAAAAACGCTTAGGTTAAGTTTCAGAGTTGCTTCTAATGTACCAAAGCTGGACTTAGACATAATTTCACTCTCACAACATTATGGCTGGTTGGAGACAGTCCGAACCACAAGTATCGGGTCCATGGTTCTGGGCGTATACTGGGGGGGACGGGGACGACTCCCATTAACCCCTGACTATACCGGGGATACGCTTATCACAATGCCTTTCTGGTCTGTGCTGAAGCAGGGCATTCTGGCAGCCAAGTGGCTTGACCTTTATTAGTGAGCCTGGTTACCCCCTCTCGGAACCACAGACTTAGAAATCGCCAGCTCATATACAGTGCATAAAATATATTTATATATATACCCTTATACACCATTTTAATAAAAAATATCACAAAATTCTTCTAAGTCCCTCGGGAAGAGTGAAAGACGCGCACGTTCATTTTCAGAGCTCCTAGACCTTCCTATAAGAAGTTAGCCAAAAAGTAGCTTCGAAAAACGCTTAGGTTAAGTTTCAGAGTTGCTTCTAATGTACCAAAGCTGGACTTAGACATAATTTCACTCTCACAACATTATGGCTGGTTGGAGACAGTCTGAACCACAAGTACCGGGTCGATGGTTCTGGGCGTATACTGGGGGGACGGGGACGACTCCCATTAACCCCTGACTATACCGGGGATACGCTTATCACAATGCCTTTCTGGTCTGTGCTGAAGCAGGGCATTCTGGCAGCCAAGTGGCTTGACCTTTATTAGTGAGCCTGGTTACCCCCTCTCGGAACCACAGACTTAGAAATCGCCAGCTCATATACAGTGCATAAAATATATTTAATATATACCCTTATACACCATTTTAATAAAAAATATCACAAAATTCTTCTAAGTCCCTCGGGAAGAGTGAAAAACGCGCACGTTCATTTTCAGAGCTCCTAGACCTTCCTATAAGAAGTTAGCCAAAAAGTAGCTTCGAAAAACGCTTAGGTTAAGTTTCAGAGTTGCTTCTAATGTACCAAAGCTGGACTTAGACATAATTTCACTCTCACAACATTATGGCTGGTTGGAGACAGTCTGAACCACAAGTACCGGGTCGATGGTTCTGGGCGTATACTGGGGGGACGGGGACGACTCCCATTAACCCCTGACTATACCGGGGATACGCTTATCACAATGCCTTTCTGATCTGTGCTGAAGTAGGGCATTCTGGCAGCCAAATGGCTTGACCTTTATTAGTGAGCCTGGTTACCCCCTCTCGGAACCACAGACTCAGAAATCGCCAGCTCATATACAGTGCATAAAATATATTTATATATATACCCTTATACACCATTTTAATAAAAAATATCACAAAATTCTTCTAAGTCCCTCGGGAAGAGTGAAAGATGCGCACGTTCATTTTCAGCGTTCCTAGACCTTCCTATAAGAAGTTAGCCAAAAAGTAGCTTCGAAAAACGCTTAGGTTAAGTTTCAGAGTTGCTTCTAATGTACCAAAGCTGGACTTAGACATAATTTCACTCTCACAACATTATGGCTGGTTGGAGACAGTCTGAACCACAAGTACCGGGTCGATGGTTCTGGGCGTATACTGGGGGGACGGGGACGACTCCCATTAACCCCTGACTATACCGGGGATACGCTTATCACAATGCCTTTCTGGTCTGTGCTGAAGCAGGGCATTCTGGCAGCCAAGTGGCTTGACCTTTATTAGTGAGCCTGGTTACCCCCTCTCGGAACCACAGACTTAGAAATCGCCAGCTCATATACAGTGCATAAAATATATTTATATATATACCCTTATACACCATTTTAATAAAAAATATCACAAAATTATTCTAAGTCCCTCGGGAAGAGTGAAAGACGCGCACGTTCATTTTCAGAGCTCCTAGACCTTCCTATAAGAAGTTAGCCAAAAAGTAGCTTCGAAAAACGCTTAGGTTAAGTTTCAGAGTTGCTTCTAATGTACCAAAGCTGGACTTAGACATAATTTCACTCTCACAACATTATGGCTGGTTGGAGACAGTCTGAACCACAAGTACCGGGTCGATGGTTCTGGGCGTATACTGGGGGGACGGGGACGACTCCCATTAACCCCTGACTATACCGGGGATACGCTTATCACAATGCCTTTCTGGTCTGTGCTGAAGCAGGGCATTCTGGCAGCCAAGTGGCTTGACCTTTATTAGTGAGCCTGGTTACCCCCTCTCGGAACCACAGACTTAGAAATCGCCAGCTCATATACAGTGCATAAAATATATTTATATAATATATTTATATATATACCCTTATACACCATTTTAATAAAAAAATATCACAAAATTCTTCTAAGTCTCTCGGGAAGAGTGAAAGACGCGCACGTTCATTTTCAGCGCTCCCAGACCTTCCTATAAGAAGTTAGCCAAAAAGTAGCTTCGAAAAACGCTTAGGTTAAGTTTCAGAGTTGCTTCTAATGTACCAAAGCTGGACTTAGACATAATTTCACTCTCACAACATTATGGCTGGTTGGAGACAGTCTGAACCACAAGTACCGGGTCGATGGTTCTGGGCGTATACTGGGGGGACGGGGACGACTCCCATTAACCCCTGACTATACCGGGGATACGCTTATCACAATGCCTTTCTGGTCTGTGCTGAAGCAGGGCATTCTGGCAGCCAAGTGGCTTGACCTTTATTAGTGAGCCTGGTTACCCCCTCTCGGAACCACAGACTTAGAAATCGCCAGCTCATATACAGTGCATAAAATATATTTATATATATACCCTTATACACCATTTTAATAAAAAATATCACAAAATTCTTCAAAGTCCCTCGGGAAGAGTGAAAGACGCGCACGTTCATTTTCAGAGCTCCTAGACCTTCCTATAAGAAGTTAGCCAAAAAGTAGCTTCGAAAAACGCTTAGGTTAAGTTTCAGAGTTGCTTCTAATGTACCAAAGCTGGACTTAGACATAATTTCACTCTCACAACATTATGGCTGGTTGGAGACAGTCTGAACCACAAGTACCGGGTCGATGGTTCTGGGCGTATACTGGGGGGACGGGGACGACTCCCATTAACCCCTGACTATACCGGGGATACGCTTATCACAATGCCTTTCTGGTCTGTGCTGAAGCAGGGCATTCTGGCAGCCAAGTGGCTTGACCTTTATTAGTGAGCCTGGTTACCCCCTCTCGGAACCACAGACTTAGAAATCGCCAGCTCATATACAGTGCATAAAATATATTTATATAATATATTTATATATTTACCCTTATACACCATTTTAATAAAAAATATCACAAAATTCTTCTAAGTCCCTCGGGAAGAGTGAAAGATGCGCACGTTCATTTTCAGCGTTCCTAGACCTTCCTATAAGAAGTTAGCCAAAAAGTAGCTTCGAAAAACGCTTAGGTTAAGTTTCAGAGTTGCTTCTAATGTACCAAAGCTGGACTTAGACATAATTTCACTCTCACAACATTATGGCTGGTTGGAGACAGTCCGAACCACAAGTATCGGGTCCATGGTTCTGGGCGTATACTGGGGGGGACGGGGACGACTCCCATTAACCCCTGACTATACCGGGGATACGCTTATCACAATGCCTTTCTGGTCTGTGCTGAAGCAGGGCATTCTGGCAGCCAAGTGGCTTGACCTTTATTAGTGAGCCTGGTTACCCCCTCTCGGAACCACAGACTTAGAAATCGCCAGCTCATATACAGTGCATAAAATATATTTATATATATACCCTTATACACCATTTTAATAAAAAATATCACAAAATTCTTCTAAGTCCCTCGGGAAGAGTGAAAGACGCGCACGTTCATTTTCAGAGCTCCTAGACCTTCCTATAAGAAGTTAGCCAAAAAGTAGCTTCGAAAAACGCTTAGGTTAAGTTTCAGAGTTGCTTCTAATGTACCAAAGCTGGACTTAGACATAATTTCACTCTCACAACATTATGGCTGGTTGGAGACAGTCTGAACCACAAGTACCGGGTCGATGGTTCTGGGCGTATACTGGGGGGACGGGGACGACTCCCATTAACCCCTGACTATACCGGGGATACGCTTATCACAATGCCTTTCTGGTCTGTGCTGAAGCAGGGCATTCTGGCAGCCAAGTGGCTTGACCTTTATTAGTGAGCCTGGTTACCCCCTCTCGGAACCACAGACTTAGAAATCGCCAGCTCATATACAGTGCATAAAATATATTTATATATATACCCTTATACACCATTTTAATAAAAAATATCACAAAATTCTTCTAAGTCCCTCGGGAAGAGTGAAAGACGCGCACGTTCATTTTCAGAGCTTCTAGACCTTCCTATAAGAAGTTAGCCAAAAAGTAGCTTCGAAAAACGCTTAGGTTAAGTTTCAGAGTTGCTTCTAATGTACCAAAGCTGGACTTAGACATAATTTCACTCTCACAACATTATGGCTGGTTGGAGACAGTCTGAACCACAAGTACCGGGTCGATGGTTCTGGGCGTATACTGGGGGGACGGGGACGACTCCCATTAACCCCTGACTATACCGGGGATACGCTTATCACAATGCCTTTCTGGTCTGTGCTGAAGCAGGGCATTCTGGCAGCCAAGTGGCTTGACCTTTATTAGTGAGCCTGGTTACCCCCTCTCGGAACCACAGACTTAGAAATCGCCAGCTCATATACAGTGCATAAAATATATTTAATATATACCCTTATACACCATTTTAATAAAAAATATCACAAAATTCTTCTAAGTCCCTCGGGAAGAGTGAAAAACGCGCACGTTCATTTTCAGAGCTCCTAGACCTTCCTATAAGAAGTTAGCCAAAAAGTAGCTTCGAAAAACGCTTAGGTTAAGTTTCAGAGTTGCTTCTAATGTACCAAAGCTGGACTTAGACATAATTTCACTCTCACAACATTATGGCTGGTTGGAGACAGTCTGAACCACAAGTACCGGGTCGATGGTTCTGGGCGTATACTGGGGGGACGGGGACGACTCCCATTAACCCCTGACTATACCGGGGATACGCTTATCACAATGCCTTTCTGATCTGTGCTGAAGTAGGGCATTCTGGCAGCCAAATGGCTTGACCTTTATTAGTGAGCCTGGTTACCCCCTCTCGGAACCACAGACTCAGAAATCGCCAGCTCATATACAGTGCATAAAATATATTTATATATATACCCTTATACACCATTTTAATAAAAAATATCACAAAATTCTTCTAAGTCCCTCGGGAAGAGTAAAAGATGCGCACGTTCATTTTCAGCGTTCCTAGACCTTCCTATAAGAAGTTAGCCAAAAAGTAGCTTCGAAAAACGCTTAGGTTAAGTTTCAGAGTTGCTTCTAATGTACCAAAGCTGGACTTAGACATAATTTCACTCTCACAACATTATGGCTGGTTGGAGACAGTCTGAACCACAAGTACCGGGTCGATGGTTCTGGGCGTATACTGGGGGGACGGGGACGACTCCCATTAACCCCTGACTATACCGGGGATACGCTTATCACAATGCCTTTCTGGTCTGTGCTGAAGCAGGGCATTCTGGCAGCCAAGTGGCTTGACCTTTATTAGTGAGCCTGGTTACCCCCTCTCGGAACCACAGACTTAGAAATCGCCAGCTCATATACAGTGCATAAAATATATTTATATAATATATTTATATATATACCCTTATACACCATTTTAATAAAAAATATCACAAAATTCTTCTAAGTCTCTCGGGAAGAGTGAAAGACGCGCACGTTCATTTTCAGCGCTCCCAGACCTTCCTATAAGAAGTTAGCCAAAAAGTAGCTTCGAAAAACGCTTAGGTTAAGTTTCAGAGTTGCTTCTAATGTACCAAAGCTGGACTTAGACATAATTTCACTCTCACAACATTATGGCTGGTTGGAGACAGTCTGAACCACAAGTACCGGGTCGATGGTTCTGGGCGTATACTGGGGGGACGGGGACGACTCCCATTAACCCCTGACTATACCGGGGATACGCTTATCACAATGCCTTTCTGGTCTGTGCTGAAGCAGGGCATTCTGGCAGCCAAGTGGCTTGACCTTTATTAGTGAGCCTGGTTACCCCCTCTCGGAACCACAGACTTAGAAATCGCCAGCTCATATACAGTGCAGAAAATATATTTATATAATATATTTATATATATACCCTTATACACCATTTTAATAAAAAATATCACAAAATTCTTCTAAGTCTCTCGGGAAGAGTGAAAGACGCGCACGTTCATTTTCAGCGCTCCCAGACCTTCCTATAAGAAGTTAGCCAAAAAGTAGCTTCGAAAAACGCTTAGGTTAAGTTTCAGAGTTGCTTCTAATGTACCAAAGCTGGACTTAGACATAATTTCACTCTCACAACATTATGGCTGGTTGGAGACAGTCCGAAGCACAAGTACCGGGTCCATGGTTCTGGGCGTATACTGGGGGGGACGGGGACGACTCCCATTAACCCCTGACTATACCGGGGATACACTTATCACAATGCCTTTCTGGTCTGTGCTGAAGCAGGGCATTCTGGCAGCCAAGTGGCTTGACCTTTATTAGTGAGCCTGGTTACCCCCTCTCGGAACCACAGACTTAGAAATCGCCAGCTCATATACAGTGCATAAAATATATTTATATATATACCCTTATACACCATTTTAATAAAAAATATCACAAAATTCTTCTAAGTCCCTCGGGACGAGTGAAAGACGCGCACGTTCATTTTCAGAGCTCCTAGACCTTCCTATAAGAAGTTAGCCAAAAAGAAGCTTCGAAAAACGCTTAGGTTAAGTTTCAGAGTTGCTTCTAATGTACCAAAGCTGGACTTAGACATAATTTCACTCTCACAACATTATGGCTGGTTGGAGACAGTCTGAACCACAAGTACCGGGTCGATGGTTCTGGGCGTATACTGGGGGGACGGGGACGACTCCCATTAACCCCTGACTATACCGGGGATACGCTTATCACAATGCCTTTCTGGTCTGTGCTGAAGCAGGGCATTCTGGCAGCCAAGTGGCTTGACCTTTATTAGTGAGCCTGGTTACCCCCTCTCGGAACCACAGACTTAGAAATCGCCAGCTCATATACAGTGCATAAAATATATTTATATATATACCCTTATACACCATTTTAATAAAAAATATCACAAAATTCTTCTAAGTCCCTCGGGAAGAGTGAAAGACGCGCACGTTCATTTTCAGAGCTCCTAGACCTTCCTATAAGAAGTTAGCCAAAAAGTAGCTTCGAAAAACGCTTAGGTTAAGTTTCAGAGTTGCTTCTAATGTACCAAAGCTGGACTTAGACATAATTTCACTCTCACAACATTATGGCTGGTTGGAGACAGTCTGAACCACAAGTACCGGGTCGATGGTTCTGGGCGTATACTGGGGGGACGGGGACGACTCCCATTAACCCCTGACTATACCGGGGATACGCTTATCACAATGCCTTTCTGGTCTGTGCTGAAGCAGGGCATTCTGGCAGCCAAGTGGCTTGACCTTTATTAGTGAGCCTGGTTACCCCCTCTCGGAACCACAGACTTAGAAATCGCCAGCTCATATACAGTGCATAAAATATATTTATATATATACCCTTATACACCATTTTAATAAAAAATATCACAAAATTCTTCTAAGTCCCTCGGGAAGAGTGAAAGACGCGCACGTTCATTTTCAGAGCTCCTAGACCTTCCTATAAGAAGTTAGCCAAAAAGTAGCTTCGAAAAACGCTTAGGTTAAGTTTCAGAGTTGCTTCTAATGTACCAAAGCTGGACTTAGACATAATTTCACTCTCACAACATTATGGCTGGTTGGAGACAGTCTGAACCACAAGTACCGGGTCGATGGTTCTGGGCGTATACTGGGGGGACGGGGACGACTCCCATTAACCCCTGACTATACCGGGGATACGCTTATCACAATGCCTTTCTGGTCTGTGCTGAAGCAGGGCATTCTGGCAGCCAAGTGGCTTGACCTTTATTAGTGAGCCTGGTTACCCCCTCTCGGAACCACAGACTTAGAAATCGCCAGCTCATATACAGTGCATAAAATATATTTATATAATATATTTATATATATACCCTTATACACCATTTTAATAAAAAATATCACAAAATTCTTCTAAGTCCCTCGGGAAGAGTGAAAGATGCGCACGTTCATTTTCAGCGTTCCTAGACCTTCCTATAAGAAGTTAGCCAAAAAGTAGCTTCGAAAAACGCTTAGGTTAAGTTTCAGAGTTGCTTCTAATGTACCAAAGCTGGACTTAGACATAATTTCACTCTCACAACATTATGGCTGGTTGGAGACAGTCTGAACCACAAGTACCGGGTCGATGGTTCTGGGCGTATACTGGGGGGACGGGGACGACTCCCATTAACCCCTGACTATACCGGGGATACGCTTATCACAATGCCTTTCTGGTCTGTGCTGAAGCAGGGCATTCTGGCAGCCAAGTGGCTTGACCTTTATTAGTGAGCCTGGTTACCCCCTCTCGGAACCACAGACTTAGAAATCGCCAGCTCATATACAGTGCATAAAATATATTTAATATATACCCTTATACACCATTTTAATAAAAAATATCACAAAATTCTTCTAAGTCCCTCGGGAAGAGTGAAAAACGCGCACGTTCATTTTCAGAGCTCCTAGACCTTCCTATAAGAAGTTAGCCAAAAAGTAGCTTCGAAAAACGCTTAGGTTAAGATTCAGAGTTGCTTCTAATGTACCAAAGCTGGACTTAGACATAATTTCACTCTCACAACATTATGGCTGGTTGGAGACAGTCTGAACCACAAGTACCGGGTCGATGGTTCTGGGCGTATACTGGGGGGACGGGGACGACTCCCATTAACCCCTGACTATACCGGGGATACGCTTATCACAATGCCTTTCTGATCTGTGCTGAAGTAGGGCATTCTGGCAGCCAAATGGCTTGACCTTTATTAGTGAGCCTGGTTACCCCCTCTCGGAACCACAGACTCAGAAATCGCCAGCTCATATACAGTGCATAAAATATATTTATATATATACCCTTATACACCATTTTAATAAAAAATATCACAAAATTCTTCTAAGTCCCTCGGGAAGAGTGAAAGATGCGCACGTTCATTTTCAGCGTTCCTAGACCTTCCTATAAGAAGTTAGCCAAAAAGTAGCTTCGAAAAACGCTTAGGTTAAGTTTCAGAGTTGCTTCTAATGTACCAAAGCTGGACTTAGACATAATTTCACTCTCACAACATTATGGCTGGTTGGAGACAGTCTGAACCACAAGTACCGGGTCGATGGTTCTGGGCGTATACTGGGGGGACGGGGACGACTCCCATTAACCCCTGACTATACCGGGGATACGCTTATCACAATGCCTTTCTGGTCTGTGCTGAAGCAGGGCATTCTGGCAGCCAAGTGGCTTGACCTTTATTAGTGAGCCTGGTTACCCCCTCTCGGAACCACAGACTTAGAAATCGCCAGCTCATATACAGTGCATAAAATATATTTATATATATACCCTTATACACCATTTTAATAAAAAATATCACAAAATTCTTCTAAGTCCCTCGGGAAGAGTGAAAGACGCGCACGTTCATTTTCAGAGCTCCTAGACCTTCCTATAAGAAGTTAGCCAAAAAGTAGCTTCGAAAAACGCTTAGGTTAAGTTTCAGAGTTGCTTCTAATGTACCAAAGCTGGACTTAGACATAATTTCACTCTCACAACATTATGGCTGGTTGGAGACAGTCTGAACCACAAGTACCGGGTCGATGGTTCTGGGCGTATACTGGGGGGACGGGGACGACTCCCATTAACCCCTGACTATACCGGGGATACGCTTATCACAATGCCTTTCTGGTCTGTGCTGAAGCAGGGCATTCTGGCAGCCAAGTGGCTTGACCTTTATTAGTGAGCCTGGTTACCCCCTCTCGGAACCACAGACTTAGAAATCGCCAGCTCATATACAGTGCATAAAATATATTTATATAATATATTTATATATATACCCTTATACACCATTTTAATAAAAAATATCACAAAATTCTTCTAAGTCTCTCGGGAAGAGTGAAAGACGCGCACGTTCATTTTCAGCGCTCCCAGACCTTCCTATAAGAAGTTAGCCAAAAAGTAGCTTCGAAAAACGCTTAGGTTAAGTTTCAGAGTTGCTTCTAATGTACCAAAGCTGGACTTAGACATAATTTCACTCTCACAACATTATGGCTGGTTGGAGACAGTCTGAACCACAAGTACCGGGTCGATGGTTCTGGGCGTATACTGGGGGGACGGGGACGACTCCCATTAACCCCTGACTATACCGGGGATACGCTTATCACAATGCCTTTCTGGTCTGTGCTGAAGCAGGGCATTCTGGCAGCCAAGTGGCTTGACCTTTATTAGTGAGCCTGGTTACCCCCTCTCGGAACCACAGACTTAGAAATCGCCAGCTCATATACAGTGCAGAAAATATATTTATATAATATATTTATATATATACCCTTATACACCATTTTAATAAAAAATATCACAAAATTCTTCTAAGTCTCTCGGGAAGAGTGAAAGACGCGCACGTTCATTTTCAGCGCTCCCAGACCTTCCTATAAGAAGTTAGCCAAAAAGTAGCTTCGAAAAACGCTTAGGTTAAGTTTCAGAGTTGCTTCTAATGTACCAAAGCTGGACTTAGACATAATTTCACTCTCACAACATTATGGCTGGTTGGAGACAGTCCGAAGCACAAGTACCGGGTCCATGGTTCTGGGCGTATACTGGGGGGGACGGGGACGACTCCCATTAACCCCTGACTATACCGGGGATACACTTATCACAATGCCTTTCTGGTCTGTGCTGAAGCAGGGCATTCTGGCAGCCAAGTGGCTTGACCTTTATTAGTGAGCCTGGTTACCCCCTCTCGGAACCACAGACTTAGAAATCGCCAGCTCATATACAGTGCATAAAATATATTTATATATATACCCTTATACACCATTTTAATAAAAAATATCACAAAATTCTTCTAAGTCCCTCGGGACGAGTGAAAGACGCGCACGTTCATTTTCAGAGCTCCTAGACCTTCCTATAAGAAGTTAGCCAAAAAGAAGCTTCGAAAAACGCTTAGGTTAAGTTTCAGAGTTGCTTCTAATGTACCAAAGCTGGACTTAGACATAATTTCACTCTCACAACATTATGGCTGGTTGGAGACAGTCTGAACCACAAGTACCGGGTCGATGGTTCTGGGCGTATACTGGGGGGACGGGGACGACTCCCATTAACCCCTGACTATACCGGGGATACGCTTATCACAATGCCTTTCTGGTCTGTGCTGAAGCAGGGCATTCTGGCAGCCAAGTGGCTTGACCTTTATTAGTGAGCCTGGTTACCCCCTCTCGGAACCACAGACTTAGAAATCGCCAGCTCATATACAGTGCATAAAATATATTTATATATATACCCTTATACACCATTTTAATAAAAAATATCACAAAATTCTTCTAAGTCCCTCGGGAAGAGTGAAAGACGCGCACGTTCATTTTCAGAGCTCCTAGACCTTCCTATAAGAAGTTAGCCAAAAAGTAGCTTCGAAAAACGCTTAGGTTAAGTTTCAGAGTTGCTTCTAATGTACCAAAGCTGGACTTAGACATAATTTCACTCTCACAACATTATGGCTGGTTGGAGACAGTCTGAACCACAAGTACCGGGTCGATGGTTCTGGGCGTATACTGGGGGGACGGGGACGACTCCCATTAACCCCTGACTATACCGGGGATACGCTTATCACAATGCCTTTCTGGTCTGTGCTGAAGCAGGGCATTCTGGCAGCCAAGTGGCTTGACCTTTATTAGTGAGCCTGGTTACCCCCTCTCGGAACCACAGACTTAGAAATCGCCAGCTCATATACAGTGCATAAAATATATTTATATATATACCCTTATACACCATTTTAATAAAAAATATCACAAAATTCTTCTAAGTCCCTCGGGAAGAGTGAAAGACGCGCACGTTCATTTTCAGAGCTCCTAGACCTTCCTATAAGAAGTTAGCCAAAAAGTAGCTTCGAAAAACGCTTAGGTTAAGTTTCAGAGTTGCTTCTAATGTACAAAAGCTGGACTTAGACATAATTTCACTCTCACAACATTATGGCTGGTTGGAGACAGGCTGAACCACAAGTACCGGGTCGATGGTTCTGGGCGTATACTGGGGGGACGGGGACGACTCCCATTAACCCCTGACTATACCGGGGATACGCTTATCACAATGCCTTTCTGGTCTGTGCTGAAGCAGGGCATTCTGGCAGCCAAGTGGCTTGACCTTTATTAGTGAGCCTGGTTACCCCCTCTCGGAACCACAGACTTAGAAATCGCCAGCTCATATACAGTGCATAAAATATATTTATATAATATATTTATATATATACCCTTATACACCATTTTAATAAAAAATATCACAAAATTCTTCTAAGTCCCTCGGGAAGAGTGAAAGATGCGCACGTTCATTTTCAGCGTTCCTAGACCTTCCTATAAGAAGTTAGCCAAAAAGTAGCTTCGAAAAACGCTTAGGTTAAGTTTCAGAGTTGCTTCTAATGTACCAAAGCTGGACTTAGACATAATTTCACTCTCACAACATTATGGCTGGTTGGAGACAGTCTGAACCACAAGTACCGGGTCGATGGTTCTGGGCGTATACTGGGGGGACGGGGACGACTCCCATTAACCCCTGACTATACCGGGGATACGCTTATCACAATGCCTTTCTGGTCTGTGCTGAAGCAGGGCATTCTGGCAGCCAAGTGGCTTGACCTTTATTAGTGAGCCTGGTTACCCCCTCTCGGAACCACAGACTTAGAAATCGCCAGCTCATATACAGTGCATAAAATATATTTATATATATACCCTTATACACCATTTTAATAAAAAATATCACAAAATTCTTCTAAGTCCCTCGGGAAGAGTGAAAGACGCGCACGTTCATTTTCAGAGCTCCTAGACCTTCCTATAAGAAGTTAGCCAAAAAGTAGCTTCGAAAAACGCTTAGGTTAAGTTTCAGAGTTGCTTCTAATGTACCAAAGCTGGACTTAGACATAATTTCACTCTCACAACATTATGGCTGGTTGGAGACAGTCTGAACCACAAGTACCGGGTCGATGGTTCTGGGCGTATACTGGGGGGACGGGGACGACTCCCATTAACCCCTGACTATACCGGGGATACGCTTATCACAATGCCTTTCTGGTCTGTGCTGAAGCAGGGCATTCTGGCAGCCAAGTGGCTTGACCTTTATTAGTGAGCCTGGTTACCCCCTCTCGGAACCACAGACTTAGAAATCGCCAGCTCATATACAGTGCATAAAATATATTTATATAATATATTTATATATATACCCTTATACACCATTTTAATAAAAAATATCACAAAATTCTTCTAAGTCCCTCGGGAAGAGTGAAAGACGCGCACGTTCATTTTCAGCGCTCTCAGACCTTCCTATAAGAAGTTAGCCAAAAAGTAGCTTCGAAAAACGCTTAGGTTAAGTTTCAGAGTTGCTTCTAATGTACCAAAGCTGGACTTAGACATAATTTCACTCTCACAACATTATGGCTGGTTGGAGACAGTCCGAACCACAAGTATCGGGTCCATGGTTCTGGGCGTATACTGGGGGGGACGGGGACGACTCCCATTAACCCCTGACTATACCGGGGATACGCTTATCACAATGCCTTTCTGGTCTGTGCTGAAGCAGGGCATTCTGGCAGCCAAGTGGCTTGACCTTTATTAGTGAGCCTGGTTACCCCCTCTCGGAACCACAGACTTAGAAATCGCCAGCTCATATACAGTGCATAAAATATATTTATATATATACCCTTATACACCATTTTAATAAAAAAATATCACAAAATTCTTCTAAGTCCCTCGGGAAGAGTGAAAGACGCGCACGTTCATTTTCAGAGCTCCTAGACCTTCCTATAAGAAGTTAGCCAAAAAGTAGCTTCGAAAAACGCTTAGGTTAAGTTTCAGAGTTGCTTCTAATGTACCAAAGCTGGACTTAGACATAATTTCACTCTCACAACATTATGGCTGGTTGGAGACAGTCTGAACCACAAGTACCGGGTCGATGGTTCTGGGCGTATACTGGGGGGACGGGGACGACTCCCATTAACCCCTGACTATACCGGGGATACGCTTATCACAATGCCTTTCTGGTCTGTGCTGAAGCAGGGCATTCTGGCAGCCAAGTGGCTTGACCTTTATTAGTGAGCCTGGTTACCCCCTCTCGGAACCACAGACTTAGAAATCGCCAGCTCATATACAGTGCATAAAATATATTTATATAATATATTTATATATATACCCTTATACACCATTTTAATAAAAAATATCACAAAATTCGTCTAAGTCCCTCGGGAAGAGTGAAAGACGCGCACATTCATTTTCAGAGCTCCTAGACCTTCCTATAAGAAGTTATCCAAAAAGTAGCTTCGAAAAACGCTTAGGTTAAGTTTCAGAGTTGCTTCTAATGTACCAAAGCTGGACTTAGACATAATTTCACTCTCACAACATTATGGCTGGTTGGAGACAGTCCGAAGCACAAGTACCGGGTCCATGGTTCTGGGCGTATACTGGGGGGGACGGGGACGACTCCCATTAACCCCTGACTATACCGGGGATACACTTATCACAATGCCTTTCTGGTCTGTGCTGAAGCAGGGCATTCTGGCAGCCAAGTGGCTTGACCTTTATTAGTGAGCCTGGTTACCCCCTCTCGGAACCACAGACTTAGAAATCGCCAGCTCATATACAGTGCATAAAATATATTTATATAATATATTTATATATATACCCTTATACACCATTTTAATAAAAAATATCACAAAATTCTTCTAAGTCCCTCGGGAAGAGTGAAAGACGCGCACGTTCATTTTCAGAGCTCCTAGACCTTCCTATAAGAAGTTAGCCAAAAAGTAGCTTCGAAAAACGCTTAGGTTAAGTTTCAGAGTTGCTTCTAATGTTCCAAAGCTGGACTTAGACATAATTTGACTCTCACAACATTATGGCTGGTTGGAGACAGTCTGAACCACAAGTACCAGGTCGATGGTTCTGGGCGTATACTGGGGGGACGGGGACGACTCCCATTAACCCCTGACTATACCGGGGATACGCTTATCACAATGCCTTTCTGGTCTGTGCTGAAGCAGGGCATTCTGGCAGCCAAATGGCTTGACCTTTATTAGTGAGCCTGGTTACCCCCTCTCGGAACCACAGACTTAGAAATCGCCAGCTCATATACAGTGCATAAAATATATTTATATATATACCCTTATACACCATTTTAATAAAAAATATCACAAAATTCTTCTAAGTCCCTCGGGAAGAGTGAAAGACGCGCACGTTCATTTTCAGAGCTCCTAGACCTTCCTATAAGAAGTTAGCCAAAAAGTAGCTTCGAAAAACGCTTAGGTTAAGTTTCAGAGTTGCTTCTAATGTTCCAAAGCTGGACTTAGACATAATTTGACTCTCACAACATTATGGCTGGTTGGAGACAGTCTGAACCACAAGTACCAGGTCGATGGTTCTGGGCGTATACTGGGGGGACGGGGACGACTCCCATTAACCCCTGACTATACCGGGGATACGCTTATCACAATGCCTTTCTGGTCTGTGCTGAAGCAGGGCATTCTGGCAGCCAAATGGCTTGACCTTTATTAGTGAGCCTGGTTACCCCCTCTCGGAACCACAGACTTAGAAATCGCCAGCTCATATACAGTAAATAAAATATATTTATATATATACCCTTATACACCATTTTAATAAAAAATATCACAAAATTCTTCTAAGTCCCTCGGGAAGAGTGAAAGACGCGCACGTTCATTTTCAGCGCTCCTAGACCTTCCTATAAGAAGTTAGCCAAAAAGTAGCTTCGAAAAACGCTTAGGTTAAGTTTCAGAGTAGCTTCTAATGTACCAAAGCTGGACTTAGACATAATTTCACTCTCACAACATTATGTCTGGTTGGAGACAGTCCGAACCACAAGTACCGGGTCCATGGTTCTGGGCGTATACTGGGGGGACGGGGACGACTCCCATTAACCCCTGACTATACCGGGGATACGCTTATCATAATGCCTTTCTGGTCTGTGCTGAAGCAGGGCATTCTGGCAGCCAAGTGGCTTGACCTTTATTAGTGAGCCTGGTTACCCCCTCTCGGAACCACAGACTTAGAAATCGCCAGCTCATATACAGTGCATAAAATATATTTATATATATACCCTTATACACCATTTTAATAAAAAATATCACAAAATTCTTCTAAGTCCCTCGGGAAGAGTGAAAGACGCGCACGTTCATTTTCAGAGCTCCTAGACCTTCCTATAAGAAGTTAGCCAAAAAGTAGCTTCGAAAAACGCTTAGGTTAAGTTTCAGAGTTGCTTCTAATGTACCAAAGCTGGACTTAGACATAATTTCACTCTCACAACATTATGGCTGGTTGGAGACAGTCTGAACCACAAGTACCGGGTCGATGGTTCTGGGCGTATACTGGGGGGACGGGGACGACTCCCATTAACCCCTGACTATACCGGGGATACGCTTATCACAATGCCTTTCTGGTCTGTGCTGAAGCAGGGCATTCTGGCAGCCAAGTGGCTTGACCTTTATTAGTGAGCCTGGTTACCCCCTCTCGGAACCACAGACTTAGAAATCGCCAGCTCATATACAGTGCATAAAATATATTTATATAATATATTTATATATATACCCTTATACACCATTTTAATAAAAAATATCACAAAATTCTTCTAAGTCCCTCGGGAAGAGTGAAAGACGCGCACGTTCATTTTCAGCGCTCTCAGACCTTCCTATAAGAAGTTAGCCAAAAAGTAGCTTCGAAAAACGCTTAGGTTAAGTTTCAGAGTTGCTTCTAATGTACCAAAGCTGGACTTAGACATAATTTCACTCTCACAACATTATGGCTGGTTGGAGACAGTCCGAACCACAAGTATCGGGTCCATGGTTCTGGGCGTATACTGGGGGGGACGGGGACGACTCCCATTAACCCCTGACTATACCGGGGATACGCTTATCACAATGCCTTTCTGGTCTGTGCTGAAGCAGGGCATTCTGGCAGCCAAGTGGCTTGACCTTTATTAGTGAGCCTGGTTACCCCCTCTCGGAACCACAGACTTAGAAATCGCCAGCTCATATACAGTGCATAAAATATATTTATATATATACCCTTATACACCATTTTAATAAAAAATATCACAAAATTCTTCTAAGTCCCTCGGGAAGAGTGAAAGACGCGCACGTTCATTTTCAGAGCTCCTAGACCTTCCTATAAGAAGTTAGCCAAAAAGTAGCTTCGAAAAACGCTTAGGTTAAGTTTCAGAGTTGCTTCTAATGTACCAAAGCTGGACTTAGACATAATTTCACTCTCACAACATTATGGCTGGTTGGAGACAGTCTGAACCACAAGTACAGGGTCGATGGTTCTGGGCGTATACTGGGGGGACGGGGACGACTCCCATTAACCCCTGACTATACCGGGGATACGCTTATCACAATGCCTTTCTGGTCTGTGCTGAAGCAGGGCATTCTGGCAGCCAAGTGGCTTGACCTTTATTAGTGAGCCTGGTTACCCCCTCTCGGAACCACAGACTTAGAAATCGCCAGCTCATATACAGTGCATAAAATATATTTATATATATACCCTTATACACCATTTTAATAAAAAATATCACAAAATTCTTCTAAGTCCCTCGGGAAGAGTGAAAGACGCGCACGTTCATTTTCAGAGCTCCTAGACCTTCCTATAAGAAGTTAGCCAAAAAGTAGCTTCGAAAAACGCTTAGGTTAAGTTTCAGAGTTGCTTCTAATGTACCAAAGCTGGACTTAGACATAATTTCACTCTCACAACATTATGGCTGGTTGGAGACAGTCTGAACCACAAGTACCGGGTCGATGGTTCTGGGCGTATACTGGGGGGACGGGGACGACTCCCATTAACCCCTGACTATACCGGGGATACGCTTATCACAATGCCTTTCTGGTCTGTGCTGAAGCAGGGCATTCTGGCAGCCAAGTGGCTTGACCTTTATTAGTGAGCCTGGTTACCCCCTCTCGGAACCACAGACTTAGAAATCGCCAGCTCATATACAGTGCATAAAATATATTTATATAATATATTTATATATATACCCTTATACACCATTTTAATAAAAAATATCACAAAATTCTTCTAAGTCCCTCGGGAAGAGTGAAAGACGCGCACGTTCATTTTCAGCGCTCTCAGACCTTCCTATAAGAAGTTAGCCAAAAAGTAGCTTCGAAAAACGCTTAGGTTAAGTTTCAGAGTTGCTTCTAATGTACCAAAGCTGGACTTAGACATAATTTCACTCTCACAACATTATGGCTGGTTGGAGACAGTCCGAACCACAAGTATCGGGTCCATGGTTCTGGGCGTATACTGGGGGGGACGGGGACGACTCCCATTAACCCCTGACTATACCGGGGATACGCTTATCACAATGCCTTTCTGGTCTGTGCTGAAGCAGGGCATTCTGGCAGCCAAGTGGCTTGACCTTTATTAGTGAGCCTGGTTACCCCCTCTCGGAACCACAGACTTAGAAATCGCCAGCTCATATACAGTGCATAAAATATATTTATATATATACCCTTATACACCATTTTAATAAAAAATATCACAAAATTCTTCTAAGTCCCTCGGGAAGAGTGAAAGACGCGCACGTTCATTTTCAGAGCTCCTAGACCTTCCTATAAGAAGTTAGCCAAAAAGTAGCTTCGAAAAACGCTTAGGTTAAGTTTCAGAGTTGCTTCTAATGTACCAAAGCTGGACTTAGACATAATTTCACTCTCACAACATTATGGCTGGTTGGAGACAGTCTGAACCACAAGTACCGGGTCGATGGTTCTGGGCGTATACTGGGGGGACGGGGACGACTCCCATTAACCCCTGACTATACCGGGGATACGCTTATCACAATGCCTTTCTGGTCTGTGCTGAAGCAGGGCATTCTGGCAGCCAAGTGGCTTGACCTTTATTAGTGAGCCTGGTTACCCCCTCTCGGAACCACAGACTTAGAAATCGCCAGCTCATATACAGTGCATAAAATATATTTATATAATATATTTATATATATACCCTTATACACCATTTTAATAAAAAATATCACAAAATTCGTCTAAGTCCCTCGGGAAGAGTGAAAGACGCGCACATTCATTTTCAGAGCTCCTAGACCTTCCTATAAGAAGTTATCCAAAAAGTAGCTTCGAAAAACGCTTAGGTTAAGTTTCAGAGTTGCTTCTAATGTACCAAAGCTGGACTTAGACATAATTTCACTCTCACAACATTATGGCTGGTTGGAGACAGTCCGAAGCACAAGTACCGGGTCCATGGTTCTGGGCGTATACTGGGGGGGACGGGGACGACTCCCATTAACCCCTGACTATACCGGGGATACACTTATCACAATGCCTTTCTGGTCTGTGCTGAAGCAGGGCATTCTGGCAGCCAAGTGGCTTGACCTTTATTAGTGAGCCTGGTTACCCCCTCTCGGAACCACAGACTTAGAAATCGCCAGCTCATATACAGTGCATAAAATATATTTATATATATACCCTTATACACCATTTTAATAAAAAATATCACAAAATTCTTCTAAGTCCCTCGGGACGAGTGAAAGACGCGCACGTTCATTTTCAGAGCTCCTAGACCTTCCTATAAGAAGTTAGCCAAAAAGTAGCTTCGAAAAACGCTTAGGTTAAGTTTCAGAGTTGCTTCTAATGTACCAAAGCTGGACTTAGACATAATTTCACTCTCACAACATTATGGCTGGTTGGAGACAGTCTGAACCACAAGTACCGGGTCGATGGTTCTGGGCGTATACTGGGGGGACGGGGACGACTCTCATTAACCCCTGACTATACCGGGGATACGCTTATCACAATGCCTTTCTGGTCTGTGCTGAAGCAGGGCATTCTGGCAGCCAAGTGGCTTGACCTTTATTAGTGAGCCTGGTTACCCCCTCTCGGAACCACAGACTTAGAAATCGCCAGCTCATATACAGTGCATAAAATATATTTATATAATATATTTATATATATACCCTTATACACCATTTTAATAAAAAATATCACAAAATTCTTCTAAGTCCCTCGGGAAGAGTGAAAGACGTGCACGTTCATTTTCAGAGCTCCTAGACCTTCCTATAAGAAGTTAGCCAAAAAGTAGCTTCGAAAAACGCTTAGGTTAAGTTTCAGAGTTGCTTCTAATGTTCCAAAGCTGGACTTAGACATAATTTGACTCTCACAACATTATGGCTGGTTGGAGACAGTCTGAACCACAAGTACCAGGTCGATGGTTCTGGGCGTATACTGGGGGGACGGGGACGACTCCCATTAACCCCTGACTATACCGGAGATACGCTTATCACAATGCCTTTCTGGTCTGTGCTGAAGCAGGGCATTCTGGCAGCCAAATGGCTTGACCTTTATTAGTGAGCCTGGTTACCCCCTCTCGGAACCACAGACTTAGAAATCGCCAGCTCATATACAGTAAATAAAATATATTTATATATATACCCTTATACACCATTTTAATAAAAAATATCACAAAATTCTTCTAAGTCCCTCGGGAAGAGTGAAAGACGCGCACGTTCATTTTCAGCGCTCCTAGACCTTCCTATAAGAAGTTAGCCAAAAAGTAGCTTCGAAAAACGCTTAGGTTAAGTTTCAGAGTTGCTTCTAATGTACCAAAGCTGGACTTAGACATAATTTCACTCTCACAACATTATGGCTGGTTGGAGACAGTCTGAACCACAAGTACCGGGTCGATGGTTCTGGGCGTATACTGGGGGGACGGGGACGACTCTCATTAACCCCTGACTATACCGGGGATACGCTTATCACAATGCCTTTCTGGTCTGTGCTGAAGCAGGGCATTCTGGCAGCCAAGTGGCTTGACCTTTATTAGTGAGCCTGGTTACCCCCTCTCGGAACCACAGACTTAGAAATCGCCAGCTCATATACAGTGCATAAAATATATTTATATAATATATTTATATATATACCCTTATACACCATTTTAATAAAAAATATCACAAAATTCTTCTAAGTCCCTCGGGAAGAGTGAAAGACGCGCACGTTCATTTTCAGAGCTCCTAGACCTTCCTATAAGAAGTTAGCCAAAAAGTAGCTTCGAAAAACGCTTAGGTTAAGTTTCAGAGTTGCTTCTAATGTTCCAAAGCTGGACTTAGACATAATTTGACTCTCACAACATTATGGCTGGTTGGAGACAGTCTGAACCACAAGTACCAGGTCGATGGTTCTGGGCGTATACTGGGGGGACGGGGACGACTCCCATTAACCCCTGACTATACCGGGGATACGCTTATCACAATGCCTTTCTGGTCTGTGCTGAAGCAGGGCATTCTGGCAGCCAAATGGCTTGACCTTTATTAGTGAGCCTGGTTACCCCCTCTCGGAACCACAGACTTAGAAATCGCCAGCTCATATACAGTAAATAAAATATATTTATATATATACCCTTATACACCATTTTAATAAAAAATATCACAAAATTCTTCTAAGTCCCTCGGGAAGAGTGAAAGACGCGCACGTTCATTTTCAGCGCTCCTAGACCTTCCTATAAGAAGTTAGCCAAAAAGTAGCTTCGAAAAACGCTTAGGTTAAGTTTCAGAGTTGCTTCTAATGTACCAAAGCTGGACTTAGACATAATTTCACTCTCACAACATTATGTCTGGTTGGAGACAGTCCGAACCACAAGTACCGGGTCCATGGTTCTGGGCGTATACTGGGGGGACGGGGACGACTCCCATTAACCCCTGACTATACCGGGGATACGCTTATCATAATGCCTTTCTGGTCTGTGCTGAAGCAGGGCATTCTGACAGCCAAGTGGCTTGACCTTTATTAGTGAGCCTGGTTACCCCCTCTCGGAACCACAGACTTAGAAATCGCCAGCTCATATACAGTGCATAAAATATATTTATATAATATATTTATATATATACCCTTATACACCATTTTAATAAAAAATATCACAAAATTCTTCTAAGTCCCTCGGGAAGAGTGAAAGACGCGCACGTTCATTTTCAGCGCTCCCAGACCTTCCTATAAGAAGTTAGCCAAAAAGTAGCTTCGAAAAACGCTTAGGTTAAGTTTCAGAGTTGCTTCTAATGTACCAAAGCTGGACTTAGACATAATTTCACTCTCACAACATTATGGCTGGTTGGAGACAGTCCGAACCACAAGTATCGGGTCCATGGTTCTGGGCGTATACTGGGGGGGACGGGGACGACTCCCATTAACCCCTGACTATACCGGGGATACACTTATCACAATGCCTTTCTGGTCTGTGCTGAAGCAGGGCATTCTGGCAGCCAAGTGGCTTGACCTTTATTAGTGAGCCTGGTTACCCCCTCTCGGAACCACAGACTTAGAAATCGCCAGCTCATATACAGTGCATAAAATATATTTATATATATACCCTTATACACCATTTTAATAAAAAATATCACAAAATTCTTCTAAGTCCCTCGGGACGAGTGAAAGACGCGCACGTTCATTTTCAGAGCTCCTAGACCTTCCTATAAGAAGTTAGCCAAAAAGTAGCTTCGAAAAACGCTTAGGTTAAGTTTCAGAGTTGCTTCTAATGTACCAAAGCTGGACTTAGACATAATTTCACTCTCACAACATTATGGCTGGTTGGAGACAGTCTGAACCACAAGTACCGGGTCGATGGTTCTGGGCGTATACTGGGGGGACGGGGACGACTCTCATTAACCCCTGACTATACCGGGGATACGCTTATCACAATGCCTTTCTGGTCTGTGCTGAAGCAGGGCATTCTGGCAGCCAAATGGCTTGACCTTTATTAGTGAGCCTGGTTACCCCCTCTCGGAACCACAGACTTAGAAATCGCCAGCTCATATACAGTAAATAAAATATATTTATATATATACCCTTATACACCATTTTAATAAAAAATATCACAAAATTCTTCTAAGTCCCTCGGGAAGAGTGAAAGACGCGCACGTTCATTTTCAGCGCTCCTAGACCTTCCTATAAGAAGTTAGCCAAAAAGTAGCTTCGAAAAACGCTTAGGTTAAGTTTCAGAGTTGCTTCTAATGTACCAAAGCTGGACTTAGACATAATTTCACTCTCACAACATTATGTCTGGTTGGAGACAGTCCGAACCACAAGTACCGGGTCCATGGTTCTGGGCGTATATTGGGGGGACGGGGACGACTCCCATTAACCCTTGACTATACCGGGGATACGCTTATCATAATGCCTTTCTGGTCTGTGCTGAAGCAGGGCATTCTGGCAGCCAAGTGGCTTGACCTTTATTAGTGAGCCTGGTTACCCCCTCTCGGAACCACAGACTTAGAAATCGCCAGCTCATATACAGTAAATAAAATATATTTATATATATACCCTTATACACCATTTTAATAAAAAATATCACAAAATTCTTCTAAGTCCCTCGGGAAGAGTGAAAGACGCGCACGTTCATTTTCAGCGCTCCTAGACCTTCCTATAAGAAGTTAGCCAAAAAGTAGCTTCGAAAAACGCTTAGGTTAAGTTTCAGAGTTGCTTCTAATGTACCAAAGCTGGACTTAGACATAATTTCACTCTCACAACATTATGTCTGGTTGGAGACAGTCCGAACCACAAGTACCGGGTCCATGGTTCTGGGCGTATACTGGGGGGACGGGGACGACTCCCATTAACCCCTGACTATACCGGGGATACGCTTATCATAATGCCTTTCTGGTCTGTGCTGAAGCAGGGCATTCTGACAGCCAAGTGGCTTGACCTTTATTAGTGAGCCTGGTTACCCCCTCTCGGAACCACAGACTTAGAAATCGCCAGCTCATATACAGTGCATAAAATATATTTATATAATATATTTATATATATACCCTTATACACCATTTTAATAAAAAATATCACAAAATTCTTCTAAGTCCCTCGGGAAGAGTGAAAGACGCGCACGTTCATTTTCAGCGCTCCCAGACCTTCCTATAAGAAGTTAGCCAAAAAGTAGCTTCGAAAAACGCTTAGGTTAAGTTTCAGAGTTGCTTCTAATGTACCAAAGCTGGACTTAGACATAATTTCACTCTCACAACATTATGGCTGGTTGGAGACAGTCCGAACCACAAGTATCGGGTCCATGGTTCTGGGCGTATACTGGGGGGGACGGGGACGACTCCCATTAACCCCTGACTATACCGGGGATACACTTATCACAATGCCTTTCTGGTCTGTGCTGAAGCAGGGCATTCTGGCAGCCAAGTGGCTTGACCTTTATTAGTGAGCCTGGTTACCCCCTCTCGGAACCACAGACTTAGAAATCGCCAGCTCATATACAGTGCATAAAATATATTTATATATATACCCTTATACACCATTTTAATAAAAAATATCACAAAATTCTTCTAAGTCCCTCGGGACGAGTGAAAGACGCGCACGTTCATTTTCAGAGCTCCTAGACCTTCCTATAAGAAGTTAGCCAAAAAGTAGCTTCGAAAAACGCTTAGGTTAAGTTTCAGAGTTGCTTCTAATGTACCAAAGCTGGACTTAGACATAATTTCACTCTCACAACATTATGGCTGGTTGGAGACAGTCTGAACCACAAGTACCGGGTCGATGGTTCTGGGCGTATACTGGGGGGACGGGGACGACTCTCATTAACCCCTGACTATACCGGGGATACGCTTATCACAATGCCTTTCTGGTCTGTGCTGAAGCAGGGCATTCTGGCAGCCAAGTGGCTTGACCTTTATTAGTGAGCCTGGTTACCCCCTCTCGGAACCAAAGACTTAGAAATCGCCAGCTCATATACAGTGCATAAAATATATTTATATAATATATTTATATATATACCCTTATACACCATTTTAATAAAAAATATCACAAAATTCTTCTAAGTCCCTCGGGAAGAGTGAAAGACGCGCACGTTCATTTTCAGAGCTCCTAGACCTTCCTATAAGAAGTTAGCCAAAAAGTAGCTTCGAAAAACGCTTAGGTTAAGTTTCAGAGTTGCTTCTAATGTTCCAAAGCTGGACTTAGACATAATTTGACTCTCACAACATTATGGCTGGTTGGAGACAGTCTGAACCACAAGTACCAGGTCGATGGTTCTGGGCGTATACTGGGGGGACGGGGACGACTCCCATTAACCCCTGACTATACCGGGGATACGCTTATCACAATGCCTTTCTGGTCTGTGCTGAAGCAGGGCATTCTGGCAGCCAAATGGCTTGACCTTTATTAGTGAGCCTGGTTACCCCCTCTCGGAACCACAGACTTAGAAATCGCCAGCTCATATACAGTAAATAAAATATATTTATATATATACCCTTATACACCATTTTAATAAAAAATATCACAAAATTCTTCTAAGTCCCTCGGGAAGAGTGAAAGACGCGCACGTTCATTTTCAGCGCTCCTAGACCTTCCTATAAGAAGTTAGCCAAAAAGTAGCTTCGAAAAACGCTTAGGTTAAGTTTCAGAGTTGCTTCTAATGTACCAAAGCTGGACTTAGACATAATTTCACTCTCACAACATTATGGCTGGTTGGAGACAGTCCGAACCACAAGTACCGGGTCCATGGTTCTGGGCGTATATTGGGGGGACGGGGACGACTCCCATTAACCCTTGACTATACCGGGGATACGCTTATCATAATGCCTTTCTGGTCTGTGCTGAAGCAGGGCATTCTGGCAGCCAAGTGGCTTGACCTTTATTAGTGAGCCTGGTTACCCCCTCTCGGAACCACAGACTTAGAAATCGCCAGCTCATATACAGTGCATAAAATATATTTATATAATATATTTATATATATACCCTTATACACCATTTTAATAAAAAATATCACAAAATTCTTCTAAGTCCCTCGGGAAGAGTGAAAGACGCGCACGTTCATTTTCAGCGCTCCCAGACCTTCCTATAAGAAGTTAGCCAAAAAGTAGCTTCGAAAAACGCTTAGGTTAAGTTTCAGAGTTGCTTCTAATGTACCAAAGCTGGACTTAGACATAATTTCACTCTCACAACATTATGGCTGGTTGGAGACAGTCCGAACCACAAGTACCGCGTCCATGGTTCTGGGCGTATACTGGGGGGGACGGGGACGACTCCCATTAACCCCTGACTATACCGGGGATACGCTTATCATAATGCCTTTCTGGTCTGTGCTGAAGCAGGGCATTCTGGCAGCCAAGTGGCTTGACCTTTATTAGTGAGCCTGGTTACCCCCTCTCGGAACCACAGACTTAGAAATCGCCAGCTCATATACAGTGCATAAAATATATTTATATAATATATTTATATATATACCCTTATACACCATTTTAATAAAAAATATCACAAAATTCTTCTAAGTCCCTCGGGAAGAGTGAAAGACGCGCACGTTCATTTTCAGCGCTCCCAGACCTTCCTATAAGAAGTTAGCCAAAAAGTAGCTTCGAAAAACGCTTAGGTTAAGTTTCAGAGTTGCTTCTAATGTACCAAAGCTGGACTTAGACATAATTTCACTCTCACAACATTATGGCTGGTTGGAGACAGTCCGAACCACAAGTATCGGGTCCATGGTTCTGGGCGTATACTGGGGGGGACGGGGACGACTCCCATTAACCCCTGACTATACCGGGGATACACTTATCACAATGCCTTTCTGGTCTGTGCTGAAGCAGGGCATTCTGGCAGCCAAGTGGCTTGACCTTTATTAGTGAGCCTGGTTACCCCCTCTCGGAACCACAGACTTAGAAATCGCCAGCTCATATACAGTGCATAAAATATATTTATATATATACCCTTATACACCATTTTAATAAAAAATATCACAAAATTCTTCTAAGTCCCTCGGGACGAGTGAAAGACGCGCACGTTCATTTTCAGAGCTCCTAGACCTTCCTATAAGAAGTTAGCCAAAAAGTAGCTTCGAAAAACGCTTAGGTTAAGTTTCAGAGTTGCTTCTAATGTACCAAAGCTGGACTTAGACATAATTTCACTCTCACAACATTATGGCTGGTTGGAGACAGTCTGAACCACAAGTACCGGGTCGATGGTTCTGGGCGTATACTGGGGGGACGGGGACGACTCTCATTAACCCCTGACTATACCGGGGATACGCTTATCACAATGCCTTTCTGGTCTGTGCTGAAGCAGGGCATTCTGGCAGCCAAGTGGCTTGACCTTTATTAGTGAGCCTGGTTACCCCCTCTCGGAACCAAAGACTTAGAAATCGCCAGCTCATATACAGTGCATAAAATATATTTATATAATATATTTTTATATATACCCTTATACACCATTTTAATAAAAAATATCACAAAATTCTTCTAAGTCCCTCGGGAAGAGTGAAAGACGCGCACGTTCATTTTCAGAGCTCCTAGACCTTCCTATAAGAAGTTAGCCAAAAAGTAGCTTCGAAAAACGCTTAGGTTAAGTTTCAGAGTTGCTTCTAATGTTCCAAAGCTGGACTTAGACATAATTTGACTCTCACAACATTATGGCTGGTTGGAGACAGTCTGAACCACAAGTACCAGGTCGATGGTTCTGGGCGTATACTGGGGGGACGGGGACGACTCCCATTAACCCCTGACTATACCGGGGAAACGCTTATCACAATGCCTTTCTGGTCTGTGCTGAAGCAGGGCATTCTGGCAGCCAAATGGCTTGACCTTTATTAGTGAGCCTGGTTACCCCCTCTCGGAACCACAGACTTAGAAATCGCCAGCTCATATACAGTAAATAAAATATATTTATATATATACCCTTATACACCATTTTAATAAAAAATATCACAAAATTCTTCTAAGTCCCTCGGGAAGAGTGAAAGACGCGCACGTTCATTTTCAGAGCTCCTAGACCTTCCTATAAGAAGTTAGCCAAAAAGTAGCTTCGAAAAACGCTTAGGTTAAGTTTCAGAGTTGCTTCTAATGTTCCAAAGCTGGACTTAGACATAATTTGACTCTCACAACATTATGTCTGGTTGGAGACAGTCCGAACCACAAGTACCGGGTCCATGGTTCTGGGCGTATATTGGGGGGACGGGGACGACTCCCATTAACCCCTGACTATACCGGGGATACGCTTATCATAATGCCTTTCTGGTCTGTGCTGAAGCAGGGCATTCTGGCAGCCAAGTGGCTTGACCTTTATTAGTGAGCCTGGTTACCCCCTCTCGGAACCACAGACTTAGAAATCGCCAGCTCATATACAGTGCATAAAATATATTTATATAATATATTTATATATATACCCTTATACACCATTTTAATAAAAAATATCACAAAATTCTTCTAAGTCCCTCGGGAAGAGTGAAAGACGCGCACGTTCATTTTCAGAGCTCCTAGACCTTCCTATAAGAAGTTAGCCAAAAAGTAGCTTCGAAAAACGCTTAGGTTAAGTTTCAGAGTTGCTTCTAATGTACCAAAGCTGGACTTAGACATAATTTCACTCTCACAACATTATGGCTGGTTGGAGACAGTCCGAACCACAAGTACCGGGTCCATGGTTCTGGGCGTATACTGGGGGGACGGGGACGACTCCCATTAACCCCTGACTATACCGGGGATACGCTTATCATAATGCCTTTCTGGTCTGTGCTGAAGCAGGGCATTCTGGCAGCCAAGTGGCTTGACCTTTATTAGTGAGCCTGGTTACCCCCTCTCGGAACCAAAGACTTAGAAATCGCCAGCTCATATACAGTGCATAAAATATATTTATATAATATATTTATATATATACCCTTATACACCATTTTAATAAAAAATATCCCAAAATTCTTCTAAGTCCCTCGGGAAGAGTGAAAGACGCGCACGTTCATTTTCAGAGCTCCTAGACCTTCCTATAAGAAGTTAGCCAAAAAGTAGCTTCGAAAAACGCTTAGGTTAAGTTTCAGAGTTGCTTCTAATGTTCCAAAGCTGGACTTAGACATAATTTGACTCTCACAACATTATGGCTGGTTGGAGACAGTCTGAACCACAAGTACCAGGTCGATGGTTCTGGGCGTATACTGGGGGGACGGGGACGACTCCCATTAACCCCTGACTATACCGGGGATACGCTTATCACAATGCCTTTCTGGTCTGTGCTGAAGCAGGGCATTCTGGCAGCCAAATGGCTTGACCTTTATTAGTGAGCCTGGTTACCCCCTCTCGGAACCACAGACTTAGAAATCGCCAGCTCATATACAGTAAATAAAATATATTTATATATATACCCTTATACACCATTTTAATAAAAAATATCACAAAATTCTTCTAAGTCCCTCGGGAAGAGTGAAAGACGCGCACGTTCATTTTCAGCGCTCCTAGACCTTCCTATAAGAAGTTAGCCAAAAAGTAGCTTCGAAAAACGCTTAGGTTAAGTTTCAGAGTTGCTTCTAATGTACCAAAGCTGGACTTAGACATAATTTCACTCTCACAACATTATGGCTGGTTGGAGACAGTCCGAACCACAATTACCGCGTCCATGGTTCTGGGCGTATACTGGGGGGGACGGGGACGACTCCCATTAACCCCTGACTATACCGGGGATACGCTTATCACAATGCCTTTCTGGTCTGTGCTGAAGCAGGGCATTCTGGCAGCCAAGTGGCTTGACCTTTATAAGTGAGCCTGGTTACCCCCTCTCGGAACCACAGACTTAGAAATTGCCAGCTCATATACAGTGCATAAAATATATTTATATATATATACCCTTATACACCATTTTAATAAAAAATATCACAAAATTCTTCTAAGTCCCTCGGGAAGAGTGAAAGACGCGCACGTTCATTTTCAGCGCTCCCAGACCTTCCTATAAGAAGTTAGCCAAAAAGTAGCTTCGAAAAACGCTTAGGTTAAGTTTCAGAGTTGCTTCTAATGTACCAAAGCTGGACTTAGACATAATTTCACTCTCACAACATTATGGCTGGTTGGAGACAGTCCGAACCACAATTACCGCGTCCATGGTTCTGGGCGTATACTGGGGGGGACGGGGACGACTCCCATTAACCCCTGACTATACCGGGGATACGCTTATCACAATGCCTTTCTGGTCTGTGCTGAAGCAGGGCATTCTGGCAGCCAAGTGGCTTGACCTTTATAAGTGAGCCTGGTTACCCCCTCTCGGAACCACAGACTTAGAAATTGCCAGCTCATATACAGTGCATAAAATATATTTATATATATACCCTTATACACCATTTTAATAAAAAATATCACACAATTCTTCTAAGTCCCTCGGGAAGAGTGAAAGACGCGCACGTTCATTTTCAGAGCTCCTAGACCTTCCTATAAGAAGTTAGCCAAAAAGTAGCTTCGAAAAACGCTTAGGTTAAGTTTCAGAGTTGCTTCTAATGTACCAAAGCTGGACTTAGACATAATTTCACTCTCACAACATTATGGCTGGTTGGAGACAGTCCGAACCACAAGTACCGGGTCCATGGTTCTGGGCGTATACTGGGGGGACGGGGACGACTCCCATTAACCCCTGACTATACCGGGGATACGCTTATCATAATGCCTTTCTGGTCTGTGCTGAAGCAGGGCATTCTGGCAGCCAAGTGGCTTGACCTTTATTAGTGAGCCTGGTTACCCCCTCTCGGAACCACAGACTTAGAAATCGCCAGCTCATATACAGTGCATAAAATATATTTATATAATATATTTATATATATACCCTTATACACCATTTTAATAAAAAATATCACAAAATTCTTCTAAGTCCCTCGGGAAGAGTGAAAGACGCGCACGTTCATTTTCAGCGCTCCCAGACCTTCCTATAAGAAGTTAGCCAAACAGTAGCTTCGAAAAACGCTTAGGTTAAGTTTCAGAGTTGCTTCTAATGTACCAAAGCTGGACTTAGACATAATTTCACTCTCACAACATTATGGCTGGTTGGAGACAGTCCGAAGCACAAGTACCGGGTCCATGGTTCTGGCCGTATACTGGGGGGACGGGGGCGACTCCCATTAACCCCTGACTATACCGGGGATACGCTTATCACAATGCCTTTCTGGTCTGTGCTGAAGCAGGGCATTCTGGCAGCCAAGTGGCTTGACCTTTATTAGTGAGCCTGGTTACCCCCTCTCGGAACCACAGACTTAGAAATCGCCAGCTCATATACAGTGCATAAAATATATTTATATATATACCCTTATACACCATTTTAATAAAAAATATCACAAAATTCATCTAAGTCCCTCGGGACGAGTGAAAGACGCGCACGTTCATTTTCAGAGCTCCTAGACCTTCCTATAAGAAGTTAGCCAAAAAGTAGCTTCGAAAAACGCTTAGGTTAAGTTTCAGAGTTGCTTCTAATGTACCAAAGCTGGACTTAGACATAATTTCACTCTCACAACATTATGGCTGGTTGGAGACAGTCTGAACCACAAGTACCGGGTCGATGGTTCTGGGCGTATACTGGGGGGACGGGGACGACTCTCATTAACCCCTGACTATACCGGGGATACGCTTATCACAATGCCTTTCTGGTCTGTGCTGAAGCAGGGCATTCTGGCAGCCAAGTGGCTTGACCTTTATTAGTGAGCCTGGTTACCCCCTCTCGGAACCACAGACTTAGAAATCGCCAGCTCATATACAGTGCATAAAATATATTTATATAATATATTTATATATATACCCTTATACACCATTTTAATAAAAAATATCACAAAATTCTTCTAAGTCCCTCGGGAAGAGTGAAAGACGCGCACGTTCATTTTCAGAGCTCCTAGACCTTCCTATAAGAAGTTAGCCAAAAAGTAGCTTCGAAAAACGCTTAGGTTAAGTTTCAGAGTTGCTTCTAATGTTCCAAAGCTGGACTTAGACATAATTTGACTCTCACAACATTATGGCTGGTTGGAGACAGTCTGAACCACAAGTACCAGGTCGATGGTTCTGGGCGTATACTGGGGGGACGGGGACGACTCCCATTAACCCCTGACTATACCGGGGATACGCTTATCACAATGCCTTTCTGGTCTGTGCTGAAGCAGGGCATTCTGGCAGCCAAATGGCTTGACCTTTATTAGTGAGCCTGGTTACCCCCTCTCGGAACCACAGACTTAGAAATCGCCAGCTCATATACAGTAAATAAAATATATTTATATATATACCCTTATACACCATTTTAATAAAAAATATCACAAAATTCTTCTAAGTCCCTCGGGAAGAGTGAAAGACGCGCACGTTCATTTTCAGCGCTCCTAGACCTTCCTATAAGAAGTTAGCCAAAAAGTAGCTTCGAAAAACGCTTAGGTTAAGTTTCAGAGTTGCTTCTAATGTACCAAAGCTGGACTTAGACATAATTTCACTCTCACAACATTATGTCTGGTTGGAGACAGTCCGAACCACAAGTACCGGGTCCATGGTTCTAGGCGTATACTGGGGGGACGGGGACGACTCCCATTAACCCCTGACTATACCGGGGATACGCTTATCATAATGCCTTTCTGGTCTGTGCTGAAGCAGGGCATTCTGGCAGCCAAGTGGCTTGACCTTTATTAGTGAGCCTGGTTACCCCCTCTCGGAACCACAGACTTAGAAATCGCCAGCTCATATACAGTGCATAAAATATATTTATATAATATATTTATATATATACCCTTATACACCATTTTAATAAAAAATATCACAAAATTCTTCTAAGTCCCTCGGGAAGAGTGAAAGACGCGCACGTTCATTTTCAGCGCTCCCAGACCTTCCTATAAGAAGTTAGCCAAAAAGTAGCTTCGAAAAACGCTTAGGTTAAGTTTCAGAGTTGCTTCTAATGTACCAAAGCTGGACTTAGACATAATTTCACTCTCACAACATTATGGCTGGTTGGAGACAGTCCGAACCACAAGTACCGCGTCCATGGTTCTGGGCGTATACTGGGGGGGACGGGGACGACTCCCATTAACCCCTGACTATACCGGGGATACGCTTATCACAATGCCTTTCTGGTCTGTGCTGAAGCAGGGCATTCTGGCAGCCAAGTGGCTTGACCTTTATAAGTGAGCCTGGTTACCCCCTCTCGGAACCACAGACTTAGAAATTGCCAGCTCATATACAGTGCATAAAATATATTTATATATATACCCTTATACACCATTTTAATAAAAAATATCACAAAATTCTTCTAAGTCCCTCGGGAAGAGTGAAAGACGCGCACGTTCATTTTCAGAGCTCCTAGACCTTCCTATAAGAAGTTAGCCAAAAAGTAGCTTCGAAAAACGCTTAGGTTAAGTTTCAGAGTTGCTTCTAATGTACCAAAGCTGGACTTAGACATAATTTCACTCTCACAACATTATGGCTGGTTGGAGACAGTCCGAACCACAAGTACCGGGTCCATGGTTCTGGGCGTATACTGGGGGGACGGGGACGACTCCCATTAACCCCTGACTATACCGGGGATACGCTTATCATAATGCCTTTCTGGTCTGTGCTGAAGCAGGGCATTCTGGCAGCCAAGTGGCTTGACCTTTATTAGTGAGCCTGGTTACCCCCTCTCGGAACCACAGACTTAGAAATCGCCAGCTCATATACAGTGCATAAAATATATTTATATAATATATTTATATATATACCCTTATACACCATTTTAATAAAAAATATCACAAAATTCTTCTAAGTCCCTCGGGAAGAGTGAAAGACGCGCACGTTCATTTTCAGAGCTCCTAGACCTTCCTATAAGAAGTTAGCCAAAAAGTAGCTTCGAAAAACGCTTAGGTTAAGTTTCAGAGTTGCTTCAAATGTACCAAAGCTGGACTTAGACATAATTTCACTCTCACAACATTATGGCTGGTTGGAGACAGTCCGAACCACAAGTACCGGGTCCATGGTTCTGGGCGTATACTGGGGGGACGGGGACGACTCCCATTAACCCCTGACTATACCGGGGATACGCTTATCATAATGCCTTTCTGGTCTGTGCTGAAGCAGGGCATTCTGGCAGCCAAGTGGCTTGACCTTTATTAGTGAGCCTGGTTACCCCCTCTCGGAACCACAGACTTAGAAATCGCCAGCTCATATACAGTGCATAAAATATATTTATATATATACCCTTATACACCATTTTAATAAAAAATATCACAAAATTCTTCTAAGTCCCTCGGGAAGAGTGAAAGACGCGCACGTTTATTTTCAGAGCTTCTAGACCTTCCTATAAGAAGTTAGCCAAAAAGTAGCTTCGAAAAACGCTTAGGTTAAATTTCAGAGTTGCTTCTAATGTACCAAAGCTGGACTTAGACATAATTTGACTCTCACAACATTATGGCTGGTTGGAGACAGTCCGAACCACAAGTACCGGGTCCATGGTTCTGGGCGTATACTGGGGGGGACGGGGACTACTCCCATTAACCCCTGACTATACCGGGGATACGCTTATCACAATGCCTTTCTGGTCTGTGCTGAAGCAGGGCATTCTGGCAGCCAAGTGGCTTGACCTTTATTAGTGAGCCTGGTTACCCCCTCTCGGAACCACAGACTTAGAAATCGCAAGCTCATATACAGTGCATAAAATATATTTATATATATACCCTTATACACCATTTTAATAAAAAATATCACAAAATTCTTCTATAGTAAGTCCCTCGGGAAGAGTGAAAGACGCGCACGTTCATTTTCAGCGCTCCTAGACCTTCCTATAAGAAGTTAGACAAAAAGTAGCTTCGAAAAACGCTTAGGTTAAGTTTCAGAGTTGCTTCTAATGTACCAAAGCTGGACTTAGACATAATTTCACTCTCACAACATTATGGCTGGTTGGAGACAGTCCGAAGCACAAGTACCGGGTCCATGTTTCTGGCCGTATACTGGGGGGACGGGGGCGACTCCCATTAACCCCTGACTATACCGGGGATACGCTTATCACAATGCCTTTCTGGTCTGAGCTGAAGCAGGGCATTCTGGCAGCCAAGTGGCTTGACCTTTGTTAGTGAGCCTGGTTACCCCCTCTCGGAACCACAGACTTAGAAATCGCCAGCTCATATACAGTGCATAAAATATATTTATATATATACCCTTATACACCATTTTAATAAAAAATATCACAAAATTCTTCTAAGTCCCTCGGGAAGAGTGAAAGACGCGCACGTTCATTTTCAGCGCTCCTAGACCTTCCTATAAGAAGTTAGCCAAAAAGTAGCTTCGAAAAACGCTTAGGTTAAGTTTCAGAGTTGCTTCTAATGTACCAAAGCTGGACTTAGACATAATTTCACTCTCACAACATTATGGCTGGTTGGAGAAAGTCCGAACCACAAGTACTGGGTCGATGGTTCTGGGCGTATACTGGGGGGACGGGGACGACTCCCATTAACCCCTGACTATACCGGGGATACGCTTATCACAATGCCTTTCTGGTCTGTGCTGAAACAGGGCATTCTGGCAGCCAAGTGGCTTGACCTTTATTAGTGAGCCTGGTTACCCCCTCTCGGAACCACAGACTTAGAAATCGCCAGCTCATATACAGTGCATAAAATATATTTATATATATACCCTTATACACCATTTTAATAAAAAATATCACAAAATTCTTCTAAGTCCCTCGGGAAGAGTGAAAGACGCGCACGTTCATTTTCAGAGCTTCTAGACCTTCCTATAAGAAGTTAGCCAAAAAGTAGCTTCGAAAAACGCTTAGGTTAAGTTTCAGAGTTGCTTCTAATGTACCAAAGCTGGACTTAGACATAATTTCACTCTCACAACATTATGGCTGGTTGGAGACAGTCTGAACCACAAGTACCGGGTCGATGGTTCTGGGCGTATACTGGGGGGACGGGGACGACTCCCATTAACCCCTGACTATACCGGGGATACGCTAATCACAATGCCTTTCTGGTCTGTGCTGAAGCAGGGCATTCTGCCAGCCAAGTGGCTTGACCTTTATTAGTGAGCCTGGTTACCCCCTCTCGGAACCACAGACTTAGAAATCGCCAGCTCATATACAGTGCATAAAATATATTTATATATATACCCTTATACACCATTTTAATAAAAAATATCACAAAATTCTTCTAAGTCCCTCGGGAAGAGTGAAAGACGCGCACGTTCATTTTCAGAGCTTCTAGACCTTCCTATAAGAAGTTAGCCAAAAAGTAGCTTCGAAAAACGCTTAGGTTAAGTTTCAGAGTTGCTTCTAATGTACCAAAGCTGGACTTAGACATAATTTCACTCTCACAACATTATGGCTGGTTGGAGACAGTCTGAACCACAAGTACCGGGTCGATGGTTCTGGGCGTATACTGGGGGGACGGGGACGACTCCCATTAACCCCTGACTATACCGGGGATACGCTTATCACAATGCCTTTCTGGTCTGTGCTGAAGCAGGGCATTCTGGCAGCCAAGTGGCTTGACCTTTATTAGTGAGCCTGGTTACCCCCTCTCGGAACCACAGACTTAGAAATCGCCAGCTCATATACAGTGCATAAAATATATTTATATATATACCCTTATACACCATTTTAATAAAAAATATCACAAAATTCTTCAAAGTCCCTCGGGAAGAGTGAAAAACGCGCACGTTCATTTTCAGAGCTCCTAGACCTTCCTATAAGAAGTTAGCCAAAAAGTAGCTTCGAAAAACGCTTAGGTTAAGTTTCAGAGTTGCTTCTAATGTACCAAAGCTGGACTTAGACATAATTTCACTCTCACAACATTATGGCTGGTTGGAGACAGTCTGAACCACAAGTACCGGGTCGATGGTTCTGGGCGTATACTGGGGGGACGGGGACGACTCCCATTAACCCCTGACTATACAGGGGATACGCTTATCACAATGCCTTTCTGGTCTGTGCTGAAGCAGGGCATTCTGGAAACCAAGTGGCTTGACCTTTATTAGTGAGCCTGGTTACCCCCTCTCGGAACCACAGACTTAGAAATCGCCAGCTCATATACAGTGCATAAAATATATTTATATATATACCCTTATACACCATTTTAATAAAAAATATCACAAAATTCTTCTAAGTCCCTCGGGAAGAGTGAAAGACGCGCACGTTCATTTTCAGAGCTTCTAGACCTTCCTATAAGAAGTTAGCCAAAAAGTAGCTTCGAAAAACGCTTAGGTTAAGTTTCAGAGTTGCTTCTAATGTACCAAAGCTGGACTTAGACATAATTTCACTCTCACAACATTATGGCTGGTTGGAGACAGTCTGAACCACAAGTACCGGGTCGATGGTTCTGGGCGTATACTGGGGGGACGGGGACGACTCCCATTAACCCCTGACTATACAGGGGATACGCTTATCACAATGCCTTTCTGGTCTGTGCTGAAGCAGGGCATTCTGGAAACCAAGTGGCTTGACCTTTATTAGTGAGCCTGGTTACCCCCTCTCGGAACCACAGACTTAGAAATCGCCAGCTCATATACAGTGCATAAAATATATTTATATAATATATTTATATATATACCCTTATACACCATTTTAATAAAAAATATCACAAAATTCTTCTAAGTCCCTCGGGAAGAGTGAAAGACGCGCACGTTCATTTTCAGCGCTCCTAGACCTTCCTATAAGAAGTTAGCCAAAAAGTAAGTAGCTTCGAAAAACGCTTAGGTTAAGTTTCAGAGTTGCTTCTAATGTACCAAAGCTGGACTTAGACATAATTTCACTCTCACAACATTATGGCTGGTTGGAGACAGTCCGAAGCACAAGTACCGGGTCCATGGTTCTGGCCGTATACTAGGGGGACGGGGGCGACTCCCATTAACCCCTGACTATACCGGGGATACGCTTATCACAATGCCTTTCTGGTCTGTGCTGAAGCAGGGCATTCTGGAAACCAAGTGGCTTGACCTTTATTAGTGAGCCTGGTTACCCCCTCTCGGAACCACAGACTTAGAAATCGCCAGCTCATATAAAGTGCATAAAATATATTTCTATATATACCCTTATACACCATTTTAATAAAAAATATCACAAAATTCTTCTAAGTCCCTCGGGAAGAGTGAAAGACGCGCACGTTCATTTTCAGCGCTCCTAGACCTTCCTATAAGAAGTTAGCCAAAAAGTAGCTTCGAAAAACGCTTAGGTTAAGTTTCAGAGTTGCTTCTAATGTACCAAAGCTCGACTTAGACATAATTTCACTCTCACAACATTATGGCTGGTTGGAGACAGTCTGAACCACAAGTACCGGGTCGATGGTTCTGGGCGTATACTGGGGGGACGGGGACGACTCTCATTAACCCCTGACTATACCGGGGATACGCTTATCACAATGCCTTTCTGGTCTGTGCTGAAGCAGGGCATTCTGGCAGCCAAGTGGCTTGACCTTTATTAGTGAGCCTGGTTACCCCCTCTCGGAACCACAGACTTAGAAATCGCCAGCTCATATACAGTGCATAAAATATATTTATATAATATATTTATATATATACCCTTATACACCATTTTAATAAAAAATATCACAAAATTCTTCTAAGTCCCTCGGGAAGAGTGAAAGACGCGCACGTTCATTTTCAGAGCTCCTAGACCTTCCTATAAGAAGTTAGCCAAAAAGTAGCTTCGAAAAACGCTTAGGTTAAGTTTCAGAGTTGCTTCTAATGTTCCAAAGCTGGACTTAGACATAATTTGACTCTCACAACATTATGGCTGGTTGGAGACAGTCTGAACCACAAGTACCAGGTCGATGGTTCTGGGCGTATACTGGGGGGACGGGGACGACTCCCATTAACCCCTGACTATACCGGGGATACGCTTATCACAATGCCTTTCTGGTCTGTGCTGAAACAGGGCATTCTGGCAGCCAAATGGCTTGACCTTTATTAGTGAGCCTGGTTACCCCCTCTCGGAACCACAGACTTAGAAATCGCCAGCTCATATACAGTAAATAAAATATATTTATATATATACCCTTATACACCATTTTAATAAAAAATATCACAAAATTCTTCTAAGTCCCTCGGGAAGAGTGAAAGACGCGCACGTTCATTTTCAGCGCTCCTAGACCTTCCTATAAGAAGTTAGCCAAAAAGTAGCTTCGAAAAACGCTTAGGTTAAGTTTCAGAGTTGCTTCTAATGTACCAAAGCTGGACTTAGACATAATTTCACTCTCACAACATTATGGCTGGTTGGAGACAGTCTGAACCACAAGTACCGGGTCGATGGTTCTGGGCGTATACTGGGGGGACGGGGACGACTCCCATTAACCCCTGACTATACCGGGGATACGCTTATCACAATGCCTTTCTGGTCTGTGCTGAAGCAGGGCATTCTGGCAGCCAAGTGGCTTGACCTTTATTAGTGAGCCTGGTTACCCCCTCTCGGAACCACAGACTTAGAAATCGCCAGCTCATATACAGTGCATAAAATATATTTATATATATACCCTTATACACCATTTTAATAAAAAATATCACAAAATTCTTCAAAGTCCCTCGGGAAGAGTGAAAAACGCGCACGTTCATTTTCAGAGCTCCTAGACCTTCCTATAAGAAGTTAGCCAAAAAGTAGCTTCGAAAAACGCTTAGGTTAAGTTTCAGAGTTGCTTCTAATGTACCAAAGCTGGACTTAGACATAATTTCACTCTCACAACATTATGGCTGGTTGGAGACAGTCTGAACCACAAGTACCGGGTCGATGGTTATGGGCGTATACTGGGGGGACGGGGACGACTCCCATTAACCCCTGACTATACAGGGGATACGCTTATCACAATGCCTTTCTGGTCTGTGCTGAAGCAGGGCATTCTGGAAACCAAGTGGCTTGACCTTTATTAGTGAGCCTGGTTACCCCCTCTCGGAACCACAGACTTAGAAATCGCCAGCTCATATACAGTGCATAAAATATATTTATATAATATATTTATATATATACCCTTATACACCATTTTAATAAAAAATATCACAAAATTCTTCTAAGTCCCTCGGGAAGAGTGAAAGACGCGCACGTTCATTTTCAGCGCTCCTAGACCTTCCTATAAGAAGTTAGCCAAAAAGTAAGTAGCTTCGAAAAACGCTTAGGTTAAGTTTCAGAGTTGCTTCTAATGTACCAAAGCTGGACTTAGACATAATTTCACTCTCACAACATTATGGCTGGTTGGAGACAGTCCGAAGCACAAGTACCGGGTCCATGGTTCTGGCCGTATACTAGGGGGACGGGGGCGACTCCCATTAACCCCTGACTATACCGGGGATACGCTTATCACAATGCCTTTCTGGTCTGTGCTGAAGCAGGGCATTCTGGAAACCAAGTGGCTTGACCTTTATTAGTGAGCCTGGTTACCCCCTCTCGGAACCACAGACTTAGAAATCGCCAGCTCATATAAAGTGCATAAAATATATTTCTATATATACCCTTATACACCATTTTAATAAAAAATATCACAAAATTCTTCTAAGTCCCTCGGGAAGAGTGAAAGACGCGCACGTTCATTTTCAGCGCTCCTAGACCTTCCTATAAGAAGTTAGCCAAAAAGTAAGTAGCTTCGAAAAACGCTTAGGTTAAGTTTCAGAGTTGCTTCTAATGTACCAAAGCTGGACTTAGACATAATTTCACTCTCACAACATTATGGCTGGTTGGAGACAGTCTGAACCACAAGTACCGGGTCGATGGTTCTGGGCGTATACTGGGGGGACGGGGACGACTCTCATTAACCCCTGACTATACCGGGGATACGCTTATCACAATGCCTTTCTGGTCTGTGCTGAAGCAGGGCATTCTGGCAGCCAAGTGGCTTGACCTTTATTAGTGAGCCTGGTTACCCCCTCTCGGAACCACAGACTTAGAAATCGCCAGCTCATATACAGTGCATAAAATATATTTATATAATATATTTATATATATACCCTTATACACCATTTTAATAAAAAATATCACAAAATTCTTCTAAGTCCCTCGGGAAGAGTGAAAGACGCACACGTTCATTTTCAGAGCTCCTAGACCTTCCTATAAGAAGTTAGCCAAAAAGTAGCTTCGAAAAACGCTTAGGTTAAGTTTCAGAGTTGCTTCTAATGTTCCAAAGCTGGACTTAGACATAATTTGACTCTCACAACATTATGGCTGGTTGGAGATAGTCTGAACCACAAGTACCAGGTCGATGGTTCTGGGCGTATACTGGGGGGACGGGGACGACTCCCATTAACCCCTGACTATACCGGGGATACGCTTATCACAATGCCTTTCTGGTCTGTGCTGAAACAGGGCATTCTGGCAGCCAAATGGCTTGACCTTTATTAGTGAGCCTGGTTACCCCCTCTCGGAACCACAGACTTAGAAATCGCCAGCTCATATACAGTAAATAAAATATATTTATATATATACCCTTATACACCATTTTAATAAAAAATATCACAAAATTCTTCTAAGTCCCTCGGGAAGAGTGAAAGACGCGCACGTTCATTTTCAGCGCTCCTAGACCTTCCTATAAGAAGTTAGCCAAAAAGTAGCTTCGAAAAACGCTTAGGTTAAGTTTCAGAGTTGCTTCTAATGTACCAAAGCTGGACTTAGACATAATTTCACTCTCACAACATTATGGCTGGTTGGAGACAGTCTGAACCACAAGTACCGGGTCGATGATTCTGGGCGTATACTGGGGGGACGGGGACGACTCTCATTAACCCCTGACTATACCGGGGATACGCTTATCACAATGCCTTTCTGGTCTGTGCTGAAGCAGGGCATTCTGGCAGCCAAGTGGCTTGACCTTTATTAGTGAGCCTGGTTACCCCCTCTCGGAACCACAGACTTAGAAATCGCCAGCTCATATACAGTGCATAAAATATATTTATATAATATATTTATATATATACCCTTATACACCATTTTAATAAAAAATATCACAAAATTCTTCTAAGTCCCTCGGGAAGAGTGAAAGACGCGCACGTTCATTTTCAGAGCTCCTAGACCTTCCTATAAGAAGTTAGCCAAAAAGTAGCTTCGAAAAACGCTTAGGTTAAGTTTCAGAGTTGCTTCTAATGTTCCAAAGCTGGACTTAGACATAATTTGACTCTCACAACATTATGGCTGGTTGGAGACAGTCTGAACCACAAGTACCAGGTCGATGGTTCTGGGCGTATACTGGGGGGACGGGGACGACTCCCATTAACCCCTGACTATACCGGGGATACGCTTATCACAATGCCTTTCTGGTCTGTGCTGAAACAGGGCATTCTGGCAGCCAAATGGCTTGACCTTTATTAGTGAGCCTGGTTACCCCCTCTCGGAACCACAGACTTAGAAATCGCCAGCTCATATACAGTAAATAAAATATATTTATATATATACCCTTATACACCATTTTAATAAAAAATATCACAAAATTCTTCTAAGTCCCTCGGGAAGAGTGAAAGACGCGCACGTTCATTTTCAGCGCTCCTAGACCTTCCTATAAGAAGTTAGCCAAAAAGTAGCTTCGAAAAACGCTTAGGTTAAGTTTCAGAGTTGCTTCTAATGTACCAAAGCTGGACTTAGACATAATTTCACTCTCACAACATTATGGCTGGTTGGAGACAGTCTGAACCACAAGTACCGGGTCGATGGTTCTGGGCGTATACTGGGGGGACGGGGACGACTCCCATTAACCCCTGACTATACCGGGGATACGCTTATCACAATGCCTTTCTGGTCTGTGCTGAAGCAGGGCATTCTGGCAGCCAAGTGGCTTGACCTTTATTAGTGAGCCTGGTTACCCCCTCTCGGAACCACAGACTTAGAAATCGCCAGCTCATATACAGTGCATAAAATATATTTATATATATACCCTTATACACCATTTTAATAAAAAATATCACAAAATTCTTCAAAGTCCCTCGGGAAGAGTGAAAAACGCGCACGTTCATTTTCAGAGCTCCTAGACCTTCCTATAAGAAGTTAGCCAAAAAGTAGCTTCGAAAAACGCTTAGGTTAAGTTTCAGAGTTGCTTCTAATGTACCAAAGCTGGACTTAGACATAATTTCACTCTCACAACATTATGGCTGGTTGGAGACAGTCTGAACCACAAGTACCGGGTCGATGGTTATGGGCGTATACTGGGGGGACGGGGACGACTCCCATTAACCCCTGACTATACAGGGGATACGCTTATCACAATGCCTTTCTGGTCTGTGCTGAAGCAGGGCATTCTGGAAACCAAGTGGCTTGACCTTTATTAGTGAGCCTGGTTACCCCCTCTCGGAACCACAGACTTAGAAATCGCCAGCTCATATACAGTGCATAAAATATATTTATATAATATATTTATATATATACCCTTATACACCATTTTAATAAAAAATATCACAAAATTCTTCTAAGTCCCTCGGGAAGAGTGAAAGACGCGCACGTTCATTTTCAGCGCTCCTAGACCTTCCTATAAGAAGTTAGCCAAAAAGTAAGTAGCTTCGAAAAACGCTTAGGTTAAGTTTCAGAGTTGCTTCTAATGTACCAAAGCTGGACTTAGACATAATTTCACTCTCACAACATTATGGCTGGTTGGAGACAGTCCGAAGCACAAGTACCGGGTCCATGGTTCTGGCCGTATACTAGGGGGACGGGGGCGACTCCCATTAACCCCTGACTATACCGGGGATACGCTTATCACAATGCCTTTCTGGTCTGTGCTGAAGCAGGGCATTCTGGAAACCAAGTGGCTTGACCTTTATTAGTGAGCCTGGTTACCCCCTCTCGGAACCACAGACTTAGAAATCGCCAGCTCATATAAAGTGCATAAAATATATTTCTATATATACCCTTATACACCATTTTAATAAAAAATATCACAAAATTCTTCTAAGTCCCTCGGGAAGAGTGAAAGACGCGCACGTTCATTTTCAGCGCTCCTAGACCTTCCTATAAGAAGTTAGCCAAAAAGTAAGTAGCTTCGAAAAACGCTTAGGTTAAGTTTCAGAGTTGCTTCTAATGTACCAAAGCTGGACTTAGACATAATTTCACTCTCACAACATTATGGCTGGTTGGAGACAGTCTGAACCACAAGTACCGGGTCGATGGTTCTGGGCGTATACTGGGGGGACGGGGACGACTCTCATTAACCCCTGACTATACCGGGGATACGCTTATCACAATGCCTTTCTGGTCTGTGCTGAAGCAGGGCATTCTGGCAGCCAAGTGGCTTGACCTTTATTAGTGAGCCTGGTTACCCCCTCTCGGAACCACAGACTTAGAAATCGCCAGCTCATATACAGTGCATAAAATATATTTATATAATATATTTATATATATACCCTTATACACCATTTTAATAAAAAATATCACAAAATTCTTCTAAGTCCCTCGGGAAGAGTGAAAGACGCACACGTTCATTTTCAGAGCTCCTAGACCTTCCTATAAGAAGTTAGCCAAAAAGTAGCTTCGAAAAACGCTTAGGTTAAGTTTCAGAGTTGCTTCTAATGTTCCAAAGCTGGACTTAGACATAATTTGACTCTCACAACATTATGGCTGGTTGGAGATAGTCTGAACCACAAGTACCAGGTCGATGGTTCTGGGCGTATACTGGGGGGACGGGGACGACTCCCATTAACCCCTGACTATACCGGGGATACGCTTATCACAATGCCTTTCTGGTCTGTGCTGAAACAGGGCATTCTGGCAGCCAAATGGCTTGACCTTTATTAGTGAGCCTGGTTACCCCCTCTCGGAACCACAGACTTAGAAATCGCCAGCTCATATACAGTAAATAAAATATATTTATATATATACCCTTATACACCATTTTAATAAAAAATATCACAAAATTCTTCTAAGTCCCTCGGGAAGAGTGAAAGACGCGCACGTTCATTTTCAGCGCTCCTAGACCTTCCTATAAGAAGTTAGCCAAAAAGTAGCTTCGAAAAACGCTTAGGTTAAGTTTCAGAGTTGCTTCTAATGTACCAAAGCTGGACTTAGACATAATTTCACTCTCACAACATTATGGCTGGTTGGAGACAGTCTGAACCACAAGTACCGGGTCGATGATTCTGGGCGTATACTGGGGGGACGGGGACGACTCTCATTAACCCCTGACTATACCGGGGATACGCTTATCACAATGCCTTTCTGGTCTGTGCTGAAGCAGGGCATTCTGGCAGCCAAGTGGCTTGACCTTTATTTGTGAGCCTGGTTACCCCCTCTCGGAACCACAGACTTAGAAATCGCCAGCTCATATACAGTGCATAAAATATATTTATATAATATATTTATATATATACCCTTATACACCATTTTAATAAAAAATATCACAAAATTCTTCTAAGTCCCTCGGGAAGAGTGAAAGACGCGCACGTTCATTTTCAGAGCTCCTAGACCTTCCTATAAGAAGTTAGCCAAAAAGTAGCTTCGAAAAACGCTTAGGTTAAGTTTCAGAGTTGCTTCTAATGTTCCAAAGCTGGACTTAGACATAATTTGACTCTCACAACATTATGGCTGGTTGGAGACAGTCTGAACCACAAGTACCAGGTCGATGGTTCTGGGCGTATACTGGGGGGACGGGGACGACTCCCATTAACCCCTGACTATACCGGGGATACGCTTATCACAATGCCTTTCTGGTCTGTGCTGAAACAGGGCATTCTGGCAGCCAAATGGCTTGACCTTTATTAGTGAGCCTGGTTACCCCCTCTCGGAACCACAGACTTAGAAATCGCCAGCTCATATACAGTAAATAAAATATATTTATATATATACCCTTATACACCATTTTAATAAAAAATATCACAAAATTCTTCTAAGTCCCTCGGGAAGAGTGAAAGACGCGCACGTTCATTTTCAGCGCTCCTAGACCTTCCTATAAGAAGTTAGCCAAAAAGTAGCTTCGAAAAACGCTTAGGTTAAGTTTCAGAGTTGCTTCTAATGTACCAAAGCTGGACTTAGACATAATTTCACTCTCACAACATTATGTCTGGTTGGAGACAGTCCGAACCACAAGTACCGGGTCCATGGTTCTGGGCGTATACTGGGGGGACGGGGACGACTCCCATTAACCCCTGACTATACCGGGGATACGCTTATCATAATGCCTTTCTGGTCTGTGCTGAAGCAGGGCATTCTGGCAGCCAAGTGGCTTGACCTTTATTAGTGAGCCTGGTTACCCCCTCTCGGAACCACAGACTTAGAAATCGCCAGCTCATATACAGTGCATAAAATATATTTATATAATATATTTATATATATACCCTTATACACCATTTTAATAAAAAATATCACAAAATTCTTCTAAGTCCCTCGGGAAGAGTGAAAGACGCGCACGTTCATTTTCAGCGCTCCTAGACCTTCCTATAAGAAGTTAGACAAAAAGTAGCTTCGAAAAACGCTTAGGTTAAGTTTCAGAGTTGCTTCTAATGTACCAAAGCTGGACTTAGACATAATTTCACTCTCACAACATTATGGCTGGTTGGAGACAGTCCGAACCACAAGTACCGCGTCCATGGTTCTGGGCGTATACTGGGGGGGACGGGGACGACTCCCATTAACCCCTGACTATACCGGGGATACGCTTATCACAATGCCTTTCTGGTCTGTGCTGAAGCAGGGCATTCTGGCAGCCAAGTGGCTTGACCTTTATAAGTGAGCCTGGTTACCCCCTCTCGGAACCACAGACTTAGAAATTGCCAGCTCATATACAGTGCATAAAATATATTTATATATATACCCTTATACACCATTTTAATAAAAAATATCACAAAATTCTTCTAAGTCCCTCGGGAAGAGTGAAAGACGCGCACGTTCATTTTCAGCGCTCCCAGACCTTCCTATAAGAAGTTAGCTAAACAGTAGCTTCGAAAAACGCTTAGGTTAAGTTTCAGAGTTGCTTCTAATGTACCAAAGCTGGACTTAGACATAATTTCACTCTCACAACATTATGGCTGGTTGGAGACAGTCCGAAGCACAAGTACCGGGTCCATGGTTCTGGCCGTATACTGGGGGGACGGGGGCGACTCCCATTAACCCCTGACTATACCGGGGATACGCTTATCACAATGCCTTTCTGGTCTGTGCTGAAGCAGGGCATTCTGGAAACCAAGTGGCTTGACCTTTATTAGTGAGCCTGGTTACCCCCTCTCGGAACCACAGACTTAGAAATCGCCAGCTCATATACAGTGCATAAAATATATTTATATATATACCCTTATACACCATTTTAATAAAAAATATCACAAAATTCTTCTAAGTCCCTCGGGAAGAGTGGAAGACGCGCACGTTCATTTTCAGAGCTCCTAGACCTTCCTATAAGAAGTTAGCCAAAAAGTAGCTTCGAAAAACGCTTAGGTTAAATTTCAGAGTTGCTTCTAATGTACCAAAGCTGGACTTAGACATAATTTGACTCTCACAACATTATGGCTGGTTGGAGACAGTCCGAACCACAAGTACCGGGTCCATGGTTCTGGGCGTATACTGGGGGGGACGGGGACGACTCCCATTAACCCCTGACTATACCGGGGATACGCTTATCACAATGCCTTTCTGGTCTGTGCTGAAGCAGGGCATTCTGGCAGCCAAGTGGCTTGACCTTTATTAGTGAGCCTGGTTACCCCCTCTCGGAACCACAGACTTAGAAATCGCAAGCTCATATACAGTGCATAAAATATATTTATATATATACCCTTATACACCATTTTAATAAAAAATATCACAAAATTCTTCTATAGTAAGTCCCTCGGGAAGAGTGAAAGACGCGCACGTTCATTTTCAGCGCTCCTAGACCTTCCTATAAGAAGTTAGACAAAAAGTAGATTCGAAAAACGCTTAGGTTAAGTTTCAGAGTTGCTTCTAATGTACCAAAGCTGGACTTAGACATAATTTCACTCTCACAACATTATGGCTGGTTGGAGACAGTCCGAAGCACAAGTACCGGGTCCATGTTTCTGGCCGTATACTGGGGGGACGGGGGCGACTCCCATTAACCCCTGACTATACCGGGGATACGCTTATCACAATGCCTTTCTGGTCTGTGCTGAAGCAGGGCATTCTGGCAGCCAAGTGGCTTGACCTTTATTAGTGAGCCTGGTTACCCCCTCTCGGAACCACAGACTTAGAAATCGCCAGCTCATATACAGTGCATAAAATATATTTATATATATACCCTTATACACCATTTTAATAAAAAATATCACAAAATTCTTCTAAGTCCCTCGGGAAGAGTGAAAGACGCGCACGTTCATTTTCAGAGCTTCTAGACCTTCCTATAAGAAGTTAGCCAAAAAGTAGCTTCGAAAAACGCTTAGGTTAAGTTTCAGAGTTGCTTCTAATGTACCAAAGCTGGACTTAGACATAATTTCACTCTCACAACATTATGGCTGGTTGGAGACAGTCTGAACCACAAGTACCGGGTCGATGGTTCTGGGCGTATACTGGGGGGACGGGGACGACTCCCATTAACCCCTGACTATACCGGGGATACGCTTATCACAATGCCTTTCTGGTCTGTGCTGAAGCAGGGCATTCTGCCAGCCAAGTGGCTTGACCTTTATTAGTGAGCCTGGTTACCCCCTCTCGGAACCACAGACTTAGAAATCGCCAGCTCATATACAGTGCATAAAATATATTTATATATATACCCTTATACACCATTTTAATAAAAAATATCACAAAATTCTTCTAAGTCCCTCGGGAAGAGTGAAAGACGCGCACGTTCATTTTCAGAGCTTCTAGACCTTCCTATAAGAAGTTAGCCAAAAAGTAAGTAGCTTCGAAAAACGCTTAGGTTAAGTTTCAGAGTTGCTTCTAATGTACCAAAGCTGGACTTAGACATAATTTCACTCTCACAACATTATGGCTGGTTGGAGACAGTCTGAACCACAAGTACCGGGTCGATGGTTCTGGGCGTATACTGGGGGGACGGGGACGACTCCCATTAACCCCTGACTATACCGGGGATACGCTTATCACAATGCCTTTCTGGTCTGTGCTGAAGCAGGGCATTCTGGCAGCCAAGTGGCTTGACCTTTATTAGTGAGCCTGGTTACCCCCTCTCGGAACCACAGACTTAGAAATCGCCAGCTCATATACAGTGCATAAAATATATTTATATATATACCCTTATACACCATTTTAATAAAAAATATCACAAAATTCTTCTAAGTCCCTCGGGAAGAGTGAAAGACGCGCACGTTCATTTTCAGAGCTCCTAGACCTTCCTATAAGAAGTTAGCCAAAAAGTAGCTTCGAAAAACGCTTAGGTTAAGTTTCAGAGTTGCTTCTAATGTACCAAAGCTGGACTTAGACATAATTTCACTCTCACAACATTATGGCTGGTTGGAGACAGTCTGAACCACAAGTACCGGGTCGATGGTTCTGGGCGTATACTGGGGGGACGGGGACGACTCCCATTAACCCCTGACTATACCGGGGATACGCTTATCACAATGCCTTTCTGGTCTGTGCTGAAGCAGGGCATTCTGGCAGCCAAGTGGCTTGACCTTTATAAGTGAGCCTGGTTACCCCCTCTCGGAACCACAAACTTAGAAATTGCCAGCTCATATACAGTGCATAAAATATATTTATATATATACCCTTATACACCATTTTAATAAAAAATATCACAAAATTCTTCTAAGTCCCTCGGGAAGAGTGAAAGACGCGCACGTTCATTTTCAGAGCTCCTAGACCTTCCTATAAGAAGTTAGCCAAAAAGTAGCTTCGAAAAACGCTTAGGTTAAGTTTCAGAGTTGCTTCTAATGTACCAAAGCTGGACTTAGACATAATTTCACTCTCACAACATTATGGCTGGTTGGAGACAGTCCGAACCACAAGTACCGGGTCCATGGTTCTGGGCGTATACTGGGGGGACGGGGACGACTCCCATTAACCCCTGACTATACCGGGGATACGCTTATCATAATGCCTTTCTGGTCTGTGCTGAAGCAGGGCATTCTGGCAGCCAAGTGGCTTGACCTTTATTAGTGAGCCTGGTTACCCCCTCTCGGAACCACAGACTTAGAAATCGCCAGCTCATATACAGTGCATAAAATATATTTATATAATATATTTATATATATACCCTTATACACCATTTTAATAAAAAATATCACAAAATTCTTCTAAGTCCCTCGGGAAGAGTGAAAGACGCGCACGTTCATTTTCAGCGCTCCCAGACCTTCCTATAAGAAGTTAGCCAAACAGTAGCTTCGAAAAACGCTTAGGTTAAGTTTCAGAGTTGCTTCTAATGTACCAAAGCTGGACTTAGACATAATTTCACTCTCACAACATTATGGCTGGTTGGAGACAGTCCGAAGCACAAGTACCGGGTCCATGGTTCTGGCCGTATACTGGGGGGACGGGGGCGACTCCCATTAACCCCTGACTATACCGGGGATACGCTTATCACAATGCCTTTCTGGTCTGTGCTGAAGCAGGGCATTCTGGAAACCAAGTGGCTTGACCTTTATTAGTGAGCCTGGTTACCCCCTCTCGGAACCACAGACTTAGAAATCGCCAGCTCATATACAGTGCATAAAATATATTTATATATATACCCTTATACACCATTTTAATAAAAAATATCACAAAATTCTTCTAAGTCCCTCGGGAAGAGTGGAAGACGCGCACGTTCATTTTCAGAGCTCCTAGACCTTCCTATAAGAAGTTAGCCAAAAAGTAGCTTCGAAAAACGCTTAGGTTAAATTTCAGAGTTGCTTCTAATGTACCAAAGCTGGACTTAGACATAATTTGACTCTCACAACATTATGGCTGGTTGGAGACAGTCCGAACCACAAGTACCGGGTCCATGGTTCTGGGCGTATACTGGGGGGGACGGGGACGACTCCCATTAACCCCTGACTATACCGGGGATACGCTTATCACAATGCCTTTCTGGTCTGTGCTGAAGCAGGGCATTCTGGCAGCCAAGTGGCTTGACCTTTATTAGTGAGCCTGGTTACCCCCTCTCGGAACCACAGACTTAGAAATCGCAAGCTCATATACAGTGCATAAAATATATTTATATATATACCCTTATACACCATTTTAATAAAAAATATCACAAAATTCTTCTATAGTAAGTCCCTCGGGAAGAGTGAAAGACGCGCACGTTCATTTTCAGCGCTCCTAGACCTTCCTATAAGAAGTTAGACAAAAAGTAGCTTCGAAAAACGCTTAGGTTAAGTTTCAGAGTTGCTTCTAATGTACCAAAGCTGGACTTAGACATAATTTCACTCTCACAACATTATGGCTGGTTGGAGACAGTCCGAAGCACAAGTACCGGGTCCATGTTTCTGGCCGTATACTGGGGGGACGGGGGCGACTCCCATTAACCCCTGACTATACCGGGGATACGCTTATCACAATGCCTTTCTGGTCTGTGCTGAAGCAGGGCATTCTGGCAGCCAAGTGGCTTGACCTTTGTTAGTGAGCCTGGTTACCCCCTCTCGGAACCACAGACTTAGAAATCGCCAGCTCATATACAGTGCATAAAATATATTTATATATATACCCTTATACACCATTTTAATAAAAAATATCACAAAATTCTTCTAAGTCCCTCGGGAAGAGCAAAAGACGCGCACGTTCATTTTCAGCGCTCCTAGACCTTCCTATAAGAAGTTAGCCAAAAAGTAGCTTCGAAAAACGCTTAGGTTAAGTTTCAGAGTTGCTTCTAATGTACCAAAGCTGGACTTAGACATAATTTCACTCTCACAACATTATGGCTGGTTGGAGACAGTCCGAACCACAAGTACTGGGTCGATGGTTCTGGGCGTATACTGGGGGGACGGGGACGACTCCCATTAACCCCTGACTATACCGGGGATACGCTTATCACAATGCCTTTCTGGTCTGTGCTGAAGCAGGGCATTCTGGCAGCCAAGTGGCTTGACCTTTATTAGTGAGCCTGGTTACCCCCTCTCGGAACCACAGACTTAGAAATCGCCAGCTCATATACAGTGCATAAAATATATTTATATATATACCCTTATACACCATTTTAATAAAAAATATCACAAAATTCTTCTAAGTCCCTCGGGAAGAGTGAAAGACGCGCACGTTCATTTTCAGAGCTTCTAGACCTTCCTATAAGAAGTTAGCCAAAAAGTAAGTAGCTTCGAAAAACGCTTAGGTTAAGTTTCAGAGTTGCTTCTAATGTACCAAAGCTGGACTTAGACATAATTTCACTCTCACAACATTATGGCTGGTTGGAGACAGTCTGAACCACAAGTACCGGGTCGATGGTTCTGGGCGTATACTGGGGGGACGGGGACGACTCCCATTAACCCCTGACTATACCGGGGATACGCTTATCACAATGCCTTTCTGGTCTGTGCTGAAGCAGGGCATTCTGGCAGCCAAGTGGCTTGACCTTTATTAGTGAGCCTGGTTACCCCCTCTCGGAACCACAGACTTAGAAATCGCAAGCTCATATACAGTGCATAAAATATATTTATATATATACCCTTATACACCATTTTAATAAAAAATATCACAAAATTCTTCTATAGTAAGTCCCTAGGGAAGAGTGAAAGACGCGCACGTTCATTTTCAGCGCTCCTAGACCTTCCTATAAGAAGTTAGACAAAAAGTAGCTTCGAAAAACGCTTAGGTTAAGTTTCAGAGTTGCTTCTAATGTACCAAAGCTGGACTTAGACATAATTTCACTCTCACAACATTATGGCTGGTTGGAGACAGTCCGAACCACAAGTACCGGGTCCATGGTTCTGGGCGTATACTGGGGGGACGGGGACGACTCCCATTAACCCCTGACTATACCGGGGATACGCTTATCATAATGCCTTTCTGGTCTGTGCTGAAGCAGGGCATTCTGGCAGCCAAGTGGCTTGACCTTTATTAGTGAGCCTGGTTACCCCCTCTCGGAACCACAGACTTAGAAATCGCCAGCTCATATACAGTGCATAAAATATATTTATATAATATATTTATATATATACCCTTATACACCATTTTAATAAAAAATATCACAAAATTCTTCTAAGTCCCTCGGGAAGAGTGAAAGACGCGCACGTTCATTTTCAGCGCTCCCAGACCTTCCTATAAGAAGTTAGCCAAACAGTAGCTTCGAAAAACGCTTAGGTTAAGTTTCAGAGTTGCTTCTAATGTACCAAAGCTGGACTTAGACATAATTTCACTCTCACAACATTATGGCTGGTTGGAGACAGTCCGAAGCACAAGTACCGGGTCCATGGTTCTGGCCGTATACTGGGGGGACGGGGGCGACTCCCATTAACCCCTGACTATACCGGGGATACGCTTATCACAATGCCTTTCTGGTCTGTGCTGAAGCAGGGCATTCTGGAAACCAAGTGGCTTGACCTTTATTAGTAAGCCTGGTTACCCCCTCTCGGAACCACAGACTTAGAAATCGCCAGCTCATATACAGTGCATAAAATATATTTATATATATACCCTTATACACCATTTTAATAAAAAATATCACAAAATTCTTCTAAGTCCCTCGGGAAGAGTGGAAGACGCGCACGTTCATTTTCAGAGCTCCTAGACCTTCCTATAAGAAGTTAGCCAAAAAGTAGCTTCGAAAAACGCTTAGGTTAAATTTCAGAGTTGCTTCTAATGTACCAAAGCTGGACTTAGACATAATTTGACTCTCACAACATTATGGCTGGTTGGAGACAGTCCGAACCACAAGTACCGGGTCCATGGTTCTGGGCGTATACTGGGGGGGACGGGGACGACTCCCATTAACCCCTGACTATACCGGGGATACGCTTATCACAATGCCTTTCTGGTCTGTGCTGAAGCAGGGCATTCTGGCAGCCAAGTGGCTTGACCTTTATTAGTGAGCCTGGTTACCCCCTCTCGGAACCACAGACTTAGAAATCGCAAGCTCATATACAGTGCATAAAATATATTTATATATATACCCTTATACACCATTTTAATAAAAAATATCACAAAATTCTTCTATAGTAAGTCCCTCGGGAAGAGTGAAAGACGCGCACGTTCATTTTCAGCGCTCCTAGACCTTCCTATAAGAAGTTAGACAAAAAGTAGCTTCGAAAAACGCTTAGGTTAAGTTTCAGAGTTGCTTCTAATGTACCAAAGCTGGACTTAGACATAATTTCACTCTCACAACATTATGGCTGGTTGGAGACAGTCCGAAGCACAAGTACCGGGTCCATGTTTCTGGCCGTATACTGGGGGGACGGGGGCGACTCCCATTAACCCCTGACTATACCGGGGATACGCTTATCACAATGCCTTTCTGGTCTGTGCTGAAGCAGGGCATTCTGGCAGCCAAGTGGCTTGACCTTTGTTAGTGAGCCTGGTTACCCCCTCTCGGAACCACAGACTTAGAAATCGCCAGCTCATATACAGTGCATAAAATATATTTATATATATACCCTTATACACCATTTTAATAAAAAATATCACAAAATTCTTCTAAGTCCCTCGGGAAGAGCAAAAGACGCGCACGTTCATTTTCAGCGCTCCTAGACCTTCCTATAAGAAGTTAGCCAAAAAGTAGCTTCGAAAAACGCTTAGGTTAAGTTTCAGAGTTGCTTCTAATGTACCAAAGCTGGACTTAGACATAATTTCACTCTCACAACATTATGGCTGGTTGGAGACAGTCCGAACCACAAGTACTGGGTCGATGGTTCTGGGCGTATACTGGGGGGACGGGGACGACTCCCATTAACCCCTGACTATACCGGGGATACGCTTATCACAATGCCTTTCTGGTCTGTGCTGAAGCAGGGCATTCTGGCAGCCAAGTGGCTTGACCTTTATTAGTGAGCCTGGTTACCCCCTCTCGGAACCACAGACTTAGAAATCGCCAGCTCATATACAGTGCATAAAATATATTTATATATATACCCTTATACACCATTTTAATAAAAAATATCACAAAATTCTTCTAAGTCCCTCGGGAAGAGTGAAAGACGCGCACGTTCATTTTCAGAGCTTCTAGACCTTCCTATAAGAAGTTAGCCAAAAAGTAGCTTCGAAAAACGCTTAGGTTAAGTTTCAGAGTTGCTTCTAATGTACCAAAGCTGGACTTAGACATAATTTCACTCTCACAACATTATGGCTGGTTGGAGACAGTCTGAACCACAAGTACCGGGTCGATGGTTCTGGGCGTATACTGGGGGGACGGGGACGACTCCCATTAACCCCTGACTATACCGGGGATACGCTTATCACAATGCCTTTCTGGTCTGTGCTGAAGCAGGGCATTCTGGCAGCCAAGTGGCTTGACCTTTATTAGTGAGCCTGGTTACCCCCTCTCGGAACCACAGACTTAGAAATCGCCAGCTCATATACAGTGCATAAAATATATTTATATATATACCCTTATACACCATTTTAATAAAAAATATCACAAAATTCTTCTAAGTCCCTCGGGAAGAGTGAAAGACGCGCACGTTCATTTTCAGAGCTTCTAGACCTTCCTATAAGAAGTTAGCCAAAAAGTAGCTTCGAAAAACGCTTAGGTTAAGTTTCAGAGTTGCTTCTAATGTACCAAAGCTGGACTTAGACATAATTTCACTCTCACAACATTATGGCTGGTTGGAGACAGTCTGAACCACAAGTACCGGGTCGATGGTTCTGGGCGTATACTGGGGGGACGGGGACGACTCCCATTAACCCCTGACTATACCGGGGATACGCTTATCACAATGCCTTTCTGGTCTGTGCTGAAGCAGGGCATTCTGCCAGCCAAGTGGCTTGACCTTTATTAGTGAGCCTGGTTACCCCCTCTCGGAACCACAGACTTAGAAATCGCCAGCTCATATACAGTGCATAAAATATATTTATATATATACCCTTATACACCATTTTAATAAAAAATATCACAAAATTCTTCTAAGTCCCTCGGGAAGAGTGAAAGACGCGCACGTTCATTTTCAGAGCTTCTAGACCTTCCTATAAGAAGTTAGCCAAAAAGTAAGTAGCTTCGAAAAACGCTTAGGTTAAGTTTCAGAGTTGCTTCTAATGTACCAAAGCTGGACTTAGACATAATTTCACTCTCACAACATTATGGCTGGTTGGAGACAGTCTGAACCACAAGTACCGGGTCGATGGTTCTGGGCGTATACTGGGGGGACGGGGACGACTCCCATTAACCCCTGACTATACCGGGGATACGCTTATCACAATGCCTTTCTGGTCTGTGCTGAAGCAGGGCATTCTGGCAGCCAAGTGGCTTGACCTTTATTAGTGAGCCTGGTTACCCCCTCTCGGAACCACAGACTTAGAAATCGCCAGCTCATATACAGTGCATAAAATATATTTATATATATACCCTTATACACCATTTTAATAAAAAATATCACAAAATTCTTCAAAGTCCCTCGGGAAGAGTGAAAAACGCGCACGTTCATTTTCAGAGCTCCTAGACCTTCCTATAAGAAGTTAGCCAAAAAGTAGCTTCGAAAAACGCTTAGGTTAAGTTTCAGAGTTGCTTCTAATGTACCAAAGCTGGACTTAGACATAATTTCACTCTCACAACATTATGGCTGGTTGGAGACAGTCTGAACCACAAGTACCGGGTCGATGGTTCTGGGCGTATACTGGGGGGACGGGGACGACTCCCATTAACCCCTGACTATACCGGGGATACGCTTATCACAATGCCTTTCTGGTCTGTGCTGAAGCAGGGCATTCTGGCAGCCAAGTGGCTTGACCTTTATTAGTGAGCCTGGTTACCCCCTCTCGGAACCACAGACTTAGAAATCGCCAGCTCATATACAGTGCATAAAATATATTTATATATATACCCTTATACACCATTTTAATAAAAAATATCACAAAATTCTTCTAAGTCCCTCGGGAAGAGTGAAAGACGCGCACGTTCATTTTCAGAGCTTCTAGACCTTCCTATAAGAAGTTAGCCAAAAAGTAGCTTCGAAAAACGCTTAGGTTAAGTTTCAGAGTTGCTTCTAATGTACCAAAGCTGGACTTAGACATAATTTCACTCTCACAACATTATGGCTGGTTGGAGACAGTCTGAACCACAAGTACCGGGTCGATGGTTCTGGGCGTATACTGGGGGGACGGGGACGACTCCCATTAACCCCTGACTATACCGGGGATACGCTTATCACAATGCCTTTCTGGTCTGTGCTGAAGCAGGGCATTCTGGCAGCCAAGTGGCTTGACCTTTATTAGTGAGCCTGGTTACCCCCTCTCGGAACCACAGACTTAGAAATCGCCAGCTCATATACAGTGCATAAAATATATTTATATATATACCCTTATACACCATTTTAATAAAAAATATCACAAAATTCTTCAAAGTCCCTCGGGAAGAGTGAAAAACGCGCACGTTCATTTTCAGAGCTCCTAGACCTTCCTATAAGAAGTTAGCCAAAAAGTAGCTTCGAAAAACGCTTAGGTTAAGTTTCAGAGTTGCTTCTAATGTACCAAAGCTGGACTTAGACATAATTTCACTCTCACAACATTATGGCTGGTTGGAGACAGTCTGAACCACAAGTACCGGGTCGATGGTTCTGGGCGTATACTGGGGGGACGGGGACGACTCCCATTAACCCCTGACTATACCGGGGATACGCTTATCACAAAGCCTTTCTGGTCTGTGCTGAAGCAGGGCATTCTGGAAACCAAGTGGCTTGACCTTTATTAGTGAGCCTGGTTACCCCCTCTCGGAACCACAGACTTAGAAATCGCCAGCTCATATACAGTGCATAAAATATATTTATATATATACCCTTATACACCATTTTAATAAAAAATATCACAAAATTCTTCTAAGTCCCTCGGGAAGAGTGAAAGACGCGCACGTTCATTTTCAAAGCTTCTAGACCTTCCTATAAGAAGTTAGCCAAAAAGTAGCTTCGAAAAACGCTTAGGTTAAGTTTCAGAGTTGCTTCTAATGTACCAAAGCTGGACTTAGACATAATTTCACTCTCACAACATTATGGCTGGTTGGAGACAGTCTGAACCACAAGTACCGGGTCGATGGTTCTGGGCGTATACTGGGGGGACGGGGACGACTCCCATTAACCCCTGACTATACCGGGGATACGCTTATCACAATGCCTTTCTGGTCTGTGCTGAAGCAGGGCATTCTGGCAGCCAAGTGGCTTGACCTTTATTAGTGAGCCTGGTTACCCCCTCTCGGAACCACAGACTTAGAAATCGCCAGCTCATATACAGTGCATAAAATATATTTATATAATATATTTATATATATACCCTTATACACCATTTTAATAAAAAATATCACAAAATTCTTCTAAGTCCCTCGGGAAGAGTGAAAGACGCGCACGTTCATTTTCAGCGCTCCTAGACCTTCCTATAAGAAGTTTGCCAAAAAGTAAGTAGCTTCGAAAAACGCTTAGGTTAAGTTTCAGAGTTGCTTCTAATGTACCAAAGCTGGACTTAGACATAATTTCACTCTCACAACATTATGGCTGGTTGGAGACAGTCCGAAGCACAAGTACCGGGTCCATGGTTCTGGCCGTATACTAGGGGGACGGGGGCGACTCCCATTAACCCCTGACTATACCGGGGATACGCTTATCACAATGCCTTTCTGGTCTGTGCTGAAGCAGGGCATTCTGGAAACCAAGTGGCTTGACCTTTATTAGTGAGCCTGGTTACCCCCTCTCGGAACCACAGACTTAGAAATCGCCAGCTCATATAAAGTGCATAAAATATATTTCTATATATACCCTTATACACCATTTTAATAAAAAATATCACAAAATTCTTCTAAGTCCCTCGGGAAGAGTGAAAGACGCGCACGTTCATTTTCAGCGCTCCTAGACCTTCCTATAAGAAGTTAGCCAAAAAGTAGCTTCGAAAAACGCTTAGGTTAAGTTTCAGAGTTGCTTCTAATGTACCAAAGCTGGACTTAGACATAATTTCACTCTCACAACATTATGGCTGGTTGGAGACAGTCTGAACCACAAGTACCGGGTCGATGGTTCTGGGCGTATACTGGGGGGACGGGGACGACTCCCATTAACCCCTGACTATACCGGGGATACGCTTATCACAATCCCTTTCTGGTCTGTGCTGAAGCAGGGCATTCTGGCAGCCAAGTGGCTTGACCTTTATTAGTGAGCCTGGTTACCCCCTCTCGGAACCACAGACTTAGAAATCGCCAGCTCATATACAGTGCATAACATATATTTATATATATACCCTTATACACCATTTTAATTAAAAATATCACAAAATTCTTCTAAGTCCCTCGGGAAGAGTGAAAGACGCGCACGTTCATTTTCAGCGCTCCTAGACCTTCTTATAAGAAGTTAGCCAAAAAGTAGCTTCGAAAAACGCTTAGGTTAAGTTTCAGAGTTGCTTCTAATGTACCAAAGCTGGACTTAGACATAATTTCACTCTCACAACATTATGGCTGGTTTGAGACAGTCTGAACCACAAGTACCGGGTCGATGGTTCTGGGCGTATACTGAGGGGACGGGGACGACTCCCATTAACCCCTGACTATACCGGGGATACGCTTATCACAATGCCTTTCTGGTCTGTGCTGAAGCAGGGCATTCTGGCAGCCAAGTGGCTTGACCTTTATTAGTGAGCCTGGTTACCCCCTCTCGGAACCACAGACTTAGAAATCGCCAGCTCATATACAGTGCATAAAATATATTTATATAATATATTTATATATATACCCTTATACACCATTTTAATAAAAAATATCACAAAATTCTTCTAAGTCCCTCGGGAAGAGTGAAAGACGCGCACGTTCATTTTCAGAGCTCCTAGACCTTCCTATAAGAAGTTAGCCAAAAAGTAGCTTCGAAAAACGCTTAGGTTAAGTTTCAGAGTTGCTTCTAATGTACCAAAGCTGGACTTAGACATAATTTCACTCTCACAACATTATGGCTGGTTGGAGACAGTCTGAACCACAAGTACCGGGTCGATGGTTCTGGGCGTATACTGGGGGGACGGGGACGACTCCCATTAACCCCTGACTATACCGGGGATACGCTTATCACAATGCCTTTCTGGTCTGTGCTGAAGCAGGGCATTCTGGCAGCCAAGTGGCTTGACTTTTATTAGTGAGCCTGGTTACCCCCTCTCGGAACCACAGACTTAGAAATCGCCAGCTCATATACAGTGCATAAAATATATTTCTATATATACCCTTATACACCATTTTAATAAAAAATATCACAAAATTCTTCTAAGTCCCTCGGGAAGAGTGAAAAACGCGCACGTTCATTTTCAGAGCTCCTAGACCTTCCTATAAGAAGTTAGCCAAAAAGTAGCTTCGAAAAACGCTTAGGTTAAGTTTCAGAGTTGCTTCTAATGTACCAAAGCTGGACTTAGACATAATTTCACTCTCACAACATTATGGCTGGTTGGAGACAGTCTGAACCACAAGTACCGGGTCGATGGTTCTGGGCGTATACTGGGGGGACGGGGACGACTCCCATTAACCCCTGACTATACCGGGGATACGCTTATCACAATGCCTTTCTGGTCTGTGCTGAAGCAGGGCATTCTGGCAGCCAAGTGGCTTGACCTTTATTAGTGAGCCTGGTTACCCCCTCTCGGAACCACAGACTTAGAAATCGCCAGCTCATATACAGTGCATAAAATATATTTATATATATACCCTTATACACCATTTTAATAAAAAATATCACAAAATTCTTCTAAGTCCCTCGGGAAGAGTGAAAGACGCGGACGTTCATTTTCAGAGCTCCTAGACCTTCCTATAAGAAGTTAGCCAAAAAGTAGCTTCGAAAAACGCTTAGGTTAAGTTTCAGAGTTGCTTCTAATGTACCAAAGCTGGACTTAGACATAATTTCACTCTCACAACATTATGGCTGGTTGGAGACAGTCTGAACCACAAGTACCGGGTCGATGGTTCTGGGCGTATACTGGGGGGACGGGGATGACTCCCATTAACCCCTGACTATACCGGGGATACGCTTATCACAATGCCTTTCTGGTCTGTGCTGAAGCAGGGCATTCTGGCAGCCAAGTGGCTTGACCTTTATTAGTGAGCCTGGTTACCCCCTCTCGGAACCACAGACTTAGAAATCGCCAGCTCATATACAGTGCATAAAATATATTTATATATATACCCTTATACACCATTTTAATAAAAAATATCACAAAATTCTTCTAAGTCCCTCGGGAAGAGTGAAAAACGCGCACGTTCATTTTCAGAGCTCCTAGACCTTCCTATAAGAAGTTAGCCAAAAAGTAGCTTCGAAAAACGCTTAGGTTAAGTTCCAGAGTTGCTTCTAATGTACCAAAGCTGGACTTAGACATAATTTCACTCTCACAACATTATGGCTGGTTGGAGACAGTCTGAACCACAAGTACCGGGTCGATGGTTCTGGGCGTATACTGGGGGGACGGGGACGACTCCCATTAACCCCTGACTATACCGGGGATACGCTTATCACAATGCCTTTCTGGTCTGTGCTGAAGTAGGGCATTCTGGCAGCCAAATGGCTTGACCTTTATTAGTGAGCCTGGTTACCCCCTCTCGGAACCACAGACTCAGAAATCGCCAGCTCATATACAGTGCATAAAATATATTTATATATATACCCTTATACACCATTTTAATAAAAAATATCACAAAATTCTTCTAAGTCCCTCGGGAAGAGTGAAAGACGCGCACGTTCATTTTTAGAGCTCCTAGACCTTCCTATAAGAAGTTAGCCAAAAAGTAGCTTCGAAAAACGCTTAGGTTAAGTTTCAGAGTTGCTTCTAATGTACCAAAGCTGGACTTAGACATAATTTCACTCTCACAACATTATGGCTGGTTGGAGACAGTCTGAACCACAAGTACCGGGTCGATGGTTCTGGGCGTATACTGGGGGGACGGGGACGACTCCCATTAACCCCTGACTATACCGGGGATACGCTTATCACAATGCCTTTCTGGTCTGTGCTGAAGCAGGGCATTCTGGCAGCCAAGTGGCTTGACCTTTATTAGTGAGCCTGGTTACCCCCTCTCGGAACCACAGACTTAGAAATCGCCAGCTCATATACAGTGCATAAAATATATTTATATAATATATTTATATATATACCCTTATACACCATTTTAATAAAAAATATCACAAAATTCTTCTAAATCCCTCGGGAAGAGTGAAAGATGCGCACGTTCATTTTCAGCGTTCCTAGACCTTCCTATAAGAAGTTAGCCAAAAAGTAGCTTCGAAAAACGCTTAGGTTAAGTTTCAGAGTTGCTTCTAATGTACCAAAGCTGGACTTAGACATAATTTCACTCTCACAACATTATGGCTGGTTGGAGACAGTCTGAACCACAAGTACCGGGTCGATGGTTCTGGGTGTATACTGGGGGGACGGGGACGACTCCCATTAACCCCTGACTATACCGGGGATACGCTTATCACAATGCCTTTCTGGTCTGTGCTGAAGCAGGGCATTCTGGCAGCCAAGTGGCTTGACCTTTATTAGTGAGCCTGGTTACCCCCTCTCGGAACCACAGACTTAGAAATCGCCAGCTCATATACAGTGCATAAAATACATTTATATATATACCCTTATTCACCATTTTAATAAAAAATATCACAAAATTCTTCTAAGTCCCTCGGGAAGAGTGAAAGACGCGCACGTTCATTTTCAGAGCTCCTAGACCTTCCTATAAGAAGTTATCCAAAAAGTAGCTTCGAAAAACGCTTAGGTTAAGTTTCAGAGTTGCTTCTAATGTACCAAAGCTGGACTTAGACATAATTTCACTCTCACAACATTATGGCTGGTTGGAGACAGTCTGAACCACAAGTACCGGGTCGATGGTTCTGGGCGTATACTGGGGGGACGGGGACGACTCCCATTAACCCCTGACTATACCGGGGATACGCTTATCACAATGCCTTTCTGGTCTGTGCTGAAGCAGGGCATTCTGGCAGCCAAGTGGCTTGACCTTTATTAGTGAGCCTGGTTACCCCCTCTCGGAACCACAGACTTAGAAATCGCCAGCTCATATACAGTGCATAAAATATATTTATATATATACCCTTATACACCATTTTAATAAAAAATATCACAAAATTCTTCTAAGTCCCTCGGGAAGAGTGAAAGACGCGCACGTTCATTTTCAGAGCTCCTAGACCTTCCTATAAGAAGTTAGCCAAAAAGTAGCTTCGAAAAACGCTTAGGTTAAGTTTCAGAGTTGCTTCTAATGTACCAAAGCTGGACTTAGACATAATTTCACTCTCACAACATTATGGCTGGTTGGAGACAGTCCGAACCACAAGTACCGGGTCCATGGTTCTGGGCATATACTGGGGGGGACGGGGAAGACTCCCATTAACCCCTGACTATACCGGGGATACGCTTATCACAATGCCTTTCTGGTCTGTGCTGAAGCAGGGCATTCTGGCAGCCAAGTGGCTTGACCTTTATTAGTGAGCCTGGTTACCCCCTCTCGGAACCACAGACTTAGAAATCGCCAGCTCATATACAGTGCATAAAATATATTTATATATATACCCTTATACACCATTTTAATAAAAAATATCACAAAATTCTTCTAAGTCCCTCGGGAAGAGTGAAAGACGCGCACGTTCATTTTCAGAGCTCCTAGACCTTCCTATAAGAAGTTAGCCAAAAAGTAGCTTCGAAAAACGCTTAGGTTAAGTTTCAGAGTTGCTTCTAATGTACCAAAGCTGGACTTAGACATAATTTCACTCTCACAACATTATGGCTGGTTGGAGACAGTCCGAACCACAAGTACCGGGTCCATGGTTCTGGGCGTATACTGGGGGGACGGGGACGACTCCCATTAACCCCTGACTATACCGGGGATACGCTTATCACAATGCCTTTCTGGTCTGTGCTGAAGCAGGACATTCTGGCAGCCAAGTGGCTTGACCTTTATTAGTGAGCCTGGTTACCCCCTCTCGGAACCACAGACTTAGAAATCGCCAGCTCATATACAGTGCATAAAATATATTTATATAATATATTTATATATATACCCTTATACACCATTTTAATAAAAAATATCACAAAATTCTTCTAAATCCCTCGGGAAGAGTGAAAGATGCGCACGTTCATTTTCAGCGTTCCTAGACCTTCCTATAAGAAGTTAGCCAAAAAGTAGCTTCGAAAAACGCTTAGGTTAAGTTTCAGAGTTGCTTCTAATGTACCAAAGCTGGACTTAGACATAATTTCACTCTCACAACATTATGGCTGGTTGGAGACAGTCTGAACCACAAGTACCGGGTCGATGGTTCTGGGTGTATACTGGGGGGACGGGGACGACTCCCATTAACCCCTGACTATACCGGGGATACGCTTATCACAATGCCTTTCTGGTCTGTGCTGAAGCAGGGCATTCTGGCAGCCAAGTGGCTTGACCTTTATTAGTGAGCCTGGTTACCCCCTCTCGGAACCACAGACTTAGAAATCGCCAGCTCATATACAGTGCATAAAATACATTTATATATATACCCTTATTCACCATTTTAATAAAAAATATCACAAAATTCTTCTAAGTCCCTCGGGAAGAGTGAAAGACGCGCACGTTCATTTTCAGAGCTCCTAGACCTTCCTATAAGAAGTTAGCCAAAAAGTAGCTTCGAAAAACGCTTAGGTTAAGTTTCAGAGTTGCTTCTAATGTACCAAAGCTGGACTTAGACATAATTTCACTCTCACAACATTATGGCTGGTTGGAGACAGTCTGAACCACAAGTACCGGGTCGATGGTTCTGGGCGTATACTGGGGGGACGGGGACGACTCCCATTAACCCCTGACTATACCGGGGATACGCTTATCACAATGCCTTTCTGGTCTGTGCTGAAGCAGGGCATTCTGGCAGCCAAGTGGCTTGACCTTTATTAGTGAGCCTGGTTACCCCCTCTCGGAACCACAGACTTAGAAATCGCCAGCTCATATACAGTGCATAAAATATATTTATATAATATATTTATATATATACCCTTATACACCATTTTAATAAAAAATATCACAAAATTCTTCTAAGTCCCTCGGGAAGAGTGAAAGACGCGCACGTTCATTTTCAGCGCTCCCAGACCTTCCTATAAGAAGTTAGCCAAAAAGTAGCTTCGAAAAACGCTTAGGTTAAGTTTCAGAGTTGCTTCTAATGTACCAAAGCTGGACTTAGACATAATTTCACTCTCACAACATTATGGCTGGTTGGAGACAGTCCGAACCACAAGTATAGGGTCCATGGTTCTGGGCGTATACTGGGGGGGGACGGGGATGACTCCCATTAACCCCTGACTATACCGGGGATACGCTTATCACAATGCCTTTCTGGTCTGTGCTGAAGCAGGGCATTCTGGCAGCCAAGTGGCTTGACCTTTATTAGTGAGCCTGGTTACCCCCTCTCGGAACCACAGACTTAGAAATCGCCAGCTCATATACAGTGCATAAAATATATTTATATATATACCCTTATACACCATTTTAATAAAAAATATCACAAAATTCTTCTAAGTCCCTCGGGAAGAGTGAAAGACGCGCACGTTCATTTTCAGAGCTCCTAGACCTTCCTATAAGAAGTTAGCCAAAAAGTAGCTTCGAAAAACGCTTAGGTTAAGTTTCAGAGTTGCTTCTAATGTACCAAAGCTGGACTTAGACATAATTTCACTCTCACAACATTATGGCTGGTTGGAGACAGTCCGAACCACAAGTACCGGGTCCATGGTTCTGGGCATATACTGGGGGGGACGGGGAAGACTCCCATTAACCCCTGACTATACCGGGGATACGCTTATCACAATGCCTTTCTGGTCTGTGCTGAAGCAGGGCATTCTGGCAGCCAAGTGGCTTGACCTTTATTAGTGAGCCTGGTTACCCCCTCTCGGAACCACAGACTTAGAAATCGCCAGCTCATATACAGTGCATAAAATATATTTATATATATACCCTTATACACCATTTTAATAAAAAATATCACAAAATTCTTCTAAGTCCCTCGGGAAGAGTGAAAGACGCGCACGTTCATTTTCAGAGCTCCTAGACCTTCCTATAAGAAGTTAGCCAAAAAGTAGCTTCGAAAAACGCTTAGGTTAAGTTTCAGAGTTGCTTCTAATGTACCAAAGCTGGACTTAGACATAATTTCACTCTCACAACATTATGGCTGGTTGGAGACAGTCTGAACCACAAGTACCGGGTCGATGGTTCTGGGCGTATACTGGGGGGACGGGGACGACTCCCATTAACCCCTGACTATACCGGGGATACGCTTATCACAATGCCTTTCTGGTCTGTGCTGAAGCAGGGCATTCTGGCAGCCAAGTGGCTTGACCTTTATTAGTGAGCCTGGTTACCCCCTCTCGGAACCACAGACTTAGAAATCGCCAGCTCATATACAGTGCATAAAATATATTTATATAATATATTTATATATATACCCTTATACACCATTTTAATAAAAAATATCACAAAATTCTTCTAAGTCCCTCGGGAAGAGTGAAAGACGCGCACATTCATTTTCAGAGCTCCTTGACCTTCCTATAAGAAGTTATCCAAAAAGTAGCTTCGAAAAACGCTTAGGTTAAGTTTCAGAGTTGCTTCTAATGTACCAAAGCTGGACTTAGACATAATTTCACTCTCACAACATTATGGCTGGTTGGAGACAGTCCGAAGCACAAGTACCGGGTCCATGGTTCTGGGCGTATACTGGGGGGGACGGGGACGACTCCCATTAACCCCTGACTATACCGGGGATACGCTTATCACAATGCCTTTCTGGTCTGTGCTGAAGCAGGGCATTCTGGCAGCCAAGTGGCTTGACCTTTATTAGTGAGCCTGGTTACCCCCTCTCGGAACCACAGACTTAGAAATCGCCAGCTCATATACAGTGCATAAAATATATTTATATATATACCCTTATACACCATTTTAATAAAAAATATCACAAAATTCTTCTAAGTCCCTCGGGACGAGTGAAAGACGCGCACGTTCATTTTCAGAGCTCCTAGACCTTCCTATAAGAAGTTAGCCAAAAAGTAGCTTCGAAAAACGCTTAGGTTAAGTTTCAGAGTTGCTTCTAATGTACCAAAGCTGGACTTAGACATAATTTCACTCTCACAACATTATGGCTGGTTGGAGACAGTCTGAACCACAAGTACCGGGTCGATGGTTCTGGGCGTATACTGGGGGGACGGGGACGACTCCCATTAACCCCTGACTATACCGGGGATACGCTTATCACAATGCCTTTCTGGTCTGTGCTGAAGTAGGGCATTCTGGCAGCCAAATGGCTTGACCTTTATTAGTGAGCCTGGTTACCCCCTCTCGGAACCACAGACTCAGAAATCGCCAGCTCATATACAGTGCATAAAATATATTTATATATATACCCTTATACACCATTTTAATAAAAAATATCACAAAATTCTTCTAAGTCCCTCGGGAAGAGTGAAAGACGCGCACGTTCATTTTCAGAGCTCCTAGACCTTCCTATAAGAAGTTAGCCAAAAAGTAGCTTCGAAAAACGCTTAGGTTAAGTTTCAGAGTTGCTTCTAATGTACCAAAGCTGGACTTAGACATAATTTCACTCTCACAACATTATGGCTGGTTGGAGACAGTCTGAACCACAAGTACCGGGTCGATGGTTCTGGGCGTATACTGGGGGGACGGGGACGACTCCCATTAACCCCTGACTATACCGGGGATACGCTTATCACAATGCCTTTCTGGTCTGTGCTGAAGCAGGGCATTCTGGCAGCCAAGTGGCTTGACCTTTATTAGTGAGCCTGGTTACCCCCTCTCGGAACCACAGACTTAGAAATCGCCAGCTCATATACAGTGCATAAAATATATTTATATAATATATTTATATATATACCCTTATACACCATTTTAATAAAAAATATCACAAAATTCTTCTAAGTCCCTCGGGAAGAGTGAAAGATGCGCACGTTCATTTTCAGCGTTCCTAGACCTTCCTATAAGAAGTTAGCCAAAAAGTAGCTTCGAAAAACGCTTAGGTTAAGTTTCAGAGTTGCTTCTAATGTACCAAAGCTGGACTTAGACATAATTTCACTCTCACAACATTATGGCTGGTTGGAGACAGTCTGAACCACAAGTACCGGGTCGATGGTTCTGGGCGTATACTGGGGGGACGGGGACGACTCCCATTAACCCCTGACTATACCGGGGATACGCTTATCACAATGCCTTTCTGGTCTGTGCTGAAGCAGGGCATTCTGGCAGCCAAGTGGCTTGACCTTTATTAGTGAGCCTGGTTACCCCCTCTCGGAACCACAGACTTAGAAATCGCCAGCTCATATACAGTGCATAAAATACATTTATATATATACCCTTATTCACCATTTTAATAAAAAATATCACAAAATTCTTCTAAGTCCCTCGGGAAGAGTGAAAGACGCGCACGTTCATTTTCAGAGCTCCTAGACCTTCCTATAAGAAGTTAGCCAAAAAGTAGCTTCGAAAAACGCTTAGGTTAAGTTTCAGAGTTGCTTCTAATGTACCAAAGCTGGACTTAGACATAATTTCACTCTCACAACATTATGGGTTGTTGGAGACAGTCTGAACCACAAGTACCGGGTCGATGGTTCTGGGCGTATACTGGGGGGACGGGGACGACTCCCATTAACCCCTGACTATACCGGGGATACGCTTATCACAATGCCTTTCTGGTCTGTGCTGAAGCAGGGCATTCTGGCAGCCAAGTGGCTTGACCTTTATTAGTGAGCCTGGTTACCCCCTCTCGGAACCACAGACTTAGAAATCGCCAGCTCATATACAGTGCATAAAATATATTTATATAATATATTTATATATATACCCTTATACACCATTTTAATAAAAAATATCACAAAATTCTTCTAAGTCCCTCGGGAAGAGTGAAAGACGCGCACGTTCATTTTCAGCGCTCCCAGACCTTCCTATAAGAAGTTAGCCAAAAAGTAGCTTCGAAAAACGCTTAGGTTAAGTTTCAGAGTTGCTTCTAATGTACCAAAGCTGGACTTAGACATAATTTCACTCTCACAACATTATGGCTGGTTGGAGACAGTCCGAACCACAAGTATCGGGTCCATGGTTCTGGGCGTATACTGGGGGGGACGGGGATGACTCCCATTAACCCCTGACTATACCGGGGATACGCTTATCACAATGCCTTTCTGGTCTGTGCTGAAGCAGGGCATTCTGGCAGCCAAGTGGCTTGACCTTTATTAGTGAGCCTGGTTACCCCCTCTCGGAACCACAGACTTAGAAATCGCCAGCTCATATACAGTGCATAAAATATATTTATATATATACCCTTATACACCATTTTAATAAAAAATATCACAAAATTCTTCTAAGTCCCTCAGGAAGAGTGAAAGACGCGCACGTTCATTTTCAGAGCTCCTAGACCTTCCTATAAGAAGTTAGCCAAAAAGTAGCTTCGAAAAACGCTTAGGTTAAGTTTCAGAGTTGCTTCTAATGTACCAAAGCTGGACTTAGACATAATTTCACTCTCACAACATTATGGCTGGTTGGAGACAGTCCGAACCACAAGTACCGGGTCCATGGTTCTGGGCATATACTGGGGGGGACGGGGAAGACTCCCATTAACCCCTGACTATACCGGGGATACGCTTATCACAATGCCTTTCTGGTCTGTGCTGAAGCAGGGCATTCTGGCAGCCAAGTGGCTTGACCTTTATTAGTGAGCCTGGTTACCCCCTCTCGGAACCACAGACTTAGAAATCGCCAGCTCATATACAGTGCATAAAATATATTTATATATATACCCTTATACACCATTTTAATAAAAAATATCACAAAATTCTTCTAAGTCCCTCGGGAAGAGTGAAAGACGCGCACGTTCATTTTCAGAGCTCCTAGACCTTCCTATAAGAAGTTAGCCAAAAAGTAGCTTCGAAAAACGCTTAGGTTAAGTTTCAGAGTTGCTTCTAATGTACCAAAGCTGGACTTAGACATAATTTCACTCTCACAACATTATGGCTGGTTGGAGACAGTCTGAACCACAAGTACCGGGTCGATGGTTCTGGGCGTATACTGGGGGGACGGGGACGACTCCCATTAACCCCTGACTATACCGGGGATACGCTTATCACAATGCCTTTCTGGTCTGTGCTGAAGCAGGGCATTCTGGCAGCCAAGTGGCTTGACCTTTATTAGTGAGCCTGGTTACCCCCTCTCGGAACCACAGACTTAGAAATCGCCAGCTCATATACAGTGCATAAAATATATTTATATAATATATTTATATATATACCCTTATACACCATTTTAATAAAAAATATCACAAAATTCTTCTAAGTCCCTCGGGAAGAGTGAAAGACGCGCACGTTCATTTTCAGCGCTCCCAGACCTTCCTATAAGAAGTTAGCCAAAAAGTAGCTTCGAAAAACGCTTAGGTTAAGTTTCAGAGTTGCTTCTAATGTACCAAAGCTGGACTTAGACATAATTTCACTCTCACAACATTATGGCTGGTTGGAGACAGTCCGAACCACAAGTATCGGGTCCATGGTTCTGGGCGTATACTGGGGGGGACGGGGATGACTCCCATTAACCCCTGACTATACCGGGGATACGCTTATCACAATGCCTTTCTGGTCTGTGCTGAAGCAGGGCATTCTGGCAGCCAAGTGGCTTGACCTTTATTAGTGAGCCTGGTTACCCCCTCTCGGAACCACAGACTTAGAAATCGCCAGCTCATATACAGTGCATAAAATATATTTATATATATACCCTTATACACCATTTTAATAAAAAATATCACAAAATTCTTCTAAGTCCCTCGGGAAGAGTGAAAGACGCGCACGTTCATTTTCAGAGCTCCTAGACCTTCCTATAAGAAGTTAGCCAAAAAGTAGCTTCGAAAAACGCTTAGGTTAAGTTTCAGAGTTGCTTCTAATGTACCAAAGCTGGACTTAGACATAATTTCACTCTCACAACATTATGGCTGGTTGGAGACAGTCCGAACCACAAGTACCGGGTCCATGGTTCTGGGCATATACTGGGGGGGACGGGGAAGACTCCCATTAACCCCTGACTATACCGGGGATACGCTTATCACAATGCCTTTCTGGTCTGTGCTGATGCAGGGCATTCTGGCAGCCAAGTGGCTTGACCTTTATTAGTGAGCCTGGTTACCCCCTCTCGGAACCACAGACTTAGAAATCGCCAGCTCATATACAGTGCATAAAATATATTTATATATATACCCTTATACACCATTTTAATAAAAAATATCACAAAATTCTTCTAAGTCCCTCGGGAAGAGTGAAAGACGCGCACGTTCATTTTCAGAGCTCCTAGACCTTCCTATAAGAAGTTAGCCAAAAAGTAGCTTCGAAAAACGCTTAGGTTAAGTTTCAGAGTTGCTTCTAATGTACCAAAGCTGGACTTAGACATAATTTGACTCTCACAACATTATGGCTGGTTGGAGACAGTCTGAACCACAAGTACCGGGTCGATGGTTCTGGGCGTATACTGGGGGGACGGGGACGACTCCCATTAACCCCTGACTATACCGGGGATACGCTTATCACAATGCCTTTCTGGTCTGTGCTGAAGCAGGGCATTCTGGCAGCCAAGTGGCTTGACCTTTATTAGTGAGCCTGGTTACCCCCTCTCGGAACCACAGACTTAGAAATCGCCAGCTCATATACAGTGCATAAAATATATTTATATAATATATTTATATATATACCCTTATACACCATTTTAATAAAAAATATCACAAAATTCTTCTAAGTCCCTCGGGAAGAGTGAAAGACGCGCACATTCATTTTCAGAGCTCCTTGACCTTCCTATAAGAAGTTATCCAAAAAGTAGCTTCGAAAAACGCTTAGGTTAAGTTTCAGAGTTGCTTCTAATGTACCAAAGCTGGACTTAGACATAATTTCACTCTCACAACATTATGGCTGGTTGGAGACAGTCCGAAGCACAAGTACCGGGTCCATGGTTCTGGGCGTATACTGGGGGGGACGGGGACGACTCCCATTAACCCCTGACTATACCGGGGATACGCTTATCACAATGCCTTTCTGGTCTGTGCTGAAGCAGGGCATTCTGGCAGCCAAGTGGCTTGACCTTTATTAGTGAGCCTGGTTACCCCCTCTCGGAACCACAGACTTAGAAATCGCCAGCTCATATACAGTGCATAAAATATATTTATATATATACCCTTATACACCATTTTAATAAAAAATATCACAAAATTCTTCTAAGTCCCTCGGGACGAGTGAAAGACGCGCACGTTCATTTTCAGCGCTCCCAGACCTTCCTATAAGAAGTTAGCCAAAAAGTAGCTTCGAAAAACGCTTAGGTTAAGTTTCAGAGTTGCTTCTAATGTACCAAAGCTGGACTTAGACATAATTTCACTCTCACAACATTATGGCTGGTTGGAGACAGTCCGAACCACAAGTATCGGGTCCATGGTTCTGGGCGTATACTGGGGGGGACGGGGATGACTCCCATTAACCCCTGACTATACCGGGGATACGCTTATCACAATGCCTTTCTGGTCTGTGCTGAAGCAGGGCATTCTGGCAGCCAAGTGGCTTGACCTTTATTAGTGAGCCTGGTTACCCCCTCTCGGAACCACAGACTTAGAAATCGCCAGCTCATATACAGTGCATAAAATATATTTATATATATACCCTTATACACCATTTTAATAAAAAATATCACAAAATTCTTCTAAGTCCCTCGGGAAGAGTGAAAGACGCGCACGTTCATTTTCAGAGCTCCTAGACCTTCCTATAAGAAGTTAGCCAAAAAGTAGCTTCGAAAAACGCTTAGGTTAAGTTTCAGAGTTGCTTCTAATGTACCAAAGCTGGACTTAGACATAATTTCACTCTCACAACATTATGGCTGGTTGGAGACAGTCCGAACCACAAGTACCGGGTCCATGGTTCTGGGCATATACTGGGGGGGACGGGGAAGACTCCCATTAACCCCTGACTATACCGGGGATACGCTTATCACAATGCCTTTCTGGTCTGTGCTGAAGCAGGGCATTCTGGCAGCCAAGTGGCTTGACCTTTATTAGTGAGCCTGGTTACCCCCTCTCGGAACCACAGACTTAGAAATCGCCAGCTCATATACAGTGCATAAAATATATTTATATATATACCCTTATACACCATTTTAATAAAAAATATCACAAAATTCTTCTAAGTCCCTCGGGAAGAGTGAAAGACGCGCACGTTCATTTTCAGAGCTCCTAGACCTTCCTATAAGAAGTTAGCCAAAAAGTAGCTTCGAAAAACGCTTAGGTTAAGTTTCAGAGTTGCTTCTAATGTACCAAAGCTGGACTTAGACATAATTTCACTCTCACAACATTATGGCTGGTTGGAGACAGTCTGAACCACAAGTACCGGGTCGATGGTTCTGGGCGTATACTGGGGGGACGGGGACGACTCCCATTAACCCCTGACTATACCGGGGATACGCTTATCACAATGCCTTTCTGGTCTGTGCTGAAGCAGGGCATTCTGGCAGCCAAGTGGCTTGACCTTTATTAGTGAGCCTGGTTACCCCCTCTCGGAACCACAGACTTAGAAATCGCCAGCTCATATACAGTGCATAAAATATATTTATATAATATATTTATATATATACCCTTATACACCATTTTAATAAAAAATATCACAAAATTCTTCTAAGTCCCTCGAGAAGAGTGAAAGACGCGCACGTTCATTTTCAGCGCTCCCAGACCTTCCTATAAGAAGTTAGCCAAAAAGTAGCTTCGAAAAACGCTTAGGTTAAGTTTCAGAGTTGCTTCTAATGTACCAAAGCTGGACTTAGACATAATTTCACTCTCACAACATTATGGCTGGTTGGAGACAGTCCGAACCACAAGTATCGGGTCCATGGTTCTGGGCGTATACTGGGGGGGACGGGGATGACTCCCATTAACCCCTGACTATACCGGGGATACGCTTATCACAATGCCTTTCTGGTCTGTGCTGAAGCAGGGCATTCTGGCAGCCAAGTGGCTTGACCTTTATTAGTGAGCCTGGTTACCCCCTCTCGGAACCACAGACTTAGAAATCGCCAGCTCATATACAGTGCATAAAATATATTTATATATATACCCTTATACACCATTTTAATAAAAAATATCACAAAATTATTCTAAGTCCCTCGGGAAGAGTGAAAGACGCGCACGTTCATTTTCAGAGCTCCTAGACCTTCCTATAAGAAGTTAGCCAAAAAGTAGCTTCGAAAAACGCTTAGGTTAAGTTTCAGAGTTGCTTCTAATGTACCAAAGCTGGACTTAGACATAATTTCACTCTCACAACATTATGGCTGGTTGGAGACAGTCCGAACCACAAGTACCGGGTCCATGGTTCTGGGCATATACTGGGGGGGACGGGGAAGACTCCCATTAACCCCTGACTATACCGGGGATACGCTTATCACAATGCCTTTCTGGTCTGTGCTGAAGCAGGGCATTCTGGCAGCCAAGTGGCTTGACCTTTATTAGTGAGCCTGGTTACCCCCTCTCGGAACCACAGACTTAGAAATCGCCAGCTCATATACAGTGCATAAAATATATTTATATATATACCCTTATACACCATTTTAATAAAAAATATCACAAAATTCTTCTAAGTCCCTCGGGAAGAGTGAAAGACGCGCACGTTCATTTTCAGAGCTCCTAGACCTTCCTATAAGAAGTTAGCCAAAAAGTAGCTTCGAAAAACGCTTAGGTTAAGTTTCAGAGTTGCTTCTAATGTACCAAAGCTGGACTTAGACATAATTTGACTCTCACAACATTATGGCTGGTTGGAGACAGTCTGAACCACAAGTACCGGGTCGATGGTTCTGGGCGTATACTGGGGGGACGGGGACGACTCCCATTAACCCCTGACTATACCGGGGATACGCTTATCACAATGCCTTTCTGGTCTGTGCTGAAGCAGGGCATTCTGGCAGCCAAGTGGCTTGACCTTTATTAGTGAGCCTGGTTACCCCCTCTCGGAACCACAGACTTAGAAATCGCCAGCTCATATACAGTGCATAAAATATATTTATATAATATATTTATATATATACCCTTATACACCATTTTAATAAAAAATATCACAAAATTCTTCTAAGTCCCTCGGGAAGAGTGAAAGACGCGCACATTCATTTTCAGAGCTCCTTGACCTTCCTATAAGAAGTTATCCAAAAAGTAGCTTCGAAAAACGCTTAGGTTAAGTTTCAGAGTTGCTTCTAATGTACCAAAGCTGGACTTAGACATAATTTCACTCTCACAACATTATGGCTGGTTGGAGACAGTCCGAAGCACAAGTACCGGGTCCATGGTTCTGGGCGTATACTGGGGGGGACGGGGACGACTCCCATTAACCCCTGACTATACCGGGGATACGCTTATCACAATGCCTTTCTGGTCTGTGCTGAAGCAGGGCATTCTGGCAGCCAAGTGGCTTGACCTTTATTAGTGAGCCTGGTTACCCCCTCTCGGAACCACAGACTTAGAAATCGCCAGCTCATATACAGTGCATAAAATATATTTATATATATACCCTTATACACCATTTTAATAAAAAATATCACAAAATTCTTCTAAGTCCCTCGGGACGAGTGAAAGACGCGCACGTTCATTTTCAGCGCTCCCAGACCTTCCTATAAGAAGTTAGCCAAAAAGTAGCTTCGAAAAACGCTTAGGTTAAGTTTCAGAGTTGCTTCTAATGTACCAAAGCTGGACTTAGACATAATTTCACTCTCACAACATTATGGCTGGTTGGAGACAGTCCGAACCACAAGTATCGGGTCCATGGTTCTGGGCGTATACTGGGGGGGACGGGGATGACTCCCATTAACCCCTGACTATACCGGGGATACGCTTATCACAATGCCTTTCTGGTCTGTGCTGAAGCAGGGCATTCTGGCAGCCAAGTGGCTTGACCTTTATTAGTGAGCCTGGTTACCCCCTCTCGGAACCACAGACTTAGAAATCGCCAGCTCATATACAGTGCATAAAATATATTTATATATATACCCTTATACACCATTTTAATAAAAAATATCACAAAATTCTTCTAAGTCCCTCGGGAAGAGTGAAAGACGCGCACGTTCATTTTCAGAGCTCCTAGACCTTCCTATAAGAAGTTAGCCAAAAAGTAGCTTCGAAAAACGCTTAGGTTAAGTTTCAGAGTTGCTTCTAATGTACCAAAGCTGGACTTAGACATAATTTCACTCTCACAACATTATGGCTGGTTGGAGACAGTCCGAACCACAAGTACCGGGTCCATGGTTCTGGGCATATACTGGGGGGGACGGGGAAGACTCCCATTAACCCCTGACTATACCGGGGATACGCTTATCACAATGCCTTTCTGGTCTGTGCTGAAGCAGGGCATTCTGGCAGCCAAGTGGCTTGACCTTTATTAGTGAGCCTGGTTACCCCCTCTCGGAACCACAGACTTAGAAATCGCCAGCTCATATACAGTGCATAAAATATATTTATATATATACCCTTATACACCATTTTAATAAAAAATATCACAAAATTCTTCTAAGTGCCTCGGGAAGAGTGAAAGACGCGCACGTTCATTTTCAGAGCTCCTAGACCTTCCTATAAGAAGTTAGCCAAAAAGTAGCTTCGAAAAACGCTTAGGTTAAGTTTCAGAGTTGCTTCTAATGTACCAAAGCTGGACTTAGACATAATTTCACTCTCACAACATTATGGCTGGTTGGAGACAGTCTGAACCACAAGTACCGGGTCGATGGTTCTGGGCGTATACTGGGGGGACGGGGACGACTCCCATTAACCCCTGACTATACCGGGGATACGCTTATCACAATGCCTTTCTGGTCTGTGCTGAAGCAGGGCATTCTGGCAGCCAAGTGGCTTGACCTTTATTAGTGAGCCTGGTTACCCCCTCTCGGAACCACAGACTTAGAAATCGCCAGCTCATATACAGTGCATAAAATATATTTATATAATATATTTATATATATACCCTTATACACCATTTTAATAAAAAATATCACAAAATTCTTCTAAGTCCCTCGAGAAGAGTGAAAGACGCGCACGTTCATTTTCAGCGCTCCCAGACCTTCCTATAAGAAGTTAGCCAAAAAGTAGCTTCGAAAAACGCTTAGGTTAAGTTTCAGAGTTGCTTCTAATGTACCAAAGCTGGACTTAGACATAATTTCACTCTCACAACATTATGGCTGGTTGGAGACAGTCCGAACCACAAGTATCGGGTCCATGGTTCTGGGCGTATACTGGGGGGGACGGGGATGACTCCCATTAACCCCTGACTATACCGGGGATACGCTTATCACAATGCCTTTCTGGTCTGTGCTGAAGCAGGGCATTCTGGCAGCCAAGTGGCTTGACCTTTATTAGTGAGCCTGGTTACCCCCTCTCGGAACCACAGACTTAGAAATCGCCAGCTCATATACAGTGCATAAAATATATTTATATATATACCCTTATACACCATTTTAATAAAAAATATCACAAAATTATTCTAAGTCCCTCGGGAAGAGTGAAAGACGCGCACGTTCATTTTCAGAGCTCCTAGACCTTCCTATAAGAAGTTAGCCAAAAAGTAGCTTCGAAAAACGCTTAGGTTAAGTTTCAGAGTTGCTTCTAATGTACCAAAGCTGGACTTAGACATAATTTCACTCTCACAACATTATGGCTGGTTGGAGACAGTCCGAACCACAAGTACCGGGTCCATGGTTCTGGGCATATACTGGGGGGGACGGGGAAGACTCCCATTAACCCCTGACTATACCGGGGATACGCTTATCACAATGCCTTTCTGGTCTGTGCTGAAGCAGGGCATTCTGGCAGCCAAGTGGCTTGACCTTTATTAGTGAGCCTGGTTACCCCCTCTCGGAACCACAGACTTAGAAATCGCCAGCTCATATACAGTGCATAAAATATATTTATATATATACCCTTATACACCATTTTAATAAAAAATATCACAAAATTCTTCTAAGTCCCTCGGGAAGAGTGAAAGACGCGCACGTTCATTTTCAGAGCTCCTAGACCTTCCTATAAGAAGTTAGCCAAAAAGTAGCTTCGAAAAACGCTTAGGTTAAGTTTCAGAGTTGCTTCTAATGTACCAAAGCTGGACTTAGACATAATTTGACTCTCACAACATTATGGCTGGTTGGAGACAGTCTGAACCACAAGTACCGGGTCGATGGTTCTGGGCGTATACTGGGGGGACGGGGACGACTCCCATTAACCCCTGACTATACCGGGGATACGCTTATCACAATGCCTTTCTGGTCTGTGCTGAAGCAGGGCATTCTGGCAGCCAAGTGGCTTGACCTTTATTAGTGAGCCTGGTTACCCCCTCTCGGAACCACAGACTTAGAAATCGCCAGCTCATATACAGTGCATAAAATATATTTATATATATACCCTTATACACCATTTTAATAAAAAATATCACAAAATTCTTCTAAGTCCCTCGGGAAGAGTGAAAGACGCGCACATTCATTTTCAGAGCTCCTTGACCTTCCTATAAGAAGTTATCCAAAAAGTAGCTTCGAAAAACGCTTAGGTTAAGTTTCAGAGTTGCTTCTAATGTACCAAAGCTGGACTTAGACATAATTTCACTCTCACAACATTATGGCTGGTTGGAGACAGTCCGAAGCACAAGTACCGGGTCCATGGTTCTGGGCGTATACTGGGGGGGACGGGGACGACTCCCATTAACCCCTGACTATACCGGGGATACGCTTATCACAATGCCTTTCTGGTCTGTGCTGAAGCAGGGCATTCTGGCAGCCAAGTGGCTTGACCTTTATTAGTGAGCCTGGTTACCCCCTCTCGGAACCACAGACTTAGAAATCGCCAGCTCATATACAGTGCATAAAATATATTTATATATATACCCTTATACACCATTTTAATAAAAAATATCACAAAATTCTTCTAAGTCCCTCGGGACGAGTGAAAGACGCGCACGTTCATTTTCAGAGCTCCTAGACCTTCCTATAAGAAGTTAGCCAAAAAGTAGCTTCGAAAAACGCTTAGGTTAAGTTTCAGAGTTGCTTCTAATGTACCAAAGCTGGACTTAGACATAATTTCACTCTCACAACATTATGGCTGGTTGGAGACAGTCTGAACCACAAGTACCGGGTCGATGGTTCTGGGCGTATACTGGGGGGACGGGGACGACTCCCATTAACCCCTGACTATACCGGGGATACGCTTATCACAATGCCTTTCTGGTCTGTGCTGAAGCAGGGCATTCTGGCAGCCAAGTGGCTTGACCTTTATTAGTGAGCCTGGTTACCCCCTCTCGGAACCACAGACTTAGAAATCGCCAGCTCATATACAGTGCATAAAATATATTTATATAATATATTTATATATATACCCTTATACACCATTTTAATAAAAAATATCACAAAATTCTTCTAAGTCCCTCGGGAAGAGTGAAAGACGCGCACATTCATTTTCAGAGCTCCTTGACCTTCCTATAAGAAGTTATCCAAAAAGTAGCTTCGAAAAACGCTTAGGTTAAGTTTCAGAGTTGCTTCTAATGTACCAAAGCTGGACTTAGACATAATTTCACTCTCACAACATTATGGCTGGTTGGAGACAGTCCGAAGCACAATTACCGGGTCCATGGTTCTGGGCGTATACTGGGGGGGACGGGGACGACTCCCATTAACCCCTGACTATACCGGGGATACGCTTATCACAATGCCTTTCTGGTCTGTGCTGAAGCAGGGCATTCTGGCAGCCAAGTGGCTTGACCTTTATTAGTGAGCCTGGTTACCCCCTCTCGGAACCACAGACTTAGAAATCGCCAGCTCATATACAGTGCATAAAATATATTTATATATATACCCTTATACACCATTTTAATAAAAAATATCACAAAATTCTTCTAAGTCCCTCGGGACGAGTGAAAGACGCGCACGTTCATTTTCAGAGCTCCTAGACCTTCCTATAAGAAGTTAGCCAAAAAGTAGCTTCGAAAAACGCTTAGGTTAAGTTTCAGAGTTGCTTCTAATGTACCAAAGCTGGACTTAGACATAATTTCACTCTCACAACATTATGGCTGGTTGGAGACAGTCTGAACCACAAGTACCGGGTCGATGGTTCTGGGCGTATACTGGGGGGACGGGGACGACTCCCATTAACCCCTGACTATACCGGGGATACGCTTATCACAATGCCTTTCTGGTCTGTGCTGAAGCAGGGCATTCTGGCAGCCAAGTGGCTTGACCTTTATTAGTGAGCCTGTGATAATATATATATCAGGGGTGACTCCATTTTGTCTCTTGTATAACCATTTTCTGCTAACACTGATATTCCGCTTAATCATATGACTTAACTAAACCTTTTTCCAACTACCCTGTTTGTGTTTTAATGTTGGCTGAACTTCTGTGTTGAAATAGGAAGTACTGACCAAACAAGGTAGCGAACGGGAAATTAAATACGTCCTCAGCTATTTTATCAGGCGACATGTGATGTACGGTAGTTTCCAAATAAATGATTTAATGACATGTTATGTCTAACATAAGCACAAAATAAGGGAAATGGAAATTGGCAAATAGTCATCTTTGTTTCAAGGCCTATATAACGTGGCTGTAAACGTCTAATAAACAGGAGATATTTTTGATCACACATTGGTGTCAGACTCAATTATTTCTCCTCCGAACGTTCGATTACTTTTCCAGGGCTGTAACAGTGGGAAAAATCCTTCGAAGGTGTTCGATCCGATGTACTGGAGATGATCCCGACATATGCTGAGTTGAGGATGAATTATTAAGATTTGGTGTCAGAAGTGGGATAAGGCTCAACGGCTGGGTAAGTACAAGATATCAATTTTATCTGTATATTATCCTCCCGGTGCCCCTTATCTAGAGCCCTATTATATATTACCTCCGTACTGGACGAATTAGACTATATGGTTAATAGTTTAACCACAGCCAAGGATATAAAGGGTGAATCCGGGCTGAGTCAAGGATATAAGAGTGAATCCTGACTGAGTATAGTGCCAGGGGGAGTCCCTGCTAATAGATATCTGTGTGAATATCAGGAAATACTCTTACAGCGACTGTGGAAACGTATACCCATTTTTGTGGTAAATATTGGTGTATTTTATTGTATCTGTGCATGTATTTTAACATCTATAAATCATCTCTTGAAAGTGCATAAGTCCGCCGTAAATTTTACTGTGCTCTGCTTTATTGCATGAATATCTAAGACATTTTAGTACGCAATTGTATTTCCAAGAACTTGTATTGTGTATAAGATGGGAGAGTCTAATAGTAAACGTGCCCATGGGGATGTTAAGCAATCTACATTAAAACATAAGAAAAGCAAACGTGTTAAACCTGATAGTACTACTGATAAGGAAAACACACATGTTGCACCAGATAGCACTACTGGTAATGATAAGGCACCTGACAAACTAAAACCCGTAACTACACTTATCATCAACCGACACTATGACCCCAACATAGAAACACCCAAAGACTTCGTGACAGCTTGCACGGCAGACTATTATTCAGACCCGTTTGTTGATAATATGGCCGGCTGGTCGGAAGCAATGCAGTCAACCAACCCTTTTCCTAGAGAAGGTAGTTTTGCCCCATACCATGTAACAATGATACGAGGCCTATGTTTGGGTGGCGATCCTGAATGGCTCTGGTTCCAGCCAGATCCCGAATGGGACACCACATATATGGCATTATGCGGCCGTATTTGGGTTAAGATAGCCACTAAAATTCAGGAATCATTACAAGAAAATAACCCAAAATCTCAAGCGCCAATATGGCCACCCCCACCCCCGCCTGAACCCCCTATACCAATGTATTCTTTAAACCCAAGTGCACCACCCTCCGGGGATGCAGTGCTGCCAGAAGTTTTTCCCCCGCCACCTCGGCTGGCACATTTACAACCACCCCCGTACCCCCCAAAACCACACATGCCCATGCCCATGTACCCATGCTTAGACCCAACAGTGCTGGCAGCGTTGTCATATTATGCTGCACAGGTAACCCAAAACCCTCACCAGTACACTGCCCCACCCAATCAGGGACAATCCTCCACCTCCAGTACTATGTGTACTGGATGGGGTCCCGAGGATGTGCACCCCCCCACACATAAGCCCACTCACGAGGAACTACGAGATAATACAAACTCCAATATGGCACCATTACCATCACCCCCACCCGCCCCATCCACACAAGTCACACGAAAAACCCCTGTATCCAGGGAGGTTGAAAAGACAGACGAAAGTGCGGAATTAATTTCTCATTCCGACACACACCAACATCAGGACATTCAGTCTCTGAGGGACACAGACCTTAAGGAATACATATCTCTAACTGTTCAAGGGATAACCGAGGGATTGGCAGAGGGATGTATGAATCAGATAGCAGAGGGTTTCAAAGTCCTGTCAGAGACACAATCACAGTCACCACTACACTCCCCTGAGTCATTTCTAGACTCAACACTAGATTATGCCCCGATAGCATCACGAACACCCCTGACACCACCGACACCAACACCTCTGACACCTCCAACCCCGACAGTATCAGAGATATCCCTAACGCCCCAGACATCTGCCGACGACAGCAGTACAGATGTTGATAAGCTCTGTGACTCTGTTAGCACACTGACAAACCAATTTAAAAACTTTAAAGACATACTTAGCACCTCGATCAATGTATTAAATTCCCCATATCCACCGCCCCCCACTCCAATGCATGAGGATAACACTGTTGAAACACAGGAGGAAGGTGCCACTAGTCCTGATACACTTGGCCAAGCCTTACAGCTTACCAAAGACATGAGGGCAACACCCAGACAGTCACTAGTATTTGATTCTATTGTTTCACCTATCTGTCCACCAATCTCAACAAGATTACGATCCAATCTAGTGACAAAGGAACCAGCACACACACGTACTAAAGAACAGGCAGGGGTGGATTTAACACTTCCTTTTATGACTTTAGGAAGGGAGATTCTGATACAATCAGTGGACACCACATTAATGGAGTCCTGGGCAAAAGGATGCCCTGACCCATTTAAAAACCCCAGTGGTGCTATTAAGTATTTACAAAAAAGAAGTCAGGGCTACCAATTTACGGGAGGGGATATCAGGTTTTGTCTGGATTGTTTAACCGGACACATTGACACTGACTGGTCTAAGGCTGATCCGCATTTAGATAAAAAATATGATGTACCCTGGGACAGTACTAAATATACGTATGGGCAGGGATCTGTTTCTCTTAGAGAGGGTGAGTTTGTCTGGAACAACCCCCATACTGTTACCCAATTATGGGAGAATTTGCATAAATATTTCTTCGACCAAGGGAGATCAAGGAAGAATGTTGGCTTAATTATGACCATTAAGCAAAAAGAGAAAGAGTCAGTTACAGATTTTTGCCGTCGATTTAAAAATGAATGGGTAAACATCGCGGGAATGCGTTTTCCTAGTGATACAAATGATGAAATGAATATTTTATACGTCCAGTCTTTATTGAACGGTCTGTGCGAACAGCATAGGCAAATTGTCTACATGACAGTGACTGGATGGCAAAAAATGCCACCAAATGAGATAGAGGCGGAACTGGCCATTAAAGATGGTGCAGGGGCTTTTCCTGATCAAACCCCACCACCACCCCCGCCACCACCCCCGCCACCACCACCGCCGCCCGATATCCCGCCCGCAACCATTATGCATGCCCAGGATGGCTCACCCCAAAATAGCAAGGACTGGAATAATAATGATACCAACCAGTATCCTAACAATAATAGGGGTAGACAAAATCATGGCAGGAAGAGAAACCAGCAAGGGAATAACCAGCGTAAACCAGGGTTATGTTTTAACTGTGGGAAGACTGGTCACTGGAGGAATGAGTGTTGGGCCCCACCGAGTAATAACCAACAGCCATTTCCGCAACAAAATCTAAACCAGCAACATTACCCAGGGAATGACCAACAGGGTCCAGTAAATAGCCGACAAGGTCAGGGCTATGGACAGCAAGGCCAGGGCTATGGACAGCAAGGCCAGGGCTATGGACAGCAAGGCCAGGGTAATGCGCAAAGGCAGCAACAGAATTACCAAGGACAAAATACTTCCAGCCCCAATTATAATGTTGCCTGGAACCAAACAATGCCTTATAGCCAATAGGGATGCCCGGGGACTGAAACCCTCGTCTGCGCACATTCGGTGTCTAGTAGATGGTTAGATGTACCACTATTATCATTGTATATTAACGGAAGATTAATCGACTTCCTTGTGGACACCGGGGCAACCCGTTCGTGTCTTAATAAATATTCCTACAGTGGTCCACTGACACAAGCAGACGAGTCCTCTATGGGTATTGAGGGTACACTAACCAAAAGTTTCATCACACCGGTAATGTCGGTACAATTAGATTTTAAGTCCGCCCGTCTATGGGATCACTCATTTCGAGTTCTTCCACAATGTCCAGTAAATTTATTGGGACGTGATTTAATGGCCAAAATGAAACTCGAGATAAGTATTAATGAAGAAGGGGGAATTACTTTATGTTCCCCATACTTTCCCCCTCATAATTACGATCTGTCTCTTTTTCAACATTCTGCTCTCTCTCTCTTTCAGCATGATACTGGCAGATTAAAAGTACGAGGCCTAAGTATGCCAAAAAGATTACTTAAACAGTTGAGGAACTTATCAAATTTCGCCGTTCATGGCGACATGCCATACACACGTATGACATTTTCTAAACCCATCTCTTGCAGAATTTTTGACCCAGAAACAGAAATGCATGATCCTAGGGCAGACACGGCTGTCTCTGCACGTATTGAAGGTGTATGGATCACACCAACAAGGGTATACATTGCCTCAGATAAGGGAGCCTTTTTGTGGGCCAAGGGAGAACAGCTTGTGTTACAGGACAAATATTTACCCATTGACGACATATGGAATATTGAATACAACCTTTACTCTGCTAACATGATTGACATTCCCTTATCATTACAGGACATTGACCCACGGGTATGGGCAACCTCTAACACTGACCCAGGACTCATCTCATGCACGCCATACGAGGCCACACTAAAGCCAGGAGCACGTCCGGTATACATTAAACAATACCCATTATCTGCAGAAAAGGAAGCAGGGATAGAACCTATTATTAAAGAATTACTTACAAAGGGAGTGATAGAACCAACTGTTTCACCATACAACACACCAGTTAACCCTGTTCCCAAACCTAACAGCTCGCAGTGGCGCTTCACACAGGATTTGCGCGCAGTAAATGAGTTAGTACAACCATTAGCGCCTATAGTACCAGATGTCACTGCAATCATTACAGCCATACCTGCAACAGCGACATACTTCACAGTAATTGACCTTAATTCCGCATTCTTTAGTATTCCGGTGCACCCCAATACAAGATCTTTGTTTGCGTTCACCTTTAAAGGTGTTCAATACCGGTGGTCACGTTTACCACAGGGATTTTGTGATTCACCTACGGCCTATAGTACCGTAGTGCGTATGACTCTTGCCGACTGGTGTCCGCCCGGTGGCTCTGTTTTGCTGCAGTATGTGGATGATTTGCTACTCTGCAGTCAAACGGAAGAAATATGCATTCTGGACACTCACAGTCTGATGGAGCATCTCGCTGCTACAGGTCACAAGGTCTCTCCTCACAAGATACAAATGGCGCTGCAAACTGTCAAATATTTAGGCTTCATACTACAGCCAGGACAGAGACTCCTATCATCGGAGCGAGTCAAGGTAATTGCCAATCTCCCCAAACCCAAGACGAAAGCTGCTATGCTATCATTTCTGGGGATGATCACCTATTGCCGCCAATGGATACCGAACTGTTCCCACTGGGATAACATTCTGAGACAATTGACTTTGATGCACCAACCAGATACATTACAATGGACGCCAGAGACTAACACTGCATTTACTGAACTCAAGACTGCATTGTGTTCAAGCCCCGCCTTGGGCTTGCCGAACTATAACCTGACTTTCCATTTGTTTTGCAGCGAGACAGGCACCGTGGTTGTTGGCGTACTGGCACAAGAGCATGGCTCGGGCTATAGGCCGGTGGCATTCTATTCTAAGAAACTACAGGAGATTGTGCAGGGGTTTCCGGCTTGTTTAAGACAAGTGGCTGCATGCGCGATTATGGTAGAAACAGTACAAACTATTGTGCTGTCACACAAACTAACCCTACATACATCACACCAGGTTCTACATGTTCTCAAGAACCTCACTACACAGCACATGACCGCTCAGCGTAGAACAGGCTATGAAACTATACTCACTTCTACCGCAAACCTCACTGTCAAGTATCACCCACCACATACAGGTCCGGCCCAATGCCTGTCTAAAATGTTATTGCACAACTCTGACTTAGAGGAAATAGACCATGACTGCCTACGAAACATACACAATATGACGTCAGTAAGGAGCGACTTACAAAGTACGCCCCTTAAGGAGGGAGATGTACTGTTTGTAGATGGGTCATGCTCTAAACCTGCAGATGGAGTGTATCTGACAGGATTTGCAGTAGTCAGATTACCAGACACAGTAATCTGTTCTGGAGCATTACCGTTTGTTTCAGCTCAAGCAGCAGAGTTAGTAGCACTGACAGAGGCATGCAAAGCATCATCACAGAATACGGTAACCATTTATACTGACTCTCGTTATGCATACGGGGTAGTACACGATTTTGGAGTAATATGGAAAAATCGTGGGTTTGTCAGTACTGATGGTAAGGGTATATCCCATGCCACATTAGTTGAGCAGTTACTGGACGCCATGTTGTTACCCAGTAAACTAGCCATTGTTAAATGCAAAGGACATGCTGGGGGAGAGACAGATGAGGCCAAAGGTAATGAGTTGGCTGATTACTATGCTAAAGAGGCAGCGCAATCGCAGATCATGTTCCCGGCATACAATACTACTGTTGATACTCAGCTCAACCTGGTTATGACATGCCACTTCCCAGACTATGATCTTAAAATGCTACAGGAACTTGCGGAGGGCAGAGATATAGAATTATGGGAAGAGAAAGGCCTGAGCAGAGATGAAAACGGGATTTGGGCTAGAGGAACAGTGATAGGTTTTCCTAAAATAGCCAGCCCTATTTTAATTTCACATTTTCATGGAATTGGGCATAAAGGAAAGAAAGCAACAGGTGATCAGATTAAAGAATTGTTCCTAGTCAGAGACATTGATCAAGTTGTTGAGATACAACTAGCGAGATGTTTAACATGCATCAGAAACAATACACAAGGAACACGACCCGCAAAACATGAACATTTACCGCCACCTAGCGGCCCAATGGAACAAATACAGATTGATTTTACACAGATGCCGACAGCAGCGGGGAAACTGAAATACCTATTGGTAATGGTAGACCAATTTAGCAAATGGGTTGAAGCATTCCCTACAACGAACGAAAGCTCAAAGACAGTTGTAAAAATACTGTGCAAGGAAATCATTCCCAGGTGGGGATGCCCACTTCAAATAAATAGTGATAGAGGAACACATTTTACATCTCAAGTAACTCAAGGAGTTGCTAAAACTCTTGCTATAGATTGGAAATTTCACATACCATACCACCCACAGTCTTCAGGACAGGTAGAGAGGACTAATCGCACCATCAAGGATAAACTGCGGAAAGGAACAAATGGTACCTTCTCGAGATGGCCAGATGTCCTTCCCGCAGTCCTTGCAGAAATTAGAATGACCCCGAATAGCACTACCAAATTGTCACCATTTGAAATTTTAATGGGGCGGCCGTTTCCAACTCCCTGGGCTCATGGTACGTATTGCCCGAAGGAAGTTGGAGACCTAGAACAAATTCAAGAGAATTATGTTCATCATTTGATACAGAAACTGAATGGCATCTATGGTGATGTTTCTTCTTCTCTTCCACTTCCTTCAGATAAACCAACACATTCTTTCCAGCCCGGAGACACAGTGGTGATTAAGCGTCTGCCGACCAAAGGAGGGACGACCGAGCCTCCCTACGGACTTCCCACCACGATCCTTGCAGTAACTCGTACAGCCGTACTGACAGAAGATTCATCAATATGGATCCATGCATCACGGATCAAGTCGATCAAGAACCAGAGACAAGAATCCGAATCATCAAAGAAGGAGTAGATGGACAATACCAGAGGACCGTGCTCAAGCGCGTATCTGGCCTTACAGTATTTAGTTTAGGAACATTATTAGTCTGCATTGTCTACTATATATGCGTAAAGGAGTTGCTTTATAATCATTATAAAACTAGCAGCAATCCTACCTGCCCTCATGAAAACTCCTGGGAAACATGGGAAGACTTTTCTTACCCCAAGATTGTCTCTGAGGAAGGTGAGACTTCATCTCCCCTTCCCAGAGAGCAATATGAGAATGCAACCCATGTACCACCAATCGAGTCCAATTTCTCTAATCTGGTAGGAGACTATAACACCCGATCGAAGCGAATGGCTTCATCTCTGATAGAAGTCAAAACTAACATTTGGAAACACTTAGCTGTTGATGTCTTGAATATGTCACATTTCTGCTTATCTGACATGACCAGCACAAAAGATATACTCACAAGTTGCCTGATAGCAGTACCCACACCAGTAGAAATTTTGTTAAAAGTATTTAGCACCCGCCATGATGATAGTCTTGCAGAAGAACATGATGTGAGGCAACATCTCTCTGTGTATGAATATTGTCACGACTGTCCTCAGTGTGTTGGTAAAGAATGGGCCAATATGACACAAATTAGGACTATGAGTATTACACAGGGGGATGTATGTTATCAAATGACCTGTGATCCGGAAGACATAGGTAAATGCAAACAGATAAAATTAATGCCCACAACATCCACCAACATATCTCAAGTGCTATGTGCCCGAACTGAAGAAAAATGCTATAATGTCACTAATACTATGAGTTGCAACCACACAATGAAAACACCAAGTCACATATATTCTGTTAAACTTCCCGTAGGATGGTTGTTTTCCTGTGGTAATATCACATATACATATATACCAGGAAACATTACAGGGGGGCCCTGTACTCTCACCAGGCTAGGACTTATGATGTTTTCTGTAGAGCCCGGCCTACATCAAACCAAGATTAAGCGATCAACTATTCCACTTGATGAAAACTGTAACCCAAATGTAATTTTGTTATCAGAAACTGAAATCCTAAGCTTAGCAGTCTCCCTTATTGGAGTACCCGGATTGGCATTGTATTCAGGAAAGGCTATAAGGAAGCTAGCATGTGTTGTAGCTAAAGGGTTAAACCAAACCTCCCAAGCCATAGAAGAATTAATGATAGATTTGAAGGGTACACGTAAGGCAGTTTTGGAAAATCGTGCAGCCATTGACTATCTACTGCTCAAACACGAACATGGTTGTCAGGATTTTGAGGGAATGTGCTGCTTCAACCTTTCAGACCACTCCAAGTCTGTACAAAATCATATATCAAATATCAAGGAGCTTGTTGCAGGCATTACTGAAAGAGTAGATGAGTTTGATTGGACTTTTGGCCTAGGTCCATGGTTTGGAGAATTGGGAAAGAAAATTATAATGGGACTGATAGTTTTTGTTTGTGCTTTTGTGATATTATCTATCCTTGTTACATGCTGCAAAGTGATGGGGTCAGCACTATGCAAACGGATAATACCATCTGTTAGAACAGTTAATCACACATATGCTGCTCTAAATATAAACGCCCCTGTTTCTGGTCCCGCAACCATGTCCTACCAGTCCAGACTCTTACCCACTAATGCCTCAACCCCGTCAGTAGGTTATCCTTTATTAGATTATGAAAACATGCAATTCGATTTCCAGACCTCCCCAGTATAAAAGGGGTTGTCATGGTGATGACAAAAGGAGGGACTGATAATATATATATCAGGGGTGACTCCATTTTGTCTCTTGTATAACCATTTTCTGCTAACACTGATATTCCGCTTAATCATATGACTTAACTAAACCTTTTTCCAACTACCCTGTTTGTGTTTTAATGTTGGCTGAACTTCTGTGTTGAAATAGGAAGTACTGACCAAACAAGGTAGCGAACGGGAAATTAAATACGTCCTCAGCTATTTTATCAGGCGACATGTGATGTACGGTAGTTTCCAAATAAATGATTTAATGACATGTTATGTCTAACATAAGCACAAAATAAGGGAAATGGAAATTGGCAAATAGTCATCTTTGTTTCAAGGCCTATATAACGTGGCTGTAAACGTCTAATAAACAGGAGATATTTTTGATCACACATTGGTGTCAGACTCAATTATTTCTCCTCCGAACGTTCGATTACTTTTCCAGGGCTGTAACAGTGGGAAAAATCCTTCGAAGGTGTTCGATCCGATGTACTGGAGATGATCCCGACATATGCTGAGTTGAGGATGAATTATTAAGAGCCTGGTTACCCCCTCTCGGAACCACAGACTTAGAAATCGCCAGCTCATATACAGTGCATAAAATATATTTATATAATATATTTATATATATACCCTTATACACCATTTTAATAAAAAATATCACAAAATTCTTCTAAGTCCCTCGGGAAGAGTGAAAGACGCGCACGTTCATTTTCAGCGCTCCCAGACCTTCCTATAAGAAGTTAGCCAAAAAGTAGCTTCGAAAAACGCTTAGGTTAAGTTTCAGAGTTGCTTCTAATGTACCAAAGCTGGACTTAGACATAATTTCACTCTCACAACATTATGGCTGGTTGGAGACAGTCCGAACCACAAGTATCGGGTCCATGGTTCTGGGCGTATACTGGGGGGGACGGGGATGACTCCCATTAACCCCTGACTATACCGGGGATACGCTTATCACAATGCCTTTCTGGTCTGTGCTGAAGCAGGGCATTCTGGCAGCCAAGTGGCTTGACCTTTATTAGTGAGCCTGGTTACCCCCTCTCGGAACCACAGACTTAGAAATCGCCAGCTCATATACAGTGCATAAAATATATTTATATATATACCCTTATACACCATTTTAATAAAAAATATCACAAAATTCTTCTAAGTCCCTCGGGAAGAGTGAAAGACGCGCACGTTCATTTTCAGAGCTCCTAGACCTTCCTATAAGAAGTTAGCCAAAAAGTAGCTTCGAAAAACGCTTAGGTTAAGTTTCAGAGTTGCTTCTAATGTACCAAAGCTGGACTTAGACATAATTTCACTCTCACAACATTATGGCTGGTTGGAGACAGTCCGAACCACAAGTACCGGGTCCATGGTTCTGGGCATATACTGGGGGGGACGGGGAAGACTCCCATTAACCCCTGACTATACCGGGGATACGCTTATCACAATGCCTTTCTGGTCTGTGCTGAAGCAGGGCATTCTGGCAGCCAAGTGGCTTGACCTTTATTAGTGAGCCTGGTTACCCCCTCTCGGAACCACAGACTTAGAAATCGCCAGCTCATATACAGTGCATAAAATATATTTATATATATACCCTTATACACCATTTTAATAAAAAATATCACAAAATTCTTCTAAGTCCCTCGGGAAGAGTGAAAGACGCGCACGTTCATTTTCAGAGCTCCTAGACCTTCCTATAAGAAGTTAGCCAAAAAGTAGCTTCGAAAAACGCTTAGGTTAAGTTTCAGAGTTGCTTCTAATGTACCAAAGCTGGACTTAGACATAATTTCACTCTCACAACATTATGGCTGGTTGGAGACAGTCTGAACCACAAGTACCGGGTCGATGGTTCTGGGCGTATACTGGGGGGACGGGGACGACTCCCATTAACCCCTGACTATACCGGGGATACGCTTATCACAATGCCTTTCTGGTCTGTGCTGAAGCAGGGCATTCTGGCAGCCAAGTGGCTTGACCTTTATTAGTGAGCCTGGTTACCCCCTCTCGGAACCACAGACTTAGAAATCGCCAGCTCATATACAGTGCATAAAATATATTTATATAATATATTTATATATATACCCTTATACACCATTTTAATAAAAAATATCACAAAATTCTTCTAAGTCCCTCGGGAAGAGTGAAAGACGCGCACGTTCATTTTCAGCGCTCCCAGACCTTCCTATAAGAAGTTAGCCAAAAAGTAGCTTCGAAAAACGCTTAGGTTAAGTTTCAGAGTTGCTTCTAATGTACCAAAGCTGGACTTAGACATAATTTCACTCTCACAACATTATGGCTGGTTGGAGACAGTCCGAACCACAAGTATCGGGTCCATGGTTCTGGGCGTATACTGGGGGGGACGGGGATGACTCCCATTAACCCCTGACTATACCGGGGATACGCTTATCACAATGCCTTTCTGGTCTGTGCTGAAGCAGGGCATTCTGGCAGCCAAGTGGCTTGACCTTTATTAGTGAGCCTGGTTACCCCCTCTCGGAACCACAGACTTAGAAATCGCCAGCTCATATACAGTGCATAAAATATATTTATATATATACCCTTATACACCATTTTAATAAAAAATATCACAAAATTCTTCTAAGTCCCTCGGGAAGAGTGAAAGACGCGCACGTTCATTTTCAGCGCTCCCAGACCTTCCTATAAGAAGTTAGCCAAAAAGTAGCTTCGAAAAACGCTTAGGTTAAGTTTCAGAGTTGCTTCTAATGTACCAAAGCTGGACTTAGACATAATTTCACTCTCACAACATTATGGCTGGTTGGAGACAGTCCGAACCACAAGTACCGGGTCCATGGTTCTGGGCATATACTGGGGGGGACGGGGAAGACTCCCATTAACCCCTGACTATACCGGGGATACGCTTATCACAATGCCTTTCTGGTCTGTGCTGAAGCAGGGCATTCTGGCAGCCAAGTGGCTTGACCTTTATTAGTGAGCCTGGTTACCCCCTCTCGGAACCACAGACTTAGAAATCGCCAGCTCATATACAGTGCATAAAATATATTTATATATATACCCTTATACACCATTTTAATAAAAAATATCACAAAATTCTTCTAAGTCCCTCGGGAAGAGTGAAAGACGCGCACGTTCATTTTCAGAGCTCCTAGACCTTCCTATAAGAAGTTAGCCAAAAAGTAGCTTCGAAAAACGCTTAGGTTAAGTTTCAGAGTTGCTTCTAATGTACCAAAGCTGGACTTAGACATAATTTCACTCTCACAACATTATGGCTGGTTGGAGACAGTCTGAACCACAAGTACCGGGTCGATGGTTCTGGGCGTATACTGGGGGGACGGGGACGACTCCCATTAACCCCTGACTATACCGGGGATACGCTTATCACAATGCCTTTCTGGTCTGTGCTGAAGCAGGGCATTCTGGCAGCCAAGTGGCTTGACCTTTATTAGTGAGCCTGGTTACCCCCTCTCGGAACCACAGACTTAGAAATCGCCAGCTCATATACAGTGCATAAAATATATTTATATAATATATTTATATATATACCCTTATACACCATTTTAATAAAAAATATCACAAAATTCTTCTAAGTCCCTCGGGAAGAGTGAAAGACGCGCACGTTCATTTTCAGCGCTCCCAGACCTTCCTATAAGAAGTTAGCCAAAAAGTAGCTTCGAAAAACGCTTAGGTTAAGTTTCAGAGTTGCTTCTAATGTACCAAAGCTGGACTTAGACATAATTTCACTCTCACAACATTATGGCTGGTTGGAGACAGTCCGAACCACAAGTATCGGGTCCATGGTTCTGGGCGTATACTGGGGGGGACGGGGATGACTCCCATTAACCCCTGACTATACCGGGGATACGCTTATCACAATGCCTTTCTGGTCTGTGCTGAAGCAGGGCATTCTGGCAGCCAAGTGGCTTGACCTTTATTAGTGAGCCTGGTTACCCCCTCTCGGAACCACAGACTTAGAAATCGCCAGCTCATATACAGTGCATAAAATATATTTATATATATACCCTTATACACCATTTTAATAAAAAATATCACAAAATTCTTCTAAGTCCCTCGGGAAGAGTGAAAGACGCGCACGTTCATTTTCAGAGCTCCTAGACCTTCCTATAAGAAGTTAGCCAAAAAGTAGCTTCGAAAAACGCTTAGGTTAAGTTTCAGAGTTGCTTCTAATGTACCAAAGCTGGACTTAGACATAATTTCACTCTCACAACATTATGGCTGGTTGGAGACAGTCTGAACCACAAGTACCGGGTCGATGGTTCTGGGCGTATACTGGGGGGACGGGGACGACTCCCATTAACCCCTGACTATACCGGGGATACGCTTATCACAATGCCTTTCTGGTCTGTGCTGAAGCAGGGCATTCTGGCAGCCAAGTGGCTTGACCTTTATTAGTGAGCCTGGTTACCCCCTCTCGGAACCACAGACTTAGAAATCGCCAGCTCATATACAGTGCATAAAATATATTTATATAATATATTTATATATATACCCTTATACACCATATTAATAAAAAATATCACAAAATTCTTCTAAGTCCCTCGGGAAGAGTGAAAGACGCGCACGTTCATTTTCAGCGCTCCCAGACCTTCCTATAAGAAGTTAGCCAAAAAGTAGCTTCGAAAAACGCTTAGGTTAAGTTTCAGAGTTGCTTCTAATGTACCAAAGCTGGACTTAGACATAATTTCACTCTCACAACATTATGGCTGGTTGGAGACAGTCCGAACCACAAGTATCGGGTCCATGGTTCTGGGCGTATACTGGGGGGGACGGGGATGACTCCCATTAACCCCTGACTATACCGGGGATACGCTTATCACAATGCCTTTCTGGTCTGTGCTGAAGCAGGGCATTCTGGCAGCCAAGTGGCTTGACCTTTATTAGTGAGCCTGGTTACCCCCTCTCGGAACCACAGACTTAGAAATCGCCAGCTCATATACAGTGCATAAAATATATTTATATATATACCCTTATACACCATTTTAATAAAAAATATCACAAAATTCTTCTAAGTCCCTCGGGAAGAGTGAAAGACGCGCACGTTCATTTTCAGAGCTCCTAGACCTTCCTATAAGAAGTTAGCCAAAAAGTAGCTTCGAAAAACGCTTAGGTTAAGTTTCAGAGTTGCTTCTAATGTACCAAAGCTGGACTTAGACATAATTTCACTCTCACAACATTATGGCTGGTTGGAGACAGTCCGAACCACAAGTACCGGGTCCATGGTTCTGGGCATATACTGGGGGGGACGGGGAAGACTCCCATTAACCCCTGACTATACCGGGGATACGCTTATCACAATGCCTTTCTGGTCTGTGCTGAAGCAGGGCATTCTGGCAGCCAAGTGGCTTGACCTTTATTAGTGAGCCTGGTTACCCCCTCTCGGAACCACAGACTTAGAAATCGCCAGCTCATATACAGTGCATAAAATATATTTATATAATATATTTATATATATACCCTTATACACCATTTTAATAAAAAATATCACAAAATTCTTCTAAGTCCCTCGGGAAGAGTGAAAGACGCGCACATTCATTTTCAGAGCTCCTTGACCTTCCTATAAGAAGTTATCCAAAAAGTAGCTTCGAAAAACGCTTAGGTTAAGTTTCAGAGTTGCTTCTAATGTACCAAAGCTGGACTTAGACATAATTTCACTCTCACAACATTATGGCTGGTTGGAGACAGTCCGAAGCACAAGTACCGGGTCCATGGTTCTGGGCGTATACTGGGGGGGACGGGGACGACTCCCATTAACCCCTGACTATACCGGGGATACGCTTATCACAATGCCTTTCTGGTCTGTGCTGAAGCAGGGCATTCTGGCAGCCAAGTGGCTTGACCTTTATTAGTGAGCCTGGTTACCCCCTCTCGGAACCACAGACTTAGAAATCGCCAGCTCATATACAGTGCATAAAATATATTTATATATATACCCTTATACACCATTTTAATAAAAAATATCACAAAATTCTTCTAAGTCCCTCGGGACGAGTGAAAGACGCGCACGTTCATTTTCAGAGCTCCTAGACCTTCCTATAAGAAGTTAGCCAAAAAGTAGCTTCGAAAAACGCTTAGGTTAAGTTTCAGAGTTGCTTCTAATGTACCAAAGCTGGACTTAGACATAATTTCACTCTCACAACATTATGGCTGGTTGGAGACAGTCTGAACCACAAGTACCGGGTCGATGGTTCTGGGCGTATACTGGGGGGACGGGGACGACTCCCATTAACCCCTGACTATACCGGGGATACGCTTATCACAATGCCTTTCTGGTCTGTGCTGAAGCAGGGCATTCTGGCAGCCAAGTGGCTTGACCTTTATTAGTGAGCCTGGTTACCCCCTCTCGGAACCACAGACTTAGAAATCGCCAGCTCATATACAGTGCATAAAATATATTTATATAATATATTTATATATATACCCTTATACACCATTTTAATAAAAAATATCACAAAATTCTTCTAAGTCCCTCGGGAAGAGTGAAAGACGCGCACATTCATTTTCAGAGCTCCTTGACCTTCCTATAAGAAGTTATCCAAAAAGTAGCTTCGAAAAACGCTTAGGTTAAGTTTCAGAGTTGCTTCTAATGTACCAAAGCTGGACTTAGACATAATTTCACTCTCACAACATTATGGCTGGTTGGAGACAGTCCGAAGCACAAGTACCGGGTCCATGGTTCTGGGCGTATACTGGGGGGGACGGGGACGACTCCCATTAACCCCTGACTATACCGGGGATACGCTTATCACAATGCCTTTCTGGTCTGTGCTGAAGCAGGGCATTCTGGCAGCCAAGTGGCTTGACCTTTATTAGTGAGCCTGGTTACCCCCTCTCGGAACCACAGACTTAGAAATCGCCAGCTCATATACAGTGCATAAAATATATTTATATAATATATTTATATATATACCCTTATACACCATTTTAATAAAAAATATCACAAAATTCTTCTAAGTCCCTCGGGAAGAGTGAAAGACGCGCACATTCATTTTCAGAGCTCCTTGACCTTCCTATAAGAAGTTATCCAAAAAGTAGCTTCGAAAAACGCTTAGGTTAAGTTTCAGAGTTGCTTCTAATGTACCAAAGCTGGACTTAGACATAATTTCACTCTCACAACATTATGGCTGGTTGGAGACAGTCCGAAGCACAATTACCGGGTCCATGGTTCTGGGCGTATACTGGGGGGGATGGGGACGACTCCCATTAACCCCTGACTATACCGGGGATACGCTTATCACAATGCCTTTCTGGTCTGTGCTGAAGCAGGGCATTCTGGCAGCCAAGTGGCTTGACCTTTATTAGTGAGCCTGGTTACCCCCTCTCGGAACCACAGACTTAGAAATCGCCAGCTCATATACAGTGCATAAAATATATTTATATATATACCCTTATACACCATTTTAATAAAAAATATCACAAAATTATTCTAAGTCCCTCGGGACGAGTGAAAGACGCGCACGTTCATTTTCAGAGCTCCTAGACCTTCCTATAAGAAGTTAGCCAAAAAGTAGCTTCGAAAAACGCTTAGGTTAAGTTTCAGAGTTGCTTCTAATGTACCAAAGCTGGACTTAGACATAATTTCACTCTCACAACATTATGGCTGGTTGGAGACAGTCTGAACCACAAGTACCGGGTCGATGGTTCTGGGCGTATACTGGGGGGACGGGGACGACTCCCATTAACCCCTGACTATACCGGGGATACGCTTATCACAATGCCTTTCTGGTCTGTGCTGAAGCAGGGCATTCTGGCAGCCAAGTGGCTTGACCTTTATTAGTGAGCCTGGTTACCCCCTCTCGGAACCACAGACTTAGAAATCGCCAGCTCATATACAGTGCATAAAATATATTTATATATATACCCTTATACACCATTTTAATAAAAAATATCACAAAATTCTTCTAAGTCCCTCGGGAAGAGTGAAAGACGCGCACGTTCATTTTCAGAGCTCCTAGACCTTCCTATAAGAAGTTAGCCAAAAAGTAGCTTCGAAAAACGCTTAGGTTAAGTTTCAGAGTTGCTTCTAATGTACCAAAGCTGGACTTAGACATAATTTCACTCTCACAACATTATGGCTGGTTGGAGACAGTCTGAACCACAAGTACCGGGTCGATGGTTCTGGGCGTATACTGGGGGGACGGGGACGACTCCCATTAACCCCTGACTATACCGGGGATACGCTTATCACAATGCCTTTCTGGTCTGTGCTGAAGCAGGGCATTCTGGCAGCCAAGTGGCTTGACCTTTATTAGTGAGCCTGGTTACCCCCTCTCGGAACCACAGACTTAGAAATCGCCAGCTCATATACAGTGCATAAAATATATTTATATAATATATTTATATATATACCCTTATACACCATTTTAATAAAAAATATAACAAAAATCTTCTAAGTCCCTCGGGAAGAGTGAAAGACGCGCACGTTCATTTTCAGCGCTCCTAGACCTTCCTATAAGAAGTTAGCCAAAAAGTAGCTTCGAAAAACGCTTAGGTTAAGTTTCAGAGTTGCTTCTAATGTACCAAAGCTGGACTTAGACATAATTTCACTCTCACAACATTATGTCTGGTTGGAGACAGTCCGAACCACAAGTACCGGGTCCATGGTTCTGGGCGTATACTGGGGGGACGGGGACGACTCCCATTAACCCCTGACTATACCGGGGATACGCTTATCATAATGCCTTTCTGGTCTGTGCTGAAGCAGGGCATTCTGGCAGCCAAGTGGCTTGACCTTTATTAGTGAGCCTGGTTACCCCTCTCGGAACCACAGACTTAGAAATCGCCAGCTCATATACAGTGCATAAAATATATTTATATAATATATTTATATATATACCCTTATACACCATTTTAATAAAAAATATCACAAAATTCTTCTAAGTCCCTCGGGAAGAGTGAAAGACGCGCACGTTCATTTTCAGCGCTCCCAGACCTTCCTATAAGAAGTTAGCCAAAAAGTAGCTTCGAAAAACGCTTAGGTTAAGTTTCAGAGTTGCTTCTAATGTACCAAAGCTGGACTTAGACATAATTTCACTCTCACAACATTATGGCTGGTTGGAGACAGTCCGAACCACAAGTACCGGGTCCATGGTTCTGGGCGTATACTGGGGGGGACGGGGACGACTCCCATTAACCCCTGACTATACCGGGGATACGCTTATCACAATGCCTTTCTGGTCTGTGCTGAAGCAGGGCATTCTGGCAGCCAAGTGGCTTGACCTTTATAAGTGAGCCTGGTTACCCCCTCTCGGAACCACAGACTTAGAAATTGCCAGCTCATATACAGTGCATAAAATATATTTATATATATACCCTTATACACCATTTTAATAAAAAATATCACAAAATTCTTCTACAGTAAGTCCCTCGGGAAGAGTGAAAGACGCGCACGTTCATTTTCAGCGTTCCTAGACCTTCCTATAAGAAGTTAACCAAAAAGTAGCTTCGAAAAACGCTTAGGTTAAGTTTCAGAGTTGCTTCTAATGTACCAAAACTGGACTTAGACATAATTTCACTCTCACAACATTATGGCTGGTTGGAGACAGTCCGAACCACAAGTACCGGGTCCATGGTTCTGGGCGTATACTGGGGGGACGGGGACGACTCCCATTAACCCCTGACTATACCGGGGATACGCTTATCATAATGCCTTTCTGGTCTGTGCTGAAGCAGGGCATTCTGGCAGCCAAGTGGCTTGACCTTTATTAGTGAGCCTGGTTACCCCCTCTCGGAACCACAGACTTAGAAATCGCCAGCTCATATACAGTGCATAAAATATATTTATATAATATATTTATATATATACCCTTATACACCATTTTAATAAAAAATATCACAAAATTCTTCTAAGTCCCTCGGGAAGAGTGAAAGACGCGCACGTTCATTTTCAGCGCTCCTAGACCTTCCTATAAGAAGTTAGCCAAAAAGTAGCTTCGAAAAACGCTTAGGTTAAGTTTCAGAGTTGCTTCTAATGTACCAAAGCTGGACTTAGACATAATTTCACTCTCACAACATTATGGCTGGTTGGAGACAGTCCGAACCACAAGTACCGGGTCCATGGTTCTGGGCGTATACTGGGGGGACGGGGACGACTCCCATTAACCCCTGACTATACCGGGGATACGCTTATCATAATGCCTTTCTAGTCTGTGCTGAAGCAGGGCATTCTGGCAGCCAAGTGGCTTGACCTTTATTAGTGTGCCTGGTTACCCCCTCTCGGAACCACAGACTTAGAAATCGCCAGCTCATATACAGTGCATAAAATATATTTATATAATATATTTATATATATACCCTTATACACCATTTTAATAAAAAATATCACAAAATTCTTCTAAGTCCCTCGGGAAGAGTGAAAGACGCGCACGTTCATTTTCAGCGCTCCCAGACCTTCCTATAAGAAGTTAGCCAAAAAGTAGCTTCGAAAAACGCTTAGGTTAAGTTTCAGAGTTGCTTCTAATGTACCAAAGCTGGACTTAGACATAATTTCACTCTCACAACATTATGGCTGGTTGGAGACAGTCCGAAGCACAAGTACCGGGTCCATGGTTCTGGGCGTATACTGGGGGGGACGGGGACGACTCCCATTAACCCCTGACTATACCGGGGATACGCTTATCACAATGCCTTTCTGGTCTGTGCTGAAGCAGGGCATTCTGGCAGCCAAGTGGCTTGACCTTTATTAGTGAGCCTGGTTACCCCCTCTCGGAACCACAGACTTAGAAATCGCCAGCTCATATACAGTGCATAAAATATATTTATATATATACCCTTATACACCATTTTAATAAAAAATATCACAAAATTCTTCTAAGTCCCTCGGGACGAGTGAAAGACGCGCACGTTCATTTTCAGAGCTCCTAGACCTTCCTATAAGAAGTTAGCCAAAAAGTAGCTTCGAAAAACGCTTAGGTTAAGTTTCAGAGTTGCTTCTAATGTACCAAAGCTGGACTTAGACATAATTTCACTCTCACAACATTATGGCTGGTTGGAGACAGTCTGAACCACAAGTACCGGGTCGATGGTTCTGGGCGTATACTGGGGGGACGGGGACGACTCCCATTAACCCCTGACTATACCGGGGATACGCTTATCACAATGCCTTTCTGGTCTGTGCTGAAGCAGGGCATTCTGGCAGCCAAGTGGCTTGACCTTTATTAGTGAGCCTGGTTACCCCCTCTCGGAACCACAGACTTAGAAATCGCCAGCTCATATACAGTGCATAAAATATATTTATATAATATATTTATATATATACCCTTATACACCATTTTAATAAAAAATATAACAAAAATCTTCTAAGTCCCTCGGGAAGAGTGAAAGACGCGCACGTTCATTTTCAGCGCTCCTAGACCTTCCTATAAGAAGTTAGCCAAAAAGTAGCTTCGAAAAACGCTTAGGTTAAGTTTCAGAGTTGCTTCTAATGTACCAAAGCTGGACTTAGACATAATTTCACTCTCACAACATTATGTCTGGTTGGAGACAGTCCGAACCACAAGTACCGGGTCCATGGTTCTGGGCGTATACTGGGGGGACGGGGACGACTCCCATTAACCCCTGACTATACCGGGGATACGCTTATCATAATGCCTTTCTGGTCTGTGCTGAAGCAGGGCATTCTGGCAGCCAAGTGGCTTGACCTTTATTAGTGAGCCTGGTTACCCCCTCTCGGAACCACAGACTTAGAAATCGCCAGCTCATATACAGTGCATAAAATATATTTATATAATATATTTATATATATACCCTTATACACCATTTTAATAAAAAATATCACAAAATTCTTCTAAGTCCCTCGGGAAGAGTGAAAGACGCGCACGTTCATTTTCAGCGCTCCCAGACCTTCCTATAAGAAGTTAGCCAAAAAGTAGCTTCGAAAAACGCTTAGGTTAAGTTTCAGAGTTGCTTCTAATGTACCAAAGCTGGACTTAGACATAATTTCACTCTCACAACATTATGGCTGGTTGGAGACAGTCCGAACCACAAGTACCGGGTCCATGGTTCTGGGCGTATACTGGGGGGGACGGGGACGACTCCCATTAACCCCTGACTATACCGGGGATACGCTTATCACAATGCCTTTCTGGTCTGTGCTGAAGCAGGGCATTCTGGCAGCCAAGTGGCTTGACCTTTATAAGTGAGCCTGGTTACCCCCTCTCGGAACCACAGACTTAGAAATTGCCAGCTCATATACAGTGCATAAAATATATTTATATATATACCCTTATACACCATTTTAATAAAAAATATCACAAAATTCTTCTACAGTAAGTCCCTCGGGAAGAGTGAAAGACGCGCACGTTCATTTTCAGCGTTCCTAGACCTTCCTATAAGAAGTTAACCAAAAAGTAGCTTCGAAAAACGCTTAGGTTAAGTTTCAGAGTTGCTTCTAATGTACCAAAACTGGACTTAGACATAATTTCACTCTCACAACATTATGGCTGGTTGGAGACAGTCCGAACCACAAGTACCGGGTCCATGGTTCCGGGCGTATACTGGGGGGACGGGGACGACTCCCATTAACCCCTGACTATACCGGGGATACGCTTATCATAATGCCTTTCTGGTCTGTGCTGAAGCAGGGCATTCTGGCAGCCAAGTGGCTTGACCTTTATTAGTGAGCCTGGTTACCCCCTCTCGGAACCACAGACTTAGAAATCGCCAGCTCATATACAGTGCATAAAATATATTTATATATATACCCTTATACACCATTTTAATAAAAAATATCACAAAATTCTTCTAAGTCCCTCGGGAAGAGTGAAAGACGCGCACGTTCATTTTCAGAGCTCCTAGACCTTCCTATAAGAAGTTAGCCAAAAAGTAGCTTCGAAAAACGCTTAGGTTAAGTTTCAGAGTTGCTTCTAATGTACCAAAGCTGGACTTAGACATAATTTCACTCTCACAACATTATGGCTGGTTGGAGACAGTCTGAACCACAAGTACCGGGTCGATGGTTCTGGGCGTATACTGGGGGGACGGGGACGACTCCCATTAACCCCTGACTATACCGGGGATACGCTTATCACAATGCCTTTCTGGTCTGTGCTGAAGCAGGGCATTCTGGCAGCCAAGTGGCTTGACCTTTATTAGTGAGCCTGGTTACCCCCTCTCGGAACCACAGACTTAGAAATCGCCAGCTCATATACAGTGCATAAAATATATTTATATAATATATTTATATATATACCCTTATACACCATTTTAATAAAAAATATAACAAAAATCTTCTAAGTCCCTCGGGAAGAGTGAAAGACGCGCACGTTCATTTTCAGCGCTCCTAGACCTTCCTATAAGAAGTTAGCCAAAAAGTAGCTTCGAAAAACGCTTAGGTTAAGTTTCAGAGTTGCTTCTAATGTACCAAAGCTGGACTTAGACATAATTTCACTCTCACAACATTATGTCTGGTTGGAGACAGTCCGAACCACAAGTACCGGGTCCATGGTTCTGGGCGTATACTGGGGGGACGGGGACGACTCCCATTAACCCCTGACTATACCGGGGATACGCTTATCATAATGCCTTTCTGGTCTGTGCTGAAGCAGGGCATTCTGGCAGCCAAGTGGCTTGACCTTTATTAGTGAGCCTGGTTACCCCCTCTCGGAACCACAGACTTAGAAATCGCCAGCTCATATACAGTGCATAAAATATATTTATATAATATATTTATATATATACCCTTATACACCATTTTAATAAAAAATATCACAAAATTCTTCTAAGTCCCTCGGGAAGAGTGAAAGACGCGCACGTTCATTTTCAGCGCTCCCAGACCTTCCTATAAGAAGTTAGCCAAAAAGTAGCTTCGAAAAACGCTTAGGTTAAGTTTCAGAGTTGCTTCTAATGTACCAAAGCTGGACTTAGACATAATTTCACTCTCACAACATTATGGCTGGTTGGAGACAGTCCGAACCACAAGTACCGGGTCCATGGTTCTGGGCGTATACTGGGGGGGACGGGGACGACTCCCATTAACCCCTGACTATACCGGGGATACGCTTATCACAATGCCTTTCTGGTCTGTGCTGAAGCAGGGCATTCTGGCAGCCAAGTGGCTTGACCTTTATAAGTGAGCCTGGTTACCCCCTCTCGGAACCACAGACTTAGAAATTGCCAGCTCATATACAGTGCATAAAATATATTTATATATATACCCTTATACACCATTTTAATAAAAAATATCACAAAATTCTTCTACAGTAAGTCCCTCGGGAAGAGTGAAAGACGCGCACGTTCATTTTCAGCGTTCCTAGACCTTCCTATAAGAAGTTAACCAAAAAGTAGCTTCGAAAAACGCTTAGGTTAAGTTTCAGAGTTGCTTCTAATGTACCAAAACTGGACTTAGACATAATTTCACTCTCACAACATTATGGCTGGTTGGAGACAGTCCGAACCACAAGTACCGGGTCCATGGTTCTGGGCGTATACTGGGGGGACGGGGACGACTCCCATTAACCCCTGACTATACCGGGGATACGCTTATCATAATGCCTTTCTGGTCTGTGCTGAAGCAGGGCATTCTGGCAGCCAAGTGGCTTGACCTTTATTAGTGAGCCTGGTTACCCCCTCTCGGAACCACAGACTTAGAAATCGCCAGCTCATATACAGTGCATAAAATATATTTATATATATACCCTTATACACCATTTTAATAAAAAATATCACAAAATTCTTCTAAGTCCCTCGGGAAGAGTGAAAGACGCGCACGTTCATTTTCAGAGCTCCTAGACCTTCCTATAAGAAGTTAGCCAAAAAGTAGCTTCGAAAAACGCTTAGGTTAAGTTTCAGAGTTGCTTCTAATGTACCAAAGCTGGACTTAGACATAATTTCACTCTCACAACATTATGGCTGGTTGGAGACAGTCTGAACCACAAGTACCGGGTCGATGGTTCTGGGCGTATACTGGGGGGACGGGGACGACTCCCATTAACCCCTGACTATACCGGGGATACGCTTATCACAATGCCTTTCTGGTCTGTGCTGAAGCAGGGCATTCTGGCAGCCAAGTGGCTTGACCTTTATTAGTGAGCCTGGTTACCCCCTCTCGGAACCACAGACTTAGAAATCGCCAGCTCATATACAGTGCATAAAATATATTTATATAATATATTTATATATATACCCTTATACACCATTTTAATAAAAAATATAACAAAAATCTTCTAAGTCCCTCGGGAAGAGTGAAAGACGCGCACGTTCATTTTCAGCGCTCCTAGACCTTCCTATAAGAAGTTAGCCAAAAAGTAGCTTCGAAAAACGCTTAGGTTAAGTTTCAGAGTTGCTTCTAATGTACCAAAGCTGGACTTAGACATAATTTCACTCTCACAACATTATGTCTGGTTGGAGACAGTCCGAACCACAAGTACCGGGTCCATGGTTCTGGGCGTATACTGGGGGGACGGGGACGACTCCCATTAACCCCTGACTATACCGGGGATACGCTTATCATAATGCCTTTCTGGTCTGTGCTGAAGCAGGGCATTCTGGCAGCCAAGTGGCTTGACCTTTATTAGTGAGCCTGGTTACCCCCTCTCGGAACCACAGACTTAGAAATCGCCAGCTCATATACAGTGCATAAAATATATTTATATAATATATTTATATATATACCCTTATACACCATTTTAATAAAAAATATCACAAAATTCTTCTAAGTCCCTCGGGAAGAGTGAAAGACGCGCACGTTCATTTTCAGCGCTCCCAGACCTTCCTATAAGAAGTTAGCCAAAAAGTAGCTTCGAAAAACGCTTAGGTTAAGTTTCAGAGTTGCTTCTAATGTACCAAAGCTGGACTTAGACATAATTTCACTCTCACAACATTATGGCTGGTTGGAGACAGTCCGAACCACAAGTACCGGGTCCATGGTTCTGGGCGTATACTGGGGGGGACGGGGACGACTCCCATTAACCCCTGACTATACCGGGGATACGCTTATCACAATGCCTTTCTGGTCTGTGCTGAAGCAGGGCATTCTGGCAGCCAAGTGGCTTGACCTTTATAAGTGAGCCTGGTTACCCCCTCTCGGAACCACAGACTTAGAAATTGCCAGCTCATATACAGTGCATAAAATATATTTATATATATACCCTTATACACCATTTTAATAAAAAATATCACAAAATTCTTCTACAGTAAGTCCCTCGGGAAGAGTGAAAGACGCGCACGTTCATTTTCAGCGTTCCTAGACCTTCCTATAAGAAGTTAACCAAAAAGTAGCTTCGAAAAACGCTTAGGTTAAGTTTCAGAGTTGCTTCTAATGTACCAAAACTGGACTTAGACATAATTTCACTCTCACAACATTATGGCTGGTTGGAGACAGTCCGAACCACAAGTACCGGGTCCATGGTTCTGGGCGTATACTGGGGGGACGGGGACGACTCCCATTAACCCCTGACTATACCGGGGATACGCTTATCATAATGCCTTTCTGGTCTGTGCTGAAGCAGGGCATTCTGGCAGCCAAGTGGCTTGACCTTTATTAGTGAGCCTGGTTACCCCCTCTCGGAACCACAGACTTAGAAATCGCCAGCTCATATACAGTGCATAAAATATATTTATATAATATATTTATATATATACCCTTATACACCATTTTAATAAAAAATATCACAAAATTCTTCTAAGTCCCTCGGGAAGAGTGAAAGACGCGCACGTTCATTTTCAGCGCTCCTAGACCTTCCTATAAGAAGTTAGCCAAAAAGTAGCTTCGAAAAACGCTTAGGTTAAGTTTCAGAGTTGCTTCTAATGTACCAAAGCTGGACTTAGACATAATTTCACTCTCACAACATTATGGCTGGTTGGAGACAGTCCGAACCACAAGTACCGGGTCCATGGTTCTGGGCGTATACTGGGGGGACGGGGACGACTCCCATTAACCCCTGACTATACCGGGGATACGCTTATCATAATGCCTTTCTAGTCTGTGCTGAAGCAGGGCATTCTGGCAGCCAAGTGGCTTGACCTTTATTAGTGTGCCTGGTTACCCCCTCTCGGAACCACAGACTTAGAAATCGCCAGCTCATATACAGTGCATAAAATATATTTATATAATATATTTATATATATACCCTTATACACCATTTTAATAAAAAATATCACAAAATTCTTCTAAGTCCCTCGGGAAGAGTGAAAGACGCGCACGTTCATTTTCAGCGCTCCCAGACCTTCCTATAAGAAGTTAGCCAAAAAGTAGCTTCGAAAAACGCTTAGGTTAAGTTTCAGAGTTGCTTCTAATGTACCAAAGCTGGACTTAGACATAATTTCACTCTCACAACATTATGGCTGGTTGGAGACAGTCCGAAGCACAAGTACCGGGTCCATGGTTCTGGGCGTATACTGGGGGGGACGGGGACGACTCCCATTAACCCCTGACTATACCGGGGATACGCTTATCACAATGCCTTTCTGGTCTGTGCTGAAGCAGGGCATTCTGGCAGCCAAGTGGCTTGACCTTTATTAGTGAGCCTGGTTACCCCCTCTCGGAACCACAGACTTAGAAATCGCCAGCTCATATACAGTGCATAAAATATATTTATATATATACCCTTATACACCATTTTAATAAAAAATATCACAAAATTCTTCTAAGTCCCTCGGGACGAGTGAAAGACGCGCACGTTCATTTTCAGAGCTCCTAGACCTTCCTATAAGAAGTTAGCCAAAAAGTAGCTTCGAAAAACGCTTAGGTTAAGTTTCAGAGTTGCTTCTAATGTACCAAAGCTGGACTTAGACATAATTTCACTCTCACAACATTATGGCTGGTTGGAGACAGTCTGAACCACAAGTACCGGGTCGATGGTTCTGGGCGTATACTGGGGGGACGGGGACGACTCCCATTAACCCCTGACTATACCGGGGATACGCTTATCACAATGCCTTTCTGGTCTGTGCTGAAGCAGGGCATTCTGGCAGCCAAGTGGCTTGACCTTTATTAGTGAGCCTGGTTACCCCCTCTCGGAACCACAGACTTAGAAATCGCCAGCTCATATACAGTGCATAAAATATATTTATATATATACCCTTATACACCATTTTAATAAAAAATATCACAAAATTCTTCTAAGTCCCTCGGGAAGAGTGAAAGACGCGCACGTTCATTTTCAGCGCTCCCAGACCTTCCTATAAGAAGTTAGCCAAAAAGTAGCTTCGAAAAACGCTTAGGTTAAGTTTCAGAGTTGCTTCTAATGTACCAAAGCTGGACTTAGACATAATTTCACTCTCACAACATTATGGCTGGTTGGAGACAGTCCGAACCACAAGTACCGGGTCCATGGTTCTGGGCGTATACTGGGGGGGACGGGGACGACTCCCATTAACCCCTGACTATACCGGGGATACGCTTATCACAATGCCTTTCTGGTCTGTGCTGAAGCAGGGCATTCTGGCAGCCAAGTGGCTTGACCTTTATAAGTGAGCCTGGTTACCCCCTCTCGGAACCACAGACTTAGAAATTGCCAGCTCATATACAGTGCATAAAATATATTTATATATATACCCTTATACACCATTTTAATAAAAAATATCACAAAATTCTTCTAAGTCCCTCGGGAAGAGTGAAAGACGCGCACGTTCATTTTCAGAGCTTCTAGACCTTCCTATAAGAAGTTAGCCAAAAAGTAGCTTCGAAAAACGCTTAGGTTAAGTTTCAGAGTTGCTTCTAATGTACCAAAGCTGGACTTAGACATAATTTCACTCTCACAACATTATGGCTGGTTGGAGACAGTCTGAACCACAAGTACCGGGTCGATGGTTCTGGGCGTATACTGGGGGGACGGGGACGACTCCCATTAACCCCTGACTATACCGGGGATACGCTTATCACAATGCCTTTCTGGTCTGTGCTGAAGCAGGGCATTCTGGCAGCCAAGTGGCTTGACCTTTATTAGTGAGCCTGGTTACCCCCTCTCGGAACCACAGACTTAGAAATCGCCAGCTCATATACAGTGCATAAAATATATTTATATAATATATTTATATATATATACCCTTATACACCATTTTAATAAAAAATATAACAAAAATCTTCTAAGTCCCTCGGGAAGAGTGAAAGACGCGCACGTTCATTTTCAGCGCTCCTAGACCTTCCTATAAGAAGTTAGCCAAAAAGTAGCTTCGAAAAACGCTTAGGTTAAGTTTCAGAGTTGCTTCTAATGTACCAAAGCTGGACTTAGACATAATTTCACTCTCACAACATTATGTCTGGTTGGAGACAGTCCGAACCACAAGTACCGGGTCCATGGTTCTGGGCGTATACTGGGGGGACGGGGACGACTCCCATTAACCCCTGACTATACCGGGGATACGCTTATCATAATGCCTTTCTGGTCTGTGCTGAAGCAGGGCATTCTGGCAGCCAAGTGGCTTGACCTTTATTAGTGAGCCTGGTTACCCCCTCTCGGAACCACAGACTTAGAAATCGCCAGCTCATATACAGTGCATAAAATATATTTATATAATATATTTATATATATACCCTTATACACCATTTTAATAAAAAATATCACAAAATTCTTCTAAGTCCCTCGGGAAGAGTGAAAGACGCGCACGTTCATTTTCAGCGCTCCCAGACCTTCCTATAAGAAGTTAGCCAAAAAGTAGCTTCGAAAAACGCTTAGGTTAAGTTTCAGAGTTGCTTCTAATGTACCAAAGCTGGACTTAGACATAATTTCACTCTCACAACATTATGGCTGGTTGGAGACAGTCCGAACCACAAGTACCGGGTCCATGGTTCTGGGCGTATACTGGGGGGGACGGGGACGACTCCCATTAACCCCTGACTATACCGGGGATACGCTTATCACAATGCCTTTCTGGTCTGTGCTGAAGCAGGGCATTCTGGCAGCCAAGTGGCTTGACCTTTATAAGTGAGCCTGGTTACCCCCTCTCGGAACCACAGACTTAGAAATTGCCAGCTCATATACAGTGCATAAAATATATTTATATATATACCCTTATACACCATTTTAATAAAAAATATCACAAAATTCTTCTACAGTAAGTCCCTCGGGAAGAGTGAAAGACGCGCACGTTCATTTTCAGCGTTCCTAGACCTTCCTATAAGAAGTTAACCAAAAAGTAGCTTCGAAAAACGCTTAGGTTAAGTTTCAGAGTTGCTTCTAATGTACCAAAACTGGACTTAGACATAATTTCACTCTCACAACATTATGGCTGGTTGGAGACAGTCCGAACCACAAGTACCGGGTCCATGGTTCTGGGCGTATACTGGGGGGACGGGGACGACTCCCATTAACCCCTGACTATACCGGGGATACGCTTATCATAATGCCTTTCTGGTCTGTGCTGAAGCAGGGCATTCTGGCAGCCAAGTGGCTTGACCTTTATTAGTGAGCCTGGTTACCCCCTCTCGGAACCACAGACTTAGAAATCGCCAGCTCATATACAGTGCATAAAATATATTTATATAATATATTTATATATATACCCTTATACACCATTTTAATAAAAAATATCACAAAATTCTTCTAAGTCCCTCGGGAAGAGTGAAAGACGCGCACGTTCATTTTCAGCGCTCCTAGACCTTCCTATAAGAAGTTAGCCAAAAAGTAGCTTCGAAAAACGCTTAGGTTAAGTTTCAGAGTTGCTTCTAATGTACCAAAGCTGGACTTAGACATAATTTCACTCTCACAACATTATGGCTGGTTGGAGACAGTCCGAACCACAAGTACCGGGTCCATGGTTCTGGGCGTATACTGGGGGGACGGGGACGACTCCCATTAACCCCTGACTATACCGGGGATACGCTTATCATAATGCCTTTCTGGTCTGTGCTGAAGCAGGGCATTCTGGCAGCCAAGTGGCTTGACCTTTATTAGTGAGCCTGGTTACCCCCTCTCGGAACCACAGACTTAGAAATCGCCAGCTCATATACAGTGCATAATATATATTTATATAATATATTTATATATATACCCTTATACACCATTTTAATAAAAAATATCACAAAATTCTTCTAAGTCCCTCGGGAAGAGTGAAAGACGCGCACGTTCATTTTCAGCGCTCCCAGACCTTCCTATAAGAAGTTAGCCAAAAAGTAGCTTCGAAAAACGCTTAGGTTAAGTTTCAGAGTTGCTTCTAATGTACCAAAGCTGGACTTAGACATAATTTCACTCTCACAACATTATGGCTGGTTGGAGACAGTCCGAAGCACAAGTACCGGGTCCATGGTTCTGGCCGTATACTGGGGGGACGGGGGCGACTCCCATTAACCCCTGACTATACCGAGGATACGCTTATCACAATGCCTTTCTGGTCTGTGCTGAAGCAGGGCATTCTGGAAACCAAGTGGCTTGACCTTTATTAGTGAGCCTGGTTACCCTCTCTCGGAACCACAGACTTAGAAATCGCCAGCTCATATACAGTGCATAAAATATATTTATATATATACCCTTATACACCATTTTAATAAAAAATATCACAAAATTCTTCTAAGTCCCTCGGGAAGAGTGAAAGACGCGCACGTTCATTTTCAGCGCTCCTAGACCTTCCTATAAGAAGTTAGCCAAAAAGTAGCTTCGAAAAACGCTTAGGTTAAGTTTCAGAGTTGCTTCTAATGTACCAAAGCTGGACTTAGACATAATTTCACTCTCACAACATTATGGCTGGTTGGAGACAGTCCGAACCACAAGTACCGGGTCCATGGTTCTGGGCGTATACTGGGGGGGACGGGGACGACTCCCATTAACCCCTGACTATACCGGGGATACGCTTATCACAATGCCTTTCTGGTCTGTGCTGAAGCAGGGCATTCTGGCAGCCAAGTGGCTTGACCTTTATTAGTGAGCCTGGTTACCCCCTCTCGGAACCACAGACTTAGAAATCGCCAGCTCATATACAGTGCATAAAATATATTTATATAATATATTTATATATATACCCTTATACACCATTTTAATAAAAAATATCACAAAATTCTTCTAAGTCCCTCGGGAAGAGTGAAAGACGCGCACGTTCATTTTCAGCGCTCCCAGACCTTCCTATAAGAAGTTAGCCAAAAAGTAGCTTCGAAAAACGCTTAGGTTAAGTTTCAGAGTTGCTTCTAATGTACCAAAGCTGGACTTAGACATAATTTCACTCTCACAACATTATGGCTGGTTGGAGACAGTCCGAAAAACAAGTACCGGGTCCATGGTTCTGGCCGTATACTGGGGGGACGGGGGCGACTCCCATTAACCCCTGACTATACCGGGGATACGCTTATCACAATGCCTTTCTGGTCTGTGCTGAAGCAGGGCATTCTGGAAACCAAGTGGCTTGACCTTTATTAGTGAGCCTGGTTACCCCCTCTCGGAACCACAGACTTAGAAATCGCCAGCTCATATACAGTGCATAAAATATATTTATATAATATATTTATATATATACCCTTATACACCATTTTAATAAAAAATATCACAAAATTCTTCTAAGTCCCTCGGGAAGAGTAAAAGACGCGCACGTTGATTTTCAGCGCTCCTAGACCTTCCTATAAGAAGTTAGCTAAAAAGTAGCTTCGAAAAACGCTTAGGTTAAGTTTCAGAGTTGCTTCTAATGTACCAAAGCTGGACTTAGACATAATTTCACTCTCACAACATTATGGCTGGTTGGAGACAGTCCGAACCACAAGTACCGGGTCGATGGTTCTGGGCGTATACTGGGGGGACGGGGACGACTCCCATTAACCCCTGACTATACCGGGGATAAGCTTATCACAATGCCTTTCTGGTCTGTGCTGAAGCAGGGCATTCTGGCAGCCAAGTGGCTTGACCTTTATTAGTGAGCCTGGTTACCCCCTCTCGGAACCACAGACTTAGAAATCGCCAGCTCATATACAGTGCATAAAATATATTTATATAATATATTTATATATATACCCTTATACACCATTTTAATAAAAAATATCACAAAATTCTTCTAAGTCCCTCGGGAAGAGTAAAAGACGCGCACGTTCATTTTCAGCGCTCCTAGACCTTCCTATAAGAAGTTAGCTAAAAAGTAGCTTCGAAAAACGCTTAGGTTAAGTTTCAGAGTTGCTTCTAATGTACCAAAGCTGGACTTAGACATAATTTCACTCTCACAACATTATGGCTGGTTGGAGACAGTCCGAACCACAAGTACCGGGTCGATGGTTCTGGGCGTATACTGGGGGGACGGGGACGACTCCCATTAACCCCTGACTATACCGGGGATAAGCTTATCACAATGCCTTTCTGGTCTGTGCTGAAGCAGGGCATTCTGGCAGCCAAGTGGCTTGACCTTTATTAGTGAGCCTGGTTACCCCCTCTCGGAACCACAGACTTAGAAATCGCCAGCTCATATACAGTGCATAAAATATATTTATATAATATATTTATATATATACCCTTATACACCATTTTAATAAAAAATATCACAAAATTCTTCTAAGTCCCTCGGGAAGAGTGAAAGACGCGCACGTTCATTTTCAGCGTTCCTAGACCTTCCTATAAGAAGTTAACCAAAAAGTAGCTTCGAAAAACGCTTAGGTTAAGTTTCAGAGTTGCTTCTAATGTACCAAAACTGGACTTAGACATAATTTCACTCTCACAACATTATGGCTGGTTGGAGACAGTCCGAACCACAAGTACCGGGTCCATGGTTCTGGGCGTATACTGGGGGGACGGGGACGACTCCCATTAACCCCTGACTATACCGGGGATACGCTTATCACAATGCCTTTCTGGTCTGTGCTGAAGCAGGGCATTCTGGCAGCCAAGTGGCTTGACCTTTATAAGTGAGCCTGGTTACCCCCTCTCGGAACCACAGACTTAGAAATTGCCAGCTCATATACAGTGCATAAAATATATTTATATATATACCCTTATACACCATTTTAATAAAAAATATCACAAAATTCTTCTACAGTAAGTCCCTCGGGAAGAGTGAAAGACGCGCACGTTCATTTTCAGCGTTCCTAGACCTTCCTATAAGAAGTTAACCAAAAAGTAGCTTCGAAAAACGCTTAGGTTAAGTTTCAGAGTTGCTTCTAATGTACCAAAACTGGACTTAGACATAATTTCACTCTCACAACATTATGGCTGGTTGGAGACAGTCCGAACCACAAGTACCGGGTCCATGGTTCTGGGCGTATACTGGGGGGACGGGGACGACTCCCATTAACCCCTGACTATACCGGGGATACGCTTATCATAATGCCTTTCTGGTCTGTGCTGAAGCAGGGCATTCTGGCAGCCAAGTGGCTTGACCTTTATTAGTGAGCCTGGTTACCCCCTCTCGGAACCACAGACTTAGAAATCGCCAGCTCATATACAGTGCATAAAATATATTTATATAATATATTTATATATATACCCTTATACACCATTTTAATAAAAAATATCACAAAATTCTTCTAAGTCCCTCGGGAAGAGTGAAAGACGCGCACGTTCATTTTCAGCGCTCCTAGACCTTCCTATAAGAAGTTAGCCAAAAAGTAGCTTCGAAAAACGCTTAGGTTAAGTTTCAGAGTTGCTTCTAATGTACCAAAGCTGGACTTAGACATAATTTCACTCTCACAACATTATGGCTGGTTGGAGACAGTCCGAACCACAAGTACCGGGTCCATGGTTCTGGGCGTATACTGGGGGGACGGGGACGACTCCCATTAACCCCTGACTATACCGGGGATACGCTTATCATAATGCCTTTCTAGTCTGTGCTGAAGCAGGGCATTCTGGCAGCCAAGTGGCTTGACCTTTATTAGTGTGCCTGGTTACCCCCTCTCGGAACCACAGACTTAGAAATCGCCAGCTCATATACAGTGCATAAAATATATTTATATAATATATTTATATATATACCCTTATACACCATTTTAATAGAAAATATCACAAAATTCTTCTAAGTCCCTCGGGAAGAGTGAAAGACGCGCACGTTCATTTTCAGCGCTCCCAGACCTTCCTATAAGAAGTTAGCCAAAAAGTAGCTTCGAAAAACGCTTAGGTTAAGTTTCAGAGTTGCTTCTAATGTACCAAAGCTGGACTTAGACATAATTTCACTCTCACAACATTATGGCTGGTTGGAGACAGTCCGAAGCACAAGTACCGGGTCCATGGTTCTGGGCGTATACTGGGGGGGACGGGGACGACTCCCATTAACCCCTGACTATACCGGGGATACGCTTATCACAATGCCTTTCTGGTCTGTGCTGAAGCAGGGCATTCTGGCAGCCAAGTGGCTTGACCTTTATTAGTGAGCCTGGTTACCCCCTCTCGGAACCACAGACTTAGAAATCGCCAGCTCATATACAGTGCATAAAATATATTTATATATATACCCTTATACACCATTTTAATAAAAAATATCACAAAATTCTTCTAAGTCCCTCGGGATGAGTGAAAGACGCGCACGTTCATTTTCAGAGCTCCTAGACCTTCCTATAAGAAGTTAGCCAAAAAGTAGCTTCGAAAAACGCTTAGGTTAAGTTTCAGAGTTGCTTCTAATGTACCAAAGCTGGACTTAGACATAATTTCACTCTCACAACATTATGGCTGGTTGGAGACAGTCTGAACCACAAGTACCGGGTCGATGGTTCTGGGCGTATACTGGGGGGACGGGGACGACTCCCATTAACCCCTGACTATACCGGGGATACGCTTATCACAATGCCTTTCTGGTCTGTGCTGAAGCAGGGCATTCTGGCAGCCAAGTGGCTTGACCTTTATTAGTGAGCCTGGTTACCCCCTCTCGGAACCACAGACTTAGAAATCGCCAGCTCATATACAGTGCATAAAATATATTTATATATATACCCTTATACACCATTTTAATAAAAAATATCACAAAATTCTTCTAAGTCCCTCGGGAAGAGTGAAAGACGCGCACGTTCATTTTCAGAGCTCCTAGACCTTCCTATAAGAAGTTAGCCAAAAAGTAGCTTCGAAAAACGCTTAGGTTAAGTTTCAGAGTTGCTTCTAATGTACCAAAGCTGGACTTAGACATAATTTCACTCTCACAACATTATGGCTGGTTGGAGACAGTCTGAACCACAAGTACCGGGTCGATGGTTCTGGGCGTATACTGGGGGGACGGGGACGACTCCCATTAACCCCTGACTATACCGGGGATACGCTTATCACAATGCCTTTCTGGTCTGTGCTGAAGCAGGGCATTCTGGCAGCCAAGTGGCTTGACCTTTATTAGTGAGCCTGGTTACCCCCTCTCGGAACCACAGACTTAGAAATCGCCAGCTCATATACAGTGCATAAAATATATTTATATAATATATTTATATATATATACCCTTATACACCATTTTAATAAAAAATATAACAAAAATCTTCTAAGTCCCTCGGGAAGAGTGAAAGACGCGCACGTTCATTTTCAGCGCTCCTAGACCTTCCTATAAGAAGTTAGCCAAAAAGTAGCTTCGAAAAACGCTTAGGTTAAGTTTCAGAGTTGCTTCTAATGTACCAAAGCTGGACTTAGACATAATTTCACTCTCACAACATTATGTCTGGTTGGAGACAGTCCGAACCACAAGTACCGGGTCCATGGTTCTGGGCGTATACTGGGGGGACGGGGACGACTCCCATTAACCCCTGACTATACCGGGGATACGCTTATCATAATGCCTTTCTGGTCTGTGCTGAAGCAGGGCATTCTGGCAGCCAAGTGGCTTGACCTTTATTAGTGAGCCTGGTTACCCCCTCTCGGAACCACAGACTTAGAAATCGCCAGCTCATATACAGTGCATAAAATATATTTATATAATATATTTATATATATACCCTTATACACCATTTTAATAAAAAATATCACAAAATTCTTCTAAGTCCCTCGGGAAGAGTGAAAGACGCGCACGTTCATTTTCAGCGCTCCCAGACCTTCCTATAAGAAGTTAGCCAAAAAGTAGCTTCGAAAAACGCTTAGGTTAAGTTTCAGAGTTGCTTCTAATGTACCAAAGCTGGACTTAGACATAATTTCACTCTCACAACATTATGGCTGGTTGGAGACAGTCCGAACCACAAGTACCGGGTCCATGGTTCTGGGCGTATACTGGGGGGGACGGGGACGACTCCCATTAACCCCTGACTATACCGGGGATACGCTTATCACAATGCCTTTCTGGTCTGTGCTGAAGCAGGGCATTCTGGCAGCCAAGTGGCTTGACCTTTATAAGTGAGCCTGGTTACCCCCTCTCGGAACCACAGACTTAGAAATTGCCAGCTCATATACAGTGCATAAAATATATTTATATATATACCCTTATACACCATTTTAATAAAAAATATCACAAAATTCTTCTACAGTAAGTCCCTCGGGAAGAGTGAAAGACGCGCACGTTCATTTTCAGCGTTCCTAGACCTTCCTATAAGAAGTTAACCAAAAAGTAGCTTCGAAAAACGCTTAGGTTAAGTTTCAGAGTTGCTTCTAATGTACCAAAACTGGACTTAGACATAATTTCACTCTCACAACATTATGGCTGGTTGGAGACAGTCCGAACCACAAGTACCGGGTCCATGGTTCTGGGCGTATACTGGGGGGACGGGGACGACTCCCATTAACCCCTGACTATACCGGGGATACGCTTATCATAATGCCTTTCTGGTCTGTGCTGAAGCAGGGCATTCTGGCAGCCAAGTGGCTTGACCTTTATTAGTGAGCCTGGTTACCCCCTCTCGGAACCACAGACTTAGAAATCGCCAGCTCATATACAGTGCATAAAATATATTTATATAATATATTTATATATATACCCTTATACACCATTTTAATAAAAAATATCACAAAATTCTTCTAAGTCCCTCGGGAAGAGTGAAAGACGCGCACGTTCATTTTCAGCGCTCCTAGACCTTCCTATAAGAAGTTAGCCAAAAAGTAGCTTCGAAAAACGCTTAGGTTAAGTTTCAGAGTTGCTTCTAATGTACCAAAGCTGGACTTAGACATAATTTCACTCTCACAACATTATGGCTGGTTGGAGACAGTCCGAACCACAAGTACCGGGTCCATGGTTCTGGGCGTATACTGGGGGGACGGGGACGACTCCCATTAACCCCTGACTATACCGGGGATACGCTTATCATAATGCCTTTCTGGTCTGTGCTGAAGCAGGGCATTCTGGCAGCCAAGTGGCTTGACCTTTATTAGTGAGCCTGGTTACCCCCTCTCGGAACCACAGACTTAGAAATCGCCAGCTCATATACAGTGCATAATATATATTTATATAATATATTTATATATATACCCTTATACACCATTTTAATAAAAAATATCACAAAATTCTTCTAAGTCCCTCGGGAAGAGTGAAAGACGCGCACGTTCATTTTCAGCGCTCCCAGACCTTCCTATAAGAAGTTAGCCAAAAAGTAGCTTCGAAAAACGCTTAGGTTAAGTTTCAGAGTTGCTTCTAATGTACCAAAGCTGGACTTAGACATAATTTCACTCTCACAACATTATGGCTGGTTGGAGACAGTCCGAAGCACAAGTACCGGGTCCATGGTTCTGGCCGTATACTGGGGGGACGGGGGCGACTCCCATTAACCCCTGACTATACCGAGGATACGCTTATCACAATGCCTTTCTGGTCTGTGCTGAAGCAGGGCATTCTGGAAACCAAGTGGCTTGACCTTTATTAGTGAGCCTGGTTACCCCCTCTCGGAACCACAGACTTAGAAATCGCCAGCTCATATACAGTGCATAAAATATATTTATATATATACCCTTATACACCATTTTAATAAAAAATATCACAAAATTCTTCTAAGTCCCTCGGGAAGAGTGGAAGACGCGCACGTTCATTTTCAGAGCTCCTAGACCTTCCTATAAGAAGTTAGACAAAAAGTAGCTTCGAAAAACGCTTAGGTTAAGTTTCAGAGTTGCTTCTAATGTACCAAAGCTGGACTTAGACATAATTTCTCTCTCACAACATTATGGCTGGTTGGAGACAGTCCGAAGCACAAGTACCGGGTCCATGTTTCTGGCCGTATACTGGGGGGACGGGGGCGACTCCCATTAACCCCTGACTATACCGGGGATACGCTTATCACAATGCCTTTCTGGTCTGTGCTGAAGCAGGGCATTCTGGCAGCCAAGTGGCTTGACCTTTGTTAGTGAGCCTGGTTACCCCCTCTCGGAACCACAGACTTAGAAATCGCCAGCTCATATACAGTGCATAAAATATATTTATATATATACCCTTATACACCATTTTAATAAAAAATATCACAAAATTCTTCTAAGTCCCTCGGGAAGAGTGAAAGACGCGCACGTTCATTTTCAGCGCTCCTAGACCTTCCTATAAGAAGTTAGCCAAAAAGTAGCTTCGAAAAACGCTTAGGTTAAGTTTCAGAGTTGCTTCTAATGTACCAAAGCTGGACTTAGACATAATTTCACTCTCACAACATTATGGCTGGTTGGAGACAGTCCGAACCACAAGTACCGGGTCCATGGTTCTGGGCGTATACTGGGGGGGACGGGGACGACTCCCATTAACCCCTGACTATACCGGGGATACGCTTATCACAATGCCTTTCTGGTCTGTGCTGAAGCAGGGCATTCTGGCAGCCAAGTGGCTTGACCTTTATTAGTGAGCCTGGTTACCCCCTCTCGGAACCACAGACTTAGAAATCGCCAGCTCATATACAGTGCATAAAATATATTTATATAATATATTTATATATATACCCTTATACACCATTTTAATAAAAAATATCACAAAATTCTTCTAAGTCCCTCGGGAAGAGTGAAAGACGCGCACGTTCATTTTCAGCGCTCCCAGACCTTCCTATAAGAAGTTAGCCAAAAAGTTGCTTCGAAAAACGCTTAGGTTAAGTTTCAGAGTTGCTTCTAATGTACCAAAGCTGGACTTAGACATAATTTCACTCTCACAACATTATGGCTGGTTGGAGACAGTCCGAAAAACAAGTACCGGGTCCATGGTTCTGGCCGTATACTGGGGGGACGGGGGCGACTCCCATTAACCCCTGACTATACCGGGGATACGCTTATCACAATGCCTTTCTGGTCTGTGCTGAAGCAGGGCATTCTGGAAACCAAGTGGCTTGACCTTTATTAGTGAGCCTGGTTACCCCCTCTCGGAACCACAGACTTAGAAATCGCCAGCTCATATACAGTGCATAAAATATATTTATATAATATATTTATATATATACCCTTATACACCATTTTAATAAAAAATATCACAAAATTCTTCTAAGTCCCTCGGGAAGAGTAAAAGACGCGCACGTTGATTTTCAGCGCTCCTAGACCTTCCTATAAGAAGTTAGCTAAAAAGTAGCTTCGAAAAACGCTTAGGTTAAGTTTCAGAGTTGCTTCTAATGTACCAAAGCTGGACTTAGACATAATTTCACTCTCACAACATTATGGCTGGTTGGAGACAGTCCGAACCACAAGTACCGGGTCGATGGTTCTGGGCGTATACTGGGGGGACGGGGACGACTCCCATTAACCCCTGACTATACCGGGGATAAGCTTATCACAATGCCTTTCTGGTCTGTGCTGAAGCAGGGCATTCTGGCAGCCAAGTGGCTTGACCTTTATTAGTGAGCCTGGTTACCCCCTCTCGGAACCACAGACTTAGAAATCGCCAGCTCATATACAGTGCATAAAATATATTTATATAATATATTTATATATATACCCTTATACACCATTTTAATAAAAAATATCACAAAATTCTTCTAAGTCCCTCGGGAAGATTAAAAGACGCGCACGTTCATTTTCAGCGCTCCTAGACCTTCCTATAAGAAGTTAGCTAAAAAGTAGCTTCGAAAAACGCTTAGGTTAAGTTTCAGAGTTGCTTCTAATGTACCAAAGCTGGACTTAGACATAATTTCACTCTCACAACATTATGGCTGGTTGGAGACAGTCCGAACCACAAGTACCGGGTCGATGGTTCTGGGCGTATACTGGGGGGACGGGGACGACTCCCATTAACCCCTGACTATACCGGGGATAAGCTTATCACAATGCCTTTCTGGTCTGTGCTGAAGCAGGGCATTCTGGCAGCCAAGTGGCTTGACCTTTATTAGTGAGCCTGGTTACCCCCTCTCGGAACCACAGACTTAGAAATCGCCAGCTCATATACAGTGCATAAAATATATTTATATAATATATTTATATATATACCCTTATACACCATTTTAATAAAAAATATCACAAAATTCTTCTAAGTCCCTCGGGAAGAGTGAAAGACGCGCACGTTCATTTTCAGCGCTCCTAGACCTTCCTATAAGAAGTTAGCCAAAAAGTAGCTTCGAAAAACGCTTAGGTTAAGTTTCAGAGTTGCTTCTTATGTACCAAAGCTGGACTTAGACATAATTTCACTCTCACAACATTATTGCTGGTTGGAGACAGTCCGAACCACAAGTACCGGGTCCATGTTTCTGGCCGTATACTGGGGGGACGGGGGCGACTCCCATTAACCCCTGACTATACCGGGGATACGCTTATCACAATGCCTTTCTGGTCTGTGCTGAAGCAGGGCATTCTGGCAGCCAAGTGGCTTGACCTTTATAAGTGAGCCTGGTTACCCCCTCTCGGAACCACAGACTTAGAAATTGCCAGCTCATATACAGTGCATAAAATATATTTATATATATACCCTTATACACCATTTTAATAAAAAATATCACAAAATTCTTCTACAGTAAGTCCCTCGGGAAGAGTGAAAGACGCGCACGTTCATTTTCAGCGTTCCTAGACCTTCCTATAAGAAGTTAACCAAAAAGTAGCTTCGAAAAACGCTTAGGTTAAGTTTCAGAGTTGCTTCTAATGTACCAAAACTGGACTTAGACATAATTTCACTCTCACAACATTATGGCTGGTTGGAGACAGTCCGAACCACAAGTACCGGGTCCATGGTTCTGGGCGTATACTGGGGGGACGGGGACGACTCCCATTAACCCCTGACTATACCGGGGATACGCTTATCACAATGCCTTTCTGGTCTGTGCTGAAGCAGGGCATTCTGGCAGCCAAGTGGCTTGACCTTTATAAGTGAGCCTGGTTACCCCCTCTCGGAACCACAGACTTAGAAATTGCCAGCTCATATACAGTGCATAAAATATATTTATATATATACCCTTATACACCATTTTAATAAAAAATATCACAAAATTCTTCTACAGTAAGTCCCTCGGGAAGAGTGAAAGACGCGCACGTTCATTTTCAGCGTTCCTAGACCTTCCTATAAGAAGTTAACCAAAAAGTAGCTTCGAAAAACGCTTAGGTTAAGTTTCAGAGTTGCTTCTAATGTACCAAAACTGGACTTAGACATAATTTCACTCTCACAACATTATGGCTGGTTGGAGACAGTCCGAACCACAAGTACCGGGTCCATGGTTCTGGGCGTATACTGGGGGGACGGGGACGACTCCCATTAACCCCTGACTATACCGGGGATACGCTTATCATAATGCCTTTCTGGTCTGTGCTGAAGCAGGGCATTCTGGCAGCCAAGTGGCTTGACCTTTATTAGTGAGCCTGGTTACCCCCTCTCGGAACCACAGACTTAGAAATCGCCAGCTCATATACAGTGCATAAAATATATTTATATAATATATTTATATATATACCCTTATACACCATTTTAATAAAAAATATCACAAAATTCTTCTAAGTCCCTCGGGAAGAGTGAAAGACGCGCACGTTCATTTTCAGCGCTCCTAGACCTTCCTATAAGAAGTTAGCCAAAAAGTAGCTTCGAAAAACGCTTAGGTTAAGTTTCAGAGTTGCTTCTAATGTACCAAAGCTGGACTTAGACATAATTTCACTCTCACAACATTATGGCTGGTTGGAGACAGTCCGAACCACAAGTACCGGGTCCATGGTTCTGGGCGTATACTGGGGGGACGGGGACGACTCCCATTAACCCCTGACTATACCGGGGATACGCTTATCATAATGCCTTTCTAGTCTGTGCTGAAGCAGGGCATTCTGGCAGCCAAGTGGCTTGACCTTTATTAGTGTGCCTGGTTACCCCCTCTCGGAACCACAGACTTAGAAATCGCCAGCTCATATACAGTGCATAAAATATATTTATATAATATATTTATATATATACCCTTATACACCATTTTAATAAAAAATATCACAAAATTCTTCTAAGTCCCTCGGGAAGAGTGAAAGACGCGCACGTTCATTTTCAGCGCTCCCAGACCTTCCTATAAGAAGTTAGCCAAAAAGTAGCTTCGAAAAACGCTTAGGTTAAGTTTCAGAGTTGCTTCTAATGTACCAAAGCTGGACTTAGACATAATTTCACTCTCACAACATTATGGCTGGTTGGAGACAGTCCGAAGCACAAGTACCGGGTCCATGGTTCTGGGCGTATACTGGGGGGGACGGGGACGACTCCCATTAACCCCTGACTATACCGGGGATACGCTTATCACAATGCCTTTCTGGTCTGTGCTGAAGCAGGGCATTCTGGCAGCCAAGTGGCTTGACCTTTATTAGTGAGCCTGGTTACCCCCTCTCGGAACCACAGACTTAGAAATCGCCAGCTCATATACAGTGCATAAAATATATTTATATATATACCCTTATACACCATTTTAATAAAAAATATCACAAAATTCTTCTAAGTCCCTCGGGAAGAGTGAAAGACGCGCACGTTCATTTTCAGCGTTCCTAGACCTTCCTATAAGAAGTTAACCAAAAAGTAGCTTCGAAAAACGCTTAGGTTAAGTTTCAGAGTTGCTTCTAATGTACCAAAACTGGACTTAGACATAATTTCACTCTCACAACATTATGGCTGGTTGGAGACAGTCCGAACCACAAGTACCGGGTCCATGGTTCTGGGCGTATACTGGGGGGACGGGGACGACTCCCATTAACCCCTGACTATACCGGGGATACGCTTATCATAATGCCTTTCTGGTCTGTGCTGAAGCAGGGCATTCTGGCAGCCAAGTGGCTTGACCTTTATTAGTGAGCCTGGTTACCCCCTCTCGGAACCACAGACTTAGAAATCGCCAGCTCATATACAGTGCATAAAATATATTTATATAATATATTTATATATATACCCTTATACACCATTTTAATAAAAAATATCACAAAATTCTTCTAAGTCCCTCGGGAAGAGTGAAAGACGCGCACGTTCATTTTCAGCGCTCCTAGACCTTCCTATAAGAAGTTAGCCAAAAAGTAGCTTCGAAAAACGCTTAGGTTAAGTTTCAGAGTTGCTTCTAATGTACCAAAGCTGGACTTAGACATAATTTCACTCTCACAACATTATGGCTGGTTGGAGACAGTCCGAACCACAAGTACCGGGTCCATGGTTCTGGGCGTATACTGGGGGGGACGGGGACGACTCCCATTAACCCCTGACTATACCGGGGATACGCTTATCACAATGCCTTTCTGGTCTGTGCTGAAGCAGGGCATTCTGGCAGCCAAGTGGCTTGACCTTTATAAGTGAGCCTGGTTACCCCCTCTCGGAACCACAGACTTAGAAATTGCCAGCTCATATACAGTGCATAAAATATATTTATATATATACCCTTATACACCATTTTAATAAAAAATATCACAAAATTCTTCTACAGTAAGTCCCTCGGGAAGAGTGAAAGACGCGCACGTTCATTTTCAGCGTTCCTAGACCTTCCTATAAGAAGTTAACCAAAAAGTAGCTTCGAAAAACGCTTAGGTTAAGTTTCAGAGTTGCTTCTAATGTACCAAAACTGGACTTAGACATAATTTCACTCTCACAACATTATGGCTGGTTGGAGACAGTCCGAACCACAAGTACCGGGTCCATGGTTCTGGGCGTATACTGGGGGGACGGGGACGACTCCCATTAACCCCTGACTATACCGGGGATACGCTTATCATAATGCCTTTCTGGTCTGTGCTGAAGCAGGGCATTCTGGCAGCCAAGTGGCTTGACCTTTATTAGTGAGCCTGGTTACCCCCTCTCGGAACCACAGACTTAGAAATCGCCAGCTCATATACAGTGCATAAAATATATTTATATAATATATTTATATATATACCCTTATACACCATTTTAATAAAAAATATCACAAAATTCTTCTAAGTCCCTCGGGAAGAGTGAAAGACGCGCACGTTCATTTTCAGCGCTCCTAGACCTTCCTATAAGAAGTTAGCCAAAAAGTAGCTTCGAAAAACGCTTAGGTTAAGTTTCAGAGTTGCTTCTAATGTACCAAAGCTGGACTTAGACATAATTTCACTCTCACAACATTATGGCTGGTTGGAGACAGTCCGAACCACAAATACCGGGTCCATGGTTCTGGGCGTATACTGGGGGGACGGGGACGACTCCCATTAACCCCTGACTATACCGGGGATACGCTTATCATAATGCCTTTCTGGTCTGTGCTGAAGCAGGGCATTCTGGCAGCCAAGTGGCTTGACCTTTATTAGTGAGCCTGGTTACCCCCTCTCGGAACCACAGACTTAGAAATCGCCAGCTCATATACAGTGCATAATATATATTTATATAATATATTTATATATATACCCTTATACACCATTTTAATAAAAAATATCACAAAATTCTTCTAAGTCCCTCGGGAAGAGTGAAAGACGCGCACGTTCATTTTCAGCGCTCCCAGACCTTCCTATAAGAAGTTAGCCAAAAAGTAGCTTCGAAAAACGCTTAGGTTAAGTTTCAGAGTTGCTTCTAATGTACCAAAGCTGGACTTAGACATAATTTCACTCTCACAACATTATGGCTGGTTGGAGACAGTCCGAAGCACAAGTACCGGGTCCATGGTTCTGGCCGTATACTGGGGGGACGGGGGCGACTCCCATTAACCCCTGACTATACCGAGGATACGCTTATCACAATGCCTTTCTGGTCTGTGCTGAAGCAGGGCATTCTGGAAACCAAGTGGCTTGACCTTTATTAGTGAGCCTGGTTACCCCCTCTCGGAACCACAGACTTAGAAATCGCCAGCTCATATACAGTGCATAAAATATATTTATATATATACCCTTATACACCATTTTAATAAAAAATATCACAAAATTCTTCTAAGTCCCTCGGGAAGAGTGGAAGACGCGCACGTTCATTTTCAGAGCTCCTAGACCTTCCTATAAGAAGTTAGACAAAAAGTAGCTTCGAAAAACGCTTAGGTTAAGTTTCAGAGTTGCTTCTAATGTACCAAAGCTGGACTTAGACATAATTTCTCTCTCACAACATTATGGCTGGTTGGAGACAGTCCGAAGCACAAGTACCGGGTCCATGTTTCTGGCCGTATACTGGGGGGACGGGGGCGACTCCCATTAACCCCTGACTATACCGGGGATACGCTTATCACAATGCCTTTCTGGTCTGTGCTGAAGCAGGGCATTCTGGCAGCCAAGTGGCTTGACCTTTGTTAGTGAGCCTGGTTACCCCCTCTCGGAACCACAGACTTAGAAATCGCCAGCTCATATACAGTGCATAAAATATATTTATATATATACCCTTATACACCATTTTAATAAAAAATATCACAAAATTCTTCTAAGTCCCTCGGGAAGAGTGAAAGACGCGCACGTTCATTTTCAGCGCTCCTAGACCTTCCTATAAGAAGTTAGCCAAAAAGTAGCTTCGAAAAACGCTTAGGTTAAGTTTCAGAGTTGCTTCTAATGTACCAAAGCTGGACTTAGACATAATTTCACTCTCACAACATTATGGCTGGTTGGAGACAGTCCGAACCACAAGTACCGGGTCCATGGTTCTGGGCGTATACTGGGGGGGACGGGGACGACTCCCATTAACCCCTGACTATACCGGGGATACGCTTATCACAATGCCTTTCTGGTCTGTGCTGAAGCAGGGCATTCTGGCAGCCAAGTGGCTTGACCTTTATTAGTGAGCCTGGTTACCCCCTCTCGGAACCACAGACTTAGAAATCGCCAGCTCATATACAGTGCATAAAATATATTTATATAATATATTTATATATATACCCTTATACACCATTTTAATAAAAAATATCACAAAATTCTTCTAAGTCCCTCGGGAAGAGTGAAAGACGCGCACGTTCATTTTCAGCGCTCCCAGACCTTCCTATAAGAAGTTAGCCAAAAAGTAGCTTCGAAAAACGCTTAGGTTAAGTTTCAGAGTTGCTTCTAATGTACCAAAGCTGGACTTAGACATAATTTCACTCTCACAACATTATGGCTGGTTGGAGACAGTCCGAAAAACAAGTACCGGGTCCATGGTTCTGGCCGTATACTGGGGGGACGGGGGCGACTCCCATTAACCCCTGACTATACCGGGGATACGCTTATCACAATGCCTTTCTGGTCTGTGCTGAAGCAGGGCATTCTGGAAACCAAGTGGCTTGACCTTTATTAGTGAGCCTGGTTACCCCCTCTCGGAACCACAGACTTAGAAATCGCCAGCTCATATACAGTGCATAAAATATATTTATATAATATATTTATATATATACCCTTATACACCATTTTAATAAAAAATATCACAAAATTCTTCTAAGTCCCTCGGGAAGAGTAAAAGACGCGCACGTTGATTTTCAGCGCTCCTAGACCTTCCTATAAGAAGTTAGCTAAAAAGTAGCTTCGAAAAACGCTTAGGTTAAGTTTCAGAGTTGCTTCTAATGTACCAAAGCTGGACTTAGACATAATTTCACTCTCACAACATTATGGCTGGTTGGAGACAGTCCGAACCACAAGTACCGGGTCGATGGTTCTGGGCGTATACTGGGGGGACGGGGACGACTCCCATTAACCCCTGACTATACCGGGGATAAGCTTATCACAATGCCTTTCTGGTCTGTGCTGAAGCAGGGCATTCTGGCAGCCAAGTGGCTTGACCTTTATTAGTGAGCCTGGTTACCCCCTCTCGGAACCACAGACTTAGAAATCGCCAGCTCATATACAGTGCATAAAATATATTTATATAATATATTTATATATATACCCTTATACACCATTTTAATAAAAAATATCACAAAATTCTTCTAAGTCCCTCGGGAAGAGTAAAAGACGCGCACGTTCATTTTCAGCGCTCCTAGACCTTCCTATAAGAAGTTAGCTAAAAAGTAGCTTCGAAAAACGCTTAGGTTAAGTTTCAGAGTTGCTTCTAATGTACCAAAGCTGGACTTAGACATAATTTCACTCTCACAACATTATGGCTGGTTGGAGACAGTCCGAACCACAAGTACCGGGTCGATGGTTCTGGGCGTATACTGGGGGGACGGGGACGACTCCCATTAACCCCTGACTATACCGGGGATAAGCTTATCACAATGCCTTTCTGGTCTGTGCTGAAGCAGGGCATTCTGGCAGCCAAGTGACTTGACCTTTATTAGTGAGCCTGGTTACCCCCTCTCGGAACCACAGACTTAGAAATCGCCAGCTCATATACAGTGCATAAAATATATTTATATAATATATTTATATATATACCCTTATACACCATTTTAATAAAAAATATCACAAAATTCTTCTAAGTCCCTCGGGAAGAGTGAAAGACGCGCACGTTCATTTTCAGCGCTCCTAGACCTTCCTATAAGAAGTTAGCCAAAAAGTAGCTTCGAAAAACGCTTAGGTTAAGTTTCAGAGTTGCTTCTTATGTACCAAAGCTGGACTTAGACATAATTTCACTCTCACAACATTATTGCTGGTTGGAGACAGTCCGAACCACAAGTACCGGGTCCATGTTTCTGGCCGTATACTGGGGGGACGGGGGCGACTCCCATTAACCCCTGACTATACCGGGGATACGCTTATCACAATGCCTTTCTGGTCTGTGCTGAAGCAGGGCATTCTGGAAACCAAGTGGCTTGACCTTTGTTAGTGAGCCTGGTTACCCCCTCTCGGAACCACAGACTTAGAAATCGCCAGCTCATATACAGTGCATAAAATATATTTATATATATACCCTTATACACCATTTTAATAAAAAATATCACAAAATTCTTCTAAGTCCCTCGGGAAGAGTGAAAGACGCGCACGTTCATTTTCAGCGCTCCTAGACCTTCCTATAAGAAGTTAGCCAAAAAGTAGCTTCGAAAAACGCTTAGGTTAAGTTTCAGAGTTGCTTCTAATGTACCAAAGCAGGACTTAGACATAATTTGACTCTCACAACATTATGGCTGGTTGGAGACAGTCCGAACCACAAGTACCGGGTCCATGGTTCTGGGCGTATACTGGGGGGGACAGGGACGACTCCCATTAACCCCTGACTATACCGGGGATACGCTTATCACAATGCCTTTCTGGTCTGTGCTGAAGCAGGGCATTCTGGCAGCCAAGTGGCTTGACCTTTATTAGTGAGCCTGGTTACCCCCTCTCGGAACCACAGACTTAGAAATCGCCAGCTCATATACAGTGCATAAAATATATTTATATATATACCCTTATACACCATTTTAATAAAAAATATCACAAAATTCTTCTAAGTCCCTCGGGAAGAGTGAAAGACGCGCACGTTCATTTTCAGCGCTCCTAGACCTTCCTACTGTATAAGAAGTTAGCCAAAAAGTAGCTTCGAAAAACGCTTAGGTTAAGTTTCAGAGTTGCTTCTAATGTACCAAAGCTGGACTTAGACATAATTTCACTCTCACTACATTATGGCTGGTTGGAGACAGTCCGAACCACAAGTACCGGGTCGATGGTTCTAGGCGTATACTGGGGGGACGGGGACGACTCCCATTAACCCCTGACTATACCGGGGATACGCTTATCACAATGCCTTTCTGGTCTGTGCTGAAGCAGGGCATTCTGGCAGCCAAGTGGCTTGACCTTTATTAGTGAGCCTGGTTACCCCCTCTCGGAACCACAGACTTAGAAATCGCCAGCTCATATACAGTGCATAAAATATATTTATATATATACCCTTATACACCATTTTAATAAAAAATATCACAAAATTCTTCTAAGTCCCTCGGGAAGAGTGAAAGACGCGCACGTTCATTTTCAGCGCTCCTAGACCTTCCTATAAGAAGTTAGCCAAAAAGTAGCTTCGAAAAACGCTTAGGTTAAGTTTCAGAGTTGCTTCTAATGTACCAAAGCTGGACTTAGACATAATTTGACTCTCACAACATTATGGCTGGTTGGAGACAGTCCGAACCACAAGTACCGGGTCCATGGTTCTGGGCGTATACTGGGGGGGACGGGGACGACTCCCATTAACCCCTGACTATACCGGGGATACGCTTATCACAATGCCTTTCTGGTCTGTGCTGAAGCAGGGCATTCTGGCAGACAAGTGGCTTGACCTTTATTAGTGAGCCTGGTTACCCCCTCTCGGAACCACAGACTTAGAAATCGCCAGCTCATATACAGTGCATAAAATATATTTATATATATACCCTTATACACCATTTTAATAAAAAATATCACAAAATTCTTCTACAGTAAGTCCCTCGGGAAGAGTGAAAGACGCGCACGTTCATTTTCAGCGCTCCTAGACCTTCCTATAAGAAGTTAGACAAAAAGTAGCTTCGAAAAACGCTTAGGTTAAGTTTCAGAGTTGCTTCTAATGTACCAAAGCTGGACTTAGAAGGATTTCACTCTCACAACATTATGGCTGGTTGGAGACAGTCCGAAGCACAAGTACCGGGTCCATGTTTCTGGCCGTATACTGGGGGGACGGGGGCGACTCCCATTAACCCCTGACAATACCGGGGATACGCTTATCACAATGCCTTTCTGGTCTGTGCTGAAGCAGGGCATTCTGGAAACCAAGTGGCTTGACCTTTATTAGTGAGCCTGGTTACCCCCTCTCGGAACCACAGACTTAGAAATCGCCAGCTCATATACAGTGCATAAAATATATTTATATATATACCCTTATACACCATTTTAATAAAAAATATCACAAAATTCTTCTAAGTCCCTCGGGAAGAGTGAAAGACGCGCACGTTCATTTTCAGCGCTCCTAGACCTTCCTATAAGAAGTTAGCCAAAAAGTAGCTTCGAAAAACGCTTAGGTTAAGTTTCAGAGTTGCTTCTAATGTACCAAAGCTGGACTTAGACATAATTTCACTCTCACAACATTATGGCTGGTTGGAGACAGTCTGAACCACAAGTACCGGGTCGATGGTTCTAGGCGTATACTGGGGGGACGGGGACGACTCCCATTAACCCCTGACTATACCGGGGATACGCTTATCACAATGCCTTTCTGGTCTGTGCTGAAGCAGGGCATTCTGGCAGCCAAGTGGCTTGACCTTTATTAGTGAGCCTGGTTACCCCCTCTCGGAACCACAGACTTAGAAATCGCCAGCTCATATACAGTGCATAAAATATATTTATATATATACCCTTATACACCATTTTAATAAAAAATATCACAAAATTCTTCTAAGTCCCTCGGGAAGAGTGAAAGACGCGCACGTTCATTTTCAGCGCTCCTAGACCTTCCTATAAGAAGTTAGCCAAAAAGTAGCTTCGAAAAACGCTTAGGTTAAGTTTCAGAGTTGCTTCTAATGTACCAAAGCTGGACTTAGACATAATTTGACTCTCACAACATTATGGCTGGTTGGAGACAGTCCGAACCACAAGTACCGGGTCCATGGTTCTGGGCGTATACTGGGGGGGACGGGGACGACTCCCATTAACCCCTGACTATACCGGGGATACGCTTATCACAATGCCTTTCTGGTCTGTGCTGAAGCAGGGCATTCTGGCAGCCAAGTGGCTTGACCTTTATTAGTGAGCCTGGTTACCCCCTCTCGGAACCACAGACTTAGAAATCGCCAGCTCATATACAGTGCATAAAATATATTTATATATATACCCTTATACACCATTTTAATAAAAAATATCACAAAATTCTTCTAAGTCCCTCGGGAAGAGTGAAAGACGCGCACGTTCATTTTCAGCGCTCCTAGACCTTCCTATAAGAAGTTAGACAAAAAGTAGCTTCGAAAAACGCTTAGGTTAAGTTTCAGAGTTGCTTCTAATGTACCAAAGCTGGACTTAGAAGGATTTCACTCTCACAACATTATGGCTGGTTGGAGACAGTCCGAAGCACAAGTACCGGGTCCATGTTTCTGGCCGTATACTGGGGGGACGGGGGCGACTCCCATTAACCCCTGACTATACCGGGGATACGCTTATCACAATGCCTTTCTGGTCTGTGCTGAAGCAGGGCATTCTGGAAACCAAGTGGCTTGACCTTTATTAGTGAGCCTGGTTACCCCCTCTCGGAACCACAGACTTAGAAATCGCCAGCTCATATACAGTGCATAAAATATATTTATATATATACCCTTATACACCATTTTAATAAAAAATATCACAAAATTCTTCTAAGTCCCTCGGGAAGAGTGAAAGACACGCACGTTCATTGTCAGCGCCCCTAGAACTTCCTATAAGAAGTTAGCCAAAAAGTAGCTTCGAAAAACGCTTAGGTTAAGTTTCAGAGTTGCTTCTAATGTACCAAAGCTGGACTTAGACATAATTTGACTCTCACAACATTATGGCTGGTTGGAGACAGTCCGAACCACAAGTACCGGGTCCATGGTTCTGGGCGTATACTGGGGGGGACGGGGACGACTCCCATTAACCCCTGACTATACCGGGGATACGCTTATCACAATGCCTTTCTGGTCTGTGCTGAAGCAGGGCATTCTGGCAGCCATGTGGCTTGACCTGTGTTAGTGAGCCTGGTTACCCCCTCTTGGAACCACAGACTTAGAAATCGCCAGCTCATATACAGTGCATAAAATATTTTTATATATATACCCTTATACACCATTTTAATAAAAAATATCACAAAATTCTTCTAAGTCCCTCGGGAAGAGTGAAAGACGCGCACGTTTATTTTCAGCGCTCCTAGACCTTCTTATAAGAAGTTAGCCAAAAAGTAGCTTCGAAAAACGCTTAGGTTAAGTTTCAGAGTTGCTTCTAATGTACCAAAGCTGGACTTAGACATAATTTCACTCTCACAACATTATGGCTGGTTGGAGACAGTCTGAACCACAAGTACCGGGTCGATGGTTCTAGGCGTATACTGGGGGGACGGGGACGACTCCCATTAACCCCTGACTATACCGGGGATACGCTTATCACAATGCCTTTCTGGTCTGTGCTGAAGCAGGGCATTCTGGCAGCCAAGTGGCTTGACCTTTATTAGTGAGCCTGGTTACCCCCTCTCGGAACCACAGACTTAGAAATCGCCAGCTCATATACAGTGCATAAAATATATTTATATATATACCCTTATACACCATTTTAATAAAAAATATCACAAAATTCTTCTAAGTCCCTCGGGAAGAGTGAAAGACGCGCACGTTCATTTTCAGCGCTCCTAGACCTTCCTATAAGAAGTTAGCCAAAAAGTAGCTTCGAAAAACGCTTAGGTTAAGTTTCAGAGTTGCTTCTAATGTACCAAAGCTGGACTTAGACATAATTTGACTCTCACAACATTATGGCTGGTTGGAGACAGTCCGAACCACAAGTACCGGGTCCATGGTTCTGGGCGTATACTGGGGGGGACGGGGACGACTCCCATTAACCCCTGACTATACCGGGGATACGCTTATCACAATGCCTTTCTGGTCTGTGCTGAAGCAGGGCATTCTGGCAGCCAAGTGGCTTGACCTTTATTAGTGAGCCTGGTTACCCCCTCTCGGAACCACAGACTTAGAAATCGCCAGCTCATATACAGTGCATAAAATATATTTATATATATACCCTTATACACCATTTTAATAAAAAATATCACAAAATTCTTCTACAGTAAGTCCCTCGGGAAGAGTGAAAGACGCGCACGTTCATTTTCAGCACTCCTAGACCTTCCTATAAGAAGTTAGACAAAAAGTAGCTTCGAAAAACGCTTAGGTTAAGTTTCAGAGTTGCTTCTAATGTACCAAAGCTGGACTTAGAAGGATTTCACTCTCACAACATTATGGCTGGTTGGAGACAGTCCGAAGCACAAGTAACGGGTCCATGTTTCTGGCCGTATACTGGGGGGACGGGGGCGACTCCCATTAACCCCTGACTATACCGGGGATACGCTTATCACAATGCCTTTCTGGTCTGTGCTGAAGCAGGGCATTCTGGAAACCAAGTGGCTTGACCTTTATTAGTGAGCCTGGTTACCCCCTCTCGGAACCACAGACTTCGAAATCGCCAGCTCATATACAGTGCATAAAATATATTTATATATATACCCTTATACACCATTTTAATAAAAAATATCACAAAATTCTTCTAAGTCCCTCGGGAAGAGTGAAAGACGCGCACGTTCATTTTCAGCGCTCCTAGACCTTCCTATAAGAAGTTAGCCAAAAAGTAGCTGCGAAAAACGCTTAGGTTAAGTTTCAGAGTTGCTTCTAATGTACCAAAGCTGGACTTAGACATAATTTGACTCTCACAACATTATGGCTGGTTGGAGACATTCCGAACCACAAGTACCGGGTCCATGGTTCTGGGCGTATACTGGGGGGGACGGGGACGACTCCCATTAACCCCTGACTATACCGGGGATACGCTTATCACAATGCCTTTCTGGTCTGTGCTGAAGCAGGGCATTCTGGCAGCCAAGTGGCTTGACCTTTATTAGTGAGCCTGGTTACCCCCTCTCGGAACCACAGACTTAGAAATCGCCAGCTCATATACAGTGCATAAAATATATTTATATATATACCCTTATACACCATTTTAATAAAAAATATCACAAAATTCTTCTAAGTCCCTCGGGAAGAGTGAAAGACGCGCACGTTCATTTTCAGCGCTCCTAGACCTTCCTATAAGAAGTTAGACAAAAAGTAGCTTCGAAAAACGCTTAGGTTAAGTTTCAGAGTTGCTTCTAATGTACCAAAGCTGAACTTAGAAGGATTTCACTCTCACAACATTATGGCTGGTTGGAGACAGTCCGAAGCACAAGTACCGGGTCCATGTTTCTGGCCGTATACTGGGGGGACGGGGGCGACTCCCATTAACCCCTGACTATACCGGGGATACGCTTATCACAATGCCTTTCTGGTCTGTGCTGAAGCAGGGCATTCTGGCAACCAAGTGGCTTGACCTTTATTAGTGAGCCTGGTTACCCCCTCTCGGAACCACAGACTTAGAAATCGCCAGCTCATATACAGTGCATAAAATATATTTATATATATACCCTTATACACCATTTTAATAAAAAATATCACAAAATTCTTCTAAGTCCCTCGGGAAGAGTGAAAGACACGCACGTTCATTTTCAGCGCTCCTAGACCTTCCTATAAGAAGTTAGCCAAAAAGTAGCTTCGAAAAACGCTTAGGTTAAGTTTCAGAGTTGCTTCTAATGTACCAAAGCTGTACTTAGACATAATTTGACTCTCACAACATTATGGCTGGTTGGAGACAGTCCGAACCACAAGTACCGGGTCCATGGTTCTGGGCGTATACTGGGGGGGACGGGGACGACTCCCATTAACCCCTGACTATACCGGGGATACGCTTATCACAATGCCTTTCTGGTCTGTGCTGAAGCAGGGCATTCTGGCAGCCAAGTGGCTTGACCTTTATTAGTGAGCCTGGTTACCCCCTCCCGGAACCACAGACTTAGAAATCGCCAGCTCATATACAGTGCATAAAATATATTTATATATATACCCTTATACACCATTTTAATAAAAAATATCACAAAATTCTTCTAAGTCCCTCGGGAAGAGTGAAAGACGCGCACGTTCATTTTCAGCGCTCCTAGACCTTCCTATAAGAAGTTAGCCAAAAAGTAGCTTCGAAAAACGCTTAGGTTAAGTTTCAGAGTTGCTTCTAATGTACCAAAGCTGGACTTAGACATAATTTCACTCTCACAACATTATGGCTGGTTGGAGACAGTCCGAACCACAAGTACCGGGTCGATGGTTCTGGGCGTATACTGGGGGGACGGGGACGACTCCCATTAACCCCTGACTATACCGGGGATAAGCTTATCACAATGCCTTTCTGGTCTGTGCTGAAGCAGGGCATTCTGGCAGCCAAGTGGCTTGACCTTTATTAGTGAGCCTGGTTACCCCCTCTCGGAACCACAGACTTAGAAATCGCCAGCTCATACACAGTGCATAAAATATATTTATATAATATATTTATATATATACCCTTATACACCATTTTAATAAAAAATATCACAAAATTCTTCTAAGTCCCTCGGGAAGAGTGAAAGACGCGCACGTTCATTTTCAGCGCTCCTAGACCTTCCTATAAGAAGTTAGCCAAAAAGTAGCTTCGAAAAACGCTTACTGTAGGTTAAGTTTCAGAGTTGCTTCTAATGTACCAAAGCTGGACTTAGACATAATTTCACTCTCACAACATTATGGCTGGTTGGAGACATTCCGAAGCACAAGTACCGGGTCCATGTTTCTGGCCGTATACTGGGGGGACGGGGGCGACTCCCATTAACCCCTGACTATACCGGGGATACGCTTATCACAATGCCTTTCTGGTCTGTGCTGAAGCAGGGCATTCTGGAAACCAAGTGGCTTGACCTTTGTTAGTGAGCCTGGTTACCCCCTCTCGGAACCACAGACTTAGAAATCGCCAGCTCATATACAGTGCATAAAATATATTTATATATATACCCTTATACACCATTTTAATAAAAAATATCACAAAATTCTTCTAAGTCCCTCGGGAAGAGTGAAAGACGCGCACGTTCATTTTCAGCGCTCCTAGACCTTCCTATAAGAAGTTAGCCAAAAAGTAGCTTCGAAAAACGCTTAGGTTAAGTTTCAGAGTTGCTTCTAATGTACCAAAGCTGGACTTAGACATAATTTGACTCTCACAACATTATGGCTGGTTGGAGACAGTCCGAACCACAAGTACCGGGTCCATGGTTCTGGGCGTATACTGGGGGGGACAGGGACGACTCCCATTAACCCCTGACTATACCGGGGATACGCTTATCACAATGCCTTTCTGGTCTGTGCTGAAGCAGGGCATTCTGGCAGCCAAGTGGCTTGACCTTTATTAGTGAGCCTGGTTACCCCCTCTCGGAACCACAGACTTAGAAATCGCCAGCTCATATACAGTGCATAAAATATATTTATATATATACCCTTATACACCATTTTAATAAAAAATATCACAAAATTCTTCTAAGTCCCTCGGGAAGAGTGAAAGACGCGCACGTTCATTTTCAGCGCTCCTAGACCTTCCTATAAGAAGTTAGCCAAAAAGTAGCTTCGAAAAACGCTTACTGTAGGTTAAGTTTCAGAGTTGCTTCTAATGTACCAAAGCTGGACTTAGACATAATTTCACTCTCACAACATTATGGCTGGTTGGAGACATTCCGAAGCACAAGTACCGGGTCCATGTTTCTGGCCGTATACTGGGGGGACGGGGGCGACTCCCATTAACCCCTGACTATACCGGGGATACGCTTATCACAATGCCTTTCTGGTCTGTGCTGAAGCAGGGCATTCTGGAAACCAAGTGGCTTGACCTTTGTTAGTGAGCCTGGTTACCCCCTCTCGGAACCACAGACTTAGAAATCGCAAGCTCATATACAGTGCATAAAATATATTTATATATATAACCTTATACACCATTTTAATAAAAAATATCACAAAATTCTTCTAAGTCCCTCGGGAAGAGTGAAAGACGCGCACGTTCATTTTCAGCGCTCCTAGACCTTCCTATAAGAAGTTAGCCAAAAAGTAGCTTCGAAAAACGCTTAGGTTAAGTTTCAGAGTTGCTTCTAATGTACCAAAGCTGGACTTAGACATAATTTGACTCTCACAACATTATGGCTGGTTGGAGACAGTCCGAACCACAAGTACCGGGTCCATGGTTCTGGGCGTATACTGGGGGGGACAGGGACGACTCCCATTAACCCCTGACTATACCGGGGATACGCTTATCACAATGCCTTTCTGGTCTGTGCTGAAGCAGGGCATTCTGGCAGCCAAGTGGCTTGACCTTTATTAGTGAGCCTGGTTACCCCCTCTCGGAACCACAGACTTAGAAATCGCCAGCTCATATACAGTGCATAAAATATATTTATATATATACCCTTATACACCATTTTAATAAAAAATATCACAAAATTCTTCTAAGTCCCTCGGGAAGAGTGAAAGACGCGCACGTTCATTTTCAGCGCTCCTAGACCTTCCTATAAGAAGTTAGCCAAAAAGTAGCTTCGAAAAACGCTTACTGTAGGTTAAGTTTCAGAGTTGCTTCTAATGTACCAAAGCTGGACTTAGACATAATTTCACTCTCACAACATTATGGCTGGTTGGAGACAGTCCGAAGCACAAGTACCGGGTCCATGTTTCTGGCCGTATACTGGGGGGACGGGGGCGACTCCCATTAACCCCTGACTATACCGGGGATACGCTTATCACAATGCCTTTCTGGTCTGTGCTGAAGCAGGGCATTCTGGAAACCAAGTGGCTTGACCTTTGTTAGTGAGCCTGGTTACCCCCTCTCGGAACCACAGACTTAGAAATCGCCAGCTCATATACAGTGCATAAAATATATTTATATATATACCCTTATACACCATTTTAATAAAAAATATCACAAAATTCTTCTAAGTCCCTCGGGAAGAGTGAAAGACGCGCACGTTCATTTTCAGCGCTCCTAGACCTTCCTATAAGAAGTTAGCCAAAAAGTAGCTTCGAAAAACGCTTAGGTTAAGTTTCAGAGTTGCTTCTAATGTACCAAAGCTGGACTTAGACATAATTTCACTCTCACAACATTATGGCTGGTTGGAGACAGTCCGAACCACAAGTACCGGGTCGATGGTTCTGGGCGTATACTGGGGGGACGGGGACGACTCCCATTAACCCCTGACTATACCGGGGATACGCTTATCACAATGCCTTTCTGGTCTGTGCTGAAGCAGGGCATTCTGGCAGCCAAGTGGCTTGACCTTTATTAGTGAGCCTGGTTACCCCCTCTCGGAACCACAGACTTAGAAATCGCCAGCTCATATACAGTGCATAAAATATATTTATATAATATATTTATATATATACCCTTATACACCATTTTAAAAAAAATATCACAAAATTCTTCTAAGTCCCTCGGGAAGAGTGAAAGACGCGCACGTTCATTTTCAGCGCTCCTAGACCTTCCTATAAGAAGTTAGCCAAAAAGTAGCTTCGAAAAACGCTTAGGTTAAGTTTCAGAGTTGCTTCTAATGTACCAAAGCTGGACTTAGACATAATTTGACTCTCACAACATTATGGCTGGTTGGAGACAGTCCGAACCACAAGTACCGGGTCCATGGTTCTGGGCGTATACTGGGGGGGACAGGGACGACTCCCATTAACCCCTGACTATACCGGGGATACGCTTATCACAATGCCTTTCTGGTCTGTGCTGAAGCAGGGCATTCTGGCAGCCAAGTGGCTTGACCTTTATTAGTGAGCCTGGTTACCCCCTCTCGGAACCACAGACTTAGAAATCGCCAGCTCATATACAGTGCATAAAATATATTTATATATATACCCTTATACACCATTTTAATAAAAAATATCACAAAATTCTTCTAAGTCCCTCGGGAAGAGTGAAAGACGCGCACGTTCATTTTCAGCGCTCCTAGACCTTCCTATAAGAAGTTAGCCAAAAAGTAGCTTCGAAAAACGCTTACTGTAGGTTAAGTTTCAGAGTTGCTTCTAATGTACCAAAGCTGGACTTAGACATAATTTCACTCTCACAACATTATGGCTGGTTGGAGACAGTCCGAAGCACAAGTACCGGGTCCATGTTTCTGGCCGTATACTGGGGGGACGGGGGCGACTCCCATTAACCCCTGACTATACCGGGGATACGCTTATCACAATGCCTTTCTGGTCTGTGCTGAAGCAGGGCATTCTGGAAACCAAGTGGCTTGACCTTTGTTAGTGAGCCTGGTTACCCCCTCTCGGAACCACAGACTTAGAAATCGCCAGCTCATATACAGTGCATAAAATATATTTATATATATACCCTTATACACCATTTTAATAAAAAATATCACAAAATTCTTCTAAGTCCCTCGGGAAGAGTGAAAGACGCGCACGTTCATTTTCAGCGCTCCTAGACCTTCCTATAAGAAGTTAGCCAAAAAGTAGCTTCGAAAAACGCTTAGGTTAAGTTTCAGAGTTGCTTCTAATGTACCAAAGCTGGACTTAGACATAATTTCACTCTCACAACATTATGGCTGGTTGGAGACAGTCCGAACCACAAGTACCGGGTCGATGGTTATAGGCGTATACTGGGGGGACGGGGACGACTCCCATTAACCCCTGACTATACCGGGGATACGCTTATCACAATGCCTTTCTGGTCTGTGCTGAAGCAGGGCATTCTGGCAGCCAAGTGGCTTGACCTTTATTAGTGAGCCTGGTTACCCCCTCTCGGAACCACAGACGTAGAAATCGCCAGCTCATATACAGTGCATAAAATATATTTATATATATACCCTTATACACCATTTTAATAAAAAATATCACAAAATTCTTCTAAGTCCCTCGGGAAGAGTGAAAGACGCGCACGTTCATTTTCAGCGCTCCTAGACCTTCCTATAAGAAGTTAGCCAAAAAGTAGCTTCGAAAAACGCTTAGGTTAAGTTTCAGAGTTGCTTCTAATGTACCAAAGCTGGACTTAGACATAATTTCACTCTCACAACATTATGGCTGGTTGGAGACAGTCCGAACCACAAGTACCGGGTCGATGGTTCTGGGCGTATACTGGGGGGACGGGGACGACTCCCATTAACCCCTGACTATACCGGGGATACGCTTATCACAATGCCTTTCTGGTCTGTGCTGAAGCAGGGCATTCTGGCAGCCAAGTGGCTTGACCTTTATTAGTGAGCCTGGTTACCCCCTCTCGGAACCACAGACTTAGAAATCGCCAGCTCATATACAGTGCATAAAATATATTTATATAATATATTTATATATATACCCTTATACACCATTTTAATAAAAAATATCACAAAATTCTTCTAAGTCCCTCGGGAAGAGTGAAAGACGCGCACGTTCATTTTCAGCGCTCCTAGACCTTCCTATAAGAAGTTAGCCAAAAAGTAAGTAGCTTCGAAAAACGCTTAGGTTAAGTTTCAGAGTTGCTTCTAATGTACCAAAGCTGGACTTAGACATAATTTCACTCTCACAACATTATGGCTGGTTGGAGACAGTCCGAACCACAAGTACCGGGTCCATGGTTCTGGGCGTATACTGGGGGGGACGGGGACGACTCCCATTAACCCCTGACTATACCGGGGATACGCTTATCACAATGCCTTTCTGGTCTGTGCTGAAGCAGGGCATTCTGGCAGACAAGTGGCTTGACCTTTATTAGTGAGCCTGGTTACCCCCTCTCGGAACCACAGACTTAGAAATCGCCAGCTCATATACAGTGCATAAAATATATTTCTATATATACCCTTATACACCATTTTAATAAAAAAATATCACAAAATTCTTCTAAGTCCCTCGGGAAGAGTGAAAGACGCGCACGTTCATTTTCAGAGCTCCTAGACCTTCCTATAAGAAGTTAGCCAAAAAGTAGCTTCGAAAAACGCTTAGGTTAAGTTTCAGAGTTGCTTCTAATGTACCAAAGCTGGACTTAGACATAATTTCACTCTCACAACATTATGGCTGGTTGGAGACAGTCTGAACCACAAGTACCGGGTCGATGGTTCTGGGCGTATACTGGGGAGACGGGGACGACTCCCATTAACCCCTGACTATACCGGGGATGCGCTTATCACAATGCCTTTCTGGTCTGTGCTGAAGCAGGGCATTCTGGCAGCCAAATGGCTTGACCTTTATTAGTGAGCCTGGTTACCCCCTCTCGGAACCACAGACTTAGAAATCGCCAGCTCATATACAGTGCATAAAATATATTTATATAATATATTTATATATATACCCTTATACACCATTTTAATAAAAAATATCACAAAATTCTTCTAAGTCCCTCGGGAAGAGTGAAAGACGCGCACGTTCATTTTCAGCGCTCCTAGACCTTCCTATAAGAAGTTAGCCAAAAAGTAGCTTCGAAAAAATGCTTAGGTTAAGTTTCAGAGTTGCTTCTAATGTACCAAAGCTGGACTTAGACATAATTTCACTCTCACAACATTATGGCTGGTTGGAGACAGTCCGAACCACAAGTACCGGGTCGATGGTTCTAGGCGTATACTGGGGGGACGGGGACGACTCCCATTAACCCCTGACTATACCGGGGATACGCTTATCACAATGCCTTTCTGGTCTGTGCTGAAGCAGGGCATTCTGGCAGCCAAGTGGCTTGACCTTTATTAGTGAGCCTGGTTACCCCCTCTCGGAACCACAGACGTAGAAATCGCCAGCTCATATACAGTGCATAAAATATATTTATATATATACCCTTATACACCATTTTAATAAAAAATATCACAAAATTCTTCTAAGTCCCTCGGGAAGAGTGAAAGACGCGCACGTTCATTTTCAGCGCTCCTAGACCTTCCTATTAGAAGTTAGCCAAAAAGTAGCTTCGAAAAACGCTTAGGTTAAGTTTCAGAGTTGCTTCTAATGTACCAAAGCTGGACTTAGACATAATTTCACTCTCACAACATTATGGCTGGTTGGAGACAGTCCGAACCACAAGTACCGGGTCGATGGTTCTGGGCGTATACTGGGGGGACGGGGACGACTCCCATTAACCCCTGACTATACCGGGGATACGCTTATCACAATGCCTTTCTGGTCTGTGCTGAAGCAGGGCATTCTGGCAGCCAAGTGGCTTGACCTTTATTAGTGAGCCTGGTTACCCCCTCTCGGAACCACAGACTTAGAAATCGCCAGCTCATATACAGTGCATAAAATATATTTATATAATATATTTATATATATACCCTTATACACCATTTTAATAAAAAATATCACAAAATTCTTCTAAGTCCCTCGGGAAGAGTGAAAGACGCGCACGTTCATTTTTAGCGCTCCCAGACCTTCCTATAAGAAGTTAGCCAAAAAGTAGCTTCGAAAAACGCTTAGGTTAAGTTTCAGAGTTGCTTCTAATGTACCAAAGCTGGACTTAGACATAATTTCACTCTCACAACATAATGGCTGGTTGGAGACAGTCCGAACCACAAGTACCGGGTCGATGGTTCTGGGCGTATACTGGGGGAACGGGGACGACACCCATTAAACCCTGACTATACCGGGGATACGCTTATCACAATGCATTTCTGGTCTGTGCTGAAGCAGGGCATTCTGGCAGCCAAGTGGCTTGACCTTTATTAGTGAGCCTGGTTACCCCCTCTCGGAACCACAGACGTAGAAATCGCCAGCTCATATACAGTGCATAAAATATATTTATATATATATACCCTTATACACCATTTTAATAAAAAATATCACAAAATTCTTCTAAGTCCCTCGGGAAGAGTGAAAGACGCGCACGTTCATTTTCAGCGCTCCTAGACCTTCCTATAAGAAGTTAGCCAAAAAGTAAGTAGCTTCGAAAAACGCTTAGGTTAAGTTTCAGAGTTGCTTCTAATGTACCAAAGCTGGACTTAGACATAATTTCACTCTCACAACATTATGGCTGGTTGGAGACAGTCCGAACCACAAGTACCAGGTCGATGGTTCTGGGCGTATACTGGGGGGACGGGGACGACTCCCATTAACCCCTGACTATACCGGGGATACGCTTATCACAATGCCTTTCTGGTCTGTGCTGAAGCAGGGCATTCTGGCAGCCAAGTGGCTTGACCTTTATTAGTGTGCCTGGTTACCCCCTCTCGGAACCACAGACTTAGAAATCGCCAGCTCATATACAGTGCATAAAATATATTTATATAATATATTTATATATATACCCTTATACACCATTTTAATAAAAAATATCACAAAATTCTTCTAAGTCCCTCGGGAAGAGTGAAAGACGCGCACGTTCATTTTCAGCGCTCCTAGACCTTCCTATAAGAAGTTAGCCAAAAAGTAAGTAGCTTCGAAAAACGCTTAGGTTAAGTTTCAGAGTTGCTTCTAATGTACCAAAGCTGGACTTAGACATAATTTCACTCTCACAACATTATGGCTGGTTGGAGACAGTCCGAACCACAAGTACCGGGTCCATGGTTCTGGGCGTATACTGGGGGGGACGGGGACGACTCCCATTAACCCCTGACTATACCGGGGATACGCTTATCACAATGCCTTTCTGGTCTGTGCTGAAGCAGGGCATTCTGGCAGCCAAGTGGCTTGACCTTTATTAGTGTGCCTGGTTACCCCCTCTCGGAACCACAGACTTAGAAATCGCCAGCTCATATACAGTGCATAAAATATATTTATATAATATATTTATATATATACCCTTATACACCATTTTAATAAAAAATATCACAAAATTCTTCTAAGTCCCTCGGGAAGAGTGAAAGACGCGCACGTTCATTTTCAGCGCTCCTAGACCTTCCTATAAGAAGTTAGCCAAAAAGTAAGTAGCTTCGAAAAACGCTTAGGTTAAGTTTCAGAGTTGCTTCTAATGTACCAAAGCTGGACTTAGACATAATTTCACTCTCACAACATTATGGCTGGTTGGAGACAGTCCGAACCACAAGTACCGGGTCCATGGTTCTGGGCGTATACTGGGGGGGACGGGGACGACTCCCATTAACCCCTGACTATACCGGGGATACGCTTATCACAATGCCTTTCTGGTCTGTGCTGAAGCAGGGCATTCTGGCAGCCAAGTGTCTTGACCTTTATTAGTGAGCCTGGTTACCCCCTCTCGGAACCACAGACTTAGAAATCGCCAGCTCATATACAGTGCATAAAATATATTTCTATATATACCCTTATACACCATTTTAATAAAAAAATATCACAAAATTCTTCTAAGTCCCTCGGGAAGAGTGAAAGACGCGCACGTTCATTTTCAGAGCTCCTAGACCTTCCTATAAGAAGTTAGCCAAAAAGTAGCTTCGAAAAACGCTTAGGTTAAGTTTCAGAGTTGCTTCTAATGTACCAAAGCTGGACTTACACATAATTTCACTCTCACAACATTATGGCTGGTTGGAGACAGTCTGAACCACAAGTACCGGGTCGATGGTTCTGGGCGTATACTGGGGAGACGGGGACGACTCCCATTAACCCCTGACTATACCGGGGATGCGCTTATCACAATGCCTTTCTGGTCTGTGCTGAAGCAGGGCATTCTGGCAGCCAAGTGGCTTGACCTTTATTAGTGAGCCTGGTTACCCCCTCTCGGAACCACAGACTTAGAAATCGCCAGCTCATATACAGTGCATAAAATATATTTATATAATATATTTATATATATACCCTTATACACCATTTTAATAAAAAATATCACAAAATTCTTCTAAGTCCCTCGGGAAGAGTGAAAGACGCGCACGTTCATTTTCAGCGCTCCTAGACCTTCCTATAAGAAGTTAGCCAAAAAGTAGCTTCGAAAAACGCTTAGGTTAAGTTTCAGAGTTGCTTCTAATGTACCAAAGCTGGACTTAGACATAATTTGACTCTCACAACATTATGGCTGGTTGGAGACAGTCCGAACCACAAGTACCGGGTCCATGGTTCTGGGCGTATACTGGGGGGGACGGGGACGACTCCCATTAACCCCTGACTATACCGGGGATACGCTTATCACAATGCCTTTCTGGTCTGTGCTGAAGCAGGGCATTCTGGCAGCCAAGTGGCTTGACCTTTATTAGTGAGCCTGGTTACCCCCTCTCGGAACCACAGACTTAGAAATCGCCAGCTCATATACAGTGCATAAAATATATTTATATATATACCCTTATACACCATTTTAATAAAAAATATCACAAAATTCTTCTAAGTCCCTCGGGAAGAGTGAAAGACGCGCACGTTCATTTTCAGCGCTCCTAGACCTTCCTATAAGAAGTTAGCCAAAAAGTAGCTTCGAAAAACGCTTAGGTTAAGTTTCAGAGTTGCTTCTAATGTACCAAAGCTGGACTTAGACATAATTTCACTCTCACAACATTATGGCTGGTTGGAGACAGTCCGAACCACAAGTACCGGGTCCATGGTTCTGGGCGTATACTGGGGGAGACGGGGACGACTCCCATTAACCCCTGACTATACCGGGGATACGCTTATCACAATGCATTTCTGGTCTGTGCTGAAGCAGGGCATTCTGGCAGCCAAGTGGCTTGACCTTTATTAGTGAGCCTGGTTACCCCCTCTCGGAACCACAGACTTAGAAATCGCAAGCTCATATACAGTGCATAAAATATATTTATATAATATATTTATATATATACCCTTATACACCATTTTAATAAAAAATATCACAAAATTCTTCTAAGTCCCTCAGGAAGAGTAAAAGACGCGCACGTTCATTTTCAGAGCTCCTAGACCTTCCTATAAGAAGTTAGCCAAAAAGTAGCTTCGAAAAACGCTTAGGTTAAGTTTCAGAGTTGCTTCTAATGTACCAAAGCTGGACTTAGACATAATTTCACTCTCACTACATTATGGCTGTTTGGAGACAGTCTGAACCACAAGTACCGGGTCCATGGTTCTGGGCGTATACTGGGGGGGACGGGGACGACTCCCATTAACCCCTGACTATACCGGGGATACGCTTATCACAATGCATTTCTGGTCTGTGCTGAAGCAGGGCATTCTGGCAGCCAAGTGGCTTGACCTTTATTAGTGAGCCTGGTTACCCCCTCTCGGAACCACAGACTTAGAAATCGCAAGCTCATATACAGTGCATAAAATATATTTATATAATATATTTATATATATACCCTTATACACCATTTTAATAAAAAATATCACAAAATTCTTCTAAGTCCCTCAGGAAGAGTAAAAGACGCGCACGTTCATTTTCAGAGCTCCTAGACCTTCCTATAAGAAGTTAGCCAAAAAGTAGCTTCGAAAAACGCTTAGGTTAAGTTTCAGAGTTGCTTCTAATGTACCAAAGCTGGACTTAGACATAATTTCACTCTCACTACATTATGGCTGGTTGGAGACAGTCTGAACCACAAGTACCGGGTCCATGGTTCTGGGCGTATACTGGGGGGGACGGGGACGACTCCCATTAACCCCTGACTATACCGGGGATACGCTTATCACAATGCCTTTCTGGTCTGTGCTGAAGCAGGGCATTCTGGCAGCCAAGTGGCTTGACCTTTATTAGTGAGCCTGGTTACCCCCTCTCGGAACCACAGACTTAGAAATCGCCAGCTCATATACAGTGCATAAAATATATTTATATATATATATACCCTTATACACCATTTTAATAAAAAATATCACAAAATTCTTCTAAGTCCCTCGGGAAGAGTGAAAGACGCGTACGTTCATTTTCAGCGTTCCTAGACCTTCCTATAAGAAGTTAGCCAAAAAGTAGCTTCGAAAAACGCTTAGGTTAAGTTTCAGAGTTGCTTCTAATGTACCAAAGCTGGACTTAGACATAATTTCACTCTCACAACATTATGGCTGGTTGAAGACAGTCCGAACCACAAGTACCGGGTCGATGGTTCTGGGCGTATACTGGGGGGACGAGGACGACTCCCATTAACCCCTGACTATATCGGGGATACGCTTATCACAATGCCTTTCTGGTCTGTGCTGAAGCAGGGCATTCTGGCAGCCAAGTGGCTTGACCTTTATAAGTGAGCCTGGTTACCCCCTCTCGGAACCACAGACTTAGAAATCGCTAGCTCATATACAGTGCATAAAATATATTTATATAATATATTTATATATATACCCTTATACACCATTTTAATAAAAAATATCACAAAATTCTTCTAAGTCCCTCGGGAAGAGTGAAAGACGCGCACGTTCATTTTCAGAGCTCCTAGACCTTCCTATAAGAAGTTAGCCAAAAAGTAGCTTCGAAAAACGCTTAGGTTAAGTTTCAGAGTTGCTTCTAATGTACCAAAGCTGGACTTAGACATAATTTCACTCTCACAACATTATGGCTGGTTGGAGACAGTCCGAACCACAAGTACCGGGTCCATGGTTCTGGGCGTATACTGGGGGAAGGGGACGACTCCCATTAACCCCTGACTATACCGGGGATGCGCTTATCACAATGCATTTCTGGTCTGTGCTGAAGCAGGGCATTCTGGCAGCCAAGTGGCTTGACCTTTATTAGTGAGCCTGGTTACCCCCTCTCGGAACCACAGACTTAGAAATCGCCAGCTCATATACAGTGCATAAAATATATTTAAATAATATATTTATATATACCCTTATACACCATTTTAATAAAAAATATCACAAAATTCTTCTAAGTCCCTCGGGAAGAGTGAAAGACGCGCACGTTCATTTTCAGAGCTCCTTGACCTTCCTATAAGAAGTTAGCCAAAAAGTAGCTTCGAAAAACGCTTAGGTTAAGTTTCAGAGTTGCTTCTAATGTACCAAAGCTGGACTTAAACATAATTTCACTCTCACAACATTATGGCTGGTTGGAGACAGTCCGAACCACAAGTACCGGGTCCATGGTTCTGGGCGTATACTGGGGGGACGGGGATTACTCCCATTAACCCCTGACTTTACCGGGGATACGCTTATCACAATGCCTTTCTGGTCTGTGCTGAAGCAGGGCATTCTGCCAGCCAAGTGGCTTGACCTTTATTAGTGAGCCTGGTTACCCCCTCTCGGAACCACAGACTTAGAAATCGCCAGCTCATATACAGTGCATAAAATATATTTATATAATATATTTATATATATACCCTTATACACCATTTTAATAAAAAATATCACAAAATTCTTCTAAGTCCCTCGGAAAGAATGAAAGATGCGCACGTTCATTTTCAGCGTTCCTAGACCTTCCTATAAGAAGTTAGCCAAAAAGTAGCTTCGAAAAACGCTTAGGTTAAGTTTCAGAGTTGCTTCTAATGTACCAAAGCTGGACTTAGACATAATTTCACTCTCACAACATTATGGCTGGTTGGAGACAGTCTGAACCACAAGTACCGGGTCGATGGTTCTGGGCGTATACTGGGGGGACGGGGACGACTCCCATTAACCCCTGACTATACCGGGGATACGCTTATCACAATGCCTTTCTGGTCTGTGCTGAAGCAGGGCATTCTGGCAGCCAAGTGGCTTGACCTTTATTAGTGAGCCTGGTTACCCCCTCTCGGAACCACAGACTTAGAAATCGCCAGCTCATATACAGTGCATAAAATATATTTATTTAATATATTTATATATATACCCTTATACACCATTTTAATAAAAAATATCACAAAATTCTAAGTCCCTCGGGAAGAGTGAAAGATGCGCACGGTCATTTTCAGCGTTCCTAGACCTTCCTATAAGAAGTTAGCCAAAAAGTAGCTTCGAAAAACGCTTAGGTTAAGTTTCAGAGTTGCTTCTAATGTACCAAAGCTGGACTTAGACATAATTTCACTCTCACAACATTATGGCTGGTTGGAGACAGTCCGAACCACAAGTACCGGGTCCATGGTTCTGGGCGTATACTGGGGGGGACGGGGACGACTCCCATTAACCCCTGACTATACCGGGGATACGCTTATCACAATGCCTTTCTGGTCTGTGCTGAAGCAGGGCATTCTGGCAGCCAAGTGGCTTGACCTTTATTAGTGAGCCTGGTTACCCCCTCTCGGAACCACAGACTTAGAAATCGCCAGCTCATATACAGTGCATAAAATATATTTATATAATATATTTATATATATACCCTTATACACCATTTTAATAAAAAATATCACAAAATTCTTCTAAGTCCCTCGGGAAGAGTGAAAGATGCGCACGTTCATTTTCAGCGTTCCTACACCTTCCTATAAGAAGTTAGCCAAAAAGTAGCTTCGAAAAACGCTTAGGTTAAGTTTCAGAGTTGCTTCTAATGTACCAAAGCTGGACTTAGACATAATTTCACTCTCACAACATTATGGCTGGTTGGAGACAGTCCGAACCACAAGTACCGGGTCCATGGTTCTGGGCGTATACTGGGGGGGACGGGGACGACTCCCATTAACCCCTGACTATACCGGGGATACGCTTATCACAATGCCTTTCTGGTCTGTGCTGAAGCAGGGCATTCTGGCAGCCAAGTGTCTTGACCTTTATTAGTGAGCCTGGTTACCCCCTCTCGGAACCACAGACTTAGAAATCGCCAGCTCATATACAGTGCATAAAATATATTTCTATATATACCCTTATACACCATTTTAATAAAAAAATATCACAAAATTCTTCTAAGTCCCTCGGGAAGAGTGAAAGACGCGCACGTTCATTTTCAGAGCTCCTAGACCTTCCTATAAGAAGTTAGCCAAAAAGTAGCTTCGAAAAACGCTTAGGTTAAGTTTCAGAGTTGCTTCTAATGTACCAAAGCTGGACTTACACATAATTTCACTCTCACAACATTATGGCTGGTTGGAGACAGTCTGAACCACAAGTACCGGGTCGATGGTTCTGGGCGTATACTGGGGAGACGGGGACGACTCCCATTAACCCCTGACTATACCGGGGATGCGCTTATCACAATGCCTTTCTGGTCTGTGCTGAAGCAGGGCATTCTGGCAGCCAAGTGGCTTGACCTTTATTAGTGAGCCTGGTTACCCCCTCTCGGAACCACAGACTTAGAAATCGCCAGCTCATATACAGTGCATAAAATATATTTATATAATATATTTATATATATACCCTTATACACCATTTTAATAAAAAATATCACAAAATTCTTCTAAGTCCCTCGGGAAGAGTGAAAGACGCGCACGTTCATTTTCAGCGCTCCTAGACCTTCCTATAAGAAGTTAGCCAAAAAGTAGCTTCGAAAAACGCTTAGGTTAAGTTTCAGAGTTGCTTCTAATGTACCAAAGCTGGACTTAGACATAATTTGACTCTCACAACATTATGGCTGGTTGGAGACAGTCCGAACCACAAGTACCGGGTCCATGGTTCTGGGCGTATACTGGGGGGGACGGGGACGACTCCCATTAACCCCTGACTATACCGGGGATACGCTTATCACAATGCCTTTCTGGTCTGTGCTGAAGCAGGGCATTCTGGCAGCCAAGTGGCTTGACCTTTATTAGTGTGCCTGGTTACCCCCTCTCGGAACCACAGACTTAGAAATCGCCAGCTCATATACAGTGCATAAAATATATTTATATAATATATTTATATATATACCCTTATACACCATTTTAATAAAAAATATCACAAAATTCTTCTAAGTCCCTCGGGAAGAGTGAAAGACGCGCACGTTCATTTTCAGCGCTCCTAGACCTTCCTATAAGAAGTTAGCCAAAAAGTAAGTAGCTTCGAAAAACGCTTAGGTTAAGTTTCAGAGTTGCTTCTAATGTACCAAAGCTGGACTTAGACATAATTTCACTCTCACAACATTATGGCTGGTTGGAGACAGTCCGAACCACAAGTACCGGGTCCATGGTTCTGGGCGTATACTGGGGGGGACGGGGACGACTCCCATTAACCCCTGACTATACCGGGGATACGCTTATCACAATGCCTTTCTGGTCTGTGCTGAAGCAGGGCATTCTGGCAGCCAAGTGGCTTGACCTTTATTAGTGTGCCTGGTTACCCCCTCTCGGAACCACAGACTTAGAAATCGCCAGCTCATATACAGTGCATAAAATATATTTATATAATATATTTATATATATACCCTTATACACCATTTTAATAAAAAATATCACAAAATTCTTCTAAGTCCCTCGGGAAGAGTGAAAGACGCGCACGTTCATTTTCAGCGCTCCTAGACCTTCCTATAAGAAGTTAGCCAAAAAGTAAGTAGCTTCGAAAAACGCTTAGGTTAAGTTTCAGAGTTGCTTCTAATGTACCAAAGCTGGACTTAGACATAATTTCACTCTCACAACATTATGGCTGGTTGGAGACAGTCCGAACCACAAGTACCGGGTCCATGGTTCTGGGCGTATACTGGGGGGGACGGGGACGACTCCCATTAACCCCTGACTATACCGGGGATACGCTTATCACAATGCCTTTCTGGTCTGTGCTGAAGCAGGGCATTCTGGCAGCCAAGTGTCTTGACCTTTATTAGTGAGCCTGGTTACCCCCTCTCGGAACCACAGACTTAGAAATCGCCAGCTCATATACAGTGCATAAAATATATTTCTATATATACCCTTATACACCATTTTAATAAAAAAATATCACAAAATTCTTCTAAGTCCCTCGGGAAGAGTGAAAGACGCGCACGTTCATTTTCAGAGCTCCTAGACCTTCCTATAAGAAGTTAGCCAAAAAGTAGCTTCGAAAAACGCTTAGGTTAAGTTTCAGAGTTGCTTCTAATGTACCAAAGCTGGACTTACACATAATTTCACTCTCACAACATTATGGCTGGTTGGAGACAGTCTGAACCACAAGTACCGGGTCGATGGTTCTGGGCGTATACTGGGGAGACGGGGACGACTCCCATTAACCCCTGACTATACCGGGGATGCGCTTATCACAATGCCTTTCTGGTCTGTGCTGAAGCAGGGCATTCTGGCAGCCAAGTGGCTTGACCTTTATTAGTGAGCCTGGTTACCCCCTCTCGGAACCACAGACTTAGAAATCGCCAGCTCATATACAGTGCATAAAATATATTTATATAATATATTTATATATATACCCTTATACACCATTTTAATAAAAAATATCACAAAATTCTTCTAAGTCCCTCGGGAAGAGTGAAAGACGCGCACGTTCATTTTCAGCGCTCCTAGACCTTCCTATAAGAAGTTAGCCAAAAAGTAGCTTCGAAAAACGCTTAGGTTAAGTTTCAGAGTTGCTTCTAATGTACCAAAGCTGGACTTAGACATAATTTGACTCTCACAACATTATGGCTGGTTGGAGACAGTCCGAACCACAAGTACCGGGTCCATGGTTCTGGGCGTATACTGGGGGGGACGGGGACGACTCCCATTAACCCCTGACTATACCGGGGATACGCTTATCACAATGCCTTTCTGGTCTGTGCTGAAGCAGGGCATTCTGGCAGCCAAGTGGCTTGACCTTTATTAGTGAGCCTGGTTACCCCCTCTCGGAACCACAGACTTAGAAATCGCCAGCTCATATACAGTGCATAAAATATATTTATATATATACCCTTATACACCATTTTAATAAAAAATATCACAAAATTCTTCTAAGTCCCTCGGGAAGAGTGAAAGACGCGCACGTTCATTTTCAGCGCTCCTAGACCTTCCTATAAGAAGTTAGCCAAAAAGTAGCTTCGAAAAACGCTTAGGTTAAGTTTCAGAGTTGCTTCTAATGTACCAAAGCTGGACTTAGACATAATTTCACTCTCACAACATTATGGCTGGTTGGAGACAGTCCGAACCACAAGTACCGGGTCCATGGTTCTGGGCGTATACTGGGGGAGACGGGGACGACTCCCATTAACCCCTGACTATACCGGGGATACGCTTATCACAATGCATTTCTGGTCTGTGCTGAAGCAGGGCATTCTGGCAGCCAAGTGGCTTGACCTTTATTAGTGAGCCTGGTTACCCCCTCTCGGAACCACAGACTTAGAAATCGCAAGCTCATATACAGTGCATAAAATATATTTATATAATATATTTATATATATACCCTTATACACCATTTTAATAAAAAATATCACAAAATTCTTCTAAGTCCCTCAGGAAGAGTAAAAGACGCGCACGTTCATTTTCAGAGCTCCTAGACCTTCCTATAAGAAGTTAGCCAAAAAGTAGCTTCGAAAAACGCTTAGGTTAAGTTTCAGAGTTGCTTCTAATGTACCAAAGCTGGACTTAGACATAATTTCACTCTCACTACATTATGGCTGTTTGGAGACAGTCTGAACCACAAGTACCGGGTCCATGGTTCTGGGCGTATACTGGGGGGGACGGGGACGACTCCCATTAACCCCTGACTATACCGGGGATACGCTTATCACAATGCATTTCTGGTCTGTGCTGAAGCAGGGCATTCTGGCAGCCAAGTGGCTTGACCTTTATTAGTGAGCCTGGTTACCCCCTCTCGGAACCACAGACTTAGAAATCGCAAGCTCATATACAGTGCATAAAATATATTTATATAATATATTTATATATATACCCTTATACACCATTTTAATAAAAAATATCACAAAATTCTTCTAAGTCCCTCAGGAAGAGTAAAAGACGCGCACGTTCATTTTCAGAGCTCCTAGACCTTCCTATAAGAAGTTAGCCAAAAAGTAGCTTCGAAAAACGCTTAGGTTAAGTTTCAGAGTTGCTTCTAATGTACCAAAGCTGGACTTAGACATAATTTCACTCTCACTACATTATGGCTGGTTGGAGACAGTCTGAACCACAAGTACCGGGTCCATGGTTCTGGGCGTATACTGGGGGGGACGGGGACGACTCCCATTAACCCCTGACTATACCGGGGATACGCTTATCACAATGCCTTTCTGGTCTGTGCTGAAGCAGGGCATTCTGGCAGCCAAGTGGCTTGACCTTTATTAGTGAGCCTGGTTACCCCCTCTCGGAACCACAGACTTAGAAATCGCCAGCTCATATACAGTGCATAAAATATATTTATATATATATATACCCTTATACACCATTTTAATAAAAAATATCACAAAATTCTTCTAAGTCCCTCGGGAAGAGTGAAAGACGCGTACGTTCATTTTCAGCGTTCCTAGACCTTCCTATAAGAAGTTAGCCAAAAAGTAGCTTCGAAAAACGCTTAGGTTAAGTTTCAGAGTTGCTTCTAATGTACCAAAGCTGGACTTAGACATAATTTCACTCTCACAACATTATGGCTGGTTGAAGACAGTCCGAACCACAAGTACCGGGTCGATGGTTCTGGGCGTATACTGGGGGGACGAGGACGACTCCCATTAACCCCTGACTATATCGGGGATACGCTTATCACAATGCCTTTCTGGTCTGTGCTGAAGCAGGGCATTCTGGCAGCCAAGTGGCTTGACCTTTATAAGTGAGCCTGGTTACCCCCTCTCGGAACCACAGACTTAGAAATCGCTAGCTCATATACAGTGCATAAAATATATTTATATAATATATTTATATATATACCCTTATACACCATTTTAATAAAAAATATCACAAAATTCTTCTAAGTCCCTCGGGAAGAGTGAAAGACGCGCACGTTCATTTTCAGAGCTCCTAGACCTTCCTATAAGAAGTTAGCCAAAAAGTAGCTTCGAAAAACGCTTAGGTTAAGTTTCAGAGTTGCTTCTAATGTACCAAAGCTGGACTTAGACATAATTTCACTCTCACAACATTATGGCTGGTTGGAGACAGTCCGAACCACAAGTACCGGGTCCATGGTTCTGGGCGTATACTGGGGGAAGGGGACGACTCCCATTAACCCCTGACTATACCGGGGATGCGCTTATCACAATGCATTTCTGGTCTGTGCTGAAGCAGGGCATTCTGGCAGCCAAGTGGCTTGACCTTTATTAGTGAGCCTGGTTACCCCCTCTCGGAACCACAGACTTAGAAATCGCCAGCTCATATACAGTGCATAAAATATATTTAAATAATATATTTATATATACCCTTATACACCATTTTAATAAAAAATATCACAAAATTCTTCTAAGTCCCTCGGGAAGAGTGAAAGACGCGCACGTTCATTTTCAGAGCTCCTTGACCTTCCTATAAGAAGTTAGCCAAAAAGTAGCTTCGAAAAACGCTTAGGTTAAGTTTCAGAGTTGCTTCTAATGTACCAAAGCTGGACTTAAACATAATTTCACTCTCACAACATTATGGCTGGTTGGAGACAGTCCGAACCACAAGTACCGGGTCCATGGTTCTGGGCGTATACTGGGGGGACGGGGATTACTCCCATTAACCCCTGACTTTACCGGGGATACGCTTATCACAATGCCTTTCTGGTCTGTGCTGAAGCAGGGCATTCTGCCAGCCAAGTGGCTTGACCTTTATTAGTGAGCCTGGTTACCCCCTCTCGGAACCACAGACTTAGAAATCGCCAGCTCATATACAGTGCATAAAATATATTTATATAATATATTTATATATATACCCTTATACACCATTTTAATAAAAAATATCACAAAATTCTTCTAAGTCCCTCGGAAAGAATGAAAGATGCGCACGTTCATTTTCAGCGTTCCTAGACCTTCCTATAAGAAGTTAGCCAAAAAGTAGCTTCGAAAAACGCTTAGGTTAAGTTTCAGAGTTGCTTCTAATGTACCAAAGCTGGACTTAGACATAATTTCACTCTCACAACATTATGGCTGGTTGGAGACAGTCTGAACCACAAGTACCGGGTCGATGGTTCTGGGCGTATACTGGGGGGACGGGGACGACTCCCATTAACCCCTGACTATACCGGGGATACGCTTATCACAATGCCTTTCTGGTCTGTGCTGAAGCAGGGCATTCTGGCAGCCAAGTGGCTTGACCTTTATTAGTGAGCCTGGTTACCCCCTCTCGGAACCACAGACTTAGAAATCGCCAGCTCATATACAGTGCATAAAATATATTTATTTAATATATTTATATATATACCCTTATACACCATTTTAATAAAAAATATCACAAAATTCTAAGTCCCTCGGGAAGAGTGAAAGATGCGCACGGTCATTTTCAGCGTTCCTAGACCTTCCTATAAGAAGTTAGCCAAAAAGTAGCTTCGAAAAACGCTTAGGTTAAGTTTCAGAGTTGCTTCTAATGTACCAAAGCTGGACTTAGACATAATTTCACTCTCACAACATTATGGCTGGTTGGAGACAGTCCGAACCACAAGTACCGGGTCCATGGTTCTGGGCGTATACTGGGGGGGACGGGGACGACTCCCATTAACCCCTGACTATACCGGGGATACGCTTATCACAATGCCTTTCTGGTCTGTGCTGAAGCAGGGCATTCTGGCAGCCAAGTGGCTTGACCTTTATTAGTGAGCCTGGTTACCCCCTCTCGGAACCACAGACTTAGAAATCGCCAGCTCATATACAGTGCATAAAATATATTTATATAATATATTTATATATATACCCTTATACACCATTTTAATAAAAAATATCACAAAATTCTTCTAAGTCCCTCGGGAAGAGTGAAAGATGCGCACGTTCATTTTCAGCGTTCCTACACCTTCCTATAAGAAGTTAGCCAAAAAGTAGCTTCGAAAAACGCTTAGGTTAAGTTTCAGAGTTGCTTCTAATGTACCAAAGCTGGACTTAGACATAATTTCACTCTCACAACATTATGGCTGGTTGGAGACAGTCTGAACCACAAGTACCGGGTCCATGGTTCTGGGCGTATACTGGGGGGACGGGGACGACTCCCATTAACCCCTGACTATACCGGGGATACGCTTATCATAATGCCTTTCTTGTCTGTGCTGAAGCAGGGCATTCTGGCAGCCAAGTGGCTTGACCTTTATTAGTGAGCCTGGTTACCCCCTCTCGGAACCACAGACTTAGAAATCGCCAGCTCATATACAGTGCATAAAATATATTTATATATATACCCTTATACACCATTTTAATAAAAAATATCACAAAATTCTTCTAAGTCCCTCGGGAAGAGTGAAAGACGCGCACGTTCATTTTCAGAGCTCCTAGACCTTCCTATAAGAAGTTAGCCAAAAAGTAGCTTCGAAAAACGCTTAGGTTAAGTTTCAGAGTTGCTTCTAATGTACCAAAGCTGGACTTAGACATAATTTGACTCTCACAACATTATGGCTGGTTGGAGACAGTCCGAACCACAAGTACCGGGTCCATGGTTCTGGGCGTATACTGGGGGGGACGGGGGGGACTCCCATTAACCCCTGACTATACCGGGGATACGCTTATCACAATGCCTTTCTGGTCTGTGCTGAAGCAGGGCATTCTGGCAGCCAAGTGGCTTGACCTTTGTTAGTGAGCCTGGTTACCCCCTCTCGGAACCACAGACTTAGAAATCGCCAGCTCATATACAGTGCATAAAATATATTTATATATATACCCTTATACACCATTTAATATAAAATATCACAAAATTCTTCTAAGTCCCTAGGGAAGAGTGAAAGACGCGCACGTTCATTTTCAGCGCTCCTAGACCTTCCTATAAGAAGTTAGCCAAAAAGTAGCTTCGAAAAACGCTTAGGTTAAGTTTCAGAGTTGCTTCTAATGTACCAAAGCTGGACTTAGACATAATTTCACTCTCACAACATTATGGCTGGTTGGAGACAGTCCGAACCACAAGTACTGGGTCGATGGTTCTGGGCGTATACTGGGGGGACGGGGACGACTCCCATTAACCCCTGACTATACCGGGGATACGCTTATCACAATGCCTTTCTGGTCTGTGCTGAAGCAGGGCATTCTGGCAGCCAAGTGGCTTGACCTTTATTAGTGAGCCTGGTTACCCCCTCTCGGAACCACAGACTTAGAAATCGCCAGCTCATATACAGTGCATAAAATATATTTATATAATATATTTATATATATATACCCTTATACACCATTTTAATAAAAAATATCACAAAATTCTTCTAAGTCCCTCGGGAAGAGTGAAAGACGCGCACGTTCATTTTCAGCGCTCCTAGACCTTCCTATAAGAAGTTAGCCAAAAAGTAGCTTCGAAAAACGCTTAGGTTAAGTTTCAGAGTTGCTTCTAATGTACCAAAGCTGGACTTCGACATAATTTCACTCTCACAACATTATGGCTGGTTGGAGACAGTCCGAACCACAAGTACTGGGTCGATGGTTCTGGGCGTATACTGGGGGGACGGGGACGACTCCCATTAACCCCTGACTATACCGGGGATACGCTTATCACAATGCCTTTCTGGTCTGTGCTGAAGCAGGGCATTCTGGCAGCCAAGTGGCTTGACCTTTATTAGTGAGCCTGGTTACCCCCTCTCGGAACCACAGACTTAGAAATCGCCAGCTCATATACAGTGCATAAAATATATTTATATAATATATTTATATATATACCCTTATACACCATTTTAATAAAAAATATCACAAAATTCTTCTAAGTCCCTCGGGAAGAGTGAAAGACGCGCACGTTCATTTTCAGCGCTCCTAGACCTTCCTATAAGAAGTTAGCCAAAAAGTAAGTAGCTTCGAAAAACGCTTAGGTTAAGTTTCAGAGTTGCTTCTAATGTACCAAAGCTGGACTTAGACATAATTTCACTCTCACAACATTATGGCTGGTTGGAGACAGTCCGAAGCACAAGTACCGGGTCCATGGTTCTTGCCGTATACTGGGGGGACGGGGGCGACTCCCATTAACACCTGACTATACCGGGGATACGCTTATCACAATGCCTTTCTGGTCTGTGCTGAAGCAGGGCATTCTGGCAGCCAAGTGGCTTGACCTTTATTAGTGAGCCTGGTTTCCCCCTCTCGGAACCACAGACTTAGAAATCGCCAGCTCATATACAGTGCATAAAATATATTTATATATATACCCTTATACACCATTTTAATAAAAAATATCACAAAATTCTTCTAAGTCCCTCGGGAAGAGTGAAAGACGCGCACGTTCATTTTCAGAGCTCCTTGACCTTCCTATAAGAAGTTAGCCAAAAAGTAGCTTCGAAAAACGCTTAGGTTAAGTTTCAGAGTTGCTTCTAATGTACCAAAGCTGGACTTAGACATAATTTCACTCTCACAACATTATGGCTGGTTGGAGACAGTCTGAACCACAAGTACCGGGTCGATGGTTCTGGGCGTATACTGGGGGGACGGGGACGACTCCCATTAACCCCTGACTATACCGGGGATACGCTTATCACAATGCCTTTCTGGTCTGTGCTGAAGCAGGGCATTCTGGCAGCCAAGTGGCTTGACCTTTATTAGTGAGCCTGGTTACCCCCTCTCGGAACCACAGACTTAGAAATCGCCAGCTCATATACAGTGCATAAAATATATTTATTTAATATATTTATATATATACCCTTATACACCATTTTAATAAAAAATATCACAAAATTCTTCTAAGTCCCTCGGGAAGAGTGAAAGATGCGCACGTTCATTTTCAGCGTTCCTAGACCTTCCTATAAGAAGTTAGCCAAAAAGTAGCTTCGAAAAACGCTTAGGTTAAGTTTCAGAGTTGCTTCTAATGTTCCAAAGCTGGACTTAGACATAATTTCACTCTCACAACATTATGGCTGGTTGGAGACAGTCCGAACCACAAGTACCGGGTCCATGGTTCTGGGCGTATACTGGGGGGACGGGGACGACTCCCATTAACCCCTGACTATACCGGGGATACGCTTATCACAATGCCTTTCTGGTCTGTGCTGAAGCAGGGCATTCTGGCAGCCAAGTGGCTTGACCTTTATTAGTGAGCCTGGTTACCCCCTCTCGGAACCACAGACTTAGAAATCGCCAGCTCATATACAGTGCATAAAATATATTTATATAATATATTTATATATATACCCTTATACACCATTTTAATAACAAATATCACAAAATTCTTCTAAGTCCCTCGGGAAGAGTGAAAGACGCGCACGTTCATTTTCAGCGCTCCTAGACCTTCCTATAAGAAGTTAGCCAAAAAGTAAGTAGCTTCGAAAAACGCTTAGGTTAAGTTTCAGAGTTGCTTCTAATGTACCAAAGCTGGACTTAGACATAATTTCACTCTCACAACATTATGGCTGGTTGGAGACAGTCCGAAGCACAAGTACCGGGTCCATGGTTCTGGCCGTATACTGGGGGGACGGGGGCGACTCCCATTAACACCTGACTATACCGGGGATACGCATATCACAATGCCTTTCTGGTCTGTGCTGAAGCAGGGCATTCTGGCAGCCAAGTGGCTTGACCTTTATTAGTGAGCCTGGTTACCCCCTCTCGGAACCACAGACTTAGAAATCGCCAGCTCATATACAGTGCATAAAATATATTTATATATATACCCTTATACACCATTTTAATAAAAAATATCACAAAATTCTTCTAAGTCCCTCGGGAAGAGTGAAAGACGCGCACGTTCATTTTCAGAGCTCCTACACCTTCCTATAAGAAGTTAGCCAAAAAGTAGCTTCGAAAAACGCTTAGGTTAAGTTTCAGAGTTGCTTCTAATGTACCAAAGCTGGACTTAGACATAATTTGACTCTCACAACATTATGGCTGGTTGGAGACAGTCTGAACCACAAGTACCGGGTCCATGGTTCTGGGCGTATACTGGGGGGACGGGGACGACTCCCATTAACCCCTGACTATACCGGGGATACGCTTATCATAATGCCTTTCTGGTCTGTGCTGAAGCAGGGCGTTCTGGCAGCCAAGTGGCTTGACCTTTATTAGTGAGCCTGGTTTCCCCCTCTCGGAACCACAGACTTAGAAATCGCCAGCTCATATACAGTGCATAAAATATATTTATATATATACCCTTATACACCATTTTAATAAAAAATATCACAAAATTCTTCTAAGTCCCTCGGGAAGAGTGAAAGACGCGCACGTTCATTTTCAGAGCTCCTTGACCTTCCTATAAGAAGTTAGCCAAAAAGTAGCTTCGAAAAACGCTTAGGTTAAGTTTCAGAGTTGCTTCTAATGTACCAAAGCTGGACTTAGACATAATTTCACTCTCACAACATTATGGCTGGTTGGAGACAGTCTGAACCACAAGTACCGGGTCGATGGTTCTGGGCGTATACTGGGGGGACGGGGACGACTCCCATTAACCCCTGACTATACCGGGGATACGCTTATCACAATGCCTTTCTGGTCTGTGCTGAAGCAGGGCATTCTGGCAGCCAAGTGGCTTGACCTTTATTAGTGAGCCTGGTTACCCCCTCTCGGAACCACAGACTTAGAAATCGCCAGCTCATATACAGTGCATAAAATATATTTATTTAATATATTTATATATATACCCTTATACACCATTTTAATAAAAAATATCACAAAATTCTTCTAAGTCCCTCGGGAAGAGTGAAAGATGCGCACGTTCATTTTCAGCGTTCCTAGACCTTCCTATAAGAAGTTAGCCAAAAAGTAGCTTCGAAAAACGCTTAGGTTAAGTTTCAGAGTTGCTTCTAATGTTCCAAAGCTGGACTTAGACATAATTTCACTCTCACAACATTATGGCTGGTTGGAGACAGTCCGAACCACAAGTACCGGGTCCATGGTTCTGGGCGTATACTGGGGGGGACGGGGACGACTCCCATTAACCCCTGACTATACCGGGGATACGCTTATCACAATGCCTTTCTGGTCTGTGCTGAAGCAGGGCATTCTGGCAGCCAAGTGGCTTGACCTTTATTAGTGAGCCTGGTTACCCCCTCTCGGAACCACAGACTTAGAAATCGCCAGCTCATATACAGTGCATAAAATATATTTATATAATATATTTATATATATACCCTTATACACCATTTTAATAAAAAATATCACAAAATTCTTCTAAGTCCCTCGGGAAGAGTGAAAGATGCGCACGTTCATTTTCAGCGTTCCTACACCTTCCTATAAGAAGTTAGCCAAAAAGTAGCTTCGAAAAACGCTTAGGTTAAGTTTCAGAGTTGCTTCTAATGTTCCAAAGCTGGACTTAGACATAATTTCACTCTCACAACATTATGGCTGGTTGGAGACAGTCCGAACCACAAGTACCGGGTCCATGGTTCTGGGCGTATACTGGGGGGACGGGGATTACTCCCATTAACCCCTGACTTTACCGGGGATACGCTTATCACAATGCCTTTCTGGTCTGTGCTGAAGCAGGGCATTCTGCCAGCCAAGTGGCTTGACCTTTATTAGTGAGCCTGGTTACCCCCTCTCGGAACCACAGACTTAGAAATCGCCAGCTCATATACAGTGCATAAAATATATTTATATAATATATTTATATATATACCCTTATACACCATTTTAATAAAAAATATCACAAAATTCTTCTAAGTCCCTCGGAAAGAATGAAAGATGCGCACGTTCATTTTAAGCGTTCCTAGACCTTCCTATAAGAAGTTAGCCAAAAAGTAGCTTCGAAAAACGCTTAGGTTAAGTTTCAGAGTTGCTTCTAATGTACCAAAGCTGGACTTAGACATAATTTCATTCTCACAACATTATGGCTGGTTGGAGACAGTCCGAACCACAAGTACCGGGTCCATGGTTCTGGGCGTATACTGGGGGGGACGGGGACGACTCCCATTAACCCCTGACTATACCGGGGATACGCTTATCACAATGCCTTTCTGGTCTGTGCTGAAGCAGGGCATTCTGGCAGCCAAGTGGCTTGACCTTTATTAGTGAGCCTGGTTACCCCCTCTCGGAACCACAGACTTAGAAATCGCCAGCTCATATACAGTGCATAAAATATATTTATATAATATATTTATATATATACCCTTATACACCATTTTAATAAAAAATATCACAAAATTCTTCTAAGTCCCTCGGGAAGAGTGAAAGATGCGCACGTTCATTTTCAGCGTTCCTAGACCTTCCTATAAGAAGTTAGCCAAAAAGTAGCTTCGAAAAACGCTTAGGTTAAGTTTCAGAGTTGCTTCTAATGTACCAAAGCTGGACTTAGACATAATTTCACTCTCACAACATTATGGCTGGTTGGAGACAGTCTGAACCACAAGTACCGGGTCGATGGTTCTGGGCGTATACTGGGGGGACGGGGACGACTCCCATTAACCCCTGACTATACCGGGGATACGCTTATCACAATGCCTTTCTGGTCTGTGCTGAAGCAGGGCATTCTGGCAGCCAAGTGGCTTGACCTTTATTAGTGAGCCTGGTTACCCCCTCTCGGAACCACAGACTTAGAAATCGCCAGCTCATATACAGTGCATAAAATATATTTATTTAATATATTTATATATATACCCTTATACACCATTTTAATAAAAAATATCACAAAATTCTAAGTCCCTCGGGAAGAGTGAAAGATGCGCACGGTCATTTTCAGCGTTCCTAGACCTTCCTATAAGAAGTTAGCCAAAAAGTAGCTTCGAAAAACGCTTAGGTTAAGTTTCAGAGTTGCTTCTAATGTACCAAAGCTGGACTTAGACATAATTTCACTCTCACAACATTATGGCTGGTTGGAGACAGTCCGAACCACAAGTACCGGGTCCATGGTTCTGGGCGTATACTGGGGGGGACGGGGACGACTCCCATTAACCCCTGACTATACCGGGGATACGCTTATCACAATGCCTTTCTGGTCTGTGCTGAAGCAGGGCATTCTGGCAGCCAAGTGGCTTGACCTTTATTAGTGAGCCTGGTTACCCCCTCTCGGAACCACAGACTTAGAAATCGCCAGCTCATATACAGTGCATAAAATATATTTATATAATATATTTATATATATACCCTTATACACCATTTTAATAAAAAATATCACAAAATTCTTCTAAGTCCCTCGGGAAGAGTGAAAGATGCGCACGTTCATTTTCAGCGTTCCTACACCTTCCTATAAGAAGTTAGCCAAAAAGTAGCTTCGAAAAACGCTTAGGTTAAGTTTCAGAGTTGCTTCTAATGTACCAAAGCTGGAATTAGACATAATTTCACTCTCACAACATTATGGCTGGTTGGAGACAGTCTGAACCACAAGTACCGGGTCCATGGTTCTGGGCGTATACTGGGGGGACGGGGACGACTCCCATTAACCCCTGACTATACCGGGGATACGCTTATCATAATGCCTTTCTTGTCTGTGCTGAAGCAGGGCATTCTGGCAGCCAAGTGGCTTGACCTTTATTAGTGAGCCTGGTTACCCCCTCTCGGAACCACAGACTTAGAAATCGCCAGCTCATATACAGTGCATAAAATATATTTATATATATACCCTTATACACCATTTTAATAAAAAATATCACAAAATTCTTCTAAGTCCCTCGGGAAGAGTGAAAGACGCGCACGTTCATTTTCAGAGCTCCTAGACCTTCCTATAAGAAGTTAGCCAAAAAGTAGCTTCGAAAAACGCTTAGGTTAAGTTTCAGAGTTGCTTCTAATGTACCAAAGCTGGACTTAGACATAATTTGACTCTCACAACATTATGGCTGGTTGGAGACAGTCCGAACCACAAGTACCGGGTCCATGGTTCTGGGCGTATACTGGGGGGGACGGGGGGGACTCCCATTAACCCCTGACTATACCGGGGATACGCTTATCACAATGCCTTTCTGGTCTGTGCTGAAGCAGGGCATTCTGGCAGCCAAGTGGCTTGACCTTTGTTAGTGAGCCTGGTTACCCCCTCTCGGAACCACAGACTTAGAAATCGCCAGCTCATATACAGTGCATAAAATATATTTATATATATACCCTTATACACCATTTAATAAAAAATATCACAAAATTCTTCTAAGTCCCTAGGGAAGAGTGAAAGACGCGCACGTTCATTTTCAGCGCTCCTAGACCTTCCTATAAGAAGTTAGCCAAAAAGTAGCTTCGAAAAACGCTTAGGTTAAGTTTCAGAGTTGCTTCTAATGTACCAAAGCTGGACTTAGACATAATTTCACTCTCACAACATTATGGCTGGTTGGAGACAGTCCGAACCACAAGTACTGGGTCGATGGTTCTGGGCGTATACTGGGGGGACGGGGACGACTCCCATTAACCCCTGACTATACCGGGGATACGCTTATCACAATGCCTTTCTGGTCTGTGCTGAAGCAGGGCATTCTGGCAGCCAAGTGGCTTGACCTTTATTAGTGAGCCTGGTTACCCCCTCTCGGAACCACAGACTTAGAAATCGCCAGCTCATATACAGTGCATAAAATATATTTATATAATATATTTATATATATATACCCTTATACACCATTTTAATAAAAAATATCACAAAATTCTTCTAAGTCCCTCGGGAAGAGTGAAAGACGCGCACGTTCATTTTCAGCGCTCCTAGACCTTCCTATAAGAAGTTAGCCAAAAAGTAGCTTCGAAAAACGCTTAGGTTAAGTTTCAGAGTTGCTTCTAATGTACCAAAGCTGGACTTAGACATAATTTCACTCTCACAACATTATGGCTGGTTGGAGACAGTCCGAACCACAAGTACTGGGTCGATGGTTCTGGGCGTATACTGGGGGGACGGGGACGACTCCCATTAACCCCTGACTATACCGGGGATACGCTTATCACAATGCCTTTCTGGTCTGTGCTGAAGCAGGGCATTCTGGCAGCCAAGTGGCTTGACCTTTATTAGTGAGCCTGGTTACCCCCTCTCGGAACCACAGACTTAGAAATCGCCAGCTCATATACAGTGCATAAAATATATTTATATAATATATTTATATATATACCCTTATACACCATTTTAATAAAAAATATCACAAAATTCTTCTAAGTCCCTCGGGAAGAGTGAAAGACGCGCACGTTCATTTTCAGCGCTCCTAGACCTTCCTATAAGAAGTTAGCCAAAAAGTAAGTAGCTTCGAAAAACGCTTAGGTTAAGTTTCAGAGTTGCTTCTAATGTACCAAAGCTGGACTTAGACATAATTTCACTCTCACAACATTATGGCTGGTTGGAGACAGTCCGAAGCACAAGTACCGGGTCCATGGTTCTTGCCGTATACTGGGGGGACGGGGGCGACTCCCATTAACACCTGACTATACCGGGGATACGCTTATCACAATGCCTTTCTGGTCTGTGCTGAAGCAGGGCATTCTGGCAGCCAAGTGGCTTGACCTTTATTAGTGAGCCTGGTTTCCCCCTCTCGGAACCACAGACTTAGAAATCGCCAGCTCATATACAGTGCATAAAATATATTTATATATATACCCTTATACACCATTTTAATAAAAAATATCACAAAATTCTTCTAAGTCCCTCGGGAAGAGTGAAAGACGCGCACGTTCATTTTCAGAGCTCCTTGACCTTCCTATAAGAAGTTAGCCAAAAAGTAGCTTCGAAAAACGCTTAGGTTAAGTTTCAGAGTTGCTTCTAATGTACCAAAGCTGGACTTAGACATAATTTCACTCTCACAACATTATGGCTGGTTGGAGACAGTCTGAACCACAAGTACCGGGTCGATGGTTCTGGGCGTATACTGGGGGGACGGGGACGACTCCCATTAACCCCTGACTTTACCGGGGATACGCTTATCACAATGCCTTTCTGGTCTGTGCTGAAGCAGGGCATTCTGGCAGCCAAGTGGCTTGACCTTTATTAGTGAGCCTGGTTACCCCCTCTCGGAACCACAGACTTAGAAATCGCCAGCTCATATACAGTGCATAAAATATATTTATTTAATATATTTATATATATACCCTTATACACCATTTTAATAAAAAATATCACAAAATTCTTCTAAGTCCCTCGGGAAGAGTGAAAGATGCGCACGTTCATTTTCAGCGTTCCTAGACCTTCCTATAAGAAGTTAGCCAAAAAGTAGCTTCGAAAAACGCTTAGGTTAAGTTTCAGAGTTGCTTCTAATGTTCCAAAGCTGGACTTAGACATAATTTCACTCTCACAACATTATGGCTGGTTGGAGACAGTCCGAACCACAAGTACCGGGTCCATGGTTCTGGGCGTATACTGGGGGGACGGGGACGACTCCCATTAACCCCTGACTATACCGGGGATACGCTTATCACAATGCCTTTCTGGTCTGTGCTGAAGCAGGGCATTCTGGCAGCCAAGTGGCTTGACCTTTATTAGTGAGCCTGGTTACCCCCTCTCGGAACCACAGACTTAGAAATCGCCAGCTCATATACAGTGCATAAAATATATTTATATAATATATTTATATATATACCCTTATACACCATTTTAATAACAAATATCACAAAATTCTTCTAAGTCCCTCGGGAAGAGTGAAAGACGCGCACGTTCATTTTCAGCGCTCCTAGACCTTCCTATAAGAAGTTAGCCAAAAAGTAAGTAGCTTCGAAAAACGCTTAGGTTAAGTTTCAGAGTTGCTTCTAATGTACCAAAGCTGGACTTAGACATAATTTCACTCTCACAACATTATGGCTGGTTGGAGACAGTCCGAAGCACAAGTACCGGGTCCATGGTTCTGGCCGTATACTGGGGGGACGGGGGCGACTCCCATTAACACCTGACTATACCGGGGATACGCTTATCACAATGCCTTTCTGGTCTGTGCTGAAGCAGGGCATTCTGGCAGCCAAGTGGCTTGACCTTTATTAGTGAGCCTGGTTACCCCCTCTCGGAACCACAGACTTAGAAATCGCCAGCTCATATACAGTGCATAAAATATATTTATATAATATATTTATATATATACCCTTATACACCATTTTAATAAAATATATCACAAAATTCTTCTAAGTCCCTCGGGAAGAGTGAAAGATGCGCACGTTCATTTTCAGCGTTCCTACACCTTCCTATAAGAAGTTAGCCAAAAAGTAGCTTCGAAAAACGCTTAGGTTAAGTTTCAGAGTTGCTTCTAATGTACCAAAGCTGGACTTAGACATAATTTCACTCTCACAACATTATGGCTGGTTGGAGACAGTCTGAACCACAAGTACCGGGTCCATGGTTCTGGGCGTATACTGGGGGGACGGGGACGACTCCCATTAACCCCTGACTATACCGGGGATACGCTTATCATAATGCCTTTCTGGTCTGTGCTGAAGCAGGGCGTTCTGGCAGCCAAGTGGCTTGACCTTTATTAGTGAGCCTTGTTTCCCCCTCTCGGAACCACAGACTTAGAAATCGCCAGCTCATATACAGTGCATAAAATATATTTATATATATACCCTTATACACCATTTTAATAAAAAATATCACAAAATTCTTCTAAGTCCCTCGGGAAGAGTGAAAGACGCGCACGTTCATTTTCAGAGCTCCTTGACCTTCCTATAAGAAGTTAGCCAAAAAGTAGCTTCGAAAAACGCTTAGGTTAAGTTTCAGAGTTGCTTCTAATGTACCAAAGCTGGACTTAGACATAATTTCACTCTCACAACATTATGGCTGGTTGGAGACAGTCTGAACCACAAGTACCGGGTCGATGGTTCTGGGCGTATACTGGGGGGACGGGGACGACTCCCATTAACCCCTGACTATACCGGGGATACGCTTATCACAATGCCTTTCTGGTCTGTGCTGAAGCAGGGCATTCTGGCAGCCAAGTGGCTTGACCTTTATTAGTGAGCCTGGTTACCCCCTCTCGGAACCACAGACTTAGAAATCGCCAGCTCATATACAGTGCATAAAATATATTTATTTAATATATTTATATATATACCCTTATACACCATTTTAATAAAAAATATCACAAAATTCTTCTAAGTCCCTCGGGAAGAGTGAAAGATGCGCACGTTCATTTTCAGCGTTCCTAGACCTTCCTATAAGAAGTTAGCCAAAAAGTAGCTTCGAAAAACGCTTAGGTTAAGTTTCAGAGTTGCTTCTAATGTTCCAAAGCTGGACTTAGACATAATTTCACTCTCACAACATTATGGCTGGTTGGAGACAGTCCGAACCACAAGTACCGGGTCCATGGTTCTGGGCGTATACTGGGGGGGACGGGGACGACTCCCATTAACCCCTGACTATACCGGGGATACGCTTATCACAATGCCTTTCTGGTCTGTGCTGAAGCAGGGCATTCTGGCAGCCAAGTGGCTTGACCTTTATTAGTGAGCCTGGTTACCCCCTCTCGGAACCACAGACTTAGAAATCGCCAGCTCATATACAGTGCATAAAATATATTTATATAATATATTTATATATATACCCTTATACACCATTTTAATAAAAAATATCACAAAATTCTTCTAAGTCCCTCGGGAAGAGTGAAAGATGCGCACGTTCATTTTCAGCGTTCCTACACCTTCCTATAAGAAGTTAGCCAAAAAGTAGCTTCGAAAAACGCTTAGGTTAAGTTTCAGAGTTGCTTCTAATGTACCAAAGCTGGACTTAGACATAATTTCACTCTCACAACATTATGGCTGGTTGGAGACAGTCTGAACCACAAGTGCCGGGTCCATGGTTCTGGGCGTATACTGGGGGGACGGGGACGACTCCCATTAACCCCTGACTATACCGGGGATACGCTTATCATAATGCCTTTCTGGTCTGTGCTGAAGCAGGGCATTCTGGCAGCCAAGTGGCTTGACCTTTATTAGTGAGCCTGGTTACCCCCTCTCGGAACCACAGACTTAGAAATCGCCAGCTCATATACAGTGCATAAAATATATTTATATATATACCCTTATACACCATTTTAATAAAAAATATCACAAAATTCTTCTAAGTCCCTCGGGAAGAGTGAAAGACGCGCACGTTCATTTTCAGAGCTCCTACACCTTCCTATAAGAAGTTAGCCAAAAAGTAGCTTCGAAAAACGCTTAGGTTAAGTTTCAGAGTTGCTTCTAATGTACCAAAGCTGGACTTAGACATAATTTGACTCTCACAACATTATGGCTGGTTGGAGACAGTCTGAACCACAAGTACCGGGTCCATGGTTCTGGGCGTATACTGGGGGGACGGGGACGACTCCCATTAACCCCTGACTATACCGGGGATACGCTTATCATAATGCCTTTCTGGTCTGTGCTGAAGCAGGGCGTTCTGGCAGCCAAGTGGCTTGACCTTTATTAGTGAGCCTGGTTTCCCCCTCTCGGAACCACAGACTTAGAAATCGCCAGCTCATATACAGTGCATAAAATATATTTATATATATACCCTTATACACCATTTTAATAAAAAATATCACAAAATTCTTCTAAGTCCCTCGGGAAGAGTGAAAGACGCGCACGTTCATTTTCAGAGCTCCTTGACCTTCCTATAAGAAGTTAGCCAAAAAGTAGCTTCGAAAAACGCTTAGGTTAAGTTTCAGAGTTGCTTCTAATGTACCAAAGCTGGACTTAGACATAATTTCACTCTCACAACATTATGGCTGGTTGGAGACAGTCTGAACCACAAGTACCGGGTCGATGGTTCTGGGCGTATACTGGGGGGACGGGGACGACTCCCATTAACCCCTGACTATACCGGGGATACGCTTATCACAATGCCTTTCTGGTCTGTGCTGAAGCAGGGCATTCTGGCAGCCAAGTGGCTTGACCTTTATTAGTGAGCCTGGTTACCCCCTCTCGGAACCACAGACTTAGAAATCGCCAGCTCATATACAGTGCATAAAATATATTTATTTAATATATTTATATATATACCCTTATACACCATTTTAATAAAAAATATCACAAAATTCTTCTAAGTCCCTCGGGAAGAGTGAAAGATGCGCACGTTCATTTTCAGCGTTCCTAGACCTTCCTATAAGAAGTTAGCCAAAAAGTAGCTTCGAAAAACGCTTAGGTTAAGTTTCAGAGTTGCTTCTAATGTTCCAAAGCTGGACTTAGACATAATTTCACTCTCACAACATTATGGCTGGTTGGAGACAGTCCGAACCACAAGTACCGGGTCCATGGTTCTGGGCGTATACTGGGGGGGACGGGGACGACTCCCATTAACCCCTGACTATACCGGGGATACGCTTATCACAATGCCTTTCTGGTCTGTGCTGAAGCAGGGCATTCTGGCAGCCAAGTGGCTTGACCTTTATTAGTGAGCCTGGTTACCCCCTCTCGGAACCACAGACTTAGAAATCGCCAGCTCATATACAGTGCATAAAATATATTTATATAATATATTTATATATATACCCTTATACACCATTTTAATAAAAAATATCACAAAATTCTTCTAAGTCCCTCGGGAAGAGTGAAAGATGCGCACGTTCATTTTCAGCGTTCCTACACCTTCCTATAAGAAGTTAGCCAAAAAGTAGCTTCGAAAAACGCTTAGGTTAAGTTTCAGAGTTGCTTCTAATGTACCAAAGCTGGACTTAGACATAATTTCACTCTCACAACATTATGGCTGGTTGGAGACAGTCTGAACCACAAGTACCGGGTCCATGGTTCTGGGCGTATACTGGGGGGACGGGGACGACTCCCATTAACCCCTGACTATACCGGGGATACGCTTATCATAATGCCTTTCTGGTCTGTGCTGAAGCAGGGCATTCTGGCAGCCAAGTGGCTTGACCTTTATTAGTGAGCCTGGTTACCCCCTCTCGGAACCACAGACTTAGAAATCGCCAGCTCATATACAGTGCATAAAATATATTTATATATATACCCTTATACACCATTTTAATAAAAAATATCACAAAATTCTTCTAAGTCCCTCGGGAAGAGTGAAAGACGCGCACGTTCATTTTCAGAGCTCCTAGACCTTCCTATAAGAAGTTAGCCAAAAAGTAGCTTCGAAAAACGCTTAGGTTAAGTTTCAGAGTTGCTTCTAATGTTCCAAAGCTGGACTTAGACATAATTTCACTCTCACAACATTATGGCTGGTTGGAGACAGTCCGAACCACAAGTACCGGGTCCATGGTTCTGGGCGTATACTGGGGGGACGGGGACGACTCCCATTAACCCCTGACTATACCGGGGATACGCTTATCACAATGCCTTTCTGGTCTGTGCTGAAGCAGGGCATTCTGGCAGCCAAGTGGCTTGACCTTTATTAGTGAGCCTGGTTACCCCCTCTCGGAACCACAGACTTAGAAATCGCCAGCTCATATACAGTGCATAAAATATATTTATATAATATATTTATATATATACCCTTATACACCATTTTAATAACAAATATCACAAAATTCTTCTAAGTCCCTCGGGAAGAGTGAAAGACGCGCACGTTCATTTTCAGCGCTCCTAGACCTTCCTATAAGAAGTTAGCCAAAAAGTAAGTAGCTTCGAAAAACGCTTAGGTTAAGTTTCAGAGTTGCTTCTAATGTACCAAAGCTGGACTTAGACATAATTTCACTCTCACAACATTATGGCTGGTTGGAGACAGTCCGAAGCACAAGTACCGGGTCCATGGTTCTGGCCGTATACTGGGGGGACGGGGGCGACTCCCATTAACACCTGACTATACCGGGGATACGCTTATCACAATGCCTTTCTGGTCTGTGCTGAAGCAGGGCATTCTGGCAGCCAAGTGGCTTGACCTTTATTAGTGAGCCTGGTTACCCCCTCTCGGAACCACAGACTTAGAAATCGCCAGCTCATATACAGTGCATAAAATATATTTATATAATATATTTATATATATACCCTTATACACCATTTTAATAAAATATATCACAAAATTCTTCTAAGTCCCTCGGGAAGAGTGAAAGATGCGCACGTTCATTTTCAGCGTTCCTACACCTTCCTATAAGAAGTTAGCCAAAAAGTAGCTTCGAAAAACGCTTAGGTTAAGTTTCAGAGTTGCTTCTAATGTACCAAAGCTGGACTTAGACATAATTTCACTCTCACAACATTATGGCTGGTTGGAGACAGTCTGAACCACAAGTACCGGGTCCATGGTTCTGGGCGTATACTGGGGGGACGGGGACGACTCCCATTAACCCCTGACTATACCGGGGATACGCTTATCATAATGCCTTTCTGGTCTGTGCTGAAGCAGGGCGTTCTGGCAGCCAAGTGGCTTGACCTTTATTAGTGAGCCTTGTTTCCCCCTCTCGGAACCACAGACTTAGAAATCGCCAGCTCATATACAGTGCATAAAATATATTTATATATATACCCTTATACACCATTTTAATAAAAAATATCACAAAATTCTTCTAAGTCCCTCGGGAAGAGTGAAAGACGCGCACGTTCATTTTCAGAGCTCCTTGACCTTCCTATAAGAAGTTAGCCAAAAAGTAGCTTCGAAAAACGCTTAGGTTAAGTTTCAGAGTTGCTTCTAATGTACCAAAGCTGGACTTAGACATAATTTCACTCTCACAACATTATGGCTGGTTGGAGACAGTCTGAACCACAAGTACCGGGTCGATGGTTCTGGGCGTATACTGGGGGGACGGGGACGACTCCCATTAACCCCTGACTATACCGGGGATACGCTTATCACAATGCCTTTCTGGTCTGTGCTGAAGCAGGGCATTCTGGCAGCCAAGTGGCTTGACCTTTATTAGTGAGCCTGGTTACCCCCTCTCGGAACCACAGACTTAGAAATCGCCAGCTCATATACAGTGCATAAAATATATTTATTTAATATATTTATATATATACCCTTATACACCATTTTAATAAAAAATATCACAAAATTCTTCTAAGTCCCTCGGGAAGAGTGAAAGATGCGCACGTTCATTTTCAGCGTTCCTAGACCTTCCTATAAGAAGTTAGCCAAAAAGTAGCTTCGAAAAACGCTTAGGTTAAGTTTCAGAGTTGCTTCTAATGTTCCAAAGCTGGACTTAGACATAATTTCACTCTCACAACATTATGGCTGGTTGGAGACAGTCCGAACCACAAGTACCGGGTCCATGGTTCTGGGCGTATACTGGGGGGGACGGGGACGACTCCCATTAACCCCTGACTATACCGGGGATACGCTTATCACAATGCCTTTCTGGTCTGTGCTGAAGCAGGGCATTCTGGCAGCCAAGTGGCTTGACCTTTATTAGTGAGCCTGGTTACCCCCTCTCGGAACCACAGACTTAGAAATCGCCAGCTCATATACAGTGCATAAAATATATTTATATAATATATTTATATATATACCCTTATACACCATTTTAATAAAAAATATCACAAAATTCTTCTAAGTCCCTCGGGAAGAGTGAAAGATGCGCACGTTCATTTTCAGCGTTCCTACACCTTCCTATAAGAAGTTAGCCAAAAAGTAGCTTCGAAAAACGCTTAGGTTAAGTTTCAGAGTTGCTTCTAATGTACCAAAGCTGGACTTAGACATAATTTCACTCTCACAACATTATGGCTGGTTGGAGACAGTCTGAACCACAAGTGCCGGGTCCATGGTTCTGGGCGTATACTGGGGGGACGGGGACGACTCCCATTAACCCCTGACTATACCGGGGATACGCTTATCATAATGCCTTTCTGGTCTGTGCTGAAGCAGGGCGTTCTGGCAGCCAAGTGGCTTGACCTTTATTAGTGAGCCTGGTTTCCCCCTCTCGGAACCACAGACTTAGAAATCGCCAGCTCATATACAGTGCATAAAATATATTTATATATATACCCTTATACACCATTTTAATAAAAAATATCACAAAATTCTTCTAAGTCCCTCGGGAAGAGTGAAAGACGCGCACGTTCATTTTCAGAGCTCCTTGACCTTCCTATAAGAAGTTAGCCAAAAAGTAGCTTCGAAAAACGCTTAGGTTAAGTTTCAGAGTTGCTTCTAATGTACCAAAGCTGGACTTAGACATAATTTCACTCTCACAACATTATGGCTGGTTGGAGACAGTCTGAACCACAAGTACCGGGTCGATGGTTCTGGGCGTATACTGGGGGGACGGGGACGACTCCCATTAACCCCTGACTATACCGGGGATACGCTTATCACAATGCCTTTCTGGTCTGTGCTGAAGCAGGGCATTCTGGCAGCCAAGTGGCTTGACCTTTATTAGTGAGCCTGGTTACCCCCTCTCGGAACCACAGACTTAGAAATCGCCAGCTCATATACAGTGCATAAAATATATTTATTTAATATATTTATATATATACCCTTATACACCATTTTAATAAAAAATATCACAAAATTCTTCTAAGTCCCTCGGGAAGAGTGAAAGATGCGCACGTTCATTTTCAGCGTTCCTAGACCTTCCTATAAGAAGTTAGCCAAAAAGTAGCTTCGAAAAACGCTTAGGTTAAGTTTCAGAGTTGCTTCTAATGTTCCAAAGCTGGACTTAGACATAATTTCACTCTCACAACATTATGGCTGGTTGGAGACAGTCCGAACCACAAGTACCGGGTCCATGGTTCTGGGCGTATACTGGGGGGGACGGGGACGACTCCCATTAACCCCTGACTATACCGGGGATACGCTTATCACAATGCCTTTCTGGTCTGTGCTGAAGCAGGGCATTCTGGCAGCCAAGTGGCTTGACCTTTATTAGTGAGCCTGGTTACCCCCTCTCGGAACCACAGACTTAGAAATCGCCAGCTCATATACAGTGCATAAAATATATTTATATAATATATTTATATATATACCCTTATACACCATTTTAATAAAAAATATCACAAAATTCTTCTAAGTCCCTCGGGAAGAGTGAAAGATGCGCACGTTCATTTTCAGCGTTCCTACACCTTCCTATAAGAAGTTAGCCAAAAAGTAGCTTCGAAAAACGCTTAGGTTAAGTTTCAGAGTTGCTTCTAATGTACCAAAGCTGGACTTAGACATAATTTCACTCTCACAACATTATGGCTGGTTGGAGACAGTCTGAACCACAAGTACCGGGTCCATGGTTCTGGGCGTATACTGGGGGGACGGGGACGACTCCCATTAACCCCTGACTATACCGGGGATACGCTTATCATAATGCCTTTCTGGTCTGTGCTGAAGCAGGGCATTCTGGCAGCCAAGTGGCTTGACCTTTATTAGTGAGCCTGGTTACCCCCTCTCGGAACCACAGACTTAGAAATCGCCAGCTCATATACAGTGCATAAAATATATTTATATATATACCCTTATACACCATTTTAATAAAAAATATCACAAAATTCTTCTAAGTCCCTCGGGAAGAGTGAAAGACGCGCACGTTCATTTTCAGAGCTCCTAGACCTTCCTATAAGAAGTTAGCCAAAAAGTAGCTTCGAAAAACGCTTAGGTTAAGTTTCAGAGTTGCTTCTAATGTACCAAAGCTGGACTTAGACATAATTTGACTCTCACAACATTATGGCTGGTTGGAGACAGTCCGAACCACAAGTACCGGGTCCATGGTTCTGGGCGTATACTGGGGGGGACGGGGGGGACTCCCATTAACCCCTGACTATACCGGGGATACGCTTATCACAATGCCTTTCTGGTCTGTGCTGAAGCAGGGCATTCTGGCAGCCAAGTGGCTTGACCTTTGTTAGTGAGCCTGGTTACCCCCTCTCGGAACCACAGACTTAGAAATCGCCAGCTCATATACAGTGCATAAAATATATTTATATATATACCCTTATACACCATTTTAATAAAAAATATCACAAAATTCTTCTAAGTCCCTCGGGAAGAGTGAAAGACGCGCACGTTCATTTTCAGAGCTCCTTGACCTTCCTATAAGAAGTTAGCCAAAAAGTAGCTTCGAAAAACGCTTAGGTTAAGTTTCAGAGTTGCTTCTAATGTACCAAAGCTGGACTTAGACATAATTTCACTCTCACAACATTATGGCTGGTTGGAGACAGTCTGAACCACAAGTACCGGGTCGATGGTTCTGGGCGTATACTGGGGGGACGGGGACGACTCCCATTAACCCCTGACTATACCGGGGATACGCTTATCACAATGCCTTTCTGGTCTGTGCTGAAGCAGGGCATTCTGGCAGCCAAGTGGCTTGACCTTTATTAGTGAGCCTGGTTACCCCCTCTCGGAACCACAGACTTAGAAATCGCCAGCTCATATACAGTGCATAAAATATATTTATTTAATATATTTATATATATACCCTTATACACCATTTTAATAAAAAATATCACAAATTTCTTCTAAGTCCCTCGGGAAGAGTGAAAGATGCGCACGTTCATTTTCAGCGTTCCCAGACCTTCCTATAAGAAGTTAGCCAAAAAGTAGCTTCGAAAAACGCTTAGGTTAAGTTTCAGAGTTGCTTCTAATGTTCCAAAGCTGGACTTAGACATAATTTCACTCTCACAACATTATGGCTGGTTGGAGACAGTCCGAACCACAAGTACCGGGTCCATGGTTCTGGGCGTATACTGGGGGGGACGGGGACGACTCCCATTAACCCCTGACTATACCGGGGATACGCTTATCACAATGCCTTTCTGGTCTGTGCTGAAGCAGGGCATTCTGGCAGCCAAGTGGCTTGACCTTTATTAGTGAGCCTGGTTACCCCCTCTCGGAACCACAGACTTAGAAATCGCCAGCTCATATACAGTGCATAAAATATATTTATATAATATATTTATATATATACCCTTATACACCATTTTAATAAAAAATATCACAAAATTCTTCTAAGTCCCTCGGGAAGAGTGAAAGATGCGCACGTTCATTTTCAGCGCTCCTACACCTTCCTATAAGAAGTTAGCCAAAAAGTAGCTTCGAAAAACGCTTAGGTTAAGTTTCAGAGTTGCTTCTAATGTACCAAAGCTGGACTTAGACATAATTTCACTCTCACAACATTATGGCTGGTTGGAGACAGTCCGAAGCACAAGTACCGGGTCCATGGTTCTGGCCGTATACTGGGGGGACGGGGGCGACTCCCATTAACACCTGACTATACCGGGGATACGCTTATCACAATGCCTTTCTGGTCTGTGCTGAAGCAGGGCATTCTGGCAGCCAAGTGGCTTGACCTTTATTAGTGAGCCTGGTTACCCCCTCTCGGAACCACAGACTTAGAAATCGCCAGCTCATATACAGTGCATAAAATATATTTATATAATATATTTATATATATACCCTTATACACCATTTTAATAAAATATATCACAAAATTCTTCTAAGTCCCTCGGGAAGAGTGAAAGATGCGCACGTTCATTTTCAGCGTTCCTACACCTTCCTATAAGAAGTTAGCCAAAAAGTAGCTTCGAAAAACGCTTAGGTTAAGTTTCAGAGTTGCTTCTAATGTACCAAAGCTGGACTTAGACATAATTTCACTCTCACAACATTATGGCTGGTTGGAGACAGTCTGAACCACAAGTACCGGGTCCATGGTTCTGGGCGTATACTGGGGGGACGGGGACGACTCCCATTAACCCCTGACTATACCGGGGATACGCTTATCATAATGCCTTTCTGGTCTGTGCTGAAGCAGGGCGTTCTGGCAGCCAAGTGGCTTGACCTTTATTAGTGAGCCTGGTTTCCCCCTCTCGGAACCACAGACTTAGAAATCGCCAGCTCATATACAGTGCATAAAATATATTTATATATATACCCTTATACACCATTTTAATAAAAAATATCACAAAATTCTTCTAAGTCCCTCGGGAAGAGTGAAAGACGCGCACGTTCATTTTCAGAGCTCCTTGACCTTCCTATAAGAAGTTAGCCAAAAAGTAGCTTCGAAAAACGCTTAGGTTAAGTTTCAGAGTTGCTTCTAATGTACCAAAGCTGGACTTAGACATAATTTCACTCTCACAACATTATGGCTGGTTGGAGACAGTCTGAACCACAAGTACCGGGTCGATGGTTCTGGGCGTATACTGGGGGGACGGGGACGACTCCCATTAACCCCTGACTATACCGGGGATACGCTTATCACAATGCCTTTCTGGTCTGTGCTGAAGCAGGGCATTCTGGCAGCCAAGTGGCTTGACCTTTATTAGTGAGCCTGGTTACCCCCTCTCGGAACCACAGACTTAGAAATCGCCAGCTCATATACAGTGCATAAAATATATTTATTTAATATATTTATATATATACCCTTATACACCATTTTAATAAAAAATATCACAAAATTCTTCTAAGTCCCTCGGGAAGAGTGAAAGATGCGCACGTTCATTTTCAGCGTTCCTAGACCTTCCTATAAGAAGTTAGCCAAAAAGTAGCTTCGAAAAACGCTTAGGTTAAGTTTCAGAGTTGCTTCTAATGTTCCAAAGCTGGACTTAGACATAATTTCACTCTCACAACATTATGGCTGGTTGGAGACAGTCCGAACCACAAGTACCGGGTCCATGGTTCTGGGCGTATACTGGGGGGGACGGGGACGACTCCCATTAACCCCTGACTATACCGGGGATACGCTTATCACAATGCCTTTCTGGTCTGTGCTGAAGCAGGGCATTCTGGCAGCCAAGTGGCTTGACCTTTATTAGTGAGCCTGGTTACCCCCTCTCGGAACCACAGACTTAGAAATCGCCAGCTCATATACAGTGCATAAAATATATTTATATAATATATTTATATATATACCCTTATACACCATTTTAATAAAAAATATCACAAAATTCTTCTAAGTCCCTCGGGAAGAGTGAAAGATGCGCACGTTCATTTTCAGCGTTCCTACACCTTCCTATAAGAAGTTAGCCAAAAAGTAGCTTCGAAAAACGCTTAGGTTAAGTTTCAGAGTTGCTTCTAATGTACCAAAGCTGGACTTAGACATAATTTCACTCTCACAACATTATGGCTGGTTGGAGACAGTCTGAACCACAAGTACCGGGTCCATGGTTCTGGGCGTATACTGGGGGGACGGGGACGACTCCCATTAACCCCTGACTATACCGGGGATACGCTTATCATAATGCCTTTCTGGTCTGTGCTGAAGCAGGGCATTCTGGCAGCCAAGTGGCTTGACCTTTATTAGTGAGCCTGGTTACCCCCTCTCGGAACCACAGACTTAGAAATCGCCAGCTCATATACAGTGCATAAAATATATTTATATATATACCCTTATACACCATTTTAATAAAAAATATCACAAAATTCTTCTAAGTCCCTCGGGAAGAGTGAAAGACGCGCACGTTCATTTTCAGAGCTCCTAGACCTTCCTATAAGAAGTTAGCCAAAAAGTAGCTTCGAAAAACGCTTAGGTTAAGTTTCAGAGTTGCTTCTAATGTACCAAAGCTGGACTTAGACATAATTTGACTCTCACAACATTATGGCTGGTTGGAGACAGTCCGAACCACAAGTACCGGGTCCATGGTTCTGGGCGTATACTGGGGGGGACGGGGGGGACTCCCATTAACCCCTGACTATACCGGGGATACGCTTATCACAATGCCTTTCTGGTCTGTGCTGAAGCAGGGCATTCTGGCAGCCAAGTGGCTTGACCTTTGTTAGTGAGCCTGGTTACCCCCTCTCGGAACCACAGACTTAGAAATCGCCAGCTCATATAGAGTGCATAAAATATATTTATATATATACCCTTATACACCATTTTAATAAAAAATATCACAAAATTCTTCTAAGTCCCTCGGGAAGAGTGAAAGACGCGCACGTTCATTTTCAGAGCTCCTTGACCTTCCTATAAGAAGTTAGCCAAAAAGTAGCTTCGAAAAACGCTTAGGTTAAGTTTCAGAGTTGCTTCTAATGTACCAAAGCTGGACTTAGACATAATTTCACTCTCACAACATTATGGCTGGTTGGAGACAGTCTGAACCACAAGTACCGGGTCGATGGTTCTGGGCGTATACTGGGGGGACGGGGACGACTCCCATTAACCCCTGACTATACCGGGGATACGCTTATCACAATGCCTTTCTGGTCTGTGCTGAAGCAGGGCATTCTGGCAGCCAAGTGGCTTGACCTTTATTAGTGAGCCTGGTTACCCCCTCTCGGAACCACAGACTTAGAAATCGCCAGCTCATATACAGTGCATAAAATATATTTATTTAATATATTTATATATATACCCTTATACACCATTTTAATAAAAAATATCACAAATTTCTTCTAAGTCCCTCGGGAAGAGTGAAAGATGCGCACGTTCATTTTCAGCGTTCCCAGACCTTCCTATAAGAAGTTAGCCAAAAAGTAGCTTCGAAAAACGCTTAGGTTAAGTTTCAGAGTTGCTTCTAATGTTCCAAAGCTGGACTTAGACATAATTTCACTCTCACAACATTATGGCTGGTTGGAGACAGTCCGAACCACAAGTACCGGGTCCATGGTTCTGGGCGTATACTGGGGGGGACGGGGACGACTCCCATTAACCCCTGACTATACCGGGGATACGCTTATCACAATGCCTTTCTGGTCTGTGCTGAAGCAGGGCATTCTGGCAGCCAAGTGGCTTGACCTTTATTAGTGAGCCTGGTTACCCCCTCTCGGAACCACAGACTTAGAAATCGCCAGCTCATATACAGTGCATAAAATATATTTATATAATATATTTATATATATACCCTTATACACCATTTTAATAAAAAATATCACAAAATTCTTCTAAGTCCCTCGGGAAGAGTGAAAGATGCGCACGTTCATTTTCAGCGTTCCTACACCTTCCTATAAGAAGTTAGCCAAAAAGTAGCTTCGAAAAACGCTTAGGTTAAGTTTCAGAGTTGCTTCTAATGTACCAAAGCTGGACTTAGACATAATTTCACTCTCACAACATTATGGCTGGTTGGAGACAGTCCGAACCACAAGTACCGGGTCCATGGTTCTGGGCGTATACTGGGGGGGACGGGGACGACTCCCATTAACCCCTGACTATACCGGGGATACGCTTATCACAATGCCTTTCTGGTCTGTGCTGAAGCAGGGCATTCTGGCAGCCAAGTGGCTTGACCTTTATTAGTGAGCCTGGTTACCCCCTCTCGGAACCACAGACTTAGAAATCGCCAGCTCATATACAGTGCATAAAATATATTTATATATATACCCTTATACACCATTTTAATAAAAAATATCACAAAATTCTTCTAAGTCCCTCGGGAAGAGTGAAAGACGCGCACGTTCATTTTCAGAGCTCCTAGACCTTCCTATATGAAGTTAGCCAAAAAGTAGCTTCGAAAAACGCTTAGGTTAAGTTTCAGAGTTGCTTCTAATGTACCAAAGCTGGACTTAGACATAATTTGACTCTCACAACATTATGGCTGGTTGGAGACAGTCCGAACCACAAGTACCGGGTCCATGGTTCTGGGCGTATACTGGGGGGGACGGGGGGGACTCCCATTAACCCCTGACTATACCGGGGATACGCTTATCACAATGCCTTTCTGGTCTGTGCTGAAGCAGGGCATTCTGGCAGCCAAGTGGCTTGACCTTTGTTAGTGAGCCTGGTTACCCCCTCTCGGAACCACAGACTTAGAAATCGCCAGCTCATATACAGTGCATAAAATATATTTATATATATACCCTTATACACCATTTTAATAAAAAATATCACAAAATTCTTCTAAGTCCCTAGGGAAGAGTGAAAGACGCGCACGTTCATTTTCAGCGCTCCTAGACCTTCCTATAAGAAGTTAGCCAAAAAGTAGCTTCGAAAAACGCTTAGGTTAAGTTTCAGAGTTGCTTCTAATGTACCAAAGCTGGACTTAGACATAATTTCACTCTCACAACATTATGGCTGGTTGGAGACAGTCCGAACCACAAGTACTGGGTCGATGGTTCTGGGCGTATACTGGGGGGACGGGGACGACTCCCATTAACCCCTGACTATACCGGGGATACGCTTATCACAATGCCTTTCTGGTCTGTGCTGAAGCAGGGCATTCTGGCAGCCAAGTGGCTTGACCTTTATTAGTGAGCCTGGTTACCCCCTCTCGGAACCACAGACTTAGAAATCGCCAGCTCATATACAGTGCATAAAATATATTTATATAATATATTTATATATATACCCTTATACACCATTTTAATAAAAAATATCACAAAATTCTTCTAAGTCCCTCGGGAAGAGTGAAAGACGCGCACGTTCATTTTCAGCGCTCCTAGACCTTCCTATAAGAAGTTAGCCAAAAAGTAGCTTCGAAAAACGCTTAGGTTAAGTTTCAGAGTTGCTTCTAATGTACCAAAGCTGGACTTCGACATAATTTCACTCTCACAACATTATGGCTGGTTGGAGACAGTCCGAACCACAAGTACTGGGTCGATGGTTCTGGGCGTATACTGGGGGGACGGGGACGACTCCCATTAACCCCTGACTATACCGGGGATACGCTTATCACAATGCCTTTCTGGTCTGTGCTGAAGCAGGGCATTCTGGCAGCCAAGTGGCTTGACCTTTATTAGTGAGCCTGGTTACCCCCTCTCGGAACCACAGACTTAGAAATCGCCAGCTCATATACAGTGCATAAAATATATTTATATAATATATTTATATATATACCCTTATACACCATTTTAATAAAAAATATCACAAAATTCTTCTAAGTCCCTCGGGAAGAGTGAAAGACGCGCACGTTCATTTTCAGCGCTCCTAGACCTTCCTATAAGAAGTTAGCCAAAAAGTAAGTAGCTTCGAAAAACGCTTAGGTTAAGTTTCAGAGTTGCTTCTAATGTACCAAAGCTGGACTTAGACATAATTTCACTCTCACAACATTATGGCTGGTTGGAGACAGTCCGAAGCACAAGTACCGGGTCCATGGTTCTGGCCGTATACTGGGGGGACGGGGGCGACTCCCATTAACACCTGACTATACCTTGGATACGCTTATCACAATGCCTTTCTGGTCTGTGCTGAAGCAGGGCATTCTGGAAACCAAGTGGCTTGACCTTTATTAGTGAGCCTGGTTACCCCCTCTCGGAACCACAGACTTAGAAATCGCCAGCTCATATACAGTGCATAAAATATATTTCTATATATACCCTTATACACCATTTTAATAAAAAATATCACAAAATTCTTCTAAGTCCCTCGGGAAGAGTGAAAGACGCGCACGTTCATTTTCAGCGCTCCTAGACCTTCCTATAAGAAGTTAGCCAAAAAGTAGCTTCGAAAAACGCTTAGGTTAAGTTTCAGAGTTGCTTCTAATGTACCAAAGCTGGACTTAGACATAATTTCACTCTCACAACATTATGGCTGGTTGGAGACAGTCCGAACCACAAGTACCGGGTCGATGGTTCTGGGCGTATACTGGGGGGACGGGGACGACTCCCATTAACCCCTGACTATACCGGGGATACGCTTATCACAATGCCTTTCTGGTCTGTGCTGAAGCAGGGCATTCTGGCAGCCAAGTGGCTTGACCTTTATTAGTGAGCCTGGTTACCCCCTCTCGGAACCACAGACTTAGAAATCGCCAGCTCATATACAGTGCATAAAATATATTTATATAATATATTTATATATATACCCTTATACACCATTTTAAAAAAAATATCACAAAATTCTTCTAAGTCCCTCGGAAAGAGTGAAAGACGCGCACGTTCATTTTCAGCGCTCCTAGACCTTCCTATAAGAAATTAGCCAAAAAGTAGCTTCGAAAAACGCTTAGGTTAAGTTTCAGAGTTGCTTCTAATGTACCAAAGCTGGACTTAGACATAATTTCACTCTCACAACATTATGGCTGGTTGGAGACAGACCGAACCACAAGTACTGGGTCGATGGTTCTGGGCGTATACTGGGGGGACGGGGACGACTCCCATTAACCCCTGACTATACCGGGGATACGCTTATCACAATGCCTTTCTGGTCTGTGCTGAAGCAGGGCATTCTGGCAGCCAAGTGGCTTGACCTTTATTAGTGAGCCTGGTTACCCCCTCTCGGAACCACAGACTTAGAAATCGCCAGCTCATATACAGTGCATAAAATATATTTATATAATATATTTATATATATACCCTTATACACCATTTTAATAAAAAATATCACAAAATTCTTCTAAGTCCCTCGGGAAGAGTGAAAGACGCGCACGTTCATTTTCAGCGCTCCTAGACCTTCCTATAAGAAGTTAGCCAAAAAGTAGCTTCGAAAAACGCTTAGGTTAAGTTTCAGAGTTGCTTCTAATGTACCAAAGCTGGACTTCGACATAATTTCACTCTCACAACATTATGGCTGGTTGGAGACAGTCCGAACCACAAGTACTGGGTCGATGGTTCTGGGCGTATACTGGGGGGACGGGGACGACTCCCATTAACCCCTGACTATACCGGGGATACGCTTATCACAATGCCTTTCTGGTCTGTGCTGAAGCAGGGCATTCTGGCAGCCAAGTGGCTTGACCTTTATTAGTGAGCCTGGTTACCCCCTCTCGGAACCACAGACTTAGAAATCGCCAGCTCATATACAGTGCATAAAATATATTTATATAATATATTTATATATATACCCTTATACACCATTTTAATAAAAAATATCACAAAATTCTTCTAAGTCCCTCGGGAAGAGTGAAAGACGCGCACGTTCATTTTCAGCGCTCCTAGACCTTCCTATAAGAAGTTAGCCAAAAAGTAAGTAGCTTCGAAAAACGCTTAGGTTAAGTTTCAGAGTTGCTTCTAATGTACCAAAGCTGGACTTAGACATAATTTCACTCTCACAACATTATGGCTGGTTGGAGACAGTCCGAAGCACAAGTACCGGGTCCATGGTTCTGGCCGTATACTGGGGGGACGGGGGCGACTCCCATTAACACCTGACTATACCTTGGATACGCTTATCACAATGCCTTTCTGGTCTGTGCTGAAGCAGGGCATTCTGGAAACCAAGTGGCTTGACCTTTATTAGTGAGCCTGGTTACCCCCTCTCGGAACCACAGACTTAGAAATCGCCAGCTCATATACAGTGCATAAAATATATTTCTATATATACCCTTATACACCATTTTAATAAAAAATATCACAAAATTCTTCTAAGTCCCTCGGGAAGAGTGAAAGACGCGCACGTTCATTTTCAGCGCTCCTAGACCTTCCTATAAGAAGTTAGCCAAAAAGTAGCTTCGAAAAACGCTTAGGTTAAGTTTCAGAGTTGCTTCTAATGTACCAAAGCTGGACTTAGACATAATTTCACTCTCACAACATTATGGCTGGTTGGAGACAGTCCGAACCACAAGTACCGGGTCGATGGTTCTGGGCGTATACTGGGGGGACGGGGACGACTCCCATTAACCCCTGACTATACCGGGGATACGCTTATCACAATGCCTTTCTGGTCTGTGCTGAAGCAGGGCATTCTGGCAGCCAAGTGGCTTGACCTTTATTAGTGAGCCTGGTTACCCCCTCTCGGAACCACAGACTTAGAAATCGCCAGCTCATATACAGTGCATAAAATATATTTATATAATATATTTATATATATACCCTTATACACCATTTTAAAAAAAATATCACAAAATTCTTCTAAGTCCCTCGGGAAGAGTGAAAGACGCGCACGTTCATTTTCAGCGCTCCTAGACCTTCCTATAAGAAGTTAGCCAAAAAGTAGCTTCGAAAAACGCTTAGGTTAAGTTTCAGAGTTGCTTCTAATGTACCAAAGCTGGACTTAGACATAATTTGACTCTCACAACATTATGGCTGGTTGGAGACAGTCCGAACCACAAGTACCGGGTCCATGGTTCTGGGCGTATACTGGGGGGGACAGGGACGACTCCCATTAACCCCTGACTATACCGGGGATACGCTTATCACAATGCCTTTCTGGTCTGTGCTGAAGCAGGGCATTCTGGCAGCCAAGTGGCTTGACCTTTATTAGTGAGCCTGGTTACCCCCTCTCGGAACCACAGACTTAGAAATCGCCAGCTCATATACAGTGCATAAAATATATTTATATATATACCCTTATACACCATTTTAATAAAAAATATCACAAAATTCTTCTAAGTCCCTCGGGAAGAGTGAAAGACGCGCACGTTCATTTTCAGCGCTCCTAGACCTTCCTATAAGAAGTTAGCCAAAAAGTAGCTTCGAAAAACGCTTACTGTAGGTTAAGTTTCAGAGTTGCTTCTAATGTACCAAAGCTGGACTTAGACATAATTTCACTCTCACAACATTATGGCTGGTTGGAGACAGTCCGAAGCACAAGTACCGGGTCCATGTTTCTGGCCGTATACTGGGGGGACGGGGGCGACTCCCATTAACCCCTGACTATACCGGGGATACGCTTATCACAATGCCTTTCTGGTCTGTGCTGAAGCAGGGCATTCTGGAAACCAAGTGGCTTGACCTTTGTTAGTGAGCCTGGTTACCCCCTCTCGGAACCACAGACTTAGAAATCGCCAGCTCATATACAGTGCATAAAATATATTTATATATATACCCTTATACACCATTTTAATAAAAAATATCACAAAATTCTTCTAAGTCCCTCGGGAAGAGTGAAAGACGCGCACGTTCATTTTCAGCGCTCCTAGACCTTCCTATAAGAAGTTAGCCAAAAAGTAGCTTCGAAAAACGCTTAGGTTAAGTTTCAGAGTTGCTTCTAATGTACCAAAGCTGGACTTAGACATAATTTCACTCTCACAACATTATGGCTGGTTGGAGACAGTCCGAACCACAAGTACCGGGTCGATGGTTATAGGCGTATACTGGGGGGACGGGGACGACTCCCATTAACCCCTGACTATACCGGGGATACGCTTATCACAATGCCTTTCTGGTCTGTGCTGAAGCAGGGCATTCTGGCAGCCAAGTGGCTTGACCTTTATTAGTGAGCCTGGTTACCCCCTCTCGGAACCACAGACGTAGAAATCGCCAGCTCATATACAGTGCATAAAATATATTTATATATATACCCTTATACACCATTTTAATAAAAAATATCACAAAATTCTTCTAAGTCCCTCGGGAAGAGTGAAAGACGCGCACGTTCATTTTCAGCGCTCCTAGACCTTCCTATAAGAAGTTAGCCAAAAAGTAAGTAGCTTCGAAAAACGCTTAGGTTAAGTTTCAGAGTTGCTTCTAATGTACCAAAGCTGGACTTAGACATAATTTCACTCTCACAACATTATGGCTGGTTGGAGACAGTCCGAACCACAAGTACCGGGTCCATGGTTCTGGGCGTATACTGGGGGGGACGGGGACGACTCCCATTAACCCCTGACTATACCGGGGATACGCTTATCACAATGCCTTTCTGGTCTGTGCTGAAGCAGGGCATTCTGGCAGACAAGTGGCTTGACCTTTATTAGTGAGCCTGGTTACCCCCTCTCGGAACCACAGACTTAGAAATCGCCAGCTCATATACAGTGCATAAAATATATTTCTATATATACCCTTATACACCATTTTAATAAAAAAATATCACAAAATTCTTCTAAGTCCCTCGGGAAGAGTGAAAGACGCGCACGTTCATTTTCAGAGCTCCTAGACCTTCCTATAAGAAGTTAGCCAAAAAGTAGCTTCGAAAAACGCTTAGGTTAAGTTTCAGAGTTGCTTCTAATGCAGCGGTGCGCAAACTGGGGGGCGCGCCCCCCTGGGGGGGCGCAAGATTGTTTAGGGGGGGCGCAGGAAGCAGCGGCGATTTTGCCAGGAGCAGAGGGGAAAAAGCCGTCTGCAGCTGCAATTTTTCTTTTGGCCATTAGGTGGCGCTGTGCTGCGCTGTGCTACAGTACACAGCAGCATCAGCGACATGGGGAGAGGGGGTGAGTGAGACGGGCACATGGGGGGAGTGAGACTGGGACATGGGGGGAGTGAGACTGGGACATGGGGGGAGTGAGACTGGCACATGGGGGAGTGAGACTGGGACATGGGGTGAGTGAGACTGGGACATGGGGGAGTGAGACTGGCACATGGGGGGAGTGAGACTGGGACATGGGGGGAGTGAGACTGGGACATGGGGTGAGTGAGACTGGCACATGGGGTGAGTGAGACTGGCACATGGGGGGAGTGAGACTGGGACATGGGGGGGGGACTGGGACATGTGGGGGGGGACTGGGACATGTGGGGGGAGTGAGACTGGGACATGGGGGGGGGGAGTGAGACTGGGACATGGGGGGGGGAGTGAGACTGGGACATGGGGGGGGAGTGAGACTGGGACATGGGGGGAGTGAGACTGGGACATGGGGTGAGTGAGACTGGCACATGGGGGGAGTGAGACTGGGACATGGGGGAGTGAGACTGGCACATGGGGGGAGTGAGACTGGGACATGGGGGGAGTGAGACTGGGACATGGGGTGAGTGAGACTGGCACATGGGGTGAGTGAGACTGGCACATGGGGGGAGTGAGACTGGGACATGGGGGGGGACTGGGACATGTGGGGGGGGACTGGGACATGTGGGGGGAGTGAGACTGGGACATGGGGGGGGAGTGAGACTGGGACATGGGGGGGGGAGTGAGACTGGGACATGGGGGGGGAGTGAGACTGGGACATGGGGGGTGGGAGAGTGAGACTGGGACATGGGGGAGTGAGTGTGAGACTGGGACATGGGGGGGGGGAGTGAGACTGGGACATGGGGGGGGGAGTGAGACTGGGACATGGGGGGGGAGTGAGACTGGGACATGGGGGGGTGGGAGAGTGAGACTGGGGCATGGGGGAGTGAGTGTGAGACTGGGACATGGGGGAGTGAGTGTGAGACTGAGGCATGGGGATGGTGTGAGTGACATGAGGGGGGTGAGAGTGTGAGATGGGGAGGGGGGTGAGAGTGAGTGTGACATGGGGAGGGGGGGTGAAAGAGCTACATGGGGATGGGGATGAGAGAGACATTGGTGGGAGGGAGGGAGACACTGGCAGGAGGGAGAGAGACACACAATGGCTGGAGGGAGAGTGTGAGAGAGACACCGATTGGAGGGAGAAACAATAGCTGGTTGGGGAGTGCAAGAGAGACACTGGGGGGAGGGAGAGGCAATGGCTGGAAGGAGAGTGAGAGACAATGGAGGGAGGGAGACACTAGGGGGAGGGAGAAAGAGAGAGAGACACACAGGGGGAGGGAAAGAGAGTGGGGGGAGACACTGAGGGGAGGGATAGAGAGGGACTGGAGGGGGAGTGAGAAATACAGGGAGTTGGAGAGACTGGAAGAGGAGTGTGAGACTGGAAGAGGGGAGAGAGTGAGAGACAATGGGGGGAGGGAGAAAGAGACACACACTGGGGGGAGAGAAAGAGAGTGGGGGGGGAGGGGGAGACACTGAGGGGAGGAATAGAGAGGGACTGGAGGGGAGTGAGAAATACAGGGAGAGACTGGAAGAGGTTAGAGAGGTCCTGAGGTGTTCTAATGTGGCGGGAAGAGAGAGATTAATAATACAGCAGAAATGGGAACGCTATTAGACAAATATATTTATTTTTAAGTTATGTAATTTGTGCTATAAATACTTTTTTTGTAGACGCGTGGCGGGGGCGTTACAAAGCTGGTTCGCACTGACGTCATGCACTGCACATGCACTGACGTCATGTGATTTTGATTACATCAGGCAGGGGGGGCCCGAGAAATTTCATGGATGAAAAGGGGGGCTCGGCATAAAAAGTTTGCTCACCCCTGTTCTAATGTACCAAAGCTGGACTTAGACATAATTTCACTCTCACAACATTATGGCTGGTTGGAGACAGTCTGAACCACAAGTACCGGGTCGATGGTTCTGGGCGTATACTGGGGAGACGGGGACGACTCCCATTAACCCCTGACTATACCGGGGATGCGCTTATCACAATGCCTTTCTGGTCTGTGCTGAAGCAGGGCATTCTGGCAGCCAAATGGCTTGACCTTTATTAGTGAGCCTGGTTACCCCCTCTCGGAACCACAGACTTAGAAATCGCCAGCTCATATACAGTGCATAAAATATATTTATATAATATATTTATATATATACCCTTATACACCATTTTAATAAAAAATATCACAAAATTCTTCTAAGTCTCTCGGGAAGAGTGAAAGACGCGCACGTTCATTTTCAGCGCTCCTAGACCTTCCTATAAGAAGTTAGCCAAAAAGTAGCTTCGAAAAAATGCTTAGGTTAAGTTTCAGAGTTGCTTCTAATGTACCAAAGCTGGACTTAGACATAATTTCACTCTCACAACATTATGGCTGGTTGGAGACAGTCCGAACCACAAGTACCGGGTCGATGGTTCTAGGCGTATACTGGGGGGACGGGGACGACTCCCATTAACCCCTGACTATACCGGGGATACGCTTATCACAATGCCTTTCTGGTCTGTGCTGAAGCAGGGCATTCTGGCAGCCAAGTGGCTTGACCTTTATTAGTGAGCCTGGTTACCCCCTCTCGGAACCACAGACGTAGAAATCGCCAGCTCATATACAGTGCATAAAATATATTTATATATATACCCTTATACACCATTTTAATAAAAAATATCACAAAATTCTTCTAAGTCCCTCGGGAAGAGTGAAAGACGCGCACGTTCATTTTCAGCGCTCCTAGACCTTCCTATTAGAAGTTAGCCAAAAAGTAGCTTCGAAAAACGCTTAGGTTAAGTTTCAGAGTTGCTTCTAATGTACCAAAGCTGGACTTAGACATAATTTCACTCTCACAACATTATGGCTGGTTGGAGACAGTCCGAACCACAAGTACCGGGTCGATGGTTCTGGGCGTATACTGGGGGGACGGGGACGACTCCCATTAACCCCTGACTATACCGGGGATACGCTTATCACAATGCCTTTCTGGTCTGTGCTGAAGCAGGGCATTCTGGCAGCCAAGTGGCTTGACCTTTATTAGTGAGCCTGGTTACCCCCTCTCGGAACCACAGACTTAGAAATCGCCAGCTCATATAGAGTGCATAAAATATATTTATATAATATATTTATATATATACCCTTATACACCATTTTAATAAAAAATATCACAAAATTCTTCTAAGTCCCTCGGGAAGAGTGAAAGACGCGCACGTTCATTTTCAGCGCTCCTAGACCTTCCTATAAGAAGTTAGCCAAAAAGTAAGTAGCTTCGAAAAACGCTTAGGTTAAGTTTCAGAGTTGCTTCTAATGTACCAAAGCTGGACTTAGACATAATTTCACTCTCACAACATTATGGCTGGTTGGAGACAGTCCGAACCACAAGTACCGGGTCCATGGTTCTGGGCGTATACTGGGGGGGACGGGGACGACTCCCATTAACTCCTGACTATACCGGAGATACGCTTATCACAATGCCTTTCTGGTCTGTGCTGAAGCAGGGCATTCTGGCAGCCAAGTGGCTTGACCTTTATTAGTGAGCCTGGTTACCCCCTCTCGGAACCACAGACTTAGAAATCGCCAGCTCATATACAGTGCATAAAATATATTTCTATATATACCCTTATACACCATTTTAATAAAAAAATATCACAAAATTCTTCTAAGTCCCTCGGGAAGAGTGAAAGACGCGCACGTTCATTTTCAGAGCTCCTAGACCTTCCTATAAGAAGTTAGCCAAAAAGTAGCTTCGAAAAACGCTTAGGTTAAGTTTCAGAGTTGCTTCTAATGTACCAAAGCTGGACTTAGACATAATTTCACTCTCACAACATTATGGCTGGTTGGAGACAGTCCGAACCACAAGTACCGGGTCGATGGTTCTAGGCGTATACTGGGGGGACGGGGACGACTCCCATTAACCCCTGACTATACCGGGGATACGCTTATCACAATGCCTTTCTGGTCTGTGCTGAAGCAGGGCATTCTGGCAGCCAAATGGCTTGACCTTTATTAGTGAGCCTGGTTACCCCCTCTCGGAACCACAGACGTAGAAATCGCCAGCTCATATACAGTGCATAAAATATATTTATATATATACCCTTATACACCATTTTAATAAAAAATATCACAAAATTCTTCTAAGTCCCTCGGGAAGAGTGAAAGACGCGCACGTTCATTTTCAGCGCTCCTAGACCTTCCTATTAGAAGTTAGCCAAAAAGTAGCTTCGAAAAACGCTTAGGTTAAGTTTCAGAGTTGCTTCTAATGTACCAAAGCTGGACTTAGACATAATTTCACTCTCACAACATTATGGCTGGTTGGAGACAGTCCGAACCACAAGTACCGGGTCGATGGTTCTGGGCGTATACTGGGGGGACGGGGACGACTCCCATTAACCCCTGACTATACCGGGGATACGCTTATCACAATGCCTTTCTGGTCTGTGCTGAAGCAGGGCATTCTGGCAGCCAAGTGGCTTGACCTTTATTAGTGAGCCTGGTTACCCCCTCTCGGAACCACAGACTTAGAAATCGCCAGCTCATATAGAGTGCATAAAATATATTTATATAATATATTTATATATATACCCTTATACACCATTTTAATAAAAAATATCACAAAATTCTTCTAAGTCCCTCGGGAAGAGTGAAAGACGCGCACGTTCATTTTCAGCGCTCCTAGACCTTCCTATAAGAAGTTAGCCAAAAAGTAAGTAGCTTCGAAAAACGCTTAGGTTAAGTTTCAGAGTTGCTTCTAATGTACCAAAGCTGGACTTAGACATAATTTCACTCTCACAACATTATGGCTGGTTGGAGACAGTCCGAACCACAAGTACCGGGTCCATGGTTCTGGGCGTATACTGGGGGGGACGGGGACGACTCCCATTAACTCCTGACTATACCGGAGATACGCTTATCACAATGCCTTTCTGGTCTGTGCTGAAGCAGGGCATTCTGGCAGCCAAGTGGCTTGACCTTTATTAGTGAGCCTGGTTACCCCCTCTCGGAACCACAGACTTAGAAATCGCCAGCTCATATACAGTGCATAAAATATATTTCTATATATACCCTTATACACCATTTTAATAAAAAAATATCACAAAATTCTTCTAAGTCCCTCGGGAAGAGTGAAAGACGCGCACGTTCATTTTCAGAGCTCCTAGACCTTCCTATAAGAAGTTAGCCAAAAAGTAGCTTCGAAAAACGCTTAGGTTAAGTTTCAGAGTTGCTTCTAATGTACCAAAGCTGGACTTAGACATAATTTCACTCTCACAACATTATGGCTGGTTGGAGACAGTCTGAACCACAAGTACCGGGTCGATGGTTCTGGGCGTATACTGGGGAGACGGGGACGACTCCCATTAACCCCTGACTATACCGGGGATGCGCTTATCACAATGCCTTTCTGGTCTGTGCTGAAGCAGGGCATTCTGGCAGCCAAGTGGCTTGACCTTTATTAGTGAGCCTGGTTACCCCCTCTCGGAACCACAGACTTAGAAATCGCCAGCTCATATACAGTGCATAAAATATATTTATATAATATATTTATATATATACCCTTATACACCATTTTAATAAAAAATATCACAAAATTCTTCTAAGTCCCTCGGGAAGAGTGAAAGACGCGCACGTTCATTTTTAGCGCTCCCAGACCTTCCTATAAGAAGTTAGCCAAAAAGTAGCTTCGAAAAACGCTTAGGTTAAGTTTCAGAGTTGCTTCTAATGTACCAAAGCTGGACTTAGACATAATTTCACTCTCACAACATAATGGCTGGTTGGAGACAGTCCGAACCACAAGTACCGGGTCGATGGTTCTGGGCGTATACTGGGGGAACGGGGACGACTCCCATTAACCCCTGACTATACCGGGGATACGGTTATCACAATGCATTTCTGGTCTGTGCTGAAGCAGGGCATTCTGGCAGCCAAGTGGCTTGACCTTTATTAGTGAGCCTGGTTACCCCCTCTCGGAACCACAGACGTAGAAATCGCCAGCTCATATACAGTGCATAAAATATATTTATATATATATATACCCTTATACACCATTTTAATAAAAAATATCACAAAATTCTTCTAAGTCCCTCGGGAAGAGTGAAAGACGCGCACGTTCATTTTCAGCGCTCCTAGACCTTCCTATAAGAAGTTAGCCAAAAAGTAGCTTCGAAAAACGCTTAGGTTAAGTTTCAGAGTTGCTTCTAATGTACCAAAGCTGGACTTAGACATAATTTCACTCTCACAACATTATGGCTGGTTGGAGACAGTCCGAACCACAAGTACCAGGTCGATGGTTCTGGGCGTATACTGGGGGGACGGGGACGACTCCCATTAACCCCTGACTATACCGGGGATACGCTTATCACAATGCCTTTCTGGTCTGTGCTGAAGCAGGGCATTCTGGCAGCCAAGTGGCTTGACCTTTATTAGTGAGCCTGGTTACCCCCTCTCGGAACCACAGACTTAGAAATCGCCAGCTCATATAGAGTGCATAAAATATATTTATATAATATATTTATATATATACCCTTATACACCATTTTAATAAAAAATATCACAAAATTCTTCTAAGTCCCTCGGGAAGAGTGAAAGACGCGCACGTTCATTTTCAGCGCTCCTAGACCTTCCTATAAGAAGTTAGCCAAAAAGTAAGTAGCTTCGAAAAACGCTTAGGTTAAGTTTCAGAGTTGCTTCTAATGTACCAAAGCTGGACTTAGACATAATTTCACTCTCACAACATTATGGCTGGTTGGAGACAGTCCGAACCACAAGTACCGGGTCCATGGTTCTGGGCGTATACTGGGGGGGACGGGGACGACTCCCATTAACCCCTGACTATACCGGGGATACGCTTATCACAATGCCTTTCTGGTCTGTGCTGAAGCAGGGCATTCTGGCAGCCAAGTGGCTTGACCTTTATTAGTGTGCCTGGTTACCCCCTCTCGGAACCACAGACTTAGAAATCGCCAGCTCATATACAGTGCATAAAATATATTTATATAATATATTTATATATATACCCTTATACACCATTTTAATAAAAAATATCACAAAATTCTTCTAAGTCCCTCGGGAAGAGTGAAAGACGCGCACGTTCATTTTCAGCGCTCCTAGACCTTCCTATAAGAAGTTAGCCAAAAAGTAGCTTCGAAAAACGCTTAGGTTAAGTTTCAGAGTTGCTTCTAATGTACCAAAGCTGGACTTAGACATAATTTCACTCTCACAACATTATGGCTGGTTGGAGACAGTCCGAACCACAAGTACCGGGTCCATGGTTCTGGGCGTATACTGGGGGAGACGGGGACGACTCCCATTAACCCCTGACTATACCGGGGATACGCTTATCACAATGCATTTCTGGTCTGTGCTGAAGCAGGGCATTCTGGCAGCCAAGTGGCTTGACCTTTATTAGTGAGCCTGGTTACCCCCTCTCGGAACCACAGACTTAGAAATCGCAAGCTCATATACAGTGCATAAAATATATTTATATAATATATTTATATATATACCCTTATACACCATTTTAATAAAAAATATCACAAAATTCTTCTAAGTCCCTCAGGAAGAGTAAAAGACGCGCACGTTCATTTTCAGAGCTCCTAGACCTTCCTATAAGAAGTTAGCCAAAAAGTAGCTTCGAAAAACGCTTAGGTTAAGTTTCAGAGTTGCTTCTAATGTACCAAAGCTGGACTTAGACATAATTTCACTCTCACTACATTATGGCTGGTTGGAGACAGTCTGAACCACAAGTACCGGGTCCATGGTTCTGGGCGTATACTGGGGGGGACGGGGACGACTCCCATTAACCCCTGACTATACCGGGGATACGCTTATCACAATGCATTTCTGGTCTGTGCTGAAGCAGGGCATTCTGGCAGCCAAGTGGCTTGACCTTTATTAGTGAGCCTGGTTACCCCCTCTCGGAACCACAGACTTAGAAATCGCAAGCTCATATACAGTGCATAAAATATATTTATATAATATATTTATATATATACCCTTATACACCATTTTAATAAAAAATATCACAAAATTCTTCTAAGTCCCTCAGGAAGAGTAAAAGACGCGCACGTTCATTTTCAGAGCTCCTAGACCTTCCTATAAGAAGTTAGCCAAAAAGTAGCTTCGAAAAACGCTTAGGTTAAGTTTCAGAGTTGCTTCTAATGTACCAAAGCTGGACTTAGACATAATTTCACTCTCACTACATTATGGCTGGTTGGAGACAGTCTGAACCACAAGTACCGGGTCCATGGTTCTGGGCGTATACTGGGGGGGACGGGGACGACTCCCATTAACCCCTGACTATACCGGGGATACGCTTATCACAATGCCTTTCTGGTCTGTGCTGAAGCAGGGCATTCTGGCAGCCAAGTGGCTTGACCTTTATTAGTGAGCCTGGTTACCCCCTCTCGGAACCACAGACTTAGAAATCGCCAGCTCATATACAGTGCATAAAATATATTTATATATATATATACCCTTATACACCATTTTAATAAAAAATATCACAAAATTCTTCTAAGTCCCTCGGGAAGAGTGAAAGACGCGCACGTTCATTTTCAGCGTTCCTAGACCTTCCTATAAGAAGTTAGCCAAAAAGTAGCTTCGAAAAACGCTTAGGTTAAGTTTCAGAGTTGCTTCTAATGTACCAAAGCTGGACTTAGACATAATTTCACTCTCACAACATTATGGCTGGTTGAAGACAGTCCGAACCACAAGTACCGGGTCGATGGTTCTGGGCGTATACTGGGGGGACGAGGACGACTCCCATTAACCCCTGACTATATCGGGGATACGCTTATCACAATGCCTTTCTGGTCTGTGCAGAAGCAGGGCATTCTGGCAGCCAAGTGGCTTGACCTTTATAATTGAGCCTGGTTACCCCCTCTCGGAACCACAGACTTAGAAATCGCTAGCTCATATACAGTGCATAAAATATATTTATATAATATATTTATATATATACCCTTATACACCATTTTAATAAAAAATATCACAAAATTCTTCTAAGTCCCTCGGGAAGAGTGAAAGACGCGCACGTTCATTTTCAGAGCTCCTAGACCTTCCTATAAGAAGTTAGCCAAAAAGTAGCTTCGAAAAACGCTTAGGTTAAGTTTCAGAGTTGCTTCTAATGTACCAAAGCTGGACTTAGACATAATTTCACTCTCACAACATTATGGCTGGTTGGAGACAGTCCGAACCACAAGTACCGGGTCCATGGTTCTGGGCGTATACTGGGGGAAGGGGACGACTCCCATTAACCCCTGACTATACCGGGGATGCGCTTATCACAATGCATTTCTGGTCTGTGCTGAAGCAGGGCATTCTGGCAGCCAAGTGGCTTGACCTTTATTAGTGAGCCTGGTTACCCCCTCTCGGAACCACAGACTTAGAAATCGCCAGCTCATATACAGTGCATAAAATATATTTAAATAATATATTTATATATACCCTTATACACCATTTTAATAAAAAATATCACAAAATTCTTCTAAGTCCCTCGGGAAGAGTGAAAGACGCGCACGTTCATTTTCAGAGCTCCTTGACCTTCCTATAAGAAGTTAGCCAAAAAGTAGCTTCGAAAAACGCTTAGGTTAAGTTTCAGAGTTGCTTCTAATGTACCAAAGCTGGACTTAAACATAATTTCACTCTCACAACATTATGGCTGGTTGGAGACAGTCCGAACCACAAGTACCGGGTCCATGGTTCTGGGCGTATACTGGGGGGACGGGGATTACTCCCATTAACCCCTGACTTTACCGGGGATACGCTTATCACAATGCCTTTCTGGTCTGTGCTGAAGCAGGGCATTCTGCCAGCCAAGTGGCTTGACCTTTATTAGTGAGCCTGGTTACCCCCTCTCGGAACCACAGACTTAGAAATCGCCAGCTCATATACAGTGCATAAAATATATTTATATAATATATTTATATATATACCCTTATACACCATTTTAATAAAAAATATCACAAAATTCTTCTAAGTCCCTCGGAAAGAATGAAAGATGCGCACGTTCATTTTCAGCGTTCCTAGACCTTCCTATAAGAAGTTAGCCAAAAAGTAGCTTCGAAAAACGCTTAGGTTAAGTTTCAGAGTTGCTTCTAATGTACCAAAGCTGGACTTAGACATAATTTCATTCTCACAACATTATGGCTGGTTGGAGACAGTCCGAACCACAAGTACCGGGTCCATGGTTCTGGGCGTATACTGGGGGGGACGGGGACGACTCCCATTAACCCCTGACTATACCGGGGATACGCTTATCACAATGCCTTTCTGGTCTGTGCTGAAGCAGGGCATTCTGGCAGCCAAGTGGCTTGACCTTTATTAGTGAGCCTGGTTACCCCCTCTCGGAACCACAGACTTAGAAATCGCCAGCTCATATACAGTGCATAAAATATATTTATATAATATATTTATATATATACCCTTATACACCATTTTAATAAAAAATATCACAAAATTCTTCTAAGTCCCTCGGGAAGAGTGAAAGATGCGCACGTTCATTTTCAGCGTTCCTAGACCTTCCTATAAGAAGTTAGCCAAAAAGTAGCTTCGAAAAACGCTTAGGTTAAGTTTCAGAGTTGCTTCTAATGTACCAAAGCTGGACTTAGACATAATTTCACTCTCACAACATTATGGCTGGTTGGAGACAGTCTGAACCACAAGTACCGGGTCGATGGTTCTGGGCGTATACTGGGGGGACGGGGACGACTCCCATTAACCCCTGACTATACCGGGGATACGCTTATCACAATGCCTTTCTGGTCTGTGCTGAAGCAGGGCATTCTGGCAGCCAAGTGGCTTGACCTTTATTAGTGAGCCTGGTTACCCCCTCTCGGAACCACAGACTTAGAAATCGCCAGCTCATATACAGTGCATAAAATATATTTATTTAATATATTTATATATATACCCTTATACACCATTTTAATAAAAAATATCACAAAATTCTAAGTCCCTCGGGAAGAGTGAAAGATGCGCACGGTCATTTTCAGCGTTCCTAGACCTTCCTATAAGAAGTTAGCCAAAAAGTAGCTTCGAAAAACGCTTAGGTTAAGTTTCAGAGTTGCTTCTAATGTACCAAAGCTGGACTTAGACATAATTTCACTCTCACAACATTATGGCTGGTTGGAGACAGTCCGAACCACAAGTACCGGGTCCATGGTTCTGGGCGTATACTGGGGGGGACGGGGACGACTCCCATTAACCCCTGACTATACCGGGGATACGCTTATCACAATGCCTTTCTGGTCTGTGCTGAAGCAGGGCATTCTGGCAGCCAAGTGGCTTGACCTTTATTAGTGAGCCTGGTTACCCCCTCTCGGAACCACAGACTTAGAAATCGCCAGCTCATATACAGTGCATAAAATATATTTATATAATATATTTATATATATACCCTTATACACCATTTTAATAAAAAATATCACAAAATTCTTCTAAGTCCCTCGGGAAGAGTGAAAGATGCGCACGTTCATTTTCAGCGTTCCTACACCTTCCTATAAGAAGTTAGCCAAAAAGTAGCTTCGAAAAACGCTTAGGTTAAGTTTCAGAGTTGCTTCTAATGTACCAAAGCTGGACTTAGACATAATTTCACTCTCACAACATTATGGCTGGTTGGAGACAGTCTGAACCACAAGTACCGGGTCCATGGTTCTGGGCGTATACTGGGGGGACGGGGACGACTCCCATTAACCCCTGACTATACCGGGGATACGCTTATCATAATGCCTTTCTGGTCTGTGCTGAAGCAGGGCATTCTGGCAGCCAAGTGGCTTGACCTTTATTAGTGAGCCTGGTTACCCCCTCTCGGAACCACAGACTTAGAAATCGCCAGCTCATATACAGTGCATAAAATATATTTATATATATACTCTTATACACCATTTTAATAAAAAATATCACAAAATTCTTCTAAGTCCCTCGGGAAGAGTGAAAGACGCGCACGTTCATTTTCAGAGCTCCTAGACCTTCCTATAAGAAGTTAGCCAAAAAGTAGCTTCGAAAAACGCTTAGGTTAAGTTTCAGAGTTGCTTCTAATGTACCAAAGCTGGACTTAGACATAATTTGACTCTCACAACATTATGGCTGGTTGGAGACAGTCCGAACCACAAGTACCGGGTCCATGGTTCTGGGCGTATACTGGGGGGGACGGGGGGACTCCCATTAACCCCTGACTATACCGGGGATATGCTTATCACAATGCCTTTCTGGTCTGTGCTGAAGCAGGGCATTCTGGCAGCCAAGTGGCTTGACCTTTGTTAGTGAGCCTGGTTACCCCCTCTCGGAACCACAGACTTAGAAATCGCCAGCTCATATACAGTGCATAAAATATATTTATATATATACCCTTATACACCATTTAATAAAAAATATCACAAAATTCTTCTAAGTCCCTAGGGAAGAGTGAAAGACGCGCACGTTCATTTTCAGCGCTCCTAGACCTTCCTATAAGAAGTTAGCCAAAAAGTAGCTTCGAAAAACGCTTAGGTTAAGTTTCAGAGTTGCTTCTAATGTACCAAAGCTGGACTTAGACATAATTTCACTCTCACAACATTATGGCTGGTTGGAGACAGTCCGAACCACAAGTACTGGGTCGATGGTTCTGGGCGTATACTGGGGGGACGGGGACGACTCCCATTAACCCCTGACTATACCGGGGATACGCTTATCACAATGCCTTTCTGGTCTGTGCTGAAGCAGGGCATTCTGGCAGCCAAGTGGCTTGACCTTTATTAGTGAGCCTGGTTACCCCCTCTCGGAACCACAGACTTAGAAATCGCCAGCTCATATACAGTGCATAAAATATATTTATATAATATATTTATATATATATACCCTTATACACCATTTTAATAAAAAATATCACAAAATTCTTCTAAGTCCCTCGGGAAGAGTGAAAGACGCGCACGTTCATTTTCAGCGCTCCTAGACCTTCCTATAAGAAGTTAGCCAAAAAGTAGCTTCGAAAAACGCTTAGGTTAAGTTTCAGAGTTGCTTCTAATGTACCAAAGCTGGACTTCGACATAATTTCACTCTCACAACATTATGGCTGGTTGGAGACAGTCCGAACCACAAGTACTGGGTCGATGGTTCTGGGCGTATACTGGGGGGACGGGGACGACTCCCATTAACCCCTGACTATACCGGGGATACGCTTATCACAATGCCTTTCTGGTCTGTGCTGAAGCAGGGCATTCTGGCAGCCAAGTGGCTTGACCTTTATTAGTGAGCCTGGTTACCCCCTCTCGGAACCACAGACTTAGAAATCGCCAGCTCATATACAGTGCATAAAATATATTTATATAATATATTTATATATATACCCTTATACACCATTTTAATAAAAAATATCACAAAATTCTTCTAAGTCCCTCGGGAAGAGTGAAAGACGCGCACGTTCATTTTCAGCGCTCCTAGACCTTCCTATAAGAAGTTAGCCAAAAAGTAAGTAGCTTCGAAAAACGCTTAGGTTAAGTTTCAGAGTTGCTTCTAATGTACCAAAGCTGGACTTAGACATAATTTCACTCTCACAACATTATGGCTGGTTGGAGACAGTCCGAAGCACAAGTACCGGGTCCATGGTTCTTGCCGTATACTGGGGGGACGGGGGCGACTCCCATTAACACCTGACTATACCGGGGATACGCTTATCACAATGCCTTTCTGGTCTGTGCTGAAGCAGGGCATTCTGGCAGCCAAGTGGCTTGACCTTTATTAGTGAGCCTGGTTTCCCCCTCTCGGAACTACAGACTTAGAAATCGCCAGCTCATATACAGTGCATAAAATATATTTATATATATACCCTTATACACCATTTTAATAAAAAATATCACAAAATTCTTCTAAGTCCCTCGGGAAGAGTGAAAGACGCGCACGTTCATTTTCAGAGCTCCTTGACCTTCCTATAAGAAGTTAGCCAAAAAGTAGCTTCGAAAAACGCTTAGGTTAAGTTTCAGAGTTGCTTCTAATGTACCAAAGCTGGACTTAGACATAATTTCACTCTTACAACATTATGGCTGGTTGGAGACAGTCTGAACCACAAGTACCGGGTCGATGGTTCTGGGCGTATACTGGGAGGACGGGGACGACTCCCATTAACCCCTGACTATACCGGGGATACGCTTATCACAATGCCTTTCTGGTCTGTGCTGAAGCAGGGCATTCTGGCAGCCAAGTGGCTTGACCTTTATTAGTGAGCCTGGTTACCCCCTCTCGGAACCACAGACTTAGAAATCGCCAGCTCATATACAGTGCATAAAATATATTTATTTAATATATTTATATATATACCCTTATACACCATTTTAATAAAAAATATCACAAAATTCTTCTAAGTCCCTCGGGAAGAGTGAAAGATGCGCACGTTCATTTTCAGCGTTCCTAGACCTTCCTATAAGAAGTTAGCCAAAAAGTAGCTTCGAAAAACGCTTAGGTTAAGTTTCAGAGTTGCTTCTAATGTTCCAAAGCTGGACTTAGACATAATTTCACTCTCACAACATTATGGCTGGTTGGAGACAGTCCGAACCACAAGTACCGGGTCCATGGTTCTGGGCGTATACTGGGGGGACGGGGACGACTCCCATTAACCCCTGACTATACCGGGGATACGCTTATCACAATGCCTTTCTGGTCTGTGCTGAAGCAGGGCATTCTGGCAGCCAAGTGGCTTGACCTTTATTAGTGAGCCTGGTTACCCCCTCTCGGAACCACAGACTTAGAAATCGCCAGCTCATATACAGTGCATAAAATATATTTATATAATATATTTATATATATACCCTTATACACCATTTTAATAAAAAATATCACAAAATTCTTCTAAGTCCCTCGGGAAGAGTGAAAGACGCGCACGTTCATTTTCAGCGCTCCTAGACCTTCCTATAAGAAGTTAGCCAAAAAGTAAGTAGCTTCGAAAAACGCTTAGGTTAAGTTTCAGAGTTGCTTCTAATGTACCAAAGCTGGACTTAGACATAATTTCACTCTCACAACATTATGGCTGGTTGGAGACAGTCCGAAGCACAAGTACCGGGTCCATGGTTCTGGCCGTATACTGGGGGGACGGGGGCGACTCCCATTAACACCTGACTATACCGGGGATACGCTTATCACAATGCCTTTCTGGTCTGTGCTGAAGCAGGGCATTCTGGCAGCCAAGTGGCTTGACCTTTATTAGTGAGCCTGGTTACCCCCTCTCGGAACCACAGACTTAGAAATCGCCAGCTCATATACAGTGCATAAAATATATTTATATAATATATTTATATATATACCCTTATACACCATTTTAATAAAATATATCACAAAATTCTTCTAAGTCCCTCGGGAAGAGTGAAAGATGCGCACGTTCATTTTCAGCGTTCCTACACCTTCCTATAAGAAGTTAGCCAAAAAGTAGCTTCGAAAAACGCTTAGGTTAAGTTTCAGAGTTGCTTCTAATGTACCAAAGCTGGACTTAGACATAATTTCACTCTCACAACATTATGGCTGGTTGGAGACAGTCTGAACCACAAGTACCGGGTCCATGGTTCTGGGCGTATACTGGGGGGACGGGGACGACTCCCATTAACCCCTGACTATACCGGGGATACGCTTATCATAATGCCTTTCTGGTCTGTGCTGAAGCAGGGCGTTCTGGCAGCCAAGTGGCTTGACCTTTATTAGTGAGCCTGGTTTCCCCCTCTCGGAACCACAGACTTAGAAATCGCCAGCTCATATACAGTGCATAAAATATATTTATATATATACCCTTATACACCATTTTAATAAAAAATATCACAAAATTCTTCTAAGTCCCTCGGGAAGAGTGAAAGACGCGCACGTTCATTTTCAGAGCTCCTTGACCTTCCTATAAGAAGTTAGCCAAAAAGTAGCTTCGAAAAACGCTTAGGTTAAGTTTCAGAGTTGCTTCTAATGTACCAAAGCTGGACTTAGACATAATTTCACTCTCACAACATTATGGCTGGTTGGAGACAGTCTGAACCACAAGTACCGGGTCGATGGTTCTGGGCGTATACTGGGGGGACGGGGACGACTCCCATTAACCCCTGACTATACCGGGGATACGCTTATCACAATGCCTTTCTGGTCTGTGCTGAAGCAGGGCATTCTGGCAGCCAAGTGGCTTGACCTTTATTAGTGAGCCTGGTTACCCCCTCTCGGAACCACAGACTTAGAAATCGCCAGCTCATATACAGTGCATAAAATATATTTATTTAATATATTTATATATATACCCTTATACACCATTTTAATAAAAAATATCACAAAATTCTTCTAAGTCCCTCGGGAAGAGTGAAAGATGCGCACGTTCATTTTCAGCGTTCCTAGACCTTCCTATAAGAAGTTAGCCAAAAAGTAGCTTCGAAAAACGCTTAGGTTAAGTTTCAGAGTTGCTTCTAATGTTCCAAAGCTGGACTTAGACATAATTTCACTCTCACAACATTATGGCTGGTTGGAGACAGTCCGAACCACAAGTACCGGGTCCATGGTTCTGGGCGTATACTGGGGGGGACGGGGACGACTCCCATTAACCCCTGACTATACCGGGGATACGCTTATCACAATGCCTTTCTGGTCTGTGCTGAAGCAGGGCATTCTGGCAGCCAAGTGGCTTGACCTTTATTAGTGAGCCTGGTTACCCCCTCTCGGAACCACAGACTTAGAAATCGCCAGCTCATATACAGTGCATAAAATATATTTATATAATATATTTATATATATACCCTTATACACCATTTTAATAAAAAATATCACAAAATTCTTCTAAGTCCCTCGGGAAGAGTGAAAGATGCGCACGTTCATTTTCAGCGTTCCTACACCTTCCTATAAGAAGTTAGCCAAAAAGTAGCTTCGAAAAACGCTTAGGTTAAGTTTCAGAGTTGCTTCTAATGTACCAAAGCTGGACTTAGACATAATTTCACTCTCACAACATTATGGCTGGTTGGAGACAGTCTGAACCACAAGTACCGGGTCCATGGTTCTGGGCGTATACTGGGGGGACGGGGACGACTCCCATTAACCCCTGACTATACCGGGGATACGCTTATCATAATGCCTTTCTGGTCTGTGCTGAAGCAGGGCATTCTGGCAGCCAAGTGGCTTGACCTTTATTAGTGAGCCTGGTTACCCCCTCTCGGAACCACAGACTTAGAAATCGCCAGCTCATATACAGTGCATAAAATATATTTATATATATACCCTTATACACCATTTTAATAAAAAATATCACAAAATTCTTCTAAGTCCCTCGGGAAGAGTGAAAGACGCGCACGTTCATTTTCAGAGCTCCTACACCTTCCTATAAGAAGTTAGCCAAAAAGTAGCTTCGAAAAACGCTTAGGTTAAGTTTCAGAGTTGCTTCTAATGTACCAAAGCTGGACTTAGACATAATTTCACTCTCACAACATTATGGCTGGTTGGAGACAGTCTGAACCACAAGTACCGGGTCCATGGTTCTGGGCGTATACTGGGGGGACGGGGACGACTCCCATTAACCCCTGACTATACCGGGGATACGCTTATCATAATGCCTTTCTGGTCTGTGCTGAAGCAGGGCGTTCTGGCAGCCAAGTGGCTTGACCTTTATTAGTGAGCCTGGTTTCCCCCTCTCGGAACCACAGACTTAGAAATCGCCAGCTCATATACAGTGCATAAAATATATTTATATATATACCCTTATACACCATTTTAATAAAAAATATCACAAAATTCTTCTAAGTCCCTCGGGAAGAGTGAAAGACGCGCACGTTCATTTTCAGAGCTCCTTGACCTTCCTATAAGAAGTTAGCCAAAAAGTAGCTTCGAAAAACGCTTAGGTTAAGTTTCAGAGTTGCTTCTAATGTACCAAAGCTGGACTTAGACATAATTTCACTCTCACAACATTATGGCTGGTTGGAGACAGTCTGAACCACAAGTACCGGGTCGATGGTTCTGGGCGTATACTGGGGGGACGGGGACGACTCCCATTAACCCCTGACTATACCGGGGATACGCTTATCACAATGCCTTTCTGGTCTGTGCTGAAGCAGGGCATTCTGGCAGCCAAGTGGCTTGACCTTTATTAGTGAGCCTGGTTACCCCCTCTCGGAACCACAGACTTAGAAATCGCCAGCTCATATACAGTGCATAAAATATATTTATTTAATATATTTATATATATACCCTTATACACCATTTTAATAAAAAATATCACAAAATTCTTCTAAGTCCCTCGGGAAGAGTGAAAGATGCGCACGTTCATTTTCAGCGTTCCTAGACCTTCCTATAAGAAGTTAGCCAAAAAGTAGCTTCGAAAAACGCTTAGGTTAAGTTTCAGAGTTGCTTCTAATGTTCCAAAGCTGGACTTAGACATAATTTCACTCTCACAACATTATGGCTGGTTGGAGACAGTCCGAACCACAAGTACCGGGTCCATGGTTCTGGGCGTATACTGGGGGGGACGGGGACGACTCCCATTAACCCCTGACTATACCGGGGATACGCTTATCACAATGCCTTTCTGGTCTGTGCTGAAGCAGGGCATTCTGGCAGCCAAGTGGCTTGACCTTTATTAGTGAGCCTGGTTACCCCCTCTCGGAACCACAGACTTAGAAATCGCCAGCTCATATACAGTGCATAAAATATATTTATATAATATATTTATATATATACCCTTATACACCATTTTAATAAAAAATATCACAAAATTCTTCTAAGTCCCTCGGGAAGAGTGAAAGATGCGCACGTTCATTTTCAGCGTTCCTACACCTTCCTATAAGAAGTTAGCCAAAAAGTAGCTTCGAAAAACGCTTAGGTTAAGTTTCAGAGTTGCTTCTAATGTACCAAAGCTGGACTTAGACATAATTTCACTCTCACAACATTATGGCTGGTTGGAGACAGTCTGAACCACAAGTACCGGGTCCATGGTTCTGGGCGTATACTGGGGGGACGGGGACGACTCCCATTAACCCCTGACTATACCGGGGATACGCTTATCACAATGCCTTTCTGGTCTGTGCTGAAGCAGGGCATTCTGGCAGCCAAGTGGCTTGACCTTTGTTAGTGAGCCTGGTTACCCCCTCTCGGAACCACAGACTTAGAAATCGCCAGCTCATATACAGTGCATAAAATATATTTATATATATACCCTTATACACCATTTTAATAAAAAATATCACAAAATTCTTCTAAGTCCCTCGGGAAGAGTGAAAGACGCGCACGTTCATTTTCAGAGCTCCTTGACCTTCCTATAAGAAGTTAGCCAAAAAGTAGCTTCGAAAAACGCTTAGGTTAAGTTTCAGAGTTGCTTCTAATGTACCAAAGCTGGACTTAGACATAATTTCACTCTCACAACATTATGGCTGGTTGGAGACAGTCTGAACCACAAGTACCGGGTCGATGGTTCTGGGCGTATACTGGGGGGACGGGGACGACTCCCATTAACCCCTGACTATACCGGGGATACGCTTATCACAATGCCTTTCTGGTCTGTGCTGAAGCAGGGCATTCTGGCAGCCAAGTGGCTTGACCTTTATTAGTGAGCCTGGTTACCCCCTCTCGGAACCACAGACTTAGAAATCGCCAGCTCATATACAGTGCATAAAATATATTTATTTAATATATTTATATATATACCCTTATACACCATTTTAATAAAAAATATCACAAATTTCTTCTAAGTCCCTCGGGAAGAGTGAAAGATGCGCACGTTCATTTTCAGCGTTCCCAGACCTTCCTATAAGAAGTTAGCCAAAAAGTAGCTTCGAAAAACGCTTAGGTTAAGTTTCAGAGTTGCTTCTAATGTTCCAAAGCTGGACTTAGACATAATTTCACTCTCACAACATTATGGCTGGTTGGAGACAGTCCGAACCACAAGTACCGGGTCCATGGTTCTGGGCGTATACTGGGGGGGACGGGGACGACTCCCATTAACCCCTGACTATACCGGGGATACGCTTATCACAATGCCTTTCTGGTCTGTGCTGAAGCAGGGCATTCTGGCAGCCAAGTGGCTTGACCTTTATTAGTGAGCCTGGTTACCCCCTCTCGGAACCACAGACTTAGAAATCGCCAGCTCATATACAGTGCATAAAATATATTTATATAATATATTTATATATATACCCTTATACACCATTTTAATAAAAAATATCACAAAATTCTTCTAAGTCCCTCGGGAAGAGTGAAAGATGCGCACGTTCATTTTCAGCGTTCCTACACCTTCCTATAAGAAGTTAGCCAAAAAGTAGCTTCGAAAAACGCTTAGGTTAAGTTTCAGAGTTGCTTCTAATGTACCAAAGCTGGACTTAGACATAATTTCACTCTCACAACATTATGGCTGGTTGGAGACAGTCCGAAGCACAAGTACCGGGTCCATGGTTCTGGCCGTATACTGGGGGGACGGGGGCGACTCCCATTAACACCTGACTATACCGGGGATACGCTTATCACAATGCCTTTCTGGTCTGTGCTGAAGCAGGGCATTCTGGCAGCCAAGTGGCTTGACCTTTATTAGTGAGCCTGGTTACCCCCTCTCGGAACCACAGACTTAGAAATCGCCAGCTCATATACAGTGCATAAAATATATTTATATAATATATTTATATATATACCCTTATACACCATTTTAATAAAATATATCACAAAATTCTTCTAAGTCCCTCGGGAAGAGTGAAAGATGCGCACGTTCATTTTCAGCGTTCCTACACCTTCCTATAAGAAGTTAGCCAAAAAGTAGCTTCGAAAAACGCTTAGGTTAAGTTTCAGAGTTGCTTCTAATGTACCAAAGCTGGACTTAGACATAATTTCACTCTCACAACATTATGGCTGGTTGGAGACAGTCTGAACCACAAGTACCGGGTCCATGGTTCTGGGCGTATACTGGGGGGACGGGGACGACTCCCATTAACCCCTGACTATACCGGGGATACGCTTATCATAATGCCTTTCTGGTCTGTGCTGAAGCAGGGCGTTCTGGCAGCCAAGTGGCTTGACCTTTATTAGTGAGCCTGGTTTCCCCCTCTCGGAACCACAGACTTAGAAATCGCCAGCTCATATACAGTGCATAAAATATATTTATATATATACCCTTATACACCATTTTAATAAAAAATATCACAAAATTCTTCTAAGTCCCTCGGGAAGAGTGAAAGACGCGCACGTTCATTTTCAGAGCTCCTTGACCTTCCTATAAGAAGTTAGCCAAAAAGTAGCTTCGAAAAACGCTTAGGTTAAGTTTCAGAGTTGCTTCTAATGTACCAAAGCTGGACTTAGACATAATTTCACTCTCACAACATTATGGCTGGTTGGAGACAGTCTGAACCACAAGTACCGGGTCGATGGTTCTGGGCGTATACTGGGGGGACGGGGACGACTCCCATTAACCCCTGACTATACCGGGGATACGCTTATCACAATGCCTTTCTGGTCTGTGCTGAAGCAGGGCATTCTGGCAGCCAAGTGGCTTGACCTTTATTAGTGAGCCTGGTTACCCCCTCTCGGAACCACAGACTTAGAAATCGCCAGCTCATATATAGTGCATAAAATATATTTATTTAATATATTTATATATATACCCTTATACACCATTTTAATAAAAAATATCACAAAATTCTTCTAAGTCCCTCGGGAAGAGTGAAAGATGCGCACGTTCATTTTCAGCGTTCCTAGACCTTCCTATAAGAAGTTAGCCAAAAAGTAGCTTCGAAAAACGCTTAGGTTAAGTTTCAGAGTTGCTTCTAATGTTCCAAAGCTGGACTTAGACATAATTTCACTCTCACAACATTATGGCTGGTTGGAGACAGTCCGAACCACAAGTACCGGGTCCATGGTTCTGGGCGTATACTGGGGGGGACGGGGACGACTCCCATTAACCCCTGACTATACCGGGGATACGCTTATCACAATGCCTTTCTGGTCTGTGCTGAAGCAGGGCATTCTGGCAGCCAAGTGGCTTGACCTTTATTAGTGAGCCTGGTTACCCCCTCTCGGAACCACAGACTTAGAAATCGCCAGCTCATATACAGTGCATAAAATATATTTATATAATATATTTATATATATACCCTTATACACCATTTTAATAAAAAATATCACAAAATTCTTCTAAGTCCCTCGGGAAGAGTGAAAGATGCGCACGTTCATTTTCAGCATTCCTACACCTTCCTATAAGAAGTTAGCCAAAAAGTAGCTTCGAAAAACGCTTAGGTTAAGTTTCAGAGTTGCTTCTAATGTACCAAAGCTGGACTTAGACATAATTTCACTCTCACAACATTATGGCTGGTTGGAGACAGTCTGAACCACAAGTACCGGGTCCATGGTTCTGGGCGTATACTGGGGGGACGGGGACGACTCCCATTAACCCCTGACTATACCGGGGATACGCTTATCATAATGCCTTTCTGGTCTGTGCTGAAGCAGGGCATTCTGGCAGCCAAGTGGCTTGACCTTTATTAGTGAGCCTGGTTACCCCCTCTCGGAACCACAGACTTAGAAATCGCCAGCTCATATACAGTGCATAAAATATATTTATATATATACCCTTATACACCATTTTAATAAAAAATATCACAAAATTCTTCTAAGTCCCTCGGGAAGAGTGAAAGACGCGCACGTTCATTTTCAGAGCTCCTAGACCTTCCTATAAGAAGTTAGCCAAAAAGTAGCTTCGAAAAACGCTTAGGTTAAGTTTCAGAGTTGCTTCTAATGTACCAAAGCTGGACTTAGACATAATTTGACTCTCACAACATTATGGCTGGTTGGAGACAGTCCGAACCACAAGTACCGGGTCCATGGTTCTGGGCGTATACTGGGGGGGACGGGGGGGACTCCCATTAACCCCTGACTATACCGGGGATACGCTTATCACAATGCCTTTCTGGTCTGTGCTGAAGCAGGGCATTCTGGCAGCCAAGTGGCTTGACCTTTGTTAGTGAGCCTGGTTACCCCCTCTCGGAACCACAGACTTAGAAATCGCCAGCTCATATACAGTGCATAAAATATATTTATATATATACCCTTATACACCATTTTAATAAAAAATATCACAAAATTCTTCTAAGTCCCTCGGGAAGAGTGAAAGACGCGCACGTTCATTTTCAGAGCTCCTTGACCTTCCTATAAGAAGTTAGCCAAAAAGTAGCTTCGAAAAACGCTTAGGTTAAGTTTCAGAGTTGCTTCTAATGTACCAAAGCTGGACTTAGACATAATTTCACTCTCACAACATTATGGCTGGTTGGAGACAGTCTGAACCACAAGTACCGGGTCGATGGTTCTGGGCGTATACTGGGGGGACGGGGACGACTCCCATTAACCCCTGACTATACCGGGGATACGCTTATCACAATGCCTTTCTGGTCTGTGCTGAAGCAGGGCATTCTGGCAGCCAAGTGGCTTGACCTTTATTAGTGAGCCTGGTTACCCCCTCTCGGAACCACAGACTTAGAAATCGCCAGCTCATATACAGTGCATAAAATATATTTATTTAATATATTTATATATATACCCTTATACACCATTTTAATAAAAAATATCACAAAATTCTTCTAAGTCCCTCGGGAAGAGTGAAAGATGCGCACGTTCATTTTCAGCGTTCCTAGACCTTCCTATAAGAAGTTAGCCAAAAAGTAGCTTCGAAAAACGCTTAGGTTAAGTTTCAGAGTTGCTTCTAATGTTCCAAAGCTGGACTTAGACATAATTTCACTCTCACAACATTATGGCTGGTTGGAGACAGTCCGAACCACAAGTACCGGGTCCATGGTTCTGGGCGTATACTGGGGGGGACGGGGACGACTCCCATTAACCCCTGACTATACCGGGGATACGCTTATCACAATGCCTTTCTGGTCTGTGCTGAAGCAGGGCATTCTGGCAGCCAAGTGGCTTGACCTTTATTAGTGAGCCTGGTTACCCCCTCTCGGAACCACAGACTTAGAAATCGCCAGCTCATATACAGTGCATAAAATATATTTATATAATATATTTATATATATACCCTTATACACCATTTTAATAAAAAATATCACAAAATTCTTCTAAGTCCCTCGGGAAGAGTGAAAGATGCGCACGTTCATTTTCAGCATTCCTACACCTTCCTATAAGAAGTTAGCCAAAAAGTAGCTTCGAAAAACGCTTAGGTTAAGTTTCAGAGTTGCTTCTAATGTACCAAAGCTGGACTTAGACATAATTTCACTCTCACAACATTATGGCTGGTTGGAGACAGTCTGAACCACAAGTACCGGGTCCATGGTTCTGGGCGTATACTGGGGGGACGGGGACGACTCCCATTAACCCCTGACTATACCGGGGATACGCTTATCATAATGCCTTTCTGGTCTGTGCTGAAGCAGGGCATTCTGGCAGCCAAGTGGCTTGACCTTTATTAGTGAGCCTGGTTACCCCCTCTCGGAACCACAGACTTAGAAATCGCCAGCTCATATACAGTGCATAAAATATATTTATATATATACCCTTATACACCATTTTAATAAAAAATATCACAAAATTCTTCTAAGTCCCTCGGGAAGAGTGAAAGACGCGCACGTTCATTTTCAGAGCTCCTAGACCTTCCTATAAGAAGTTAGCCAAAAAGTAGCTTCGAAAAACGCTTAGGTTAAGTTTCAGAGTTGCTTCTAATGTACCAAAGCTGGACTTAGACATAATTTGACTCTCACAACATTATGGCTGGTTGGAGACAGTCCGAACCACAAGTACCGGGTCCATGGTTCTGGGCGTATACTGGGGGGGACGGGGGGGACTCCCATTAACCCCTGACTATACCGGGGATACGCTTATCACAATGCCTTTCTGGTCTGTGCTGAAGCAGGGCATTCTGGCAGCCAAGTGGCTTGACCTTTGTTAGTGAGCCTGGTTACCCCCTCTCGGAACCACAGACTTAGAAATCGCCAGCTCATATACAGTGCATAAAATATATTTATATATATACCCTTATACACCATTTTAATAAAAAATATCACAAAATTCTTCTAAGTCCCTCGGGAAGAGTGAAAGACGCGCACGTTCATTTTCAGAGCTCCTTGACCTTCCTATAAGAAGTTAGCCAAAAAGTAGCTTCGAAAAACGCTTAGGTTAAGTTTCAGAGTTGCTTCTAATGTACCAAAGCTGGACTTAGACATAATTTCACTCTCACAACATTATGGCTGGTTGGAGACAGTCTGAACCACAAGTACCGGGTCGATGGTTCTGGGCGTATACTGGGGGGACGGGGACGACTCCCATTAACCCCTGACTATACCGGGGATACGCTTATCACAATGCCTTTCTGGTCTGTGCTGAAGCAGGGCATTCTGGCAGCCAAGTGGCTTGACCTTTATTAGTGAGCCTGGTTACCCCCTCTCGGAACCACAGACTTAGAAATCGCCAGCTCATATACAGTGCATAAAATATATTTATTTAATATATTTATATATATACCCTTATACACCATTTTAATAAAAAATATCACAAATTTCTTCTAAGTCCCTCGGGAAGAGTGAAAGATGCGCACGTTCATTTTCAGCGTTCCCAGACCTTCCTATAAGAAGTTAGCCAAAAAGTAGCTTCGAAAAACGCTTAGGTTAAGTTTCAGAGTTGCTTCTAATGTTCCAAAGCTGGACTTAGACATAATTTCACTCTCACAACATTATGGCTGGTTGGAGACAGTCCGAACCACAAGTACCGGGTCCATGGTTCTGGGCGTATACTGGGGGGGACGGGGACGACTCCCATTAACCCCTGACTATACCGGGGATACGCTTATCACAATGCCTTTCTGGTCTGTGCTGAAGCAGGGCATTCTGGCAGCCAAGTGGCTTGACCTTTATTAGTGAGCCTGGTTACCCCCTCTCGGAACCACAGACTTAGAAATCGCCAGCTCATATACAGTGCATAAAATATATTTATATAATATATTTATATATATACCCTTATACACCATTTTAATAAAAAATATCACAAAATTCTTCTAAGTCCCTCGGGAAGAGTGAAAGATGCGCACGTTCATTTTCAGCGTTCCTACACCTTCCTATAAGAAGTTAGCCAAAAAGTAGCTTCGAAAAACGCTTAGGTTAAGTTTCAGAGTTGCTTCTAATGTACCAAAGCTGGACTTAGACATAATTTCACTCTCACAACATTATGGCTGGTTGGAGACAGTCCGAACCACAAGTACCGGGTCCATGGTTCTGGGCGTATACTGGGGGGGACGGGGACGACTCCCATTAACCCCTGACTATACCGGGGATACGCTTATCACAATGCCTTTCTGGTCTGTGCTGAAGCAGGGCATTCTGGCAGCCAAGTGGCTTGACCTTTATTAGTGAGCCTGGTTACCCCCTCTCGGAACCACAGACTTAGAAATCGCCAGCTCATATACAGTGCATAAAATATATTTATATATATACCCTTATACACCATTTTAATAAAAAATATCACAAAATTCTTCTAAGTCCCTCGGGAAGAGTGAAAGACGCGCACGTTCATTTTCAGAGCTCCTAGACCTTCCTATATGAAGTTAGCCAAAAAGTAGCTTCGAAAAACGCTTAGGTTAAGTTTCAGAGTTGCTTCTAATGTACCAAAGCTGGACTTAGACATAATTTGACTCTCACAACATTATGGCTGGTTGGAGACAGTCCGAACCACAAGTACTGGGTCGATGGTTCTGGGCGTATACTGGGGGGACGGGGACGACTCCCATTAACCCCTGACTATACCGGGGATACGCTTATCACAATGCCTTTCTGGTCTGTGCTGAAGCAGGGCATTCTGGCAGCCAAGTGGCTTGACCTTTATTAGTGAGCCTGGTTACCCCCTCTCGGAACCACAGACTTAGAAATCGCCAGCTCATATACAGTGCATAAAATATATTTATATAATATATTTATATATATACCCTTATACACCATTTTAATAAAAAATATCACAAAATTCTTCTAAGTCCCTCGGGAAGAGTGAAAGACGCGCACGTTCATTTTCAGCGCTCCTAGACCTTCCTATAAGAAGTTAGCCAAAAAGTAGCTTCGAAAAACGCTTAGGTTAAGTTTCAGAGTTGCTTCTAATGTACCAAAGCTGGACTTAGACATAATTTCACTCTCACAACATTATGGCTGGTTGGAGACAGTCCGAACCACAAGTACTGGGTCGATGGTTCTGGGCGTATACTGGGGGGACGGGGACGACTCCCATTAACCCCTGACTATACCGGGGATACGCTTATCACAATGCCTTTCTGGTCTGTGCTGAAGCAGGGCATTCTGGCAGCCAAGTGGCTTGACCTTTATTAGTGAGCCTGGTTACCCCCTCTCGGAACCACAGACTTAGAAATCGCCAGCTCATATACAGTGCATAAAATATATTTATATAATATATTTATATATATACCCTTATACACCATTTTAATAAAAAATATCACAAAATTCTTCTAAGTCCCTCGGGAAGAGTGAAAGACGCGCACGTTCATTTTCAGCGCTCCTAGACCTTCCTATAAGAAGTTAGCCAAAAAGTAGCTTCGAAAAACGCTTAGGTTAAGTTTCAGAGTTGCTTCTAATGTACCAAAGCTGGACTTAGACATAATTTCACTCTCACAACATTATGGCTGGTTGGAGACAGTCCGAACCACAAGTACTGGGTCGATGGTTCTGGGCGTATACTGGGGGGACGGGGACGACTCCCATTAACCCCTGACTATACCGGGGATACGCTTATCACAATGCCTTTCTGGTCTGTGCTGAAGCAGGGCATTCTGGCAGCCAAGTGGCTTGACCTTTATTAGTGAGCCTGGTTACCCCCTCTCGGAACCACAGACTTAGAAATCGCCAGCTCATATACAGTGCATAAAATATATTTATATAATATATTTATATATATACCCTTATACACCATTTTAATAAAAAATATCACAAAATTCTTCTAAGTCCCTCGGGAAGAGTGAAAGACGCGCACGTTCATTTTCAGCGCTCCTAGACCTTCCTATAAGAAGTTAGCCAAAAAGTAAGTAGCTTCGAAAAACGCTTAGGTTAAGTTTCAGAGTTGCTTCTAATGTACCAAAGCTGGACTTAGACATAATTTCACTCTCACAACATTATGGCTGGTTGGAGACAGTCCGAAGCACAAGTACCGGGTCCATGGTTCTGGCCGTATACTGGGGGGACGGGGGCGACTCCCATTAACACCTGACTATACCTTGGATACGCTTATCACAATGCCTTTCTGGTCTGTGCTGAAGCAGGGCATTCTGGAAACCAAGTGGCTTGACCTTTATTAGTGAGCCTGGTTACCCCCTCTCGGAACCACAGACTTAGAAATCGCCAGCTCATATACAGTGCATAAAATATATTTCTATATATACCCTTATACACCATTTTAATAAAAAATATCACAAAATTCTTCTAAGTCCCTCGGGAAGAGTGAAAGACGCGCACGTTCATTTTCAGCGCTCCTAGACCTTCCTATAAGAAGTTAGCCAAAAAGTAGCTTCGAAAAACGCTTAGGTTAAGTTTCAGAGTTGCTTCTAATGTACCAAAGCTGGACTTAGACATAATTTCACTCTCACAACATTATGGCTGGTTGGAGACAGTCTGAACCACAAGTACCGGGTCGATGGTTCTGGGCGTATACTGGGGGGACGGGGACGACTCCCATTAACCCCTGACTATACCGGGGATACGCTTATCACAATGCCTTTCTGGTCTGTGCTGAAGCAGGGCATTCTGGCAGCCAAGTGGCTTGACCTTTATTAGTGAGCCTGGTTACCCCCTCTCGGAACCACAGACTTAGAAATCGCCAGCTCATATACAGTGCATAAAATATATTTATATAATATATTTATATATATACCCTTATACACCATTTTAATAAAAAATATCACAAAATTCTTCTAAGTCCCTCGGGAAGAGTGAAAGATGCGCACGTTCATTTTCAGCGTTCCTACAGTAGACCTTCCTATAAGAAGTTAGCCAAAAAGTAGCTTCGAAAAACGCTTAGGTTAAGTTTCAGAGTTGCTTCTAATGTACCAAAGCTGGACTTAGACATAATTTCACTCTCACAACATTATGGCTGGTTGGAGACAGTCTGAACCACAAGTACCGGGTCGATGGTTCTGGGCGTATACTGGGGGGACGGGGACGACTCCCATTAACCCCTGACTATACCGGGGATACGCTTATCACAATGCCTTTCTGGTCTGTGCTGAAGCAGGGCATTCTGGCAGCCAAGTGGCTTGACCTTTATTAGTGAGCCTGGTTACCCCCTCTCGGAACCACAGACTTAGAAATCGCCAGCTCATATACAGTGCATAAAATATATTTATATATATACCCTTATACACCATTTTAATAAAAAATATCACAAAATTCTTCTAAGTCCCTCGGGAAGAGTGAAAGACGCGCACGTTCATTTTCAGAGCTCCTAGACCTTCCTATATGAAGTTAGCCAAAAAGTAGCTTCGAAAAACGCTTAGGTTAAGTTTCAGAGTTGCTTCTAATGTACCAAAGCTGGACTTAGACATAATTTGACTCTCACAACATTATGGCTGGTTGGAGACAGTCCGAACCACAAGTACCGGGTCCATGGTTCTGGGCGTATACTGGGGGGGACGGGGGGGACTCCCATTAACCCCTGACTATACCGGGGATACGCTTATCACAATGCCTTTCTGGTCTGTGCTGAAGCAGGGCATTCTGGCAGCCAAGTGGCTTGACCTTTGTTAGTGAGCCTGGTTACCCCCTCTCGGAACCACAGACTTAGAAATCGCCAGCTCATATACAGTGCATAAAATATATTTATATATATACCCTTATACACCATTTTAATAAAAAATATCACAAAATTCTTCTAAGTCCCTAGGGAAGAGTGAAAGACGCGCACGTTCATTTTCAGCGCTCCTAGACCTTCCTATAAGAAGTTAGCCAAAAAGTAGCTTCGAAAAACGCTTAGGTTAAGTTTCAGAGTTGCTTCTAATGTACCAAAGCTGGACTTAGACATAATTTCACTCTCACAACATTATGGCTGGTTGGAGACAGTCCGAACCACAAGTACTGGGTCGATGGTTCTGGGCGTATACTGGGGGGACGGGGACGACTCCCATTAACCCCTGACTATACCGGGGATACGCTTATCACAATGCCTTTCTGGTCTGTGCTGAAGCAGGGCATTCTGGCAGCCAAGTGGCTTGACCTTTATTAGTGAGCCTGGTTACCCCCTCTCGGAACCACAGACTTAGAAATCGCCAGCTCATATACAGTGCATAAAATATATTTATATAATATATTTATATATATACCCTTATACACCATTTTAATAAAAAATATCACAAAATTCTTCTAAGTCCCTCGGGAAGAGTGAAAGACGCGCACGTTCATTTTCAGCGCTCCTAGACCTTCCTATAAGAAGTTAGCCAAAAAGTAGCTTCGAAAAACGCTTAGGTTAAGTTTCAGAGTTGCTTCTAATGTACCAAAGCTGGACTTCGACATAATTTCACTCTCACAACATTATGGCTGGTTGGAGACAGTCCGAACCACAAGTACTGGGTCGATGGTTCTGGGCGTATACTGGGGGGACGGGGACGACTCCCATTAACCCCTGACTATACCGGGGATACGCTTATCACAATGCCTTTCTGGTCTGTGCTGAAGCAGGGCATTCTGGCAGCCAAGTGGCTTGACCTTTATTAGTGAGCCTGGTTACCCCCTCTCGGAACCACAGACTTAGAAATCGCCAGCTCATATACAGTGCATAAAATATATTTATATAATATATTTATATATATACCCTTATACACCATTTTAATAAAAAATATCACAAAATTCTTCTAAGTCCCTCGGGAAGAGTGAAAGACGCGCACGTTCATTTTCAGCGCTCCTAGACCTTCCTATAAGAAGTTAGCCAAAAAGTAAGTAGCTTCGAAAAACGCTTAGGTTAAGTTTCAGAGTTGCTTCTAATGTACCAAAGCTGGACTTAGACATAATTTCACTCTCACAACATTATGGCTGGTTGGAGACAGTCCGAAGCACAAGTACCGGGTCCATGGTTCTGGCCGTATACTGGGGGGACGGGGGCGACTCCCATTAACACCTGACTATACCTTGGATACGCTTATCACAATGCCTTTCTGGTCTGTGCTGAAGCAGGGCATTCTGGAAACCAAGTGGCTTGACCTTTATTAGTGAGCCTGGTTACCCCCTCTCGGAACCACAGACTTAGAAATCGCCAGCTCATATACAGTGCATAAAATATATTTCTATATATACCCTTATACACCATTTTAATAAAAAATATCACAAAATTCTTCTAAGTCCCTCGGGAAGAGTGAAAGACGCGCACGTTCATTTTCAGCGCTCCTAGACCTTCCTATAAGAAGTTAGCCAAAAAGTAGCTTCGAAAAACGCTTAGGTTAAGTTTCAGAGTTGCTTCTAATGTACCAAAGCTGGACTTAGACATAATTTCACTCTCACAACATTATGGCTGGTTGGAGACAGTCTGAACCACAAGTACCGGGTCGATGGTTCTGGGCGTATACTGGGGGGACGGGGACGACTCCCATTAACCCCTGACTATACCGGGGATACGCTTATCACAATGCCTTTCTGGTCTGTGCTGAAGCAGGGCATTCTGGCAGCCAAGTGGCTTGACCTTTATTAGTGAGCCTGGTTACCCCCTCTCGGAACCACAGACTTAGAAATCGCCAGCTCATATACAGTGCATAAAATATATTTATATAATATATTTATATATATACCCTTATACACCATTTTAATAAAAAATATCACAAAATTCTTCTAAGTCCCTCGGGAAGAGTGAAAGATGCGCACGTTCATTTTCAGCGTTCCTACAGTAGACCTTCCTATAAGAAGTTAGCCAAAAAGTAGCTTCGAAAAACGCTTAGGTTAAGTTTCAGAGTTGCTTCTAATGTACCAAAGCTGGACTTAGACATAATTTCACTCTCACAACATTATGGCTGGTTGGAGACAGTCTGAACCACAAGTACCGGGTCGATGGTTCTGGGCGTATACTGGGGGGACGGGGACGACTCCCATTAACCCCTGACTATACCGGGGATACGCTTATCACAATGCCTTTCTGGTCTGTGCTGAAGCAGGGCATTCTGGCAGCCAAGTGGCTTGACCTTTATTAGTGAGCCTGGTTACCCCCTCTCGGAACCACAGACTTAGAAATCGCCAGCTCATATACAGTGCATAAAATATATTTATATATATACCCTTATACACCATTTTAATAAAAAATATCACAAAATTCTTCTAAGTCCCTCGGGAAGAGTGAAAGACGCGCACGTTCATTTTCAGAGCTCCTAGACCTTCCTATAAGAAGTTAGCCAAAAAGTAGCTTCGAAAAACGCTTAGGTTAAGTTTCAGAGTTGCTTCTAATGTACCAAAGCTGGACTTAGACATAATTTGACTCTCACAACATTATGGCTGGTTGGAGACAGTCCGAACCACAAGTACCGGGTCGATGGTTCTGGGCGTATACTGGGGGGACGGGGACGACTCCCATGAACCCCTGACTATACCGGGGATACGCTTATCACAATGCCTTTCTGGTCTGTGCTGAAGCAGGGCATTCTGGCAGCCAAGTGGCTTGACCTTTATTAGTGAGCCTGGTTACCCCCTCTCGGAACCACAGACTTAGAAATCGCCAGCTCATATACAGTGCATAAAATATATTTATATATATACCCTTATACACCATTTTAATAAAAAATATCACAAAATTCTTCTAAGTCCCTCGGGAAGAGTGAAAGACGCGCACGTTCATTTTCAGAGCTCCTAGACCTTCCTATAAGAAGTTAGCCAAAAAGTAGCTTCGAAAAACGCTTAGGTTAAGTTTCAGAGTTGCTTCTAATGTACCAAAGCTGGACTTAGACATAATTTGACTCTCACAACATTATGGCTGGTTGGAGACAGTCCGAACCACAAGTACCGGGTCCATGGTTCTGGGCGTATACTGGGGGGGACGGGGACGACTCCCATTAACCCCTGACTATACCGGGGATACGCTTATCACAATGCCTTTCTGGTCTGTGCTGTAGCAGGGCATTCTGGCAGCCAAGTGGCTTGACCTTTGTTAGTGAGCCTGGTTACCCCCTCTCGGAACCACAGACTTAGAAATCGCCAGCTCATATACAGTGCATAAAATATATTTATATATATACCCTTATACACCATTTTAATAAAAAATATCACAAAATTCTTCTAAGTCCCTAGGGAAGAGTGAAAGACGCGCACGTTCATTTTCAGTGCTCCTAGACCTTCCTATAAGAAGTTAGCCAAAAAGTAGCTTCGAAAAACGCTTAGGTTAAGTTTCAGAGTTGCTTCTAATGTACCAAAGCTGGACTTAGACATAATTTCACTCTCACAACATTATGGCTGGTTGGAGACAGTCCGAACCACAAGTACTGGGTCGATGGTTCTGGGCGTATACTGGGGGGACGGGGACGACTCCCATTAACCCCTGACTATACCGGGGATACGCTTATCACAATGCCTTTCTGGTCTGTGCTGAAGCAGGGCATTCTGGCAGCCAAGTGGCTTGACCTTTATTAGTGAGCCTGGTTACCCCCTCTCGGAACCACAGACTTAGAAATCGCCAGCTCATATACAGTGCATAAAATATATTTATATATATACCCTTATACACCATTTTAATAAAAAATATCACAAAATTCTTCTAAGTCCCTCGGGAAGAGTGAAAGACGCGCACGTTCATTTTCAGCGCTCCTAGACCTTCCTATAAGAAGTTAGCCAAAAAGTAGCTTCGAAAAACGCTTAGGTTAATTTTCAGAGTGGCTTCTAATGTACCAAAGCTGGACTTAGACATAATTTCACTCTCACAACATTATGGCTGGTTGGAGACAGTCTGAACCACAAGTACCGGGTCGATGGTTCTGGGCGTATACTGGGGGGACGGGGACGACTCCCATTAACCCCTGACTATACCGGGGATACGCTTATCACAATGCCTTTCTGGTCTGTGCTGAAGCAGGGCATTCTGGCAGCCAAGTGGCTTGACCTTTATTAGTGAGCCTGGTTACCCCCTCTCGGAACCACAGACTTAGAAATCGCCAGCTCATATACAGTGCATAAAATATATTTATATATATACCCTTATACACCATTTTAATAAAAAATATCACAAAATTCTTCTAAGTCCCTTGGGAAGAGTGAAAGACGCGCACGTTCATTTTCAGAGCTCCTAGACCTTCCTATAAGAAGTTAGCCAAAAAGTAGCAACGAAAAACGCTTAGGTTAAGTTTCAGAGTTGCTTCTAATGTACCAAAGCTGGACTTAGACATAATTTGACTCTCACAACATTATGGCTGGTTGGAGACAGTCCGAACCACAAGTACCGGGTCCATGGTTCTGGGCGTATACTGGGGGGGACGGGGACGACTCCCATTAACCCCTGACTATACCGGGGATACGCTTATCACAATGCCTTTCTGGTCTGTGCTGAAGCAGGGCATTCTGGCAGCCAAGTGGCTTGACCTTTATTAGTGAGCCTGGTTACCCCCTCTCGGAACCACAGACTTAGAAATCGCCAGCTCATATACAGTGCATAAAATATATTTATATAATATATTTATATATATACCCTTATACACCATTTTAATAAAAAATATCACAAAATTCTTCTAAGTCCCTCGGGAAGAGTGAAAGACGCGCACGTTCATTTTCAGCGCTCCTAGACCTTCCTATAAGAAGTTAGCCAAAAAGTAAGTAGCTTCGAAAAACGCTTAGGTTAAGTTTCAGAGTTGCTTCTAATGTACCAAAGCTGGACTTAGACATAATTTCACTCTCACAACATTATGGCTGGTTGGAGACAGTCCGAAGCACAAGTACCGGGTCCATGGTTCTGGCCGTATACTGGGGGGACGGGGACGACTCCCATTAACCCCTGACTATACCGGGGATACGCTTATCACAATGCCTTTCTGGTCTGTGCTGAAGCAGGGCATTCTGGAAACCAAGTGGCTTGACCTTTATTAGTGAGCCTGGTTACCCCCTCTCGGAACCACAGACTTAGAAATCGCCAGCTCATATACAGTGCATAAAATATATTTCTATATATACCCTTATACACCATTTTAATAAAAAATATCACAAAATTCTTCTAAGTCCCTCGGGAAGAGTGAAAGACGCGCACGTTCATTTTCAGAGCTCCTAGACCTTCCTAAAAGAAGTTAGCCAAAAAATAGCTTCGAAAAACGCTTAGGTTAAGTTTCAGAGTTGCTTCTAATGTACCAAAGCTGGACTTAGACATAATTTCACTCTCACAACATTATGGCTGGTTGGAGACAGTCCGAACCACAAGTACCGGGTCGATGGTTCTGGGCGTATACTGGGGGGACGGGGACGACTCCCATTAACCCCTGACTATACCGGGGATAAGCTTATCACAATGCCTTTCTGGTCTGTGCTGAAGCAGGGCATTCTGGCAGCCAAGTGGCTTGACCTTTATTAGTGAGCCTGGTTACCCCCTCTCGGAACCACAGACTTAGAAATCGCCAGATCATATACAGTGCATAAAATATATTTATATAATATATTTATATATATATACCCTTATACACCATTTTAATAAAAAATATCACAAAATTCTTCTAAGTCCCTCGGGAAGAGTGAAAGACGCGCACTTTCATTTTCAGAGCTCCTAGACCTTCCTATAAGAAGTTAGCCAAAAAGAAGCTTCGAAAAACGCTTATGTTAAGTTTCAGAGGTCCTTCTAATGTACCAAAGCTGGACTTAGACATAATTTCACTCTCACAACATTATGGCTGGTTGGAGACAGTCCGAAGCACAAGTACCGGGTCCATGGTTCTGGGCGTATACTGGGGGGGACGGGGACGACTCCCATTAACCCCTGACTATACCGGGGATACGCTTATCACAATGCCTTTCTGGTCTGTGCTGAAGCAGGGCATTCTGGCAGCCAAGTGGCTTGACCTTTATTAGTGAGCCTGGTTACCCCCTCTCGGAACCACAGACTTAGAAATCGCCAGCTCATATACAGTGCATAAAATATATTTATATAATATATTTATATACTGCTGCGGCACAGTTTATTCGAGCATTTGCCCGTTCTGTGCCGCAGCAGTAGCCTGGCGCGCGCCCGAGTGTGACGGGCGCGTGACCGCGCGTCTATGACACGCGGCACGCCGAGGGGCGGCCACTAGCAAGCCGGGAAATCTCCCGGCTTGCGGATCTGGCCGCACTGCGATAAAGTGTGTCGCCAGTGTATATACCCTTATACACCATTTTAATAAAAAATATCACAAAATTCTTCTAAGTCCCTCGGAAAGAGTAAAAGACGCGCACGTTCATTTTCAGCGCTCCCAGACCTTCCTATAAGAAGTTAGCCAAAAAGTAGCTTCGAAAAACGCTTAGGTTAAGTTTCAGAGTTGCTTCTAATGTACCAAAGCTGGACTTAGACATAATTTCACTCTCACAACATTATGGCTGGTTGGAGACAGTCCGAACCACAAGTACCGGGTCCATGGTTCTGGGCGTATACTGGGGGGGACGGGGACGACTCCCATTAACCCCTGACTATACCGGGGATACGCTTATCACAATGCCTTTCTGGTCTGTGCTGAAGCAGGGCATTCTGGCAGCCAAATGGCTTGACCTTTATTAGTGAGCCTGGTTACCCCCTCTCGGAACCACAGACTTAGAAATCGCCAGCTCATATACAGTGCATAAAATATATTTATATATATACCCTTATACACCATTTTAATAAAAAATATCACAAAATTCTTCTAAGTCCCTTGGGAAGAGTGAAAGACGCGCACGTTCATTTTCAGAGCTCCTAGACCTTCCTATAAGAAGTTAGCCAAAAAGTAGCAACGAAAAACGCTTAGGTTAAGTTTCAGAGTTGCTTCTAATGTACCAAAGCTGGACTTAGACATAATTTGACTCTCACAACATTATGGCTGGTTGGAGACAGTCCGAACCACAAGTACCGGGTCCATGGTTCTGGGCGTATACTGGGGGGGACGGGGACGACTCCCATTAACCCCTGACTATACCGGGGATACGCTTATCACAATGCCTTTCTGGTCTGTGCTGAAGCAGGGCATTCTGGCAGCCAAGTGGCTTGACCTTTATTAGTGAGCCTGGTTACCCCCTCTCGGAACCACAGACTTAGAAATCGCCAGCTCATATACAGTGCATAAAATATATTTATATATATACCCTTATACACCATTTTAATAAAAAATATCACAAAATTCTTCTAAGTCCCTCGGAAAGAGTAAAAGACGCGCACGTTCATTTTCAGCGCTCCCAGACCTTCCTATAAGAAGTTAGCCAAAAAGTAGCTTCGAAAAACGCTTAGGTTAAGTTTCAGAGTTGCTTCTAATGTACCAAAGCTGGACTTAGACATAATTTCACTCTCACAACATTATGGCTGGTTGGAGACAGTCCGAACCACAAGTACCGGGTCCATGGTTCTGGGCGTATACTGGGGGGGACGGGGACGACTCCCATTAACCCCTGACTATACCGGGGATACGCTTATCACAATGCCTTTCTGGTCTGTGCTGAAGCAGGGCATTCTGGCAGCCAAATGGCTTGACCTTTATTAGTGAGCCTGGTTACCCCCTCTCGGAACCACAGACTTAGAAATCGCCAGCTCATATACAGTGCATAAAATATATTTATATATATACCCTTATACACCATTTTAATAAAAAATATCACAAAATTCTTCTAAGTCCCTTGGGAAGAGTGAAAGACGCGCACGTTCATTTTCAGAGCTCCTAGACCTTCCTATAAGAAGTTAGCCAAAAAGTAGCAACGAAAAACGCTTAGGTTAAGTTTCAGAGTTGCTTCTAATGTACCAAAGCTGGACTTAGACATAATTTGACTCTCACAACATTATGGCTGGTTGGAGACAGTCCGAACCACAAGTACCGGGTCCATGGTTCTGGGCGTATACTGGGGGGGACGGGGACGACTCCCATTAACCCCTGACTATACCGGGGATACGCTTATCACAATGCCTTTCTGGTCTGTGCTGAAGCAGGGCATTCTGGCAGCCAAGTGGCTTGACCTTTATTAGTGAGCCTGGTTACCCCCTCTCGGAACCACAGACTTAGAAATCGCCAGCTCATATACAGTGCATAAAATATATTTATATATATACCCTTATACACCATTTTAATAAAAAATATCACAAAATTCTTCTAAGTCCCTCGGGAAGAGTGAAAGACGAGCACGTTCATTTTCAGCGCTCCTAGACCTTCCTATAAGAAGTTAGCCAAAAAGTAGCTTCGAAAAACGCTTAGGTTAAGTTTCAGAGTTGCTTCTAATGTACCAAAGCTGGACTTAGACATAATTTCACTCTCACAACATTATGGCTGGTTGGAGACACTCCGAACCACAAGTACCGGATCGATGGTTCTGGGCGTATACTGGGGGGACGGGGACGACTCCCATTAACCCCTGACTATACCGGGGATACGCTTATCACAATGCCTTTCTGGTCTGTGCTGAAGCAGGGCATTCTGGCAGCCAAGTGGCTTGACCTTTATTAGTGAGCCTGGTTACCCCCTCTCGGAACCACAGACTTAGAAATCGCCAGCTCATATACAGTGCATAAAATATATTTATTTAATATATTTATATATATACCCTTATACACCATTTTAATAAAAAATATCACAAAATTCTTCTAAGTCCCTCGGGAAGAGTGAAAGACGCGCACGTTCATTTTCAGCGCTCCTAGACCTTCCTATAAGAAGTTAGCCAAAAAGTAAGTAGCTTCGAAAAACGCTTCGGTTAAGTTTCAGAGTTGCTTCTAATGTACCAAAGCTGGACTTAGACATAATTTCACTCTCACAACATTATGGCTGGTTGGAGACAGTCCGAACCACAAGTACCGGGTCCATGGTTCTGGGCGTATACTGGGGGGGACGGGGACGACTCCCATTAACCCCTGACTATACCGGGGATACGCTTATCACAATGCCTTTCTGGTCTGTGCTGAAGCAGGGCATTCTGGCAGCCAAGTGGCTTGACCTTTATTAGTGAGCCTGGTTACCCCCTCTCGGAACCACAGACTTAGAAATCGCCAGCTCATATACAGTGCATAAAATATATTTATATATATACCCTTATACACCATTTTAATAAAAAATATCACAAAATTCTTCTAAGTCCCTTGGGAAGAGTGAAAGACGCGCACGTTCATTTTCAGAGCTCCTAGACCTTCCTATAAGAAGTTAGCCAAAAAGTAGCAACGAAAAACGCTTAGGTTAAGTTTCAGAGTTGCTTCTAATGTACCAAAGCTGGACTTAGACATAATTTGACTCTCACAACATTATGGCTGGTTGGAGACAGTCCGAACCACAAGTACCGGGTCCATGGTTCTGGGCGTATACTGGGGGGGACGGGGACGACTCCCATTAACCCCTGACTATACCGGGGATACGCTTATCACAATGCCTTTCTGGTCTGTGCTGAAGCAGGGCATTCTGGCAGCCAAATGGCTTGACCTTTATTAGTGAGCCTGGTTACCCCCTCTCGGAACCACAGACTTAGAAATCGCCAGCTCATATACAGTGCATAAAATATATTTATATATATACCCTTATACACCATTTTAATAAAAAATATCACAAAATTCTTCTAAGTCCCTTGGGAAGAGTGAAAGACGCGCACGTTCATTTTCAGAGCTCCTAGACCTTCCTATAAGAAGTTAGCCAAAAAGTAGCAACGAAAAACGCTTAGGTTAAGTTTCAGAGTTGCTTCTAATGTACCAAAGCTGGACTTAGACATAATTTGACTCTCACAACATTATGGCTGGTTGGAGACAGTCCGAACCACAAGTACCGGGTCCATGGTTCTGGGCGTATACTGGGGGGGACGGGGACGACTCCCATTAACCCCTGACTATACCGGGGATACGCTTATCACAATGCCTTTCTGGTCTGTGCTGAAGCAGGGCATTCTGGCAGCCAAGTGGCTTGACCTTTATTAGTGAGCCTGGTTACCCCCTCTCGGAACCACAGACTTAGAAATCGCCAGCTCATATACAGTGCATAAAATATATTTATATATATACCCTTATACACCATTTTAATAAAAAATATCACAAAATTCTTCTAAGTCCCTCGGGAAGAGTGAAAGACGAGCACGTTCATTTTCAGCGCTCCTAGACCTTCCTATAAGAAGTTAGCCAAAAAGTAGCTTCGAAAAACGCTTAGGTTAAGTTTCAGAGTTGCTTCTAATGTACCAAAGCTGGACTTAGACATAATTTCACTCTCACAACATTATGGCTGGTTGGAGACACTCCGAACCACAAGTACCGGATCGATGGTTCTGGGCGTATACTGGGGGGACGGGGACGACTCCCATTAACCCCTGACTATACCGGGGATACGCTTATCACAATGCCTTTCTGGTCTGTGCTGAAGCAGGGCATTCTGGCAGCCAAGTGGCTTGACCTTTATTAGTGAGCCTGGTTACCCCCTCTCGGAACCACAGACTTAGAAATCGCCAGCTCATATACAGTGCATAAAATATATTTATTTAATATATTTATATATATACCCTTATACACCATTTTAATAAAAAATATCACAAAATTCTTCTAAGTCCCTCGGGAAGAGTGAAAGACGCGCACGTTCATTTTCAGCGCTCCTAGACCTTCCTATAAGAAGTTAGCCAAAAAGTAAGTAGCTTCGAAAAACGCTTCGGTTAAGTTTCAGAGTTGCTTCTAATGTACCAAAGCTGGACTTAGACATAATTTCACTCTCACAACATTATGGCTGGTTGGAGACAGTCCGAACCACAAGTACCGGGTCCATGGTTCTGGGCGTATACTGGGGGGGACGGGGACGACTCCCATTAACCCCTGACTATACCGGGGATACGCTTATCACAATGCCTTTCTGGTCTGTGCTGAAGCAGGGCATTCTGGCAGCCAAGTGGCTTGACCTTTATTAGTGAGCCTGGTTACCCCCTCTCGGAACCACAGACTTAGAAATCGCCAGCTCATATACAGTGCATAAAATATATTTATATATATACCCTTATACACCATTTTAATAAAAAATATCACAAAATTCTTCTAAGTCCCTTGGGAAGAGTGAAAGACGCGCACGTTCATTTTCAGAGCTCCTAGACCTTCCTATAAGAAGTTAGCCAAAAAGTAGCAACGAAAAACGCTTAGGTTAAGTTTCAGAGTTGCTTCTAATGTACCAAAGCTGGACTTAGACATAATTTGACTCTCACAACATTATGGCTGGTTGGAGACAGTCCGAACCACAAGTACCGGGTCCATGGTTCTGGGCGTATACTGGGGGGGACGGGGACGACTCCCATTAACCCCTGACTATACCGGGGATACGCTTATCACAATGCCTTTCTGGTCTGTGCTGAAGCAGGGCATTCTGGCAGCCAAGTGGCTTGACCTTTATTAGTGAGCCTGGTTACCCCCTCTCGGAACCACAGACTTAGAAATCGCCAGCTCATATACAGTGCATAAAATATATTTATATATATACCCTTATACACCATTTTAATAAAAAATATCACAAAATTCTTCTAAGTCCCTTGGGAAGAGTGAAAGACGCGCACGTTCATTTTCAGAGCTCCTAGACCTTCCTATAAGAAGTTAGCCAAAAAGTAGCAACGAAAAACGCTTAGGTTAAGTTTCAGAGTTGCTTCTAATGTACCAAAGCTGGACTTAGACATAATTTCACTCTCACAACATTATGGCTGGTTGGAGACACTCCGAACCACAAGTACCGGGTCGATGGTTCTGGGCGTATACTGGGGGGACGGGGACGACTCCCATTAACCCCTGACTATACCGGGGATACGCTTATCACAATGCCTTTCTGGTCTGTGCTGAAGCAGGGCATTCTGGCAGCCAAGTGGCTTGACCTTTATTAGTGAGCCTGGTTACCCCCTCTCGGAACCACAGACTTAGAAATCGCCAGCTCATATACAGTGCATAAAATATATTTATATAATATATTTATATATATACCCTTATACACCATTTTAATAAAAAATATCACAAAATTCTTCTAAGTCCCTCGGGAAGAGTGAAAGACGCGCACGTTCATTTTCAGCGCTCCTAGACCTTCCTATAAGAAGTTAGCCAAAAAGTAAGTAGCTTCGAAAAACGCTTAGGTTAAGTTTCAGAGTTGCTTCTAATGTACCAAAGCTGGACTTAGACATAATTTCACTCTCACAACATTATGGCTGGTTGGAGACAGTCCGAAGCACAAGTACCGGGTAAATGGTTCTGGCCGTATACTGGGGGGACGGGGGCGACTCCCATTAACCCCTGACTATACCGGGGATACGCTTATCACAATGCCTTTCTGGTCTGTGCTGAAGCAGGGCATTCTGGAAACCAAGTGGCTTGACCTTTATTAGTGAGCCTGGTTACCCCCTCTCGGAACCACAGACTTAGAAATCGCCAGCTCATATACAGTGCATAAAATATATTTCTATATATACCCTTATACACCATTTTAATAAAAAATATCACAAAATTCTTCTAAGTCCCTCGGGAAGAGTGAAAGACGCGCACGTTCATTTTCAGCGCTCCTAGACCTTCCTATAAGAAGTTAGCCAAAAAGTAGCTTCGAAAAACGCTTAGGTTAAGTTTCAGAGTTGCTTCTAATGTACCAAAGCTGGACTTAGACATAATTTCACTCTCACAACATTATGGCTGGTTGGAGACAGTCCGAACCACAAGTACCGGGTCGATGGTTCTGGGCGTATACTGGGGGGACAGGGACGACTCCCATTAACCCCTGACTATACCGGGGATACGCTTATCACAATGCCTTTCTGGTCTGTGCTGAAGCAGGGCATTCTGGCAGCCAAGTGGCTTGACCTTTATTAGTGAGCCTGGTTACCCCCTCTCGGAACCACAGACTTAGAAATCGCCAGCTCATATACAGTGCATAAAATATATTTATATATATACCCTTATACACCATTTTAATAAAAAATATCACAAAATTCTTCTAAGTCCCTTGGGAAGAGTGAAAGACGCGCACGTTCATTTTCAGAGCTCCTAGACCTTCCTATAAGAAGTTAGCCAAAAAGTAGCAACGAAAAACGCTTAGGTTAAGTTTCAGAGTTGCTTCTAATGTACCAAAGCTGGACTTAGACATAATTTCACTCTCACAACATTATGGCTGGTTGGAGACACTCCGAACCACAAGTACCGGGTCGATGGTTCTGGGCGTATACTGGGGGGACGGGGACGACTCCCATTAACCCCTGACTATACCGGGGATACGCTTATCACAATGCCTTTCTGGTCTGTGCTGAAGCAGGGCATTCTGGCAGCCAAGTGGCTTGACCTTTATTAGTGAGCCTGGTTACCCCCTCTCGGAACCACAGACTTAGAAATCGCCAGCTCATATACAGTGCATAAAATATATTTATATAATATATTTATATATATACCCTTATACACCATTTTAATAAAAAATATCACAAAATTCTTCTAAGTCCCTCGGGAAGAGTGAAAGACGCGCACGTTCATTTTCAGCGCTCCTAGACCTTCCTATAAGAAGTTAGCCAAAAAGTAAGTAGCTTCGAAAAACGCTTAGGTTAAGTTTCAGAGTTGCTTCTAATGTACCAAAGCTGGACTTAGACATAATTTCACTCTCACAACATTATGGCTGGTTGGAGACAGTCCGAAGCACAAGTACCGGGTAAATGGTTCTGGCCGTATACTGGGGGGACGGGGGCGACTCCCATTAACCCCTGACTATACCGGGGATACGCTTATCACAATGCCTTTCTGGTCTGTGCTGAAGCAGGGCATTCTGGAAACCAAGTGGCTTGACCTTTATTAGTGAGCCTGGTTACCCCCTCTCGGAACCACAGACTTAGAAATCGCCAGCTCATATACAGTGCATAAAATATATTTCTATATATACCCTTATACACCATTTTAATAAAAAATATCACAAAATTCTTCTAAGTCCCTCGGGAAGAGTGAAAGACGCGCACGTTCATTTTCAGCGCTCCTAGACCTTCCTATAAGAAGTTAGCCAAAAAGTAGCTTCGAAAAACGCTTAGGTTAAGTTTCAGAGTTGCTTCTAATGTTCCAAAGCTGGACTTAGACATAATTTCACTCTCACAACATTATGGCTGGTTGGAGACAGTCCGAACCACAAGTACCGGGTCGATGGTTCTGGGCGTATACTGGGGGGACAGGGACGACTCCCATTAACCCCTGACTATACCGGGGATAAGCTTATCACAATGCCTTTCTGGTCTGTGCTGAAGCAGGGCATTCTGGCAGCCAAGTGGCTTGACCTTTATTAGTGAGCCTGGTTACCCCCTCTCGGAACCACAGACTTAGAAATCGCCAGCTCATATACAGTGCATAAAATATATTTATATAATATATTTATATATATATACCCTTATACACCATTTTAATAAAAAATATCACAAAATTCTTCTAAGTCCCTCGGGAAGAGTGAAAGACGCGCACTTTCATTTTCAGAGCTCCTAGACCTTCCTATAAGAAGTTAGCCAAAAAGTAGCTTCGAAAAACGCTTATGTTAAGTTTCAGAGTTGCTTCTAATGTACCAAAGCTGGACTTAGACATAATTTCACTCTCACAACATTATGGCTGGTTGGAGACAGTCTGAACCACAAGTACCGGGTCGATGGTTCTGGGCGTATACTGGGGGGACGGGGACGACTCCCATTAACCCCTGACTATACCGGGGATACGCTTATCACAATGCCTTTCTGGTCTGTGCTGAAGCAGGGCATTCTGGCAGCCAAGTGGCTTGACCTTTATTAGTGAGCCTGGTTACCCCCTCTCGGAACCACAGACTTAGAAATCGCCAGCTCATATACAGTGCATAAAATATATTTATATATATACCCTTATACACCATTTTAATAAAAAATATCACAAAATTCTTCTAAGTCCCTTGGGAAGAGTGAAAGACGCGCACGTTCATTTTCAGAGCTCCTAGACCTTCCTATAAGAAGTTAGCCAAAAAGTAGCAACGAAAAACGCTTAGGTTAAGTTTCAGAGTTGCTTCTAATGTACCAAAGCTGGACTTAGACATAATTTGACTCTCACAACATTATGGCTGGTTGGAGACAGTCCGAACCACAAGTACCGGGTCCATGGTTCTGGGCGTATACTGGGGGGGACGGGGATGACTCCCATTAACCCCTGACTATACCGGGGATACGCTTATCACAATGCCTTTCTGGTCTGTGCTGAAGCAGGGCATTCTGGCAGCCAAGTGGCATGACCTTTATTAGTGAGCCTGGTTACCCCCTCTCGGAACCACAGACTTAGAAATCGCCAGCTCATATACAGTTCATAAAATATATTTATATATATACCCTTATACACCATTTTAATAAAAAATATCACAAAATTCTTCTAAGTCCCTCGGGAAGAGTGAAAGACGAGCACGTTCATTTTCAGCGCTCCTAGACCTTCCTATAAGAAGTTAGCCAAAAAGTAGCTTCGAAAAACGCTTAGGTTAAGTTTCAGAGTTGCTTCTAATGTACCAAAGCTGGACTTAGACATAATTTCACTCTCACAACATTATGGCTGGTTGGAGACACTCCGAACCACAAGTACCGGGTCGATGGTTCTGGGCGTATACTGGGGGGACGGGGACGACTCCCATTAACCCCTGACTATACCGGGGATACGCTTATCACAATGCCTTTCTGGTCTGTGCTGAAGCAGGGCATTCTGGCAGCCAAGTGGCTTGACCTTTATTAGTGAGCCTGGTTACCCCCTCTCGGAACCACAGACTTAGAAATCGCCAGCTCATATACAGTGCATAAAATATATTTATATAATATATTTATATATATACCCTTATACACCATTTTAATAAAAAATATCACAAAATTCTTCTAAGTCCCTCGGGAAGAGTGAAAGACGCGCACGTTCATTTTCAGCGCTCCTAGACCTTCCTATAAGAAGTTAGCCAAAAAGTAAGTAGCTTCGAAAAACGCTTAGGTTAAGTTTCAGAGTTGCTTCTAATGTACCAAAGCTGGACTTAGACATAATTTGACTCTCACAACATTATGGCTGGTTGGAGACAGTCCGAACCACAAGTACCGGGTCCATGGTTCTGGGCGTATACTGGGGGGGACGGGGACGACTCCCATTAACCCCTGACTATACCGGGGATACGCTTATCACAATGCCTTTCTGGTCTGTGCTGAAGCAGGGCATTCTGGCAGCCAAGTGGCTTGACCTTTATTAGTGAGCCTGGTTACCCCCTCTCGGAACCACAGACTTAGAAATCGCCAGCTCATATACAGTGCATAAAATATATTTATATATATACCCTTATACACCATTTTAATAAAAAATATCACAAAATTCTTCTAAGTCCCTTGGGAAGAGTGAAAGACGCGCACGTTCATTTTCAGAGCTCCTAGACCTTCCTATAAGAAGTTAGCCAAAAAGTAGCAACGAAAAACGCTTAGGTTAAGTTTCAGAGTTGCTTCTAATGTACCAAAGCTGGACTTAGACATAATTTGACTCTCACAACATTATGGCTGGTTGGAGACAGTCCGAACCACAAGTACCGGGTCCATGGTTCTGGGCGTATACTGGGGGGGACGGGGATGACTCCCATTAACCCCTGACTATACCGGGGATACGCTTATCACAATGCCTTTCTGGTCTGTGCTGAAGCAGGGCATTCTGGCAGCCAAGTGGCTTGACCTTTATTAGTGAGCCTGGTTACCCCCTCTCGGAACCACAGACTTAGAAATCGCCAGCTCATATACAGTGCATAAAATATATTTATATATATACCCTTATACACCATTTTAATAAAAAATATCACAAAATTCTTCTAAGTCCCTCGGGAAGAGTGAAAGACGAGCACGTTCATTTTCAGCGCTCCTAGACCTTCCTATAAGAAGTTAGCCAAAAAGTAGCTTCGAAAAACGCTTAGGTTAAGTTTCAGAGTTGCTTCTAATGTACCAAAGCTGGACTTAGACATAATTTCACTCTCACAACATTATGGCTGGTTGGAGACACTCCGAACCACAAGTACCGGGTCGATGGTTCTGGGCGTATACTGGGGGGACGGGGACGACTCCCATTAACCCCTGACTATACCGGGGATACGCTTATCACAATGCCTTTCTGGTCTGTGCTGAAGCAGGGCATTCTGGCAGCCAAGTGGCTTGACCTTTATTAGTGAGCCTGGTTACCCCCTCTCGGAACCACAGACTTAGAAATCGCCAGCTCATATACAGTGCATAAAATATATTTATATAATATATTTATATATATACCCTTATACACCATTTTAATAAAAAATATCACAAAATTCTTCTAAGTCCCTCGGGAAGAGTGAAAGACGCGCACGTTCATTTTCAGCGCTCCTAGACCTTCCTATAAGAAGTTAGCCAAAAAGTAAGTAGCTTCGAAAAACGCTTAGGTTAAGTTTCAGAGTTGCTTCTAATGTACCAAAGCTGGACTTAGACATAATTTGACTCTCACAACATTATGGCTGGTTGGAGACAGTCCGAACCACAAGTACCGGGTCCATGGTTCTGGGCGTATACTGGGGGGGACGGGGACGACTCCCATTAACCCCTGACTATACCGGGGATACGCTTATCACAATGCCTTTCTGGTCTGTGCTGAAGCAGGGCATTCTGGCAGCCAAGTGGCTTGACCTTTATTAGTGAGCCTGGTTACCCCCTCTCGGAACCACAGACTTAGAAATCGCCAGCTCATATACAGTGCATAAAATATATTTATATATATACCCTTATACACCATTTTAATAAAAAATATCACAAAATTCTTCTAAGTCCCTCGGGAAGAGTGAAAGACGAGCACGTTCATTTTCAGCGCTCCTAGACCTTCCTATAAGAAGTTAGCCAAAAAGTAGCTTCGAAAAACGCTTAGGTTAAGTTTCAGAGTTGCTTCTAATGTACCAAAGCTGGACTTAGACATAATTTCACTCTCACAACATTATGGCTGGTTGGAGACACTCCGAACCACAAGTACCGGGTCGATGGTTCTGGGCGTATACTGGGGGGACGGGGACGACTCCCATTAACCCCTGACTATACCGGGGATACGCTTATCACAATGCCTTTCTGGTCTGTGCTGAAGCAGGGCATTCTGGCAGCCAAGTGGCTTGACCTTTATTAGTGAGCCTGGTTACCCCCTCTCGGAACCACAGACTTAGAAATCGCCAGCTCATATACAGTGCATAAAATATATTTATATAATATATTTATATATATACCCTTATACACCATTTTAATAAAAAATATCACAAAATTCTTCTAAGTCCCTCGGGAAGAGTGAAAGACGCGCACGTTCATTTTCAGCGCTCCTAGACCTTCCTATAAGAAGTTAGCCAAAAAGTAAGTAGCTTCGAAAAACGCTTAGGTTAAGTTTCAGAGTTGCTTCTAATGTACCAAAGCTGGACTTAGACATAATTTGACTCTCACAACATTATGGCTGGTTGGAGACAGTCCGAACCACAAGTACCGGGTCCATGGTTCTGGGCGTATACTGGGGGGGACGGGGACGACTCCCATTAACCCCTGACTATACCGGGGATACGCTTATCACAATGCCTTTCTGGTCTGTGCTGAAGCAGGGCATTCTGGCAGCCAAATGGCTTGACCTTTATTAGTGAGCCTGGTTACCCCCTCTCGGAACCACAGACTTAGAAATCGCCAGCTCATATACAGTGCATAAAATATATTTATATATATACCCTTATACACCATTTTAATAAAAAATATCACAAAATTCTTCTAAGTCCCTTGGGAAGAGTGAAAGACGCGCACGTTCATTTTCAGAGCTCCTAGACCTTCCTATAAGAAGTTAGCCAAAAAGTAGCAACGAAAAACGCTTAGGTTAAGTTTCAGAGTTGCTTCTAATGTACCAAAGCTGGACTTAGACATAATTTGACTCTCACAACATTATGGCTGGTTGGAGACAGTCCGAACCACAAGTACCGGGTCCATGGTTCTGGGCGTATACTGGGGGGGACGGGGACGACTCCCATTAACCCCTGACTATACCGAGATACGCTTATCACAATGCCTTTCTGGTCTGTGCTGAAGCAGGGCATTCTGGCAGCCAAGTGGCTTGACCTTTATTAGTGAGCCTGGTTACCCCCTCTCGGAACCACAGACTTAGAAATCGCCAGCTCATATACAGTGCATAAAATATATTTATATATATACCCTTATACACCATTTTAATAAAAAATATCACAAAATTCTTCTAAGTCCCTCGGGAAGAGTGAAAGACGAGCACGTTCATTTTCAGCGCTCCTAGACCTTCCTATAAGAAGTTAGCCAAAAAGTAGCTTCGAAAAACGCTTAGGTTAAGTTTCAGAGTTGCTTCTAATGTACCAAAGCTGGACTTAGACATAATTTCACTCTCACAACATTATGGCTGGTTGGAGACACTCCGAACCACAAGTACCGGATCGATGGTTCTGGGCGTATACTGGGGGGACGGGGACGACTCCCATTAACCCCTGACTATACCGGGGATACGCTTATCACAATGCCTTTCTGGTCTGTGCTGAAGCAGGGCATTCTGGCAGCCAAGTGGCTTGACCTTTATTAGTGAGCCTGGTTACCCCCTCTCGGAACCACAGACTTAGAAATCGCCAGCTCATATACAGTGCATAAAATATATTTATTTAATATATTTATATATATACCCTTATACACCATTTTAATAAAAAATATCACAAAATTCTTCTAAGTCCCTCGGGAAGAGTGAAAGACGCGCACGTTCATTTTCAGCGCTCCTAGACCTTCCTATAAGAAGTTAGCCAAAAAGTAAGTAGCTTCGAAAAACGCTTCGGTTAAGTTTCAGAGTTGCTTCTAATGTACCAAAGCTGGACTTAGACATAATTTCACTCTCACAACATTATGGCTGGTTGGAGACAGTCCGAACCACAAGTACCGGGTCCATGGTTCTGGGCGTATACTGGGGGGGACGGGGACGACTCCCATTAACCCCTGACTATACCGGGGATACGCTTATCACAATGCCTTTCTGGTCTGTGCTGAAGCAGGGCATTCTGGCAGCCAAGTGGCTTGACCTTTATTAGTGAGCCTGGTTACCCCCTCTCGGAACCACAGACTTAGAAATCGCCAGCTCATATACAGTGCATAAAATATATTTATATAATATATTTATATATATACCCTTATACACCATTTTAATAAAAAATATCACAAAATTCTTCTAAGTCCCTCGGGAAGAGTGAAAGACGCGCACGTTCATTTTCAGCGCTCCTAGACCTTCCTATAAGAAGTTAGCCAAAAAGTAAGTAGCTTCGAAAAACGCTTAGGTTAAGTTTCAGAGTTGCTTCTAATGTACCAAAGCTGGACTTAGACATAATTTGACTCTCACAACATTATGGCTGGTTGGAGACAGTCCGAACCACAAGTACCGGGTCCATGGTTCTGGGCGTATACTGGGGGGGACGGGGACGACTCCCATTAACCCCTGACTATACCGGGGATACGCTTATCACAATGCCTTTCTGGTCTGTGCTGAAGCAGGGCATTCTGGCAGCCAAATGGCTTGACCTTTATTAGTGAGCCTGGTTACCCCCTCTCGGAACCACAGACTTAGAAATCGCCAGCTCATATACAGTGCATAAAATATATTTATATATATACCCTTATACACCATTTTAATAAAAAATATCACAAAATTCTTCTAAGTCCCTTGGGAAGAGTGAAAGACGCGCACGTTCATTTTCAGAGCTCCTAGACCTTCCTATAAGAAGTTAGCCAAAAAGTAGCAACGAAAAACGCTTAGGTTAAGTTTCAGAGTTGCTTCTAATGTACCAAAGCTGGACTTAGACATAATTTGACTCTCACAACATTATGGCTGGTTGGAGACAGTCCGAACCACAAGTACCGGGTCCATGGTTCTGGGCGTATACTGGGGGGGACGGGGACGACTCCCATTAACCCCTGACTATACCGGGGATACGCTTATCACAATGCCTTTCTGGTCTGTGCTGAAGCAGGGCATTCTGGCAGCCAAGTGGCTTGACCTTTATTAGTGAGCCTGGTTACCCCCTCTCGGAACCACAGACTTAGAAATCGCCAGCTCATATACAGTGCATAAAATATATTTATATATATACCCTTATACACCATTTTAATAAAAAATATCACAAAATTCTTCTAAGTCCCTCGGGAAGAGTGAAAGACGAGCACGTTCATTTTCAGCGCTCCTAGACCTTCCTATAAGAAGTTAGCCAAAAAGTAGCTTCGAAAAACGCTTAGGTTAAGTTTCAGAGTTGCTTCTAATGTACCAAAGCTGGACTTAGACATAATTTCACTCTCACAACATTATGGCTGGTTGGAGACACTCCGAACCACAAGTACCGGATCGATGGTTCTGGGCGTATACTGGGGGGACGGGGACGACTCCCATTAACCCCTGACTATACCGGGGATACGCTTATCACAATGCCTTTCTGGTCTGTGCTGAAGCAGGGCATTCTGGCAGCCAAGTGGCTTGACCTTTATTAGTGAGCCTGGTTACCCCCTCTCGGAACCACAGACTTAGAAATCGCCAGCTCATATACAGTGCATAAAATATATTTATTTAATATATTTATATATATACCCTTATACACCATTTTAATAAAAAATATCACAAAATTCTTCTAAGTCCCTCGGGAAGAGTGAAAGACGCGCACGTTCATTTTCAGCGCTCCTAGACCTTCCTATAAGAAGTTAGCCAAAAAGTAAGTAGCTTCGAAAAACGCTTCGGTTAAGTTTCAGAGTTGCTTCTAATGTACCAAAGCTGGACTTAGACATAATTTCACTCTCACAACATTATGGCTGGTTGGAGACAGTCCGAACCACAAGTACCGGGTCCATGGTTCTGGGCGTATACTGGGGGGGACGGGGACGACTCCCATTAACCCCTGACTATACCGGGGATACGCTTATCACAATGCCTTTCTGGTCTGTGCTGAAGCAGGGCATTCTGGCAGCCAAGTGGCTTGACCTTTATTAGTGAGCCTGGTTACCCCCTCTCGGAACCACAGACTTAGAAATCGCCAGCTCATATACAGTGCATAAAATATATTTATATATATACCCTTATACACCATTTTAATAAAAAATATCACAAAATTCTTCTAAGTCCCTTGGGAAGAGTGAAAGACGCGCACGTTCATTTTCAGAGCTCCTAGACCTTCCTATAAGAAGTTAGCCAAAAAGTAGCAACGAAAAACGCTTAGGTTAAGTTTCAGAGTTGCTTCTAATGTACCAAAGCTGGACTTAGACATAATTTGACTCTCACAACATTATGGCTGGTTGGAGACAGTCCGAACCACAAGTACCGGGTCCATGGTTCTGGGCGTATACTGGGGGGGACGGGGACGACTCCCATTAACCCCTGACTATACCGGGGATACGCTTATCACAATGCCTTTCTGGTCTGTGCTGAAGCAGGGCATTCTGGCAGCCAAGTGGCTTGACCTTTATTAGTGAGCCTGGTTACCCCCTCTCGGAACCACAGACTTAGAAATCGCCAGCTCATATACAGTGCATAAAATATATTTATATATATACCCTTATACACCATTTTAATAAAAAATATCACAAAATTCTTCTAAGTCCCTCGGGAAGAGTGAAAGACGAGCACGTTCATTTTCAGCGCTCCTAGACCTTCCTATAAGAAGTTAGCCAAAAAGTAGCTTCGAAAAACGCTTAGGTTAAGTTTCAGAGTTGCTTCTAATGTACCAAAGCTGGACTTAGACATAATTTCACTCTCACAACATTATGGCTGGTTGGAGACACTCCGAACCACAAGTACCGGGTCGATGGTTCTGGGCGTATACTGGGGGGACGGGGACGACTCCCATTAACCCCTGACTATACCGGGGATACGCTTATCACAATGCCTTTCTGGTCTGTGCTGAAGCAGGGCATTCTGGCAGCCAAGTGGCTTGACCTTTATTAGTGAGCCTGGTTACCCCCTCTCGGAACCACAGACTTAGAAATCGCCAGCTCATATACAGTGCATAAAATATATTTATATAATATATTTATATATATACCCTTATACACCATTTTAATAAAAAATATCACAAAATTCTTCTAAGTCCCTCGGGAAGAGTGAAAGACGCGCACGTTCATTTTCAGCGCTCCTAGACCTTCCTATAAGAAGTTAGCCAAAAAGTAAGTAGCTTCGAAAAACGCTTAGGTTAAGTTTCAGAGTTGCTTCTAATGTACCAAAGCTGGACTTAGACATAATTTCACTCTCACAACATTATGGCTGGTTGGAGACAGTCCGAACCACAAGTACCGGGTCGATGGTTCTGGGCGTATACTGGGGGGACAGGGACGACTCCCATTAACCCCTGACTATACCGGGGATAAGCTTATCACAATGCCTTTCTGGTCTGTGCTGAAGCAGGGCATTCTGGCAGCCAAGTGGCTTGACCTTTATTAGTGAGCCTGGTTACCCCCTCTCGAAACCACAGACTTAGAAATCGCCAGCTCATATACAGTGCATAAAATATATTTATATAATATATTTATATATATATACCCTTATACACCATTTTAATAAAAAATATCACAAAATTCTTCTAAGTCCCTCGGGAAGAGTGAAAGACGCGCACTTTCATTTTCAGAGCTCCTAGACCTTCCTATAAGAAGTTAGCCAAAAAGTAGCTTCGAAAAACGCTTATGTTAAGTTTCAGAGTTGCTTCTAATGTACCAAAGCTGGACTTAGACATAATTTCACTCTCACAACATTATGGCTGGTTGGAGACAGTCTGAACCACAAGTACCGGGTCGATGGTTCTGGGCGTATACTGGGGGGACGGGGACGACTCCCATTAACCCCTGACTATACCGGGGATACGCTTATCACAATGCCTTTCTGGTCTGTGCTGAAGCAGGGCATTCTGGCAGCCAAGTGGCTTGACCTTTATTAGTGAGCCTGGTTACCCCCTCTCGGAACCACAGACTTAGAAATCGCCAGCTCATATACAGTGCATAAAATATATTTATATAATATATTTATATATATACCCTTATACACCATTTTAATAAAAAATATCACAAAATTCTTCTAAGTCCCTCGGGAAGAGTAAAAGACGCGCACGTTCATTTTCAGCGCTCCCAGACCTTCCTATAAGAAGTTAGCCAAAAAGTAAGTAGCTTCGAAAAACGCTTAGGTTAAGTTTCAGAGTTGCTTCTAATGTACCAAAGCTGGACTTAGACATAATTTCACTCTCACAACATTATGGCTGGTTGGAGACAGTCCGAACCACAAGTACCGGGTCCATGGTTCTGGGCGTATACTGGGGGGGACGGGGACGACTCCCATTAACCCCTGACTATACCGGGGATACGCTTATCACAATGCCTTTCTGGTCTGTGCTGAAGCAGGGCATTCTGGCAGCCAAGTGGCTTGACCTTTATTAGTGAGCCTGGTTACCCCCTCTCGGAACCACAGACTTAGAAATCGCCAGCTCATATACAGTGCATAAAATATATTTATATATATACCCTTATACACCATTTTAATAAAAAATATCACAAAATTCTTCTAAGTCCCTTGGGAAGAGTGAAAGACGCGCACGTTCATTTTCAGAGCTCCTAGACCTTCCTATAAGAAGTTAGCCAAAAAGTAGCAACGAAAAACGCTTAGGTTAAGTTTCAGAGTTGCTTCTAATGTACCAAAGCTGGACTTAGACATAATTTGACTCTCACAACATTATGGCTGGTTGGAGACAGTCCGAACCACAAGTACCGGGTCCATGGTTCTGGGCGTATACTGGGGGGGACGGGGATGACTCCCATTAACCCCTGACTATACCGGGGATACGCTTATCACAATGCCTTTCTGGTCTGTGCTGAAGCAGGGCATTCTGGCAGCCAAGTGGCTTGACCTTTATTAGTGAGCCTGGTTACCCCCTCTCGGAACCACAGACTTAGAAATCGCCAGCTCATATACAGTGCATAAAATATATTTATATATATACCCTTATACACCATTTTAATAAAAAATATCACAAAATTCTTCTAAGTCCCTCGGGAAGAGTGAAAGACGCGCACGTTCATTTTCAGCGCTCCTAGACCTTCCTATAAGAAGTTAGCCAAAAAGTAGCTTCGAAAAACGCTTACAGTAGGTTAAGTTTCAGAGTTGCTTCTAATGTACCAAAGCTGGACTTAGACATAATTTCACTCTCACAACATTATGGCTGGTTGGAGACACTCCGAACCACAAGTACCGGGTCGATGGTTCTGGGCGTATACTGGGGGGACGGGGACGACTCCCATTAACCCCTGACTATACCGGGGATACGCTTATCACAATGCCTTTCTGGTCTGTGCTGAAGCAGGGCATTCTGGCAGCCAAGTGGCTTGACCTTTATTAGTGAGCCTGGTTACCCCCTCTCGGAACCACAGACTTAGAAATCGCCAGCTCATATACAGTGCATAAAATATATTTATATAATATATTTATATATATACCCTTATACACCATTTTAATAAAAAATATCACAAAATTCTTCTAAGTCCCTCGGGAAGAGTAAAAGACGCGCACGTTCATTTTCAGCGCTCCCAGACCTTCCTATAAGAAGTTAGCCAAAAAGTAAGTAGCTTCGAAAAACGCTTAGGTTAAGTTTCAGAGTTGCTTCTAATGTACCAAAGCTGGACTTAGACATAATTTCACTCTCACAACATTATGGCTGGTTGGAGACAGTCCGAACCACAAGTACCGGGTCCATGGTTCTGGGCGTATACTGGGGGGGACGGGGACGACTCCCATTAACCCCTGACTATACCGGGGATACGCTTATCACAATGCCTTTCTGGTCTGTGCTGAAGCAGGGCATTCTGGCAGCCAAGTGGCTTGACCTTTATTAGTGAGCCTGGTTACCCCCTCTCGGAACCACAGACTTAGAAATCGCCAGCTCATATACAGTGCATAAAATATATTTATATATATACCCTTATACACCATTTTAATAAAAAATATCACAAAATTCTTCTAAGTCCCTTGGGAAGAGTGAAAGACGCGCACGTTCATTTTCAGAGCTCCTAGACCTTCCTATAAGAAGTTAGCCAAAAAGTAGCAACGAAAAACGCTTAGGTTAAGTTTCAGAGTTGCTTCTAATGTACCAAAGCTGGACTTAGACATAATTTGACTCTCACAACATTATGGCTGGTTGGAGACAGTCCGAACCACAAGTACCGGGTCCATGGTTCTGGGCGTATACTGGGGGGGACGGGGATGACTCCCATTAACCCCTGACTATACCGGGGATACGCTTATCACAATGCCTTTCTGGTCTGTGCTGAAGCAGGGCATTCTGGCAGCCAAGTGGCTTGACCTTTATTAGTGAGCCTGGTTACCCCCTCTCGGAACCACAGACTTAGAAATCGCCAGCTCATATACAGTGCATAAAATATATTTATATATATACCCTTATACACCATTTTAATAAAAAATATCACAAAATTCTTCTAAGTCCCTCGGGAAGAGTGAAAGACGAGCACGTTCATTTTCAGCGCTCCTAGACCTTCCTATAAGAAGTTAGCCAAAAAGTAGCTTCGAAAAACGCTTAGGTTAAGTTTCAGAGTTGCTTCTAATGTACCAAAGCTGGACTTAGACATAATTTCACTCTCACAACATTATGGCTGGTTGGAGACACTCCGAACCACAAGTACCGGGTCGATGGTTCTGGGCGTATACTGGGGGGACGGGGACGACTCCCATTAACCCCTGACTATACCGGGGATACGCTTATCACAATGCCTTTCTGGTCTGTGCTGAAGCAGGGCATTCTGGCAGCCAAGTGGCTTGACCTTTATTAGTGAGCCTGGTTACCCCCTCTCGGAACCACAGACTTAGAAATCGCCAGCTCATATACAGTGCATAAAATATATTTATATAATATATTTATATATATACCCTTATACACCATTTTAATAAAAAATATCACAAAATTCTTCTAAGTCCCTCGGGAAGAGTGAAAGACGCGCACGTTCATTTTAAGCGCTCCTAGACCTTCCTATAAGAAGTTAGCCAAAAAGTAAGTAGCTTCGAAAAACGCTTAGGTTAAGTTTCAGAGTTGCTTCTAATGTACCAAAGCTGGACTTAGACATAATTTGACTCTCACAACATTATGGCTGGTTGGAGACAGTCCGAACCACAAGTACCGGGTCCATGGTTCTGGGCGTATACTGGGGGGGACGGGGACGACTCCCATTAACCCCTGACTATACCGGGGATACGCTTATCACAATGCCTTTCTGGTCTGTGCTGAAGCAGGGCATTCTGGCAGCCAAATGGCTTGACCTTTATTAGTGAGCCTGGTTACCCCCTCTCGGAACCACAGACTTAGAAATCGCCAGCTCATATACAGTGCATAAAATATATTTATATATATACCCTTATACACCATTTTAATAAAAAATATCACAAAATTCTTCTAAGTCCCTCGGGAAGAGTGAAAGACGCGCACTTTCATTTTCAGAGCTCCTAGACCTTCCTATAAGAAGTTAGCCAAAAAGTAGCTTCGAAAAACGCTTATGTTAAGTTTCAGAGTTGCTTCTAATGTACCAAAGCTGGACTTAGACATAATTTCACTCTCACAACATTATGGCTGGTTGGAGACAGTCTGAACCACAAGTACCGGGTCGATGGTTCTGGGCGTATACTGGGGGGACGGGGACGACTCCCATTAACCCCTGACTATACCGGGGATACGCTTATCACAATGCCTTTCTGGTCTGTGCTGAAGCAGGGCATTCTGGCAGCCAAGTGGCTTGACCTTTATTAGTGAGCCTGGTTACCCCCTCTCGGAACCACAGACTTAGAAATCGCCAGCTCATATACAGTGCATAAAATATATTTATATAATATATTTATATATATACCCTTATACACCATTTTAATAAAAAATATCACAAAATTCTTCTAAGTCCCTCGGGAAGAGTAAAAGACGCGCACGTTCATTTTCAGCGCTCCCAGACCTTCCTATAAGAAGTTAGCCAAAAAGTAAGTAGCTTCGAAAAACGCTTAGGTTAAGTTTCAGAGTTGCTTCTAATGTACCAAAGCTGGACTTAGACATAATTTCACTCTCACAACATTATGGCTGGTTGGAGACAGTCCGAACCACAAGTACCGGGTCCATGGTTCTGGGCGTATACTGGGGGGGACGGGGACGACTCCCATTAACCCCTGACTATACCGGGGATACGCTTATCACAATGCCTTTCTGGTCTGTGCTGAAGCAGGGCATTCTGGCAGCCAAGTGGCTTGACCTTTATTAGTGAGCCTGGTTACCCCCTCTCGGAACCACAGACTTAGAAATCGCCAGCTCATATACAGTGCATAAAATATATTTATATATATACCCTTATACACCATTTTAATAAAAAATATCACAAAATTCTTCTAAGTCCCTTGGGAAGAGTGAAAGACGCGCACGTTCATTTTCAGAGCTCCTAGACCTTCCTATAAGAAGTTAGCCAAAAAGTAGCAACGAAAAACGCTTAGGTTAAGTTTCAGAGTTGCTTCTAATGTACCAAAGCTGGACTTAGACATAATTTGACTCTCACAACATTATGGCTGGTTGGAGACAGTCCGAACCACAAGTACCGGGTCCATGGTTCTGGGCGTATACTGGGGGGGACGGGGATGACTCCCATTAACCCCTGACTATACCGGGGATACGCTTATCACAATGCCTTTCTGGTCTGTGCTGAAGCAGGGCATTCTGGCAGCCAAGTGGCTTGACCTTTATTAGTGAGCCTGGTTACCCCCTCTCGGAACCACAGACTTAGAAATCGCCAGCTCATATACAGTGCATAAAATATATTTATATATATACCCTTATACACCATTTTAATAAAAAATATCACAAAATTCTTCTAAGTCCCTCGGGAAGAGTGAAAGACGAGCACGTTCATTTTCAGCGCTCCTAGACCTTCCTATAAGAAGTTAGCCAAAAAGTAGCTTCGAAAAACGCTTAGGTTAAGTTTCAGAGTTGCTTCTAATGTACCAAAGCTGGACTTAGACATAATTTCACTCTCACAACATTATGGCTGGTTGGAGACACTCCGAACCACAAGTACCGGGTCGATGGTTCTGGGCGTATACTGGGGGGACGGGGACGACTCCCATTAACCCCTGACTATACCGGGGATACGCTTATCACAATGCCTTTCTGGTCTGTGCTGAAGCAGGGCATTCTGGCAGCCAAGTGGCTTGACCTTTATTAGTGAGCCTGGTTACCCCCTCTCGGAACCACAGACTTAGAAATCGCCAGCTCATATACAGTGCATAAAATATATTTATATAATATATTTATATATATACCCTTATACACCATTTTAATAAAAAATATCACAAAATTCTTCTAAGTCCCTCGGGAAGAGTGAAAGACGCGCACGTTCATTTTAAGCGCTCCTAGACCTTCCTATAAGAAGTTAGCCAAAAAGTAAGTAGCTTCGAAAAACGCTTAGGTTAAGTTTCAGAGTTGCTTCTAATGTACCAAAGCTGGACTTAGACATAATTTGACTCTCACAACATTATGGCTGGTTGGAGACAGTCCGAACCACAAGTACCGGGTCCATGGTTCTGGGCGTATACTGGGGGGGACGGGGACGACTCCCATTAACCCCTGACTATACCGGGGATACGCTTATCACAATGCCTTTCTGGTCTGTGCTGAAGCAGGGCATTCTGGCAGCCAAATGGCTTGACCTTTATTAGTGAGCCTGGTTACCCCCTCTCGGAACCACAGACTTAGAAATCGCCAGCTCATATACAGTGCATAAAATATATTTATATATATACCCTTATACACCATTTTAATAAAAAATATCACAAAATTCTTCTAAGTCCCTTGGGAAGAGTGAAAGACGCGCACGTTCATTTTCAGAGCTCCTAGACCTTCCTATAAGAAGTTAGCCAAAAAGTAGCAACGAAAAACGCTTAGGTTAAGTTTCAGAGTTGCTTCTAATGTACCAAAGCTGGACTTAGACATAATTTGACTCTCACAACATTATGGCTGGTTGGAGACAGTCCGAACCACAAGTACCGGGTCCATGGTTCTGGGCGTATACTGGGGGGGACGGGGACGACTCCCATTAACCCCTGACTATACCGGGGATACGCTTATCACAATGCCTTTCTGGTCTGTGCTGAAGCAGGGCATTCTGGCAGCCAAGTGGCTTGACCTTTATTAGTGAGCCTGGTTACCCCCTCTCGGAACCACAGACTTAGAAATCGCCAGCTCATATACAGTGCATAAAATATATTTATATATATACCCTTATACACCATTTTAATAAAAAATATCACAAAATTCTTCTAAGTCCCTCGGGAAGAGTGAAAGACGAGCACGTTCATTTTCAGCGCTCCTAGACCTTCCTATAAGAAGTTAGCCAAAAAGTAGCTTCGAAAAACGCTTAGGTTAAGTTTCAGAGTTGCTTCTAATGTACCAAAGCTGGACTTAGACATAATTTCACTCTCACAACATTATGGCTGGTTGGAGACACTCCGAACCACAAGTACCGGATCGATGGTTCTGGGCGTATACTGGGGGGACGGGGACGACTCCCATTAACCCCTGACTATACCGGGGATACGCTTATCACAATGCCTTTCTGGTCTGTGCTGAAGCAGGGCATTCTGGCAGCCAAGTGGCTTGACCTTTATTAGTGAGCCTGGTTACCCCCTCTCGGAACCACAGACTTAGAAATCGCCAGCTCATATACAGTGCATAAAATATATTTATTTAATATATTTATATATATACCCTTATACACCATTTTAATAAAAAATATCACAAAATTCTTCTAAGTCCCTCGGGAAGAGTGAAAGACGCGCACGTTCATTTTCAGCGCTCCTAGACCTTCCTATAAGAAGTTAGCCAAAAAGTAAGTAGCTTCGAAAAACGCTTCGGTTAAGTTTCAGAGTTGCTTCTAATGTACCAAAGCTGGACTTAGACATAATTTGACTCTCACAACATTATGGCTGGTTGGAGACAGTCCGAACCACAAGTACCGGGTCCATGGTTCTGGGCGTATACTGGGGGGGACGGGGACGACTCCCATTAACCCCTGACTATACCGGGGATACGCTTATCACAATGCCTTTCTGGTCTGTGCTGAAGCAGGGCATTCTGGCAGCCAAGTGGCTTGACCTTTATTAGTGAGCCTGGTTACCCCCTCTCGGAACCACAGACTTAGAAATCGCCAGCTCATATACAGTGCATAAAATATATTTATATATATACCCTTATACACCATTTTAATAAAAAATATCACAAAATTCTTCTAAGTCCCTCGGGAAGAGTGAAAGACGAGCACGTTCATTTTCAGCGCTCCTAGACCTTCCTATAAGAAGTTAGCCAAAAAGTAGCTTCGAAAAACGCTTAGGTTAAGTTTCAGAGTTGCTTCTAATGTACCAAAGCTGGACTTAGACATAATTTCACTCTCACAACATTATGGCTGGTTGGAGACACTCCGAACCACAAGTACCGGGTCGATGGTTCTGGGCGTATACTGGGGGGACGGGGACGACTCCCATTAACCCCTGACTATACCGGGGATACGCTTATCACAATGCCTTTCTGGTCTGTGCTGAAGCAGGGCATTCTGGCAGCCAAGTGGCTTGACCTTTATTAGTGAGCCTGGTTACCCCCTCTCGGAACCACAGACTTAGAAATCGCCAGCTCATATACAGTGCATAAAATATATTTATATAATATATTTATATATATACCCTTATACACCATTTTAATAAAAAATATCACAAAATTCTTCTAAGTCCCTCGGGAAGAGTGAAAGACGCGCACGTTCATTTTCAGCGCTCCTAGACCTTCCTATAAGAAGTTAGCCAAAAAGTAAGTAGCTTCGAAAAACGCTTAGGTTAAGTTTCAGAGTTGCTTCTAATGTACCAAAGCTGGACTTAGACATAATTTCACTCTCACAACATTATGGCTGGTTGGAGACAGTCCGAAGCACAAGTACCGGGTAAATGGTTCTGGCCGTATACTGGGGGGACGGGGGCGACTCCCATTAACCCCTGACTATACCGGGGATACGCTTATCACAATGCCTTTCTGGTCTGTGCTGAAGCAGGGCATTCTGGAAACCAAGTGGCTTGACCTTTATTAGTGAGCCTGGTTACCCCCTCTCGGAACCACAGAGTTAGAAATCGCCAGCTCATATACAGTGCATAAAATATATTTCTATATATACCCTTAAACACCATTTTAATAAAAAATATCACAAAATTCTTCTAAGTCCCTCGGGAAGAGTGAAAGACGCGCACGTTCATTTTCAGCGCTCCTAGACCTTCCTATAAGAAGTTAGCCAAAAAGTAGCTTCGAAAAACGCTTAGGTTAAGTTTCAGAGTTGCTTCTAATGTACCAAAGCTGGACTTAGACATAATTTCACTCTCACAACATTATGGCTGGTTGGAGACAGTCCGAACCACAAGTACCGGGTCGATGGTTCTGGGCGTATACTGGGGGGACAGGGACGACTCCCATTAACCCCTGACTATACCGGGGATAAGCTTATCACAATGCCTTTCTGGTCTGTGCTGAAGCAGGGCATTCTGGCAGCCAAGTGGCTTGACCTTTATTAGTGAGCCTGGTTACCCCCTCTCGGAACCACAGACTTAGAAATCGCCAGCTCATATACAGTGCATAAAATATATTTATATAATATATTTATATATATATACCCTTATACACCATTTTAATAAAAAATATCACAAAATTCTTCTAAGTCCCTCGGGAAGAGTGAAAGACGCGCACTTTCATTTTCAGAGCTCCTAGACCTTCCTATAAGAAGTTAGCCAAAAAGTAGCTTCGAAAAACGCTTATGTTAAGTTTCAGAGTTGCTTCTAATGTACCAAAGCTGGACTTAGACATAATTTCACTCTCACAACATTATGGCTGGTTGGAGACTGTCTGAACCACAAGTACCGGGTCGATGGTTCTGGGCGTATACTGGGGGGACGGGGACGACTCCCATTAACCCCTGACTATACCGGGGATACGCTTATCACAATGCCTTTCTGGTCTGTGCTGAAGCAGGGCATTCTGGCAGCCAAGTGGCTTGACCTTTATTAGTGAGCCTGGTTACCCCCTCTCGGAACCACAGACTTAGAAATCGCCAGCTCATATACAGTGCATAAAATATATTTATATATATACCCTTATACACCATTTTAATAAAAAATATCACAAAATTCTTCTAAGTCCCTTGGGAAGAGTGAAAGACGCGCACGTTCATTTTCAGAGCTCCTAGACCTTCCTATAAGAAGTTAGCCAAAAAGTAGCAACGAAAAACGCTTAGGTTAAGTTTCAGAGTTGCTTCTAATGTACCAAAGCTGGACTTAGACATAATTTGACTCTCACAACATTATGGCTGGTTGGAGACAGTCCGAACCACAAGTACCGGGTCCATGGTTCTGGGCGTATACTGGGGGGGACGGGGATGACTCCCATTAACCCCTGACTATACCGGGGATACGCTTATCACAATGCCTTTCTGGTCTGTGCTGAAGCAGGGCATTCTGGCAGCCAAGTGGCTTGACCTTTATTAGTGAGCCTGGTTACCCCCTCTCGGAACCACAGACTTAGAAATCGCCAGCTCATATACAGTGCATAAAATATATTTATATATATACCCTTATACACCATTTTAATAAAAAATATCACAAAATTCTTCTAAGTCCCTCGGGAAGAGTGAAAGACGAGCACGTTCATTTTCAGCGCTCCTAGACCTTCCTATAAGAAGTTAGCCAAAAAGTAGCTTCGAAAAACGCTTAGGTTAAGTTTCAGAGTTGCTTCTAATGTACCAAAGCTGGACTTAGACATAATTTCACTCTCACAACATTATGGCTGGTTGGAGACACTCCGAACCACAAGTACCGGGTCGATGGTTCTGGGCGTATACTGGGGGGACGGGGACGACTCCCATTAACCCCTGACTATACCGGGGATACGCTTATCACAATGCCTTTCTGGTCTGTGCTGAAGCAGGGCATTCTGGCAGCCAAGTGGCTTGACCTTTATTAGTGAGCCTGGTTACCCCCTCTCGGAACCACAGACTTAGAAATCGCCAGCTCATATACAGTGCATAAAATATATTTATATAATATATTTATATATATACCCTTATACACCATTTTAATAAAAAATATCACAAAATTCTTCTAAGTCCCTCGGGAAGAGTGAAAGACGCGCACGTTCATTTTCAGCGCTCCTAGACCTTCCTATAAGAAGTTAGCCAAAAAGTAAGTAGCTTCGAAAAACGCTTAGGTTAAGTTTCAGAGTTGCTTCTAATGTACCAAAGCTGGACTTAGACATAATTTCACTCTCACAACATTATGGCTGGTTGGAGATAGTCCGAAGCACAAGTACCGGGTAAATGGTTCTGGCCGTATACTGGGGGGACGGGGGCGACTCCCATTAACCCCTGACTATACCGGGGATACGCTTATCACAATGCCTTTCTGGTCTGTGCTGAAGCAGGGCATTCTGGAAACCAAGTGGCTTGACCTTTATTAGTGAGCCTGGTTACCCCCTCTCGGAACCACAGACTTAGAAATCGCCAGCTCATATACAGTGCATAAAATATATTTCTATATATACCCTTATACACCATTTTAATAAAAAATATCACAAAATTCTTCTAAGTCCCTCGGGAAGAGTGAAAGACGCGCACTTTCATTTTCAGAGCTCCTAGACCTTCCTATAAGAAGTTAGCCAAAAAGTAGCTTCGAAAAACGCTTAGGTTAAGTTTCAGAGTTGCTTCTAATGTACCAAAGCTGGACTTAGACATAATTTCACTCTCACAACATTATGGCTGGTTGGAGACAGTCTGAACCACAAGTACCGGGTCGATGGTTCTGGGCGTATACTGGGGGGACGGGGACGACTCCCATTAACCCCTGACTATACCGGGGATACGCTTATCACAATGCCTTTCTGGTCTGTGCTGAAGCAGGGCATTCTGGCAGCCAAGTGGCTTGACCTTTATTAGTGAGCCTGGTTACCCCCTCTCGGAACCACAGACTTAGAAATCGCCAGCTCATATACAGTGCATAAAATATATTTATATAATATATTTATATATATACCCTTATACACCATTTTAATAAAAAATATCACAAAATTCTTCTAAGTCCCTCGGGAAGAGTAAAAGACGCGCACGTTCATTTTCAGCGCTCCCAGACCTTCCTATAAGAAGTTAGCCAAAAAGTAGCTTCGAAAAACGCTTAGGTTAAGTTTCAGAGTTGCTTCTAATGTACCAAAGCTGGACTTAGACATAATTTCACTCTCACAACATTATGGCTGGTTGGAGACAGTCCGAACCACAAGTACCGGGTCCATGGTTCTGGGCGTATACTGGGGGGGACGGGGACGACTCCCATTAACCCCTGACTATACCGGGGATACGCTTATCACAATGCCTTTCTGGTCTGTGCTGAAGCAGGGCATTCTGGCAGCCAAGTGGCTTGACCTTTATTAGTGAGCCTGGTTACCCCCTCTCGGAACCACAGACTTAGAAATCGCCAGCTCATATACAGTGCATAAAATATATTTATATATATACCCTTATACACCATTTTAATAAAAAATATCACAAAATTCTTCTAAGTCCCTTGGGAAGAGTGAAAGACGCGCACGTTCATTTTCAGAGCTCCTAGACCTTCCTATAAGAAGTTAGCCAAAAAGTAGCAACGAAAAACGCTTAGGTTAAGTTTCAGAGTTGCTTCTAATGTACCAAAGCTGGACTTAGACATAATTTGACTCTCACAACATTATGGCTGGTTGGAGACAGTCCGAACCACAAGTACCGGGTCGATGGTTCTGGGCGTATACTGGGGGGACGGGGACGACTCCCATTAACCCCTGACTATACCGGGGATACGCTTATCACAATGCCTTTCTGGTCTGTGCTGAAGCAGGGCATTCTGGCAGCCAAGTGGCTTGACCTTTATTAGTGAGCCTGGTTACCCCCTCTCGGAACCACAGACTTAGAAATCGCCAGCTCATATACAGTGCATAAAATATATTTATATAATATATTTATATATATACCCTTATACACCATTTTAATAAAAAATATCACAAAATTCTTCTAAGTCCCTCGGGAAGAGTGAAAGACGCGCACGTTCATTTTCAGCGCTCCTAGACCTTCCTATAAGAAGTTAGCCAAAAAGTAAGTAGCTTCGAAAAACGCTTAGGTTAAGTTTCAGAGTTGCTTCTAATGTACCAAAGCTGGACTTAGACATAATTTCACTCTCACAACATTATGGCTGGTTGGAGACAGTCCGAAGCACAAGTACCGGGTCCATGGTTCTGGCCGTATACTGGGGGGACGGGGGCGACTCCCATTAACCCCTGACTATACCGGGGATACGCTTATCACAATGCCTTTCTGGTCTGTGCTGAAGCAGGGCATTCTGGAAACCAAGTGGCTTGACCTTTATTAGTGAGCCTGGTTACCCCCTCTCGGAACCACAGACTTAGAAATCGCCAGCTCATATACAGTGCATAAAATATATTTCTAAATATACCCTTATACACCATTTTAATAAAAAATATCACAAAATTCTTCTAAGTCCCTCGGGAAGAGTGAAAGACGCGCACGTTCATTTTCAGCGCTCCTAGACCTTCCTATAAGAAGTTAGCCAAAAAGTAGCTTCGAAAAACGCTTAGGTTAAGTTTCAGAGTTGCTTCTAATGTACCAAAGCTGGACTTAGACATAATTTCACTCTCACAACATTATGGCTGGTTGGAGACAGTCCGAACCACAAGTACCGGGTCGATGGTTCTGGGCGTATACTGGGGGGACGGGGGGGACTCCCATTAACCCCTGACTATACCGGGGATACGCTTATCACAATGCCTTTCTGGTCTGTGCTGAAGCAGGGCATTCTGGCAGCCAAGTGGCTTGACCTTTATTAGTGAGCCTGGTTACCCCCTCTCGGAACCACAGACTTAGAAATCGCCAGCTCATATACAGTGCATAAAATATATTTATATAATATATTTATATATATACCCTTATACACCATTTTAATAAAAAATATCACAAAATTCTTCTAAGTCCCTCGGGAAGAGTAAAAGACGCGCACGTTCATTTTCAGCGCTCCCATACCTTCCTATAAGAAGTTAGCCAAAAAGTAGCTTCGAAAAACGCTTAGGTTAAGTTTCAGAGTTGCTTCTAATGTACCAAAGCTGGACTTAGACATAATTTCACTCTCACAACATTATGGCTGGTTGGAGACAGTCTGAACCACAAGTACCGGGTCGATGGTTCTGGGCGTATACTGGGGGGACGGGGACGACTCCCATTAACCCCTGACTATACCGGGGATAAGCTTATCACAATGCCTTTCTGGTCTGTGCTGAAGCAGGGCATTCTGGCAGCCAAGTGGCTTGACCTTTATTAGTGAGCCTGGTTACCCCCTCTCGGAACCACAGACTTAGAAATCGCCAGCTCATATACAGTGCATAAAATATATTTATATAATATATTTATATATATATACCCTTATACACCATTTTAATAAAAAATATCACAAAATTCTTCTAAGTCCCTCGGGAAGAGTGAAAGACGCGCACTTTCATTTTCAGAGCTCCTAGACCTTCCTATAAGAAGTTAGCCAAAAAGTAGCTTCGAAAAACGCTTATGTTAAGTTTCAGAGTTGCTTCTAATGTACCAAAGCTGGACTTAGACATAATTTCACTCTCACAACATTATGGCTGGTTGGAGACAGTCTGAACCACAAGTACCGGGTCGATGGTTCTGGGCGTATACTGGGGGGACGGGGACGACTCCCATTAACCCCTGACTATACCGGGGATACGCTTATCACAATGCCTTTCTGGTCTGTGCTGAAGCAGGGCATTCTGGCAGCCAAGTGGCTTGACCTTTATTAGTGAGCCTGGTTACCCCCTCTCGGAACCACAGACTTAGAAATCGCCAGCTCATATATAGTGCATAAAATATATTTATATAATATATTTATATATATACCCTTATACACCATTTTAATAAAAAATATCACAAAATTCTTCTAAGTCCCTCGGGAAGAGTAAAAGACGCGCACGTTCATTTTCAGCGCTCCCAGACCTTCCTATAAGAAGTTAGCCAAAAAGTAGCTTCGAAAAACGCTTAGGTTAAGTTTCAGAGTTGCTTCTAATGTACCAATGCTGGACTTAGACATAATTTCACTCTCACAACATTATGGCTGGTTGGAGACAGTCCGAACCACAAGTACCGGGTCCATGGTTCTGGGCGTATACTGGGGGGGACGGGGACGACTCCCATTAACCCCTGACTATACCGGGGATACGCTTATCACAATGCCTTTCTGGTCTGTGCTGAAGCAGGGCATTCTGGCAGCCAAGTGGCTTGACCTTTATTAGTGAGCCTGGTTACCCCCTCTCGGAACCACAGACTTAGAAATCGCCAGCTCATATACAGTGCATAAAATATATTTATATATATACCCTTATACACCATTTTAATAAAAAATATCACAAAATTCTTCTAAGTCCCTTGGGAAGAGTGAAAGACGCGCACGTTCATTTTCAGAGCTCCTAGACCTTCCTATAAGAAGTTAGCCAAAAAGTAGCAACGAAAAACGCTTAGGTTAAGTTTCAGAGTTGCTTCTAATGTACCAAAGCTGGACTTATACATAATTTGACTCTCACAACATTATGGCTGGTTGGAGACAGTCCGAACCACAAGTACCGGGTCCATGGTTCTGGGCGTATACTGGGGGGGACGGGGACGACTCCCATTAACCCCTGACTATACCGGGGATACGCTTATCACAATGCCTTTCTGGTCTGTGCTGAAGCAGGGCATTCTGGCAGCCAAGTGGCTTGACCTTTATTAGTGAGCCTGGTTACCCCCTCTCGGAACCACAGACTTAGAAATCGCCAGCTCATATATAGTGCATAAAATATATTTATATAATATATTTATATATATACCCTTATACACCATTTTAATAAAAAATATCACAAAATTCTTCTAAGTCCCTCGGGAAGAGTAAAAGACGCGCACGTTCATTTTCAGCGCTCCCAGACCTTCCTATAAGAAGTTAGCCAAAAAGTAGCTTCGAAAAACGCTTAGGTTAAGTTTCAGAGTTGCTTCTAATGTACCAAAGCTGGACTTAGACATAATTTCACTCTCACAACATTATGGCTGGTTGGAGACAGTCCGAACCACAAGTACCGGGTCCATGGTTCTGGGCGTATACTGGGGGGGACGGGGACGACTCCCATTAACCCCTGACTATACCGGGGATACGCTTATCACAATGCCTTTCTGGTCTGTGCTGAAGCAGGGCATTCTGGCAGCCAAGTGGCTTGACCTTTATTAGTGAGCCTGGTTACCCCCTCTCGGAACCACAGACTTAGAAATCGCCAGCTCATATACAGTGCATAAAATATATTTATATATATACCCTTATACACCATTTTAATAAAAAATATCACAAAATTCTTCTAAGTCCCTTGGGAAGAGTGAAAGACGCGCACGTTCATTTTCAGAGCTCCTAGACCTTCCTATAAGAAGTTAGCCAAAAAGTAGCAACGAAAAACGCTTAGGTTAAGTTTCAGAGTTGCTTCTAATGTACCAAAGCTGGACTTATACATAATTTGACTCTCACAACATTATGGCTGGTTGGAGACAGTCCGAACCACAAGTACCGGGTCCATGGTTCTGGGCGTATACTGGGGGGGACGGGGACGACTCCCATTAACCCCTGACTATACCGGGGATACGCTTATCACAATGCCTTTCTGGTCTGTGCTGAAGCAGGGCATTCTGGCAGCCAAGTGGCTTGACCTTTATTAGTGAGCCTGGTTAGCCCCTCTCGGAACCACAGACTTAGAAATCGCCAGCTCATATACAGTGCATAAAATATATTTATATATATATACCCTTATACACCATTTTAATAAAAAATATCACAAAATTCTTCTAAGTCCCTCGGGAAGAGTGAAAGACGAGCACGTTCATTTTCAGCGCTCCTAGACCTTCCTATAAGAAGTTAGCCAAAAAGTAGCTTCGAAAAACGCTTAGGTTAAGTTTCAGAGTTGCTTCTAATGTACCAAAGCTGGACTTAGACATAATTTCACTCTCACAACATTATGGCTGGTTGGAGACACTCCGAACCACAAGTACCGGGTCGATGGTTCTGGGCGTATACTGGGGGGACGGGGACGACTCCCATTAACCCCTGACTATACCGGGGATACGCTTATCACAATGCCTTTCTGGTCTGTGCTGAAGCAGGGCATTCTGGCAGCCAAGTGGCTTGACCTTTATTAGTGAGCCTGGTTACCCCCTCTCGGAACCACAGACTTAGAAATCGCCAGCTCATATACAGTGCATAAAATATATTTATATAATATATTTATATATATACCCTTATACACCATTTTAATAAAAAATATCACAAAATTCTTCTAAGTCCCTCGGGAAGAGTGAAAGACGCGCACGTTCATTTTCAGCGCTCCTAGACCTTCCTATAAGAAGTTAGCCAAAAAGTAGCTTCGAAAAACGCTTATGTTAAGTTTCAGAGTTGCTTCTAATGTACCAAAGCTGGACTTAGACATAATTTCACTCTCACAACATTATGGCTGGTTGGAGACAGTCTGAACCACAAGTACCGGGTCGATGGTTCTGGGCGTATACTGGGGGGACGGGGACGACTCCCATTAACCCCTGACTATACCGGGGATACGCTTATCACAATGCCTTTCTGGTCTGTGCTGAAGCAGGGCATTCTGGCAGCCAAGTGGCTTGACCTTTATTAGTGAGCCTGGTTACCCCCTCTCGGAACCACAGACTTAGAAATCGCCAGCTCATATATAGTGCATAAAATATATTTATATAATATATTTATATATATACCCTTATACACCATTTTAATAAAAAATATCACAAAATTCTTCTAAGTCCCTCGGGAAGAGTAAAAGACGCGCACGTTCATTTTCAGCGCTCCCAGACCTTCCTATAAGAAGTTAGCCAAAAAGTAGCTTCGAAAAACGCTTAGGTTAAGTTTCAGAGTTGCTTCTAATGTACCAAAGCTGGACTTAGACATAATTTCACTCTCACAACATTATGGCTGGTTGGAGACAGTCCGAACCACAAGTACCGGGTCCATGGTTCTGGGCGTATACTGGGGGGGACGGGGACGACTCCCATTAACCCCTGACTATACCGGGGATACGCTTATCACAATGCCTTTCTGGTCTGTGCTGAAGCAGGGCATTCTGGCAGCCAAGTGGCTTGACCTTTATTAGTGAGCCTGGTTACCCCCTCTCGGAACCACAGACTTAGAAATCGCCAGCTCATATACAGTGCATAAAATATATTTATATATATACCCTTATACACCATTTTAATAAAAAATATCACAAAATTCTTCTAAGTCCCTTGGGAAGAGTGAAAGACGCGCACGTTCATTTTCAGAGCTCCTAGACCTTCCTATAAGAAGTTAGCCAAAAAGTAGCAACGAAAAACGCTTAGGTTAAGTTTCAGAGTTGCTTCTAATGTACCAAAGCTGGACTTATACATAATTTGACTCTCACAACATTATGGCTGGTTGGAGACAGTCCGAACCACAAGTACCGGGTCCATGGTTCTGGGCGTATACTGGGGGGGACGGGGACGACTCCCATTAACCCCTGACTATACCGGGGATACGCTTATCACAATGCCTTTCTGGTCTGTGCTGAAGCAGGGCATTCTGGCAGCCAAGTGGCTTGACCTTTATTAGTGAGCCTGGTTACCCCCTCTCGGAACCACAGACTTAGAAATCGCCAGCTCATATACAGTGCATAAAATATATTTATATATATATACCCTTATACACCATTTTAATAAAAAATATCACAAAATTCTTCTAAGTCCCTCGGGAAGAGTGAAAGACGAGCACGTTCATTTTCAGCGCTCCTAGACCTTCCTATAAGAAGTTAGCCAAAAAGTAGCTTCGAAAAACGCTTAGGTTAAGTTTCAGAGTTGCTTCTAATGTACCAAAGCTGGACTTAGACATAATTTCACTCTCACAACATTATGGCTGGTTGGAGACACTCCGAACCACAAGTACCGGGTCGATGGTTCTGGGCGTATACTGGGGGGACGGGGACGACTCCCATTAACCCCTGACTATACCGGGGATACGCTTATCACAATGCCTTTCTGGTCTGTGCTGAAGCAGGGCATTCTGGCAGCCAAGTGGCTTGACCTTTATTAGTGAGCCTGGTTACCCCCTCTCGGAACCACAGACTTAGAAATCGCCAGCTCATATACAGTGCATAAAATATATTTATATAATATATTTATATATATACCCTTATACACCATTTTAATAAAAAATATCACAAAATTCTTCTAAGTCCCTCGGGAAGAGTGAAAGACGCGCACGTTCATTTTCAGCGCTCCTAGACCTTCCTATAAGAAGTTAGCCAAAAAGTAAGTAGCTTCGAAAAACGCTTAGGTTAAGTTTCAGAGTTGCTTCTAATGTACCAAAGCTGGACTTAGACATAATTTCACTCTCACAACATTATGGCTGGTTGGAGACAGTCTGAACCACAAGTACCGGGTCGATGGTTCTGGGCGTATACTGGGGGGACGGGGACGACTCCCATTAACCCCTGACTATACCGGGGATACGCTTATCACAATGCCTTTCTGGTCTGTGCTGAAGCAGGGCATTCTGGCAGCCAAGTGGCTTGACCTTTATTAGTGAGCCTGGTTACCCCCTCTCGGAACCACAGACTTAGAAATCGCCAGCTCATATACAGTGCATAAAATATATTTATATATATACCCTTATACACCATTTTAATAAAAAATATCACAAAATTCTTCTAAGTCCCTCGGGAAGAGTGAAAGGCGCGCACGTTCATTTTCAGAGCTCCTAGACCTTCCTATAAGAAGTTAACCAAAAAGTAGCTTCGAAAAACGCTTAGGTTAAGTTTCAGAGTTGCTTCTAATGTACCAAAGCTGGACTTAGACATAATTTGACTCTCACAACATTATGGCTGGTTGGAGACAGTCCGAACCACAAGTACCGGGTCGATGGTTCTGGGCGTATACTGGGGGGACGGGGACGACTCCCATTAACCCCTGACTATACCGGGGATACGCTTATCACAATGCCTTTCTGGTCTGTGCTGAAGCAGGGCATTCTGGCAGCCAAGTGGCTTGACCTTTATTAGTGAGCCTGGTTACCCCCTCTCGGAACCACAGACTTAGAAATCGCCAACTCATATACAGTGCATAAAATATATTTATATAATATATTTATATATATACCCTTATACACCATTTTAATAAAAAATATCACAAAATTCTTCTAAGTCCCTCGAGAAGAGTAAAAGACGCGCACGTTCATTTTCAGCGCTCCCAGACCTTCCTATAAGAAGATAGCCAAAAAGTAGCTTCGAAAAACGCTTAGGTTAAGTTTCAGAGTTGCTTCTAATGTACCAAAGCTGGACTTAGACATAATTTCACTCTCACAACATTATGGCTGGTTGGAGACAGTCCGAACCACAAGTACCGGGTCCATGGTTCTGGGCGTATACTGGGGGGGACGGGGACGACTCCCATTAACCCCTGACTATACCGGGGATACGCTTATCACAATGCCTTTCTGGTCTGTGCTGAAGCAGGGCATTCTGGCAGCCAAGTGGCTTGACCTTTATTAGTGAGCCTGGTTACCCCCTCTCGGAACCACAGACTTAGAAATCGCCAGCTCATATACAGTGCATAAAATATATTTATATATATACCCTTATACACCATTTTAATAAAAAATATCACAAAATTCTTCTAAGTCCCTTGGGAAGAGTGAAAGACGCGCACGTTCATTTTCAGAGCTCCTAGACCTTCCTATAAGAAGTTAGCCAAAAAGTAGCAACGAAAAACGCTTAGGTTAAGTTTCAGAGTTGCTTCTAATGTACCAAAGCTGGACTTATACATAATTTGACTCTCACAACATTATGGCTGGTTGGAGACAGTCCGAACCACAAGTACCGGGTCCATGGTTCTGGGCGTATACTGGGGGGGACGGGGACGACTCCCATTAACCCCTGACTATACCGGGGATACGCTTATCACAATGCCTTTCTGGTCTGTGCTGAAGCAGGGCATTCTGGCAGCCAAGTGGCTTGACCTTTATTAGTGAGCCTGGTTACCCCCTCTCGGAACCACAGACTTAGAAATCGCCAGCTCATATACAGTGCATAAAATATATTTATATATATATACCCTTATACACCATTTTAATAAAAAATATCACAAAATTCTTCTAAGTCCCTCGGGAAGAGTGAAAGACGAGCACGTTCATTTTCAGCGCTCCTAGACCTTCCTATAAGAAGTTAGCCAAAAAGTAGCTTCGAAAAACGCTTAGGTTAAGTTTCAGAGTTGCTTCTAATGTACCAAAGCTGGACTTAGACATAATTTCACTCTCACAACATTATGGCTGGTTGGAGACACTCCGAACCACAAGTACCGGGTCGATGGTTCTGGGCGTATACTGGGGGGACGGGGACGACTCCCATTAACCCCTGACTATACCGGGGATACGCTTATCACAATGCCTTTCTGGTCTGTGCTGAAGCAGGGCATTCTGGCAGCCAAGTGGCTTGACCTTTATTAGTGAGCCTGGTTACCCCCTCTCGGAACCACAGACTTAGAAATCGCCAGCTCATATACAGTGCATAAAATATATTTATATAATATATTTATATATATACCCTTATACACCATTTTAATAAAAAATATCACAAAATTCTTCTAAGTCCCTCGGGAAGAGTGAAAGACGCGCACGTTCATTTTCAGCGCTCCTAGACCTTCCTATAAGAAGTTAGCCAAAAAGTAAGTAGCTTCGAAAAACGCTTAGGTTAAGTTTCAGAGTTGCTTCTAATGTACCAAAGCTGGACTTAGACATAATTTCACTCTCACAACATTATGGCTGGTTGGAGACAGTCCGAAGCACAAGTACCGGGTCCATGGTTCTGGCCGTATACTGGGGGGACGGGGGCGACTCCCATTAACCCCTGACTATACCGGGGATACGTTTATCACAATGCCTTTCTGGTCTGTGCTGAAGCAGGGCATTCTGGAAACCAAGTGGCTTGACCTTTATTAGTGAGCCTGGTTACCCCCTCTCGGAACCACAGACTTAGAAATCGCCAGCTCATATACAGTGCATAAATTATATTTATATAATATATTTATATATATACCCTTATACACCATTTTAATAAAAAATATCACAAAATTCTTCTAAGTCCCTCGGGAAGAGTGAAAGACGCGCACGTTCATTTTCAGCTCTCCTAGACCTTCCTATAAGAAGTTAGCCAAAAAGTAAGTAGCTTCGAAAAACGCTTAGGTTAAGTTTCAGAGTTGCTTCTAATGTACCAAAGCTGGACTTAGACATAATTTCACTCTCACAACATTATGGCTGGTTGGAGACAGTCTGAACCACAAGTACCGGGTCGATGGTTCTGGGCGTATACTGGGGGGACGGGGACGACTCCCATTAACCCCTGACTATACCGGGGATACGCTTATCACAATGCCTTTCTGGTCTGTGCTGAAGCAGGGCATTCTGGCAGCCAAGTGGCTTGACCTTTATTAGTGAGCCTGGTTACCCCCTCTCGGAACCACAGACTTAGAAATCGCCAGCTCATATACAGTGCATAAAATATATTTATATATATACCCTTATACACCATTTTAATAAAAAATATCACAAAATTCTTCTAAGTCCCTCGGGAAGAGTGAAAGGCGCGCACGTTCATTTTCAGAGCTCCTAGACCTTCCTATAAGAAGTTAACCAAAAAGTAGCTTCGAAAAACGCTTAGGTTAAGTTTCAGAGTTGCTTCTAATGTACCAAAGCTGGACTTAGACATAATTTGACTCTCACAACATTATGGCTGGTTGGAGACAGTCCGAACCACAAGTACCGGGTCGATGGTTCTGGGCGTATACTGGGGGGACGGGGACGACTCCCATTAACCCCTGACTATACCGGGGATACGCTTATCACAATGCCTTTCTGGTCTGTGCTGAAGCAGGGCATTCTGGCAGCCAAGTGGCTTGACCTTTATTAGTGAGCCTGGTTACCCCCTCTCGGAACCACAGACTTAGAAATCGCCAACTCATATACAGTGCATAAAATATATTTATATAATATATTTATATATATACCCTTATACACCATTTTAATAAAAAATATCACAAAATTCTTCTAAGTCCCTCGAGAAGAGTAAAAGACGCGCACGGTCATTTTCAGCGCTCCCAGACCTTCCTATAAGAAGATAGCCAAAAAGTAGCTTCGAAAAACGCTTAGGTTAAGTTTCAGAGTTGCTTCTAATGTACCAAAGCTGGACTTAGACATAATTTCACTCTCACAACATTATGGCTGGTTGGAGACAGTCCGAACCACAAGTACCGGGTCCATGGTTCTGGGCGTATACTGGGGGGGACGGGGACGACTCCCATTAACCCCTGACTATACCGGGGATACGCTTATCACAATGCCTTTCTGGTCTGTGCTGAAGCAGGGCATTCTGGCAGCCAAGTGGCTTGACCTTTATTAGTGAGCCTGGTTACCCCCTCTCGGAACCACAGACTTAGAAATCGCCAGCTCATATACAGTGCATAAAATATATTTATATATATACCCTTATTCACCATTTTAATAAAAAATATCACAAAATTCTTCTAAGTCCCTCGGGAAGAGTGAAAGACGCGCACGTTCATTTTCAGAGCTCCTAGACCTTCCTATAAGAAGTTAGCCAAAAAGTAGCTTCGAAAAACGCTTAGGTTAAGTTTCAGAGTTGCTTCTAATGTACCAAAGCTGGACTTAGACATAATTTGACTCTCACAACATTATGGCTGGTTGGAGACAGTCCGAACCACAAGTACCGGGTCGATGGTTCTGGGCGTATACTGGGGGGACGGGGACGACTCCCATTAACCCCTGACTATACCGGGGATACGCTTATCACAATGCCTTTCTGGTCTGTGCTGAAGCAGGGCATTCTGGCAGCCAAGTGGCTTGACCTTTATTAGTGAGCCTGGTTACCCCCTCTCGGAACCACAGACTTAGAAATCGCCAGCTCATATACAGTGCATAAAATATATTTATATAATATATTTATATATATACCCTTATACACCATTTTAATAAAAAATATCACAAAATTCTTCTAAGTCCCTCGGGAAGAGTGAAAGACGCGCACGTTCATTTTCAGCGCTCCCAGACCTTCCTATAAGAAGTTAGCCAAAAAGTAGCTTCGAAAAACGCTTAGGTTAAGTTTCAGAGTTGCTTCTAATGTACCAAAGCTGGACTTAGACATAATTTCACTCTCACAACATTATGGCTGGTTGGAGACAGTCCGAACCACAAGTACCGGGTCCATGGTTCTGGGCGTATACTGGGGGGGACGGGGACGACTCCCATTAACCCCTGACTATATCGGGGATACGTTATCACAATGCCTTTCTGGTCTGTGCTGAAGCAGGGCATTCTGGCAGCCAAGTGGCTTGACCATTATTAGTGAGCCTGGTTACCCCCTCTCGGAACCGCAGACTTAGAAATCGCCAGCTCATATACAGTGCATAAAATATATTTATATAATATATTTATATATATACCCTTATACACCATTTTAATAAAAAATATCACAAAATTCTTCTAAGTCCCTCGGGAAGAGTGAAAGACGCGCACGTTCATTTTCAGCGCTCCTAGACCTTCCTATAAGAAGTTAGCCAAAAAGTAAGTAGCTTCGAAAAACGCTTAGGTTAAGTTTCAGAGTTGCTTCTAATGTACCAAAGCTGGACTTAGACATACAGTAATTTCACTCTCACAACATTATGGCTGGTTGGAGACAGTCCGAAGCACAAGTACCGGGTCCATGGTTCTGGCCGTATACTGGGGGGACGGGGGCGACTCCCATTAACCCCTGACTATACCGGGGATACGCTTATCACAATGCCTTTCTGGTCTGTGCTGAAGCAGGGCATTCTGGAAACCAAGTGGCTTGACCTTTATTAGTGAGCCTGGTTACCCCCTCTCGGAACCACAGACTTAGAAATCGCCAGCTCATATACAGTGCATAAAATATATTTATATATATACCCTTATACACCATTTTAATAAAAAATATCACAAAATTCTTCTAAGTCCCTCGGGAAGAGTGAAAGACGCGCACGTTCATTTTAAGCGCTCCTAGACCTTCCTATAAGAAGTTAGCCAAAAAGTAGCTTCGAAAAACGCTTAGGTTAAGTTTCAGAGTTGCTTCTAATGTACCAAAGCTGGACTTAGACATAATTTCACTCTCACAACATTATGGCTGGTTGGAGACACTCCGAAAAACAAGTACCGGGTCGATGGTTCTGGGCGTATACTGGGGGGACGGGGACGACTCCCATTAACCCCTGACTATATCGGGGATACGCTTATCACAATGCCTTTTTGGTCTGTGCTGAAGCAGGGCATTCTGGCAGCCAAGTGGCTTGACCTTTATTAGTGAGCCTGGTTACCCCCTCTCGGAACCACAGACTTAGAAATCGCCAGCTCATATACAGTGCATAAAATATATTTATATATATACCCTTATACACCATTTTAATAAAAAATATCACAAAATTCTTCTAAGTCCCTTGGGAAGAGTGAAAGACGCGCACGTTCATTTTCAGAGCTCCTAGACCTTCCTATAAGAAGTTAGCCAAAAAGTAGCAACGAAAAACGCTTAGGTTAAGTTTCAGAGTTGCTTCTAATGTACCAAAGCTGGACTTAGACATAATTTGACTCTCACAACATTATGGCTGGTTGGAGACAGTCCGAACCACAAGTACCGGGTCCATGGTTCTGGGCGTATACTGGGGGGGACGGGGACGACTCCCATTAACCCCTGACTATACCGGGGATACGCTTATCACAATGCCTTTCTGGTCTGTGCTGAAGCAGGGCATTCTGGCAGCCAAGTGGCTTGACCTTTATTAGTGAGCCTGGTTACCCCCTCTCGGAACCACAGACTTAGAAATCGCCAGCTCATATACAGTGCATAAAATATATTTCTATATATACCCTTATACACCATTTTAATAAAAAATATCACAAAATTCTTCTAAGTCCCTCGGGAAGAGTGAAAGACGCGCACGTTCATTTTCAGGGCTCCTAGACCTTCCTATAAGAAGTTAGCCAAAAAGTAGCTTCGAAAAACGCTTAGGTTAAGTTTCAGAGTTGCTTCTAATGTACCAAAGCTGGACTTAGACATAATTTCACTCTCACAACATTATGGCTGGTTGGAGACACTCCGAACCACAAGTACCGGGTCGATGGTTCTGGGCGTATACTGGGGGGACGGGGACGACTCCCATTAACCCCTGACTATATCGGGGATACGCTTATCACAATGCCTTTTTGGTCTGTGCTGAAGCAGGGCATTCTGGCAGCCAAGTGGATTGACCTTTATTAGTGAGCCTGGTTACCCCCTCTCGGAACCACAGACTTAGAAATCGCCAGCTCATATACAGTGCATAAAATATATTTATATATATACCCTTATACACCATTTTAATAAAAAATATCACAAAATTCTTCTAAGTCCCTTGGGAAGAGTGAAAGACGCGCACGTTCATTTTCAGAGCTCCTAGACCTTCCTATAAGAAGTTAGCCAAAAAGTAGCAACGAAAAACGCTTAGGTTAAGTTTCAGAGTTGCTTCTAATGTACCAAAGCTGGACTTAGACATAATTTCACTCTCACAACATTATGGCTGGTTGGAGACAGTCCGAACCACAAGTACCGGGTCCATGGTTCTGGGCGTATACTGGGGGGGACGGGGACGACTCCCATTAACCCCTGACTATACCGGGGATACGCTTATCACAATGCCTTTCTGGTCTGTGCTGAAGCAGGGCATTCTGGCAGCCAAGTGGCTTGACCTTTATTAGTGAGCCTGGTTACCCCCTCTCGGAACCACAGACTTAGAAATCGCTAGCTCATATACAGTGCATAAAATATATTTATATATATACCCTTATACACCATTTTAATAAAAAATATCACAAAATTCTTCTAAGTCCCTCGGGAAGAGTGAAAGACGAGCACGTTCATTTTCAGCGCTCCTAGACCTTCCTATAAGAAGTTAGCCAAAAAGTAGCTTCGAAAAACGCTTAGGTTAAGTTTCAGAGTTGCTTCTAATGTACCAAAGCTGGACTTAGACATAATTTCACTCTCACAACATTATGGCTGGTTGGAGACAGTCCGAACCACAAGTACCGGGTCCATGGTTCTGGGCGTATACTGGGGGGGACGGGGACGACTCCCATTAACCCCTGACTATACCGGGGATACGCTTATCACAATGCCTTTCTGGTCTGTGCTGAAGCAGGGCATTCTGGCAGCCAAGTGGCTTGACCTTTATTAGTGAGCCTGGTTACCCCCTCTCGGAACCACAGACTTAGAAATCGCTAGCTCATATACAGTGCATAAAATATATTTATATATATACCCTTATACACCATTTTAATAAAAAATATCACAAAATTCTTCTAAGTCCCTCGGGAAGAGTGAAAGACGAGCACGTTCATTTTCAGCGCTCCTAGACCTTCCTATAAGAAGTTAGCCAAAAAGTAGCTTCGAAAAACGCTTAGGTTAAGTTTCAGAGTTGCTTCTAATGTACCAAAGCTGGACTTAGACATAATTTCACTCTCACAACATTATGGCTGGTTGGAGACACTCCGAACCACAAGTACCGGGTCGATGGTTCTGGGCGTATACTGGGGGGACGGGGACGACTCCCATTAACCCCTGACTATACCGGGGATACGCTTATCACAATGCCTTTCTGGTCTGTGCTGAAGCAGGGCATTCTGGCAGCCAAGTGGCTTGACCTTTATTAGTGAGCCTGGTTACCCCCTCTCGGAACCACAGACTTAGAAATCGCCAGCTCATATACAGTGCATAAAATATATTTATATAATATATTTATATATATACCCTTATACACCATTTTAATAAAAAATATCACAAAATTCTTCTAAGTCCCTTGGGAAGAGTGAAAGACGCGCACGTTCATTTTCAGAGCTCCTAGACCTTCCTATAAGAAGTTAGCCAAAAAGTAGCAACGAAAAACGCTTAGGTTAAGTTTCAGAGTTGCTTCTAATGTACCAAAGCTGGACTTAGACATAATTTCACTCTCACAACATTATGGCTGGTTGGAGACAGTCCGAACCACAAGTACCGGGTCCATGGTTCTGGGCGTATACTGGGGGGGACGGGGACGACTCCCATTAACCCCTGACTATACCGGGGATACGCTTATCACAATGCCTTTCTGGTCTGTGCTGAAGCAGGGCATTCTGGCAGCCAAGTGGCTTGACCTTTATTAGTGAGCCTGGTTACCCCCTCTCGGAACCACAGACTTAGAAATCGCTAGCTCATATACAGTGCATAAAATATATTTATATATATACCCTTATACACCATTTTAATAAAAAATATCACAAAATTCTTCTAAGTCCCTCGGGAAGAGTGAAAGACGAGCACGTTCATTTTCAGCGCTCCTAGACCTTCCTATAAGAAGTTAGCCAAAAAGTAGCTTCGAAAAACGCTTAGGTTAAGTTTCAGAGTTGCTTCTAATGTACCAAAGCTGGACTTAGACATAATTTCACTCTCACAACATTATGGCTGGTTGGAGACACTCCGAACCACAAGTACCGGGTCGATGGTTCTGGGCGTATACTGGGGGGACGGGGACGACTCCCATTAACCCCTGACTATACCGGGGATACGCTTATCACAATGCCTTTCTGGTCTGTGCTGAAGCAGGGCATTCTGGCAGCCAAGTGGCTTGACCTTTATTAGTGAGCCTGGTTACCCCCTCTCGGAACCACAGACTTAGAAATCGCCAGCTCATATACAGTGCATAAAATATATTTATATAATATATTTATATATATACCCTTATACACCATTTTAATAAAAAATATCACAAAATTCTTCTAAGTCCCTCGGGAAGAGTGAAAGACGCGCAAGTTCATTTTCAGCTCTCCTAGACCTTCCTATAAGAAGTTAGCCAAAAAGTAAGTAGCTTCGAAAAACGCTTAGGTTAAGTTTCAGAGTTGCTTCTAATGTACCAAAGCTGGACTTAGACATAATTTCACTCTCACAACATTATGGCTGGTTGGAGACAGTCCGAAGCACAAGTACCGGGTCCATGGTTCTGGCCGTATACTGGGGGGACGGGGGCGACTCCCATTAACCCCTGACTATACCGGGGATACGCTTATCACAATGCCTTTCTGGTCTGTGCTGAAGCAGGGCATTCTGGAAACCAAGTGGCTTGACCTTTATTAGTGAGCCTGGTTACCCCCTCTCGGAACCACAGACTTAGAAATCGCTAGCTCATATACAGTGCATAAATTATATTTATATAATATATTTATATATATATACCCTTATACACCATTTTAATAAAAAATATCACAAAATTCTTCTAAGTCCCTCGGGAAGAGTGAAAGACGCGCACTTTCATTTTCAGAGCTCCTAGACCTTCCTATAAGAAGTTAGCCAAAAAGTAGCTTCGAAAAACGCTTATGTTAAGTTTCAGAGTTGCTTCTAATGTACCAAAGCTGGACTTAGACATAATTTCACTCTCACAACATTATGGCTGGTTGGAGACAGTCTGAACCACAAGTACCGGGTCGATGGTTCTGGGCGTATACTGGGGGGACGGGGACGACTCCCATTAACCCCTGACTATACCGGGGATACGCTTATCACAATGCCTTTCTGGTCTGTGCTGAAGCAGGGCATTCTGGCAGCCAAGTGGCTTGACCTTTATTAGTGAGCCTGGTTACCCCCTCTCGGAACCACAGACTTAGAAATCGCCAGCTCATATACAGTGCATAAAATATATTTATATAATATATTTATATATATACCCTTATACACCATTTTAATAAAAAATATCACAAAATTCTTCTAAGTCCCTCGGGAAGAGTGAAAGACGCGCACGTTCATTTTCAGCGCTCCCAAACCTTCCTATAAGAAGTTAGCCAAAAAGTAGCTTCGAAAAACGCTTAGGTTAAGTTTCAGAGTTGCTTCTAATGTACCAAAGCTGGACTTAGACATAATTTCACTCTCACAACATTATGGCTGGTTGGAGACAGTCCGAACCACAAGTACCGGGTCCATGGTTCTGGGCGTATACTGGGGGGGACGGGGACGACTCCCATTAACCCCTGACTATATCGGGGATACGCTTATCACAATGCCTTTCTGGTCTGTGCTGAAGCAGGGCATTCTGGCAGCCAAGTGGCTTGACCTTTATTAGTGAGCCTGGTTACCCCCTCTCGGAACCACAGACTTAGAAATCGCCAGCTCATATACAGTGCATAAAATATATTTATATAATATATTTATATATATACCCTTATACACCATTTTAATAAAAAATATCACAAAATTCTTCTAAGTCCCTCGGGAAGAGTGAAAGACGCGCACGTTCATTTTCAGCGCTCCTAGACCTTCCTATAAGAAGTTAGCCAAAAAGTAAGTAGCTTCGAAAAACGCTTAGGTTAAGTTTCAGAGTTGCTTCTAATGTACCAAAGCTGGACTTAGACATACAGTAATTTCACTCTCACAACATTATGGCTGGTTGGAGACAGTCCGAAGCACAAGTACCGGGTCCATGGTTCTGGCCGTATACTGGGGGGACGGGGGCGACTCCCATTAACCCCTGACTATACCGGGGATACGCTTATCACAATGCCTTTCTGGTCTGTGCTGAAGCAGGGCATTCTGGAAACCAAGTGGCTTGACCTTTATTAGTGAGCCTGGTTACCCCCTCTCGGAACCACAGACTTAGAAATCGCCAGCTCATATACAGTGCATAAAATATATTTCTATATATACCCTTATACACCATTTTAATAAAAAATATCACAAAATTCTTCTAAGTCCCTCGGGAAGAGTGAAAGACGCGCACGTTCATTTTCAGCGCTCCTAGACCTTCCTATAAGAAGTTAGCCAAAAAGTAGCTTCGAAAAACGCTTAGGTTAAGTTTCAGAGTTGCTTCTAATGTACCAAAGCTGGACTTAGACATAATTTCACTCTCACAACATTATGGCTGGTTGGAGACAGTCCGAACCACAAGTACCGGGTCGATGGTTCTGGGCGTATACTGGGGGGACGGGGACGACTCCCATTAACCCCTGACTATATCGGGGATACGCTTATCACAATGCCTTTTTGGTCTGTGCTGAAGCAGGGCATTCTGGCAGCCAAGTGGCTTGACCTTTATTAGTGAGCCTGGTTACCCCCTCTCGGAACCACAGACTTAGAAATCGCCAGCTCATATACAGTGCATAAAATATATTTATATATATACCCTTATACACCATTTTAATAAAAAATATCACAAAATTCTTCTAAGTCCCTTGGGAAGAGTGAAAGACGCGCACGTTCATTTTCAGAGCTCCTAGACCTTCCTATAAGAAGTTAGCCAAAAAGTAGCAACGAAAAACGCTTAGGTTAAGTTTCAGAGTTGCTTCTAATGTACCAAAGCTGGACTTAGACATAATTTGACTCTCACAACATTATGGCTGGTTGGAGACACTCCGAACCACAAGTACCGGGTCGATGGTTCTGGGCGTATACTGGGGGGACGGGGACGACTCCCATTAACCCCTGACTATATCGGGGATACGCTTATCACAATGCCTTTTTGGTCTGTGCTGAAGCAGGGCATTCTGGCAGCCAAGTGGCTTGACCTTTATTAGTGAGCCTGGTTACCCCCTCTCGGAACCACAGACTTAGAAATCGCCAGCTCATATACAGTGCATAAAATATATTTATATATATACCCTTATACACCATTTTAATAAAAAATATCACAAAATTCTTCTAAGTCCCTTGGGAAGAGTGAAAGACGCGCACGTTCATTTTCAGAGCTCCTAGACCTTCCTATAAGAAGTTAGCCAAAAAGTAGCAACGAAAAACGCTTAGGTTAAGTTTCAGAGTTGCTTCTAATGTACCAAAGCTGGACTTAGACATAATTTGACTCTCACAACATTATGGCTGGTTGGAGACAGTCCGAACCACAAGTACCGGGTCCATGGTTCTGGGCGTATACTGGGGGGGACGGGGACGACTCCCATTAACCCCTGACTATACCGGGGATACGCTTATCACAATGCCTTTCTGGTCTGTGCTGAAGCAGGGCATTCTGGCAGCCAAGTGGCTTGACCTTTATTAGTGAGCCTGGTTACCCCCTCTCGGAACCACAGACTTAGAAATCGCTAGCTCATATACAGTGCATAAAATATATTTATATATATACCCTTATACACCATTTTAATAAAAAATATCACAAAATTCTTCTAAGTCCCTCGGGAAGAGTGAAAGACGAGCACGTTCATTTTCAGCGCTCCTAGACCTTCCTATAAGAAGTTAGCCAAAAAGTAGCTTCGAAAAACGCTTAGGTTAAGTTTCAGAGTTGCTTCTAATGTACCAAAGCTGGACTTAGACATAATTTCACTCTCACAACATTATGGCTGGTTGGAGACACTCCGAACCACAAGTACCGGGTCGATGGTTCTGGGCGTATACTGGGGGGACGGGGACGACTCCCATTAACCCCTGACTATACCGGGGATACGCTTATCACAATGCCTTTCTGGTCTGTGCTGAAGCAGGGCATTCTGGCAGCCAAGTGGCTTGACCTTTATTAGTGAGCCTGGTTACCCCCTCTCGGAACCACAGACTTAGAAATCGCCAGCTCATATACAGTGCATAAAATATATTTATATAATATATTTATATATATACCCTTATACACCATTTTAATAAAAAATATCACAAAATTCTTCTAAGTCCCTCGGGAAGAGTGAAAGACGCGCACGTTCATTTTCAGCGCTCCTAGACCTTCCTATAAGAAGTTAGCCAAAAAGTAAGTAGCTTCGAAAAACGCTTAGGTTAAGTTTCAGAGTTGCTTCTAATGTACCAAAGCTGGACTTAGACATAATTTCACTCTCACAACATTATGGCTGGTTGGAGACAGTCCGAAGCACAAGTACCGGGTCCATGGTTCTGGCCGTATACTGGGGGGACGGGGGCGACTCCCATTAACCCCTGACTATACCGGGGATACGTTTATCACAATGCCTTTCTGGTCTGTGCTGAAGCAGGGCATTCTGGAAACCAAGTGGCTTGACCTTTATTAGTGAGCCTGGTTACCCCCTCTCGGAACCACAGACTTAGAAATCGCCAGCTCATATACAGTGCATAAATTATATTTATATAATATATTTATATATATATATACCCTTATACACCATTTTAATAAAAAATATCACAAAATTCTTCTAAGTCCCTCGGGAAGAGTGAAAGACGCGCACTTTCATTTTCAGAGCTCCTAGACCTTCCTATAAGAAGTTAGCCAAAAAGTAGCTTCGAAAAACGCTTATGTTAAGTTTCAGAGTTGCTTCTAATGTACCAAAGCTGGACTTAGACATAATTTCACTCTCACAACATTATGGCTGGTTGGAGACAGTCTGAACCACAAGTACCGGGTCGATGGTTCTGGGCGTATACTGGGGGGACGGGGACGACTCCCATTAACCCCTGACTATACCGGGGATACGCTTATCACAATGCCTTTCTGGTCTGTGCTGAAGCAGGGCATTCTGGCAGCCAAGTGGCTTGACCTTTATTAGTGAGCCTGGTTACCCCCTCTCGGAACCACAGACTTAGAAATCGCCAGCTCATATACAGTGCATAAAATATATTTATATAATATATTTATATATATACCCTTATACACCATTTTAATAAAAAATATCACAAAATTCTTCTAAGTCCCTCGGGAAGAGTAAAAGACGCGCACGTTCATTTTCAGCGCTCCCAGACCTTCCTATAAGAAGTTAGCCAAAAAGTAGCTTCGAAAAACGCTTAGGTTAAGTTTCAGAGTTGCTTCTAATGTACCAAAGCTGGACTTAGACATAATTTCACTCTCACAACATTATGGCTGGTTGGAGACAGTCCGAACCACAAGTACCGGGTCCATGGTTCTGGGCGTATACTGGGGGGGACGGGGACGACTCCCATTAACCCCTGACTATACCGGGGATACGCTTATCACAATGCCTTTCTGGTCTGTGCTGAAGCAGGGCATTCTGGCAGCCAAGTGGCTTGACCTTTATTAGTGAGCCTGGTTACCCCCTCTCGGAACCACAGACTTAGAAATCGCCAGCTCATATACAGTGCATAAAATATATTTATATAATATATTTATATATATACCCTTATACACCATTTTAATAAAAAATATCACAAAATTCTTCTAAGTCCCTCGGGAAGAGTGAAAGACGCGCACGTTCATTTTCAGCGCTCCTAGACCTTCCTATAAGAAGTTAGCCAAAAAGTAAGTAGCTTCGAAAAACGCTTAGGTTAAGTTTCAGAGTTGCTTCTAATGTACCAAAGCTGGACTTAGACATAATTTCACTCTCACAACATTATGGCTGGTTGGAGACAGTCCGAAGCACAAGTACCGGGTCCATGGTTCTGGCCGTATACTGGGGGGACGGGGGCGACTCCCGTTAACCCCTGACTATACCGGGGATACGCTTATCACAATGCCTTTCTGGTCTGTGCTGAAGCAGGGCATTCTGGAAACCAAGTGGCTTGACCTTTATTAGTGAGCCTGGTTACCCCCTCTCGGAACCACAGACTTAGAAATCGCCAGCTCATATACAGTGCATAAAATATATTTTTTATATATACCCTTATACACCATTTTAATAAAAAATATCACAAAATTCTTCTAAGTCCCTTGGGAAGAGTGAAAGACGCGCACGTTCATTTTCAGAGCTCCTAGACCTTCCTATAAGAAGTTAGCCAAAAAGTAGCTTCGAAAAACGCTTAGGTTAAGTTTCAGAGTTGCTTCTAATGTACCAAAGCTGGACTTAGACATAATTTCACTCTCACAACATTATGGCTGGTTGGAGACAGTCCGAACCACAAGTACCGGGTCGATGGTTCTGGGCGTATACTGGGGGGACGGGACGACTCCCATTAACCCCTGACTATACCGGGGATAAGCTTATCACAATGCCTTTCTGGTCTGTGCTGAAGCAGGGCATTCTGGCAGCCAAGTGGCTTGACCTTTATTAGTGAGCCTGGTTACCCCCTCTCGGAACCACAGACTTAGAAATCGCCAGCTCATATACAGTGCATAAAATATATTTATATAATATATTTATATATATACCCTTATACACCATTTTAATAAAACATATCACAAAATTCTTCTAAGTCCCTCGGGAAGAGTGAAAGACGCGCACTTTCAATTTCAGAGCTCCTAGACCTTCCTATAAGAAGTTAGCCAAAAAGTAGCTTCGAAAAACGCTTATGTTAAGTTTCAGAGTTGCTTCTAATGTACCAAAGCTGGACTTAGACATAATTTCACTCTCACAACATTATGGCTGGTTGGAGACAGTCTGAACCACAAGTACCGGGTCGATGGTTCTGGGCGTATACTGGGGGGACGGGGACGACTCCCATTAACCCCTGACTATACCGGGGATACGCTTATCACAATGCCTTTCTGGTCTGTGCTGAAGCAGGGCAATCTGGCAGCCAAGTGGCTTGACCTTTATTAGTGAGCCTGGTTACCCCCTCTCGGAACCACAGACTTAGAAATCGCCAGCTCATATACAGTGCATAAAATATATTTATATAATATATTTATATATATACCCTTATACACCATTTTAATAAAAAATATCACAAAATTCTTCTAAGTCCCTCGGGAAGAGTAAAAGACGCGCACGTTCATTTTCAGCGCTCCCAGACCTTCCTATAAGAAGTTAGCCAAAAAGTAGCTTCGAAAAACGCTTAGGTTAAGTTTCAGAGTTGCTTCTAATGTACCAAAGCTGGACTTAGACATAATTTCACTCTCACAACATTATGGCTGGTTGGAGACAGTCCGAACCACAAGTACCGGGTCCATGGTTCTGGGCGTATACTGGGGGGGACGGGGACAACTCCCATTAACCCCTGACTATACCGGGGATACGCTTATCACAATGCCTTTCTGGTCTGTGCTGAAGCAGGGCATTCTGGAAACCAAGTGGCTTGACCTTTATTAGTGAGCCTGGTTACCCCCTCTCGGAACCACAGACTTAGAAATCGCCAGCTCATATACAGTGCATAAAATATATTTATATAATATATTTATATATATACCCTTATACACCATTTTAATAAAAAATATCACAAAATTCTTCTAAGTCCCTCAGGAAGAGTAAAAGACGCGCACGTTCATTTTCAGCGCTCCCAGACCTTCCTATAAGAAGTTAGCCAAAAAGTAGCTTCGAAAAACGCTTAGGTTAAGTTTCAGAGTTGCTTCTAATGTACCAAAGCTGGACTTAGACATAATTTCACTCTCACAACATTATGGCTGGTTGGAGACAGTCCGAACCACAAGTACCGGGTCCATGGTTCTGGGCGTATACTGGGGGGGACGGGGACGACTCCCATTAACCCCTGACTATACCGGGGAAACGCTTATCACAATGCCTTTCTGGTCTGTGCTGAAGCAGGGCATTCTGGCAGCCAAGTGGCTTGACCTTTATTAGTGAACCTGGTTACCCCCTCTCGGAACCACAGACTTAGAAATCGCCAGCTCATATACAGTGCATAAAATATATTTATATAATATATTTATATATATACCCTTATACACCATTTTAATAAAAAATATCACAAAATTCTTCTAAGTCCCTCGGGAAGAGTGAAAGACGCGCACGTTCATTTTCAGCGCTCCTAGACCTTCCTATAAGAAGTTAGCCAAAAAGTAAGTAGCTTCGAAAAACGCTTAGGTTAAGTTTCAGAGTTGCTTCTAATGTACCAAAGCTGGACTTAGACATAATTTCACTCTCACAACATTATGGCTGGTTGGAGACAGTCCGAAGCACAAGTACCGGGTCCATGGTTCTGGCCGTATACTGGGGGGACGGGGGCGACTCCCGTTAACCCCTGACTATACCGGGGATACGCTTATCACAATGCCTTTCTGGTCTGTGCTGAAGCAGGGCATTCTGGAAACCAAGTGGCTTGACCTTTATTAGTGAGCCTGGTTACCCCCTCTCGGAACCACAGACTTAGAAATCGCCAGCTCATATACAGTGCATAAAATATATTTTTTATATATACCCTTATACACCATTTTAATAAAAAATATCACAAAATTCTTCTAAGTCCCTTGGGAAGAGTGAAAGACGCGCACGTTCATTTTCAGAGCTCCTAGACCTTCCTATAAGAAGTTAGCCAAAAAGTAGCTTCGAAAAACGCTTAGGTTAAGTTTCAGAGTTGCTTCTAATGTACCAAAGCTGGACTTAGACATAATTTCACTCTCACAACATTATGGCTGGTTGGAGACAGTCCGAACCACAAGTACCGGGTCGATGGTTCTGGGCGTATACTGGGGGGACGGGACGACTCCCATTAACCCCTGACTATACCGGGGATAAGCTTATCACAATGCCTTTCTGGTCTGTGCTGAAGCAGGGCATTCTGGCAGCCAAGTGGCTTGACCTTTATTAGTGAGCCTGGTTACCCCCTCTCGGAACCACAGACTTAGAAATCGCCAGCTCATATACAGTGCATAAAATATATTTATATAATATATTTATATATATACCCTTATACACCATTTTAATAAAACATATCACAAAATTCTTCTAAGTCCCTCGGGAAGAGTGAAAGACGCGCACGTTCATTTTCAGAGCTCCTAGACCTTCCTATAAGAAGTTAGCCAAAAAGTAGCTTCGAAAAACGCTTAGGTTAAGTTTCAGAGTTGCTTCTAATGTACCAAAGCTGGACTTAGACATAATTTCACTCTCACAACATTATGGCTGGTTGGAGACAGTCCGAACCACAAGTACCGGGTCGATGGTTCTGGGCGTATACTGGGGGGACGGGACGACTCCCATTAACCCCTGACTATACCGGGGATAAGCTTATCACAATGCCTTTCTGGTCTGTGCTGAAGCAGGGCATTCTGGCAGCCAAGTGGCTTGACCTTTATTAGTGAGCCTGGTTACCCCCTCTCGGAACCACAGACTTAGAAATCGCCAGCTCATATACAGTGCATAAAATATATTTATATAATATATTTATATATATACCCTTATACACCATTTTAATAAAAAATATCACAAAATTCTTCTAAGTCCCTCGGGAAGAGTAAAAGACGCGCACGTTCATTTTCAGCGCTCCCAGACCTTCCTATAAGAAGTTAGCCAAAAAGTAGCTTCGAAAAACGCTTAGGTTAAGTTTCAGAGTTGCTTCTAATGTACCAAAGCTGGACTTAGACATAATTTCACTCTCACAACATTATGGCTGGTTGGAGACAGTCCGAACCACAAGTACCGGGTCCATGGTTCTGGGCGTATACTGGGGGGGACGGGGACAACTCCCATTAACCCCTGACTATACCGGGGATACGCTTATCACAATGCCTTTCTGGTCTGTGCTGAAGCAGGGCATTCTGGAAACCAAGTGGCTTGACCTTTATTAGTGAGCCTGGTTACCCCCTCTCGGAACCACAGACTTAGAAATCGCCAGCTCATATACAGTGCATAAAATATATTTATATAATATATTTATATATATACCCTTATACACCATTTTAATAAAAAATATCACAAAATTCTTCTAAGTCCCTCAGGAAGAGTAAAAGACGCGCACGTTCATTTTCAGCGCTCCCAGACCTTCCTATAAGAAGTTAGCCAAAAAGTAGCTTCGAAAAACGCTTAGGTTAAGTTTCAGAGTTGCTTCTAATGTACCAAAGCTGGACTTAGACATAATTTCACTCTCACAACATTATGGCTGGTTGGAGACAGTCCGAACCACAAGTACCGGGTCCATGGTTCTGGGCGTATACTGGGGGGGACGGGGACGACTCCCATTAACCCCTGACTATACCGGGGATACGCTTATCACAATGCCTTTCTGGTCTGTGCTGAAGCAGGGCATTCTGGCAGCCAAGTGGCTTGACCTTTATTAGTGAACCTGGTTACCCCCTCTCGGAACCACAGACTTAGAAATCGCCAGCTCATATACAGTGCATAAAATATATTTATATAATATATTTATATATATACCCTTATACACCATTTTAATAAAAAATATCACAAAATTCTTCTAAGTCCCTCGGGAAGAGTGAAAGACGCGCACGTTCATTTTCAGCGCTCCTAGACCTTCCTATAAGAAGTTAGCCAAAAAGTAAGTAGCTTCGAAAAACGCTTAGGTTAAGTTTCAGAGTTGCTTCTAATGTACCAAAGCTGGACTTAGACATAATTTCACTCTCACAACATTATGGCTGGTTGGAGACAGTCCGAAGCACAAGTACCGGGTCCATGGTTCTGGCCGTATAATGGGGGGACGGGGGCGACTCCCATTAACCCCTGACTATACCGGGGATACGCTTATCACAATGCCTTTCTGGTCTGTGCTGAAGCAGGGCATTCTGGAAACCAAGTGGCTTGACCTTTATTAGTGAGCCTGGTTACCCCCTCTCGGAACCACAGACTTAGAAATCGCCAGCTCATATACAGTGCATAAAATATATTTCTATATATACCCTTATACACCATTTTAATAAAAAATATCACAAAATTCTTCTAAGTCCCTCGGGAAGAGTGAAAGACGCGCACGTTCATTTTCAGAGCTCCTAGACCTTCCTATAAGAAGTTAGCCAAAAAGTAGCTTCGAAAAACGCTTAGGTTAAGTTTCAGAGTTGCTTCTAATGTACCAAAGCTGGACTTAGACATAATTTCACTCTCACAACATTATGGCTGGTTGGAGACAGTCCGAACCACAAGTACCGGGTCGATGGTTCTGGGCGTATACTGGGGGGACGGGGACGACTCCCATTAACCCCTGACTATACCGGGGATAAGCTTATCACAATGCCTTTCTGGTCTGTGCTGAAGCAGGGCATTCTGGCAGCCAAGTGGCTTGACCTTTATTAGTGAGCCTGGTTACCCCCTCTCGGAACCACAGACTTAGAAATCGCCAGCTCATATACAGTGCATAAAATATATTTATATAATATATTTATATATATACCCTTATACACCATTTTAATAAAAAATATCACAAAATTCTTCTAAGTCCCTCGGGAAGAGTAAAAGACGCGCACGTTCATTTTCAGCGCTCCCAGACCTTCCTATAAGAAGTTAGCCAAAAAGTAAGTAGCTTCGAAAAACGCTTAGGTTAAGTTTCAGAGTTGCTTCTAATGTACCAAAGCTGGACTTAGACGTAATTTCACTCTCACAACATTATGGCTGGTTGGAGACAGTCCGAACCACAAGTACCGGGTCCATGGTTCTGGGCGTATACTGGGGGGGACGGGGACAACTCCCATTAACCCCTGACTATACCGGGGATACGCTTATCACAATGCCTTTCTGGTCTGTGCTGAAGCAGGGCATTCTGGCAGCCAAGTGGCTTGACCTTTATTAGTGAGCCTGGTTACCCCCTCTCGGAACCACAGACTTAGAAATCGCCAGCTCATATACAGTGCATAAAATATATTTATATATATACCCTTATACACCATTTTAATAAAAAATATCACAAAATTCTTCTAAGTCCCTCGGGAAGAGTGAAAGACGCGCACGTTCATTTTCAGAGCTCCTAGACCTTCCTATAAGAAGTTAGCCAAAAAGTAGCTTCGAAAAACGCTTAGGTTAAGTTTCAGAGTTGCTTCTAATGTACCAAAGCTGGACTTAGACATAATTTCACTCTCACAACATTATGGCTGGTTGGAGACAGTCCGAACCACAAGTACCGGGTCCATGGTTCTGGGCGTATACTGGGGGGGACGGGGACGACTCCCATTAACCCCTGACTATATCGGGGATACGCTTATCACAATGCCTTTCTGGTCTGTGCTGAAGCAGGGCATTCTGGCAGCCAAGTGGCTTGACCTTTATTAGTGAGCCTGGTTACCCCCTCTCGGAACCACAGACTTAGAAATCGCCAGCTCATATACAGTGCATAAAATATATTTATATAATATATTTATATATATACCCTTATACACCATTTTAATAAAAAATATCACAAAATTCTTCTAAGTCCCTCGGGAAGAGTGAAAGACGCGCACGTTCATTTTCAGCGCTCCTAGACCTTCCTATAAGAAGTTAGCCAAAAAGTAAGTAGCTTCGAAAAACGCTTAGGTTAAGTTTCAGAGTTGCTTCTAATGTACCAAAGCTGGACTTAGACATAATTTCACTCTCACAACATTATGGCTGGTTGGAGACAGTCCGAAGCACAAGTACCGGGTCCATGGTTCTGGCCGTATACTGGGGGGACGGGGGCGACTCCCATTAACCCCTGACTATACCGGGGATACGCTTATCACAATGCCTTTCTGGTCTGTGCTGAAGCAGGGCATTCTGGAAACCAAGTGGCTTAACCTTTATTAGTGAGCCTGGTTACCCCCTCTCGGAACCACAGACTTAGAAATCGCCAGCTCATATACAGTGCATAAAATATATTTCTATATATACCCTTATACACCATTTTAATAAAAAATATCACAAAATTCTTCTAAGTCCCTCGGGAAGAGTGAAAGACGCGCACGTTCATTTTCAGCGCTCCTAGACCTTCCTATAAGAAGTTAGCCAAAAAGTAGCTTCGAAAAACGCTTAGGTTAAGTTTCAGAGTTGCTTCTAATGTACCAAAGCTGGACTTAGACATAATTTCACTCTCACAACATTATGGCTGGTTGGAGACAGTTCGAACCACAAGTACCGGGTCGATGGTTCTGGGCGTATACTGGGGGGACGGGGACGACTCCCATTAACCCCTGACTATACCGGGGATAAGCTTATCACAATGCCTTTCTGGTCTGTGCTGAAGCAGGGCATTCTGGCAGCCAAGTGGCTTGACCTTTATTAGTGAGCCTGGTTACCCCCTCTCGGAACCACAGACTTAGAAATCGCCAGCTCATATACAGTGCATAAAATATATTTATATAATATATTTATATATATACCCTTATACACCATTTTAATAAAAAATATCACAAAATTCTTCTAAGTCCCTCGGGAAGAGTGAAAGACGCGCACGTTCATTTTCAGCGCTCCTAGACCTTCCTATAAGAAGTTAGCCAAAAAGTAGCTTCGAAAAACGCTTAGGTTAAGTGTCAGAGTTGCTTCTAATGTACCAAAGCTGGACTTAGACATAATTTCACTCTCACAACATTATGGCTGGTTGGAGACATTCCGAACCACAAGTACCGGGTCGATGGTTCTGGGCGTATACTGGGGGGACGGGGACGACTCCCATTAACCCCTGACTATACCGGGGATAAGCTTATCACAATGCCTTTCTGGTCTGTGCTGAAGCAGGGCATTCTGGAAACCAAGTGGCTTGACCTTTATTAGTGAGCCTGGTTACCCCCTCTCGGAACCACAGACTTAGAAATCGCCAGCTCATATACAGTGCATAAAATATATTTCTATATATACCCTTATACACCATTTTAATAAAAAATATCACAAAATTCTTCTAAGTCCCTCGGGAAGAGTGAAAGACGCGCACGTTCATTTTCAGCGCTCCTAGACCTTCCTATAAGAAGTTAGCCAAAAAGTAGCTTCGAAAAACGCTTAGGTTAAGTTTCAGAGTTGCTTCTAATGTACCAAAGCTGGACTTAGACATAATTTCACTCTCACAACATTATGGCTGGTTGGAGACAGTCCGAAGCACAAGTACCGGGTCCATGGTTCTGGCCGTATAATGGGGGGACGGGGGCGACTCCCATTAACCCCTGACTATACCGGGGATACGCTTATCACAATGCCTTTCTGGTCTGTGCTGAAGCAGGGCATTCTGGAAACCAAGTGGCTTGACCTTTATTAGTGAGCCTGGTTACCCCCTCTCGGAACCACAGACTTAGAAATCGCCAGCTCATATACAGTGCATAAAATATATTTATATAATATATTTATATATATACCCTTATACACCATTTTAATAAAAAATATCACAAAATTCTTCTAAGTCCCTCGGGAAGAGTGAAAGACGCGCACGTTCATTTTCAGCGCTCCTAGACCTTCCTATAAGAAGTTAGCCAAAAAGTAGCTTCGAAAAACGCTTAGGTTAAGTTTCAGAGTTGCTTCTAATGTACCAAAGCTGGACTTAGACATAATTTCACTCTCACAACATTATGGCTGGTTGGAGACATTCCGAACCACAAGTACCGGGTCGATGGTTCTGGGCGTATACTGGGGGGACGGGGACGACTCCCATTAACCCCTGACTATACCGGGGATAAGCTTATCACAATGCCTTTCTGGTCTGTGCTGAAGCAGGGCATTCTGGCAGCCAAGTGGCTTGACCTTTATTAGTGAGCCTGGTTACCCCCTCTCGGAACCACAGACTTAGAAATCGCCAGCTCATATACAGTGCATAAAATATATTTATATAATATATTTATATATATACCCTTATACACCATTTTAATAAAAAATATCACAAAATTCTTCTAAGTCCCTCGGGAAGAGTGAAAGACGCGCACGTTCATTTTCAGCGCTCCTAGACCTTCCTATAAGAAGTTAGCCAAAAAGTAGCTTCGAAAAACGCTTAGGTTAAGTTTCAGAGTTGCTTCTAATGTACCAAAGCTGGACTTAGACATAATTTCACTCTCACAACATTATGGCTGGTTGGAGACATTCCGAACCACAAGTACCGGGTCGATGGTTCTGGGCGTATACTGGGGGGACGGGGACGACTCCCATTAACCCCTGACTATACCGGGGATAAGCTTATCACAATGCCTTTCTGGTCTGTGCTGAAGCAGGGCATTCTGGCAGCCAAGTGGCTTGACCTTTATTAGTGAGCCTGGTTACCCCCTCTCGGAACCACAGACTTAGAAATCGCCAGCTCATATACAGTGCATAAAATATATTTATATAATATATTTATATATATACCCTTATACACCATTTTAATAAAAAATATCACAAAATTCTTCTAAGTCCCTCGGGAAGAGTGAAAGACGCGCACGTTCATTTTCAGCGCTCCTAGACCTTCCTATAAGAAGTTAGCCAAAAAGTAGCTTCGAAAAACGCTTAGGTTAAGTTTCAGAGTTGCTTCTAATGTACCAAAGCTGGACTTAGACATAATTTCACTCTCACAACATTATGGCTGGTTGGAGACAGTCCGAAGCACAAGTACCGGGTCCATGGTTCTGGCCGTATACTGGGGGGACGGGGGCGACTCCCATTAACCCCTGACTATACCGGGGATACGCTTATCACAATGCCTTTCTGGTCTGTGCTGAAGCAGGGCATTCTGGAAACCAAGTGGCTTGACCTTTATTAGTGAGCCTGGTTACCCCCTCTCGGAACCACAGACTTAGAAATCGCCAGCTCATATACAGTGCATAAAATATATTTCTATATATACCCTTATACACCATTTTAATAAAAAATATCACAAAATTCTTCTAAGTCCCTCGGGAAGAGTGAAAGACGCGCACGTTCATTTTCAGCGCTCCTAGACCTTCCTATAAGAAGTTAGCCAAAAAGTAGCTTCGAAAAACGCTTAGGTTAAGTTTCAGAGTTGCTTCTAATGTACCAAAGCTGGACTTAGACATAATTTCACTCTCACAACATTATGGCTGGTTGGAGACAGTCCGAACCACAAGTACCGGGTCGATGGTTCTGGGCGTATACTTGGGGGGACGGGGACGACTCCCATTAACCCCTGACTATACCGGGGATAAGCTTATCACAATGCCTTTCTGGTCTGTGCTGAAGCAGGGCATTCTGGCAGCCAAGTGGCTTGACCTTTATTAGTGAGCCTGGTTACCCCCTCTCGGAACCACAGACTTAGAAATCGCCAGCTCATATACAGTGCATAAAATATATATATATAATATATTTATATATATACCCTTATACACCATTTTAATAAAAAATATCACAAAATTCTTCTAAGTCCCTCGGGAAGAGTGAAAGACGCGCACGTTCATTTTCAGAGCTCCTAGACCTTCCTATAAGAAGTTAGCCAAAAAGTAGCTTCGAAAAACGCTTAGGTTAAGTTTCAGAGTTGCTTCTAATGTTCCAAAGCTGGACTTAGACATAATTTCACTCTCACAACATTATGGCTGGTTGGAGACACTCCGAACCACAAGTACCGGGTCGATGGTTCTGGGCGTATACTGGGGGGACGGGGACGACTCCCATTAACCCCTGACTATACCGGGGATACGCTTATCACAATGCCTTTCTGGTCTGTGCTGAAGCAGGGCATTCTGGCAGCCAAGTGGCTTGACCTTTATTAGTGAGCCTGGTTACCCCCTCTCGGAACCACAGACTTAGAAATCGCCAGCTCATATACAGTGCATAAAATATATTTATATAATATATTTATATATATACCCTTATACACCATTTTAATAAAAAATATCACAAAATTCTTCTAAGTCCCTCGGGAAGAGTGAAAGACGCGCACGTTCATTTTCAGCGCTCCTAGACCTTCCTATAAGAAGTTAGCCAAAAAGTAAGTAGCTTCGAAAAACGCTTAGGTTAAGTTTCAGAGTTGCTTCTAATGTACCAAAGCTGGACTTAGACATAATTTCACTCTCACAACATTATGGCTGGTTGGAGACAGTCCGAAGCACAAGTACCGGGTCCATGGTTCTGGCCGTATACTAGGGGGACGGGGGCGACTCCCATTAACCCCTGACTATACCGGGGATACGCTTATCACAATGCCTTTCTGGTCTGTGCTGAAGCAGGGCATTCTGGAAACCAAGTGGCTTGACCTTTATTAGTGAGCCTGGTTACCCCCTCTCGGAACCACAGACTTAGAAATCGCCAGCTCATATACAGTGCATAAAATATATTTCTATATATACCCTTATACACCATTTTAATAAAAAATATCACAAAATTCTTCTAAGTCCCTCGGGAAGAGTGAAAGACGCGCACGTTCATTTTCAGCGCTCCTAGACCTTCCTATAAGAAGTTAGCCAAAAAGTAGCTTCGAAAAACGCTTAGGTTAAGTTTCAGAGTTGCTTCTAATGTACCAAAGCTGGACTTAGACATAATTTCACTCTCACAACATTATGGCTGGTTGGAGACAGTCTGAACCACAAGTACCGGGTCGATGGTTCTGGGCGTATACTGGGGGGACGGGGACGACTCCCATTAACCCCTGACTATACCGGGGATACGCTTATCACAATGCCTTTCTGGTCTGTGCTGAAGCAGGGCATTCTGGCAGCCAAGTGGCTTGACCTTTATTAGTGAGCCTGGTTACCCCCTCTCGGAACCACAGACTTAGAAATCGCCAGCTCATATACAGTGCATAAAATATATTTATATAATATATTTATATATATACCCTTATACACCATTTTAATAAAAAATATCACAAAATTCTTCTAAGTCCCTCGGGAAGAATGAAAGACGCGCACGTTCATTTTCAGCGCTTCCAGACCTTCCTATAAGAAGTTAGCCAAAAAGTAGCTTCGAAAAACGCTTAGGTTAAGTTTCAGAGTTGCTTCTAATGTACCAAAGCTGGACTTAGACATAATTTCACTCTCACAACATTATGGCTGGTTGGAGACAGTCCGAACCACAAGTACCGGGTCCATGGTTCTGGGCGTATACTGGGGGGGACGGGGACGACTCCCATTAACCCCTGACTATACCGGGGATACGCTTATCACAATGCCTTTCTGGTCTGTGCTGAAGCAGGGCATTCTGGCAGCCAAGTGGCTTGACCTTTATTAGTGAGCCTGGTTACCCCCTCTCGGAACCACAGACTTAGAAATCGCCAGCTCATATACAGTGCATAAAATATATTTATATAATATATTTATATATATACCCTTATACACCATTTTAATAAAAAATATCACAAAATTCTTCTAAGTCCCTCGGGAAGAGTGAAAGACGCGCACGTTCATTTTCAGCACTCCTAGACCTTCCTATAAGAAGTTAGCCAAAAAGTAGCTTCGAAAAACGCTTAGGTTAAGTTTCAGAGTTGCTTCTAATGTACCAAAGCTGGACTTAGACATAATTTCACTCTCACAACATTATGGCTGGTTGGAGACAGTCTGAACCACAAGTACCGGGTCGATGGTTCTGGGCGTATACTGGGGGGACGGGGACGACTCCCATTAACCCCTGACTATACCGGGGATACGCTTATCACAATGCCTTTCTGGTCTGTGCTGAAGCAGGGCATTCTGGCAGCCAAGTGGCTTGACCTTTATTAGTGAGCCTGGTTACCCCCTCTCGGAACCACAGACTTAGAAATCGCCAGCTCATATACAGTGCATAAAATATATTTATATAATATATTTATATATATACCCTGTGACAGAAACCAGGGGATGGTAATAAATTCCGTATATAGGGCTCCCAGGATACTAGACAGTTTCTATCCTGTTTGGCCTGGGAGTGCAGCCTTATAATACATACACTCCATCCCACAGTTTGGCAAGCGCTGGAACTGAGGGATGAGAGATCCAGACCAGAGTTTGTCTGCTGCCTGATTTCTGTCACCTGTCATGCTAATTAGGAATCAGGTATGAAAGACTGATTTCCTGTTTGCTCTGGTCTCCCCACAAGAGCCAGGAGGCTGGAAGGCTGCTGAACTACAGAGGGGAGAAGCCTCTTCCCCAAACAGGTTCAATCTTTCTGTTCATTTGTGTAAGACTGCAAAAGTACCGTGTTTTGATGTTGGAAGTGGAAAAGCCACTTCCAACCCTGAGTCAGGGATATCTAAGTTAAGTTATCGCTCAGGTGAGCAGCTTTTGTTTTGATCTGTATTCTGTTGTATGCACTGTGGCAGTCTCAGTGCCTGGGACTGAATAAACCAGGCATAGCCTGTTTAAAGGAACAGTACGTGACGCCTCATCATTTAACCTACCCTAAAAGACCGTGTTCTAAACAGTCCCGGACAAACGACGGAGCCCCGGAGTAAGCCGTTTGTCACATATGGTGGAGAATGCGGGCAGAGCACTAGGGGGTCTGCGGGTTGAAGAAATTTGAAAAAAAAAAAAAAGTTTTTTTCATCCTCTGCAAACAAGATGGAAGACGTGGTGGGTGCGCTGGTACGCAATGTCGCTGCCCAGAAAGACACGAATGAAACCCAGCAACAGCTGTTAATAGCCCAGCAAGAAACTAATGCAAACCAGCAGCAGACGAATGCAGCCCAGCAACAGCTGCTAATAGCCCAGCAAGAGATTAATGCCAACCAGCAACTCAGCCAGCCACATCGTGGAACGGTTGGTCATGGACCAGTTCTTGAGGAAACTTCCCTCTGCCTTACGCCGTTGGGTCAGTCGGAGTGACCCCCACAATGCGGATGAGCTTGTGGCCCTCGTAGAAAGGTACAATGCAGCAGAAGAGCACCCGCAACCCACAGTCGTGGAGCAACCCCACTACCCGAGGTTCCAGGACTCTTCCAGAGACGGTAAAAGGGTACCGGGGTTAAGGGGCGCTGAAGAGCGGTGACCACCTTCACGCAGCACCAGCAACAGTGGTTCGCACACTAAGGGCAATAGCCAACATGGGGAGCCGGGAAAAGGCTCTAAGTGGGACACAGACTATGTACCTAAATGTGTAAATTGTCATGAGAGGGGCCACACAGCAAAAATCTGCCCACTAAATGATGAGCCCATGCAATGCAACAGCGTGGAACCTTATTCGCTGTTGTCCCAATGTATGGGCCCTAGCCCAGAGGACCCCTTGAATAACCATCTGTGGGCATTTGTAAAGGTTAATGGTAAGAGGGTTCGGGCACTTCTTGACTCTGGGAGCATGGTCACACTAGTGTCCGAATACCTCTTGCCCATTAAGAAGAAACAGGGAAACAGTTCACAAAGAGTGGCAATTTGTTGTATACATGGGGATAATCATGAATATTCCACTGTTGATGTTTTTTTTGAAACAGAGTTTGGTTCTTTAGATTTCAAGGTGGGTATTGTACCCAAACTGGCACATGATGTGTTAATAGGGACCGACTTTCCCCATTTTCTAAAAATGTGGTCCCCCGCTCAGAATAGCGCCCAAAGTTCAATAGCGGACCATAACAAAGTATTAGAAGAAACAAATCCTTTCCCTTTTTCAGAAATGGAGGTTGACGAGGGCCCAAATAAGAAGGGGGAAAAGGAGGAGTGCTGTAAAATTCCCTTCCCCATCACTACTTTGGTAGGGAATACCCCAAATCAAGATGTTGAGCAGACACTTACCAACCCAGAACCGGATAAGACCCTCGCTGACCTAGAGGTCAGTCCTGGGAGTTTTAAGAAGGCCCAGTGGGAGGACCCCACATTAGCGGTAGCAAGGGGAAATATACGGGACCAGAATAGTACTCCTGGCCAACCAGATAGGTCACTTGCTTACCCCTACTTCGAGGTAGAGAACGACCTAGTATATCGGGTTGATAAAAGGAAATCAGTTACAACTAAACAATTGTTGGTACCACGGACATTCCGTAACGTAGTATTACACCTCGCACATAGTCATCCATTGGGGGGACACCTAGGGGTGGAAAAGACAAAAGAAAAGGTTCTCCGAAGCTTCTATTGGCCTGGGGTTCTGGCAGAAATTACGAATTATTGTTCCTCATGCCCAGAATGTCAGATCACCGCCCCGTTCAAGGCGTACCGCAGCCCATTGGTACCCCTTCCCATAATAGAGGTACCATTTGACCGGATTGCTATGGATCTAGTAGGACCCCTAATAAAGTCTGCTAGGGGACATCAGCATATATTGGTAATATTAGATTATGCCACCCGATATCCGGAGGCAGTTCCCCTACGTAGCACCTCAGCTAAAAACATAGCAAAAGAGTTAGTAGTTCTGTTTTCCCGGGTCGGGATTCCTAAAGAGATTCTATCTGACCAGGGAACACCATTTATGTCCCAAGTAACGAAAGAGCTATGTAAACTCCTAAAAATCAAGCATCTCAGAACCTCAGTCTATCATCCACAAACAGATGGTTTAGTGGAAAGGTTCAATAAAACCTTAAAGAGCATGTTACGGCGGGCGGTTGATAAAGATGGGAAAAACTGGGATTGTTTGTTACCGTACCTGTTATTTGCCATTAGGGAAGTTCCCCAATCATCCACAGGCTTCTCCCCGTTTGAACTATTGTATGGCCGACACCCAAGGGGCTTACTGGATATAGCCAAAGAGACTTGGGAACACGAGGTTACCCCTTACAGAAGTGTAATAGAGCATGTTGCCCAGATGCAGGACCGCATTGCTGCAGTCCTACCCATAGTGAGGGAACACATGGAGAAAGCTCAAGAAGCACAGAGGAATACATATAATAAGGGTGCTAGGGTCAGAATTTTTTCTCCAGGTGATAGGGTACTAGTTCTGGTTCCCACCGTGGAGAGTAAATTCCTTGCTAAATGGCATGGGCCATATGAGGTCTTGGAAAGAGTGGGAGAAGTAAATTATAAGGTAAGACAGCCAGGTAGGAGGAAACCTGAGCAAATTTACCATATAAACCTACTCAAGCCCTGGAAAGATAGAGAAGTCTTGTTAACCCTAGTACCCCCAGGTCCGTCAGAGAATCAAGAAACTGACCCAGAGGTTAGCATAGCTGAAACCCTGTCTGTTCATCAGAAACGAGAGGTTCAGAATTTAGTGAAAAGAAACAAAGAAATCTTCTCTATACGGCCAGGTAGAACTAGCGTAATTGAACATGACCTAGTCTCTGAACCGGGGGTCCGAGTCAACCTTAAACCGTACCGAATCCCAGAGGCCAAAAGAAAGGCTATAAGTTTAGAGGTTAAAAAAATGCTAAAACTAGGTGTAATTGAGGAATCCCAAAGTGGGTGGAACAGCCCTATAGTCTTAGTCCCAAAGCCAGATGGTACAACAAGGTTTTGTAATGACTACCGGAAACTAAACGCGGTGTCAAAATTTGATACTTATCCTATGCCCAGGGTAGATGAACTTGTAGAGAGACTGGGCAAAGCCCGATATCTCACAACCCTAGACCTAACAAAAGGGTACTGGCAGGTTCCCCTCACAGAAAGGGCAAAAGAAAAGACAGCCTTCTCAACCCCAGACGGCCTCTTTCAGTATAAGGTGTTGCCTTTTGGCTTACATGGAGCTCCCGCCACATTCCAAAGAATGATGGATAAAATTTTAAAACCACATGCTCGGTATGCTGCCGCCTACCTGGATGATGTGGTAATCCATAGTGAAGATTGGCAATCCCACCTTCCAAAGGTCCAAGCTGTGCTTGACGCAGTCCGGTCTGCTGGACTAACTGCTAACCCCGCTAAATGCACTATTGGTCTGGAGGAGGCCAAGTATCTGGGATATTCTATTGGCAGAGGTTTACTCAAACCCCAAACACTCAAAGTGGAGGCGATACAAAATTGGCCAAGGCCAGTTACAAAAAAACAAGTAAGGACCTTTTTGGGGTTAATTGGGTACTATAGAAGGTTTATTCCCAATTTTGCAACTAAGGCAACCCCACTAACTGACCTCACAAAAGCAAGAGGACCGCTAATGGTAAAGTGGTCCCCCGAAACCGAACAGGCCTTTAGAAGCCTGAAAGAAGCTCTCTGTGCCCAACCAGTGTTGGTCACACCTGACTTCTCCAAAGAGTTCGTAGTCCAAACCGACGCATCTGAGGTAGGGCTGGGGGCGGTACTCTCCCAGGAGTCTCAAGGTGAGGAGCACCCCATCCTTTATTTAAGTAGGAAACTAAATCCCCAGGAGAAAAATTACTCCATAGTAGAGAAAGAGTGTCTCGCAATAAAGTGGGCTGTAGAGACGCTCAAATACTACCTGTTGGGGAGAAAATTCCGGTTGGTCACAGATCATGCACCCCTTACCTGGATGTGTCAAAACAGGGAAAAGAATGCTAGAGTGACCAGGTGGTTCCTAAGCCTACAACCCTTTAAATTTTCTGTGGAACACAGGTCAGGGCACAAACATGGCAATGCTGACGGGTTGTCAAGGATGCACTCCCTAATATCCATGGTCGCTCATCCCTCGAGGTCTGAGCTGGGGGGGAGGATATGTGACAGAAACCAGGGGATGGTAATAAATTCCATATATAGGGCTCCCAGGATACTAGACAGTTTCTATCCTGTTTGGCCTGGGAGTGCAGCCTTATAATACATACACTCCATCCCACAGTTTGGCAAGCGCTGGAACTGAGGGATGAGAGATCCAGACCAGAGTTTGTCTGCTGCCTGATTTCTGTCACCTGTCATGCTAATTAGGAATCAGGTATGAAAGACTGATTTCCTGTTTGCTCTGGTCTCCCCACAAGAGCCAGGAGGCTGGAAGGCTGCTGAACTACAGAGGGGAGAAGCCTCTTCCCCAAACAGGTTCAATCTTTCTGTTCATTTGTGTAAGACTGCAAAAGTACCGTGTTTTGATGTTGGAAGTGGAAAAGCCACTTCCAACCCTGAGTCAGGGATATCTAAGTTAAGTTATCGCTCAGGTGAGCAGCTTTTGTTTTGATCTGTATTCTGTTGTATGCACTGTGGCAGTCTCAGTGCCTGGGACTGAATAAACCAGGCATAGCCTGTTTAAAGGAACAGTACGTGACGCCTCATCATTTAACCTACCCTAAAAGACCGTGTTCTAAACAGTCCCGGACAAACGACGGAGCCCCGGAGTAAGCCGTTTGTCACAACCCTTATACACCATTTTAATAAAAAATATCACAAAATTCTTCTAAGTCCCTCGGGAAGAGTGAAAGACGCGCACGTTCATTTTCAGCGCTTCCAGACCTTCCTATAAGAAGTTAGCCAAAAAGTAGCTTCGAAAAACGCTTAGGTTAAGTTTCAGAGTTGCTTCTAATGTACCAAAGCTGGACTTAGACATAATTTCACTCTCACAACATTATGGCTGGTTGGAGACAGTCCGAACCACAAGTACCGGGTCCATGGTTCTGGGCGTATACTGGGGGGGACGGGGACGACTCCCATTAACCCCTGACTATACCGGGGATACGCTTATCACAATGCCTTTCTGGTCTGTGCTGAAGCAGGGCATTCTGGCAGCCAAGTGGCTTGACCTTTATTAGTGAGCCTGGTTACCCCCTCTCGGAACCACAGACTTAGAAATCGCCAGCTCATATACAGTGCATAAAATATATTTATATAATATATTTATATATATACCCTTATACACCATTTTAATAAAAAATATCACAAAATTCTTCTAAGTCCCTCAGGAAGAGTGAAAGACGCGCACGTTCATTTTCAGCGCTTCCAGACCTTCCTATAAGAAGTTAGCCAAAAAGTAGCTTCGAAAAACGCTTAGGTTAAGTTTCAGAGTTGCTTCTAATGTACCAAAGCTGGACTTAGACATAATTTCACTCTCACAACATTATGGCTGGTTGGAGACAGTCCGAACCACAAGTACCGGGTCCATGGTTCTGGGCGTATACTGGGGGGGACGGGGACGACTCCCATTAACCCCTGACTATACCGGGGATACGCTTATCACAATGCCTTTCTGGTCTGTGCTGAAGCAGGGCATTCTGGCAGCCAAGTGGCTTGACCTTTATTAGTGAGCCTGGTTACCCCCTCTCGGAACCACAGACTTAGAAATCGCCAGCTCATATACAGTGCATAAAATATATTTATATAATATATTTATATATATACCCTTATACACCATTTTAATAAAAAATATCACAAAATTCTTCTAAGTCCCTCGGGAAGAGTGAAAGACGCGCACGTTCATTTTCAGCGCTTCCAGACCTTCCTATAAGAAGTTAGCCAAAAAGTAGCTTCGAAAAACGCTTAGGTTAAGTTTCAGAGTTGCTTCTAATGTACCAAAGCTGGACTTAGACATAATTTCACTCTCACAACATTATGGCTGGTTGGAGACAGTCCGAACCACAAGTACCGGGTCCATGGTTCTGGGCGTATACTGGGGGGGACGGGGACGACTCCCATTAACCCCTGACTATACCGGGGATACGCTTATCACAATGCCTTTCTGGTCTGTGCTGAAGCAGGGCATTCTGGCAGCCAAGTGGCTTGACCTTTATTAGTGAGCCTGGTTACCCCCTCTCGGAACCACAGACTTAGAAATCGCCAGCTCATATACAGTGCATAAAATATATTTATATAATATATTTATATATATACCCTTATACACCATTTTAATAAAAAATATCACAAAATTCTTCTAAGTCCCTCGGGAAGAGTGAAAGACGCGCACGTTCATTTTCAGCGCTCCCAGACCTTCCTATAAGAAGTTAGCCAAAAAGTAGCTTCGAAAAACGCTTAGGTTAAGTTTCAGAGTTGCTTCTAATGTACCAAAGCTGGACTTAGACATAATTTCACTCTCACAACATTATGGCTGGTTGGAGACAGTCCGAACCACAAGTACCGGGTCCATGGTTCTGGGCGTATACTGGGGGGGACGGGGACGACTCCCATTAACCCCTGACTATACCGGGGATACGCTTATCACAATGCCTTTCTGGTCTGTGCTGAAGCAGGGCATTCTGGCAGCCAAGTGGCTTGACCTTTATTAGTGAGCCTGGTTACCCCCTCTCGGAACCATAGACTTAGAAATCGCCAGCTCATATACAGTGCATAAAATATATTTATATATATACAGTACCCTTATACACCATTTTAATAAAAAATATCACAAAATTCTTCTAAGTCCCTCGGGAAGAGTGAAAGACGCGCACGTTCATTTTCAGCGCTCCTAGACCTTCCTATAAGAAGTTAGCCAAAAAGTAGCTTCGAAAAACGCTTAGGTTAAGTTTCAGAGTTGCTTCTAATGTACCAAAGCTGGACTTAGACATAATTTCACTCTCACAACATTATGGCTGGTTGGAGACAGTCCGAACCACAAGTACCGGGTCCATGGTTCTGGGCGTATACTGGGGGGGACGGGGACGACTCCCATTAACCCCTGACTATACCGGGGATACGCTTATCACAATGCCTTTCTGGTCTGTGCTGAAGCAGGGCATTCTGGCAGCCAAGTGGCTTGACCTTTATTAGTGAGCCTGGTTACCCCCTCTCGGAACCACAGACTTAGAAATCGCCAGCTCATATACAGTGCATAAAATATATTTATATAATATATTTATATATATACCCTTATACACCATTTTAATAAAAAATATCACAAAATTCTTCTAAGTCCCTCGGGAAGAGTGAAAGACGCGCACGTTCATTTTCAGCACTCCTAGACCTTCCTATAAGAAGTTAGCCAAAAAGTAGCTTCGAAAAACGCTTAGGTTAAGTTTCAGAGTTGCTTCTAATGTACCAAAGCTGGACTTAGACATAATTTCACTCTCACAACATTATGGCTGGTTGGAGACAGTCTGAACCACAAGTACCGGGTCGATGGTTCTGGGCGTATACTGGGGGGACGGGGACGACTCCCATTAACCCCTGACTATACCGGGGATACGCTTATCACAATGCCTTTCTGGTCTGTGCTGAAGCAGGGCATTCTGGCAGCCAAGTGGCTTGACCTTTATTAGTGAGCCTGGTTACCCCCTCTCGGAACCACAGACTTAGAAATCGCCAGCTCATATACAGTGCATAAAATATATTTATATAATATATTTATATATATACCCTTATACACCATTTTAATAAAAAATATCACAAAATTCTTCTAAGTCCCTCGGGAAGAGTGAAAGACGCGCACGTTCATTTTCAGCGCTTCCAGACCTTCCTATAAGAAGTTAGCCAAAAAGTAGCTTCGAAAAACGCTTAGGTTAAGTTTCAGAGTTGCTTCTAATGTACCAAAGCTGGACTTAGACATAATTTCACTCTCACAACATTATGGCTGGTTGGAGACAGTCCGAACCACAAGTACCGGGTCCATGGTTCTGGGCGTATACTGGGGGGACGGGGACGACTCCCATTAACCCCTGACTATACCGGGGATACGCTTATCACAATGCCTTTCTGGTCTGTGCTGAAGCAGGGCATTCTGGCAGCCAAGTGGCTTGACCTTTATTAGTGAGCCTGGTTACCCCCTCTCGGAACCACAGACTTAGAAATCGCCAGCTCATATACAGTGCATAAAATATATTTATATAATATATTTATATATATACCCTTATACACCATTTTAATAAAAAATATCACAAAATTCTTCTAAGTCCCTCGGGAAGAGTGAAAGACGCGCACGTTCATTTTCAGCGCTCCCAGACCTTCCTATAAGAAGTTAGCCAAAAAGTAGCTTCGAAAAACGCTTAGGTTAAGTTTCAGAGTTGCTTCTAATGTACCAAAGCTGGACTTAGACATAATTTCACTCTCACAACATTATGGCTGGTTGGAGACAGTCCGAACCACAAGTACCGGGTCCATGGTTCTGGGCGTATACTGGGGGGGACGGGGACGACTCCCATTAACCCCCGACTATACCGGGGATACGCTTATCACAATGCCTTTCTGGTCTGTGCTGAAGCAGGGCATTCTGGCAGCCAAGTGGCTTGACCTTTATTAGTGAGCCTGGTTACCCCCTCTCGGAACCATAGACTTAGAAATCGCCAGCTCATATACAGTGCATAAAATATATTTATATATATACAGTACCCTTATACACCATTTTAATAAAAAATATCACAAAATTCTTCTAAGTCCCTCGGGAAGAGTGAAAGACGCGCACGTTCATTTTCAGCGCTCCTAGACCTTCCTATAAGAAGTTAGCCAAAAAGTAGCTTCGAAAAACGCTTAGGTTAAGTTTCAGAGTTGCTTCTAATGTACCAAAGCTGGACTTAGACATAATTTCACTCTCACAACATTATGGCTGGTTGGAGACAGTCCGAACCACAAGTACCGGGTCCATGGTTCTGGGCGTATACTGGGGGGGACGGGGACGACTCCCATTAACCCCTGACTATACCAGGGATACGCTTATCACAATGCCTTTCTGGTCTGTGCTGAAGCAGGGCATTCTGGCAGCCAAGTGGCTTGACCTTTATTAGTGAGCCTGGTTACCCCCTCTCGGAACCACAGACTTAGAAATCGCCAGCTCATATACAGTGCATAAAATATATTTATATAATATATTTATATATATACCCTTATACACCATTTTAATAAAAAATATCACAAAATTCTTCTAAGTCCCTCGGGAAGAGTGAAAGACGCGCACGTTCATTTTCAGCGCTTCCAGACCTTCCTATAAGAAGTTAGCCAAAAAGTAGCTTCGAAAAACGCTTAGGTTAAGTTTCAGAGTTGCTTCTAATGTACCAAAGCTGGACTTAGACATAATTTCACTCTCACAACATTATGGCTGGTTGGAGACAGTCCGAACCACAAGTACCGGGTCCATGGTTCTGGGCGTATACTGGGGGGACGGGGACGACTCCCATTAACCCCTGACTATACCGGGGATACGCTTATCACAATGCCTTTCTGGTCTGTGCTGAAGCAGGGCATTCTGGCAGCCAAGTGGCTTGACCTTTATTAGTGAGCCTGGTTACCCCCTCTCGGAACCACAGACTTAGAAATCGCCAGCTCATATACAGTGCATAAAATATATTTATATAATATATTTATATATATACCCTTATACACCATTTTAATAAAAAATATCACAAAATTCTTCTAAGTCCCTCGGGAAGAGTGAAAGACGCGCACGTTCATTTTCAGCGCTCCCAGACCTTCCTATAAGAAGTTAGCCAAAAAGTAGCTTCGAAAAACGCTTAGGTTAAGTTTCAGAGTTGCTTCTAATGTACCAAAGCTGGACTTAGACATAATTTCACTCTCACAACATTATGGCTGGTTGGAGACAGTCCGAACCACAAGTACCGGGTCCATGGTTCTGGGCGTATACTGGGGGGGACGGGGACGACTCCCATTAACCCCCGACTATACCGGGGATACGCTTATCACAATGCCTTTCTGGTCTGTGCTGAAGCAGGGCATTCTGGCAGCCAAGTGGCTTGACCTTTATTAGTGAGCCTGGTTACCCCCTCTCGGAACCATAGACTTAGAAATCGCCAGCTCATATACAGTGCATAAAATATATTTATATATATACAGTACCCTTATACACCATTTTAATAAAAAATATCACAAAATTCTTCTAAGTCCCTCGGGAAGAGTGAAAGACGCGCACGTTCATTTTCAGCGCTCCTAGACCTTCCTATAAGAAGTTAGCCAAAAAGTAGCTTCGAAAAACGCTTAGGTTAAGTTTCAGAGTTGCTTCTAATGTACCAAAGCTGGACTTAGACATAATTTCACTCTCACAACATTATGGCTGGTTGGAGACAGTCCGAACCACAAGTACCGGGTCCATGGTTCTGGGCGTATACTGGGGGGGACGGGGACGACTCCCATTAACCCCTGACTATACCAGGGATACGCTTATCACAATGCCTTTCTGGTCTGTGCTGAAGCAGGGCATTCTGGCAGCCAAGTGGCTTGACCTTTATTAGTGAGCCTGGTTACCCCCTCTCGGAACCACAGACTTAGAAATCGCCAGCTCATATACAGTGCATAAAATATATTTATATAATATATTTATATATATACCCTTATACACCATTTTAATAAAAAATATCACAAAATTCTTCTAAGTCCCTCGGGAAGAGTGAAAGACGCGCACGTTCATTTTCAGCACTCCTAGACCTTCCTATAAGAAGTTAGCCAAAAAGTAGCTTCGAAAAACGCTTAGGTTAAGTTTCAGAGTTGCTTCTAATGTACCAAAGCTGGACTTAGACATAATTTCACTCTCACAACATTATGGCTGGTTGGAGACAGTCTGAACCACAAGTACCGGGTCGATGGTTCTGGGCGTATACTGGGGGGACGGGGACGACTCCCATTAACCCCTGACTATACCGGGGATACGCTTATCACAATGCCTTTCTGGTCTGTGCTGAAGCAGGGCATTCTGGCAGCCAAGTGGCTTGACCTTTATTAGTGAGCCTGGTTACCCCCTCTCGGAACCACAGACTTAGAAATCGCCAGCTCATATACAGTGCATAAAATATATTTATATAATATATTTATATATATACCCTTATACACCATTTTAATAAAAAATATCACAAAATTCTTCTAAGTCCCTCGGGAAGAGTGAAAGACGCGCACGTTCATTTTCAGCGCTTCCAGACCTTCCTATAAGAAGTTAGCCAAAAAGTAGCTTCGAAAAACGCTTAGGTTAAGTTTCAGAGTTGCTTCTAATATACCAAAGCTGGACTTAGACATAATTTCACTCTCACAACATTATGGCTGGTTGGAGACAGTCCGAACCACAAGTACCGGGTCCATGGTTCTGGGCGTATACTGGGGGGGACGGGGACGACTCCCATTAACCCCTGACTATACCGGGGATACGCTTATCACAATGCCTTTCTGGTCTGTGCTGAAGCAGGGCATTCTGGCAGCCAAGTGGCTTGACCTTTATTAGTGAGCCTGGTTACCCCCTCTCGGAACCACAGACTTAGAAATCGCCAGCTCATATACAGTGCATAAAATATATTTATATAATATATTTATATATATACCCTTATACACCATTTTAATAAAAAATATCACAAAATTCTTCTAAGTCCCTCGGGAAGAGTGAAAGACGCACACGTTCATTTTCAGCGCTTCCAGACCTTCCTATAAGAAGTTAGCCAAAAAGTAGCTTCGAAAAACGCTTAGGTTAAGTTTCAGAGTTGCTTCTAATGTACCAAAGCTGGACTTAGACATAATTTCACTCTCACAACATTATGGCTGGTTGGAGACAGTCCGAACCACAAGTACCGGGTCCATGGTTCTGGGCGTATACTGGGGGGGACGGGGACGACTCCCATTAACCCCTGACTATACCGGGGATACGCTTATCACAATGCCTTTCTGGTCTGTGCTGAAGCAGGGCATTCTGGCAGCCAAGTGGCTTGACCTTTATTAGTGAGCCTGGTTACCCCCTCTCGGAACCACAGACTTAGAAATCGCCAGCTCATATACAGTGCATAAAATATATTTATATAATATATTTATATATATACCCTTATACACCATTTTAATAAAAAATATCACAAAATTCTTCTAAGTCCCTCGGGAAGAGTGAAAGACGCGCACGTTCATTTTCAGCGCTTCCAGACCTTCCTATAAGAAGTTAGCCAAAAAGTAGCTTCGAAAAACGCTTAGGTTAAGTTTCAGAGTTGCTTCTAATGTACCAAAGCTGGACTTAGACATAATTTCACTCTCACAACATTATGGCTGGTTGGAGACAGTCCGAACCACAAGTACCGGGTCCATGGTTCTGGGCGTATACTGGGGGGGACGGGGACGACTCCCATTAACCCCTGACTATACCGGGGATACGCTTATCACAATGCCTTTCTGGTCTGTGCTGAAGCAGGGCATTCTGGCAGACAAGTGGCTTGACCTTTATTAGTGAGCCTGGTTACCCCCTCTCGGAACCACAGACTTAGAAATCGCCAGCTCATATACAGTGCATAAAATATATTTATATAATATATTTATATATATACCCTTATACACCATTTTAATAAAAAATATCACAAAATTCTTCTAAGTCCCTCGGGAAGAGTGAAAGACGCGCACGTTCATTTTCAGCGCTCCCAGACCTTCCTATAAGAAGTTAGCCAAAAAGTAGCTTCGAAAAACGCTTAGGTTAAGTTTCAGAGTTGCTTCTAATGTACCAAAGCTGGACTTAGACATAATTTCACTCTCACAACATTATGGCTGGTTGGAGACAGTCCGAACCACAAGTACCGGGTCCATGGTTCTGGGCGTATACTGGGGGGGACGGGGACGACTCCCATTAACCCCTGACTATACCGGGGATACGCTTATCACAATGCCTTTCTGGTCTGTGCTGAAGCAGGGCATTCTGGCAGCCAAGTGGCTTGACCTTTATTAGTGAGCCTGGTTACCCCCTCTCGGAACCATAGACTTAGAAATCGCCAGCTCATATACAGTGCATAAAATATATTTATATATATACAGTACCCTTATACACCATTTTAATTAAAAATATCACAAAATTCTTCTAAGTCCCTCGGGAAGAGTGAAAGACGCGCACGTTCATTTTCAGCGCTCCTAGACCTTCCTATAAGAAGTTAGCCAAAAAGTAGCTTCGAAAAACGCTTAGGTTAAGTTTCAGAGTTGCTTCTAATGTACCAAAGCTGGACTTAGACATAATTTCACTCTCACAACATTATGGCTGGTTGGAGACAGTCCGAACCACAAGTACCGGGTCCATGGTTCTGGGCGTATACTGGGGGGACGGGGACGACTCCCATTAACCCCTGACTATACCGGGGATAAGCTTATCACAATGCCTTTCTGGTCTGTGCTGAAGCAGGGCATTCTGGCAGCCAAGTGGCTTGACCTTTATTAGTGAGCCTGGTTACCCCCTCTCGGAACCACAGACTTAGAAATCGCCAGCTCATATACAGTGCATAAAATATATTTATATAATATATTTATATATATACCCTTATACACCATTTTAATAAAAAATATCACAAAATTCTTCTAAGTCCCTCGGGAAGAGTGAAAGACGCGCACGTTCATTTTCAGCGCTCCTAGACCTTCCTATAAGAAGTTAGACAAAAAGTAAGTAGCTTCGAAAAACGCTTAGGTTAAGTTTCAGAGTTGCTTCTAATGTACCAAAGCTGGACTTAGACATAATTTCACTCTCACAACATTATGGCTGGTTGGAGACAGTCCGAAGCACAAGTACCGGGTCCATGGTTCTGGCCGTATACTGGGGGGACGGGGGCGACTCCCATTAACCCCTGACTATACCGGGGATACGCTTATCACAATGCCTTTCTGGTCTGTGCTGAAGCAGGGCATTCTGGCAGCCAAGTGGCTTGACCTTTATTAGTGAGCCTGGTTACCCCCTCTCGGAACCACAGACTTAGAAATCGCCAGCTCATATACAGTGCATAAAATATATTTATATAATATATTTATATATATACCCTTATACACCATTTTAATAAAAAATATCACAAAATTCTTCTAAGTCCCTCGGGAAGAGTGAAAGACGCGCACGTTCATTTTCAGCACTCCTAGACCTTCCTATAAGAAGTTAGCCAAAAAGTAGCTTCGAAAAACGCTTAGGTTAAGTTTCAGAGTTGCTTCTAATGTACCAAAGCTGGACTTAGACATAATTTCACTCTCACAACATTATGGCTGGTTGGAGACAGTCTGAACCACAAGTACCGGGTCGATGGTTCTGGGCGTATACTGGGGGGACGGGGACGACTCCCATTAACCCCTGACTATACCGGGGATACGCTTATCACAATGCCTTTCTGGTCTGTGCTGAAGCAGGGCATTCTGGCAGCCAAGTGGCTTGACCTTTATTAGTGAGCCTGGTTACCCCCTCTCGGAACCACAGACTTAGAAATCGCCAGCTCATATACAGTGCATAAAATATATTTATATAATATATTTATATATATACCCTTATACACCATTTTAATAAAAAATATCACAAAATTCTTCTAAGTCCCTCGGGAAGAGTGAAAGACGCGCACGTTCATTTTCAGCGCTTCCAGACCTTCCTATAAGAAGTTAGCCAAAAAGTAGCTTCGAAAAACGCTTAGGTTAAGTTTCAGAGTTGCTTCTAATGTACCAAAGCTGGACTTAGACATAATTTCACTCTCACAACATTATGGCTGGTTGGAGACAGTCCGAACCACAAGTACCGGGTCCATGGTTCTGGGCGTATACTGGGGGGGACGGGGACGACTCCCATTAACCCCTGACTATACCGGGGATACGCTTATCACAATGCCTTTCTGGTCTGTGCTGAAGCAGGGCATTCTGGCAGCCAAGTGGCTTGACCTTTATTAGTGAGCCTGGTTACCCCCTCTCGGAACCACAGACTTAGAAATCGCCAGCTCATATACAGTGCATAAAATATATTTATATAATATATTTATATATATATACCCTTATACACCATTTTAATAAAAAATATCACAAAATTCTTCTAAGTCCCTCGGGAAGAGTGAAAGACGCACACGTTCATTTTCAGCGCTTCCAGACCTTCCTATAAGAAGTTAGCCAAAAAGTAGCTTCGAAAAACGCTTAGGTTAAGTTTCAGAGTTGCTTCTAATGTACCAAAGCTGGACTTAGACATAATTTCACTCTCACAACATTATGGCTGGTTGGAGACAGTCCGAACCACAAGTACCGGGTCCATGGTTCTGGGCGTATACTGGGGGGGACGGGGACGACTCCCATTAACCCCTGACTATACCGGGGATACGCTTATCACAATGCCTTTCTGGTCTGTGCTGAAGCAGGGCATTCTGGCAGCCAAGTGGCTTGACCTTTATTAGTGAGCCTGGTTACCCCCTCTCGGAACCACAGACTTAGAAATCGCCAGCTCATATACAGTGCATAAAATATATTTATATAATATATTTATATATATACCCTTATACACCATTTTAATAAAAAATATCACAAAATTCTTCTAAGTCCCTCGGGAAGAGTGAAAGACGCGCACGTTCATTTTCAGCGCTTCCAGACCTTCCTATAAGAAGTTAGCCAAAAAGTAGCTTCGAAAAACGCTTAGGTTAAGTTTCAGAGTTGCTTCTAATGTACCAAAGCTGGACTTAGACATAATTTCACTCTCACAACATTATGGCTGGTTGGAGACAGTCCGAACCACAAGTACCGGGTCCATGGTTCTGGGCGTATACTGGGGGGGACGGGGACGACTCCCATTAACCCCTGACTATACCGGGGATACGCTTATCACAATGCCTTTCTGGTCTGTGCTGAAGCAGGGCATTCTGGCAGCCAAGTGGCTTGACCTTTATTAGTGAGCCTGGTTACCCCCTCTCGGAACCACAGACTTAGAAATCGCCAGCTCATATACAGTGCATAAAATATATTTATATAATATATTTATATATATACCCTTATACACCATTTTAATAAAAAATATCACAAAATTCTTCTAAGTCCCTCGGGAAGAGTGAAAGACGCGCACGTTCATTTTCAGCGCTCCCAGACCTTCCTATAAGAAGTTAGCCAAAAAGTAGCTTCGAAAAACGCTTAGGTTAAGTTTCAGAGTTGCTTCTAATGTACCAAAGCTGGACTTAGACATAATTTCACTCTCACAACATTATGGCTGGTTGGAGACAGTCCGAACCACAAGTACCGGGTCCATGGTTCTGGGCGTATACTGGGGGGGACGGGGACGACTCCCATTAACCCCTGACTATACCGGGGATACGCTTATCACAATGCCTTTCTGGTCTGTGCTGAAGCAGGGCATTCTGGCAGCCAAGTGGCTTGACCTTTATTAGTGAGCCTGGTTACCCCCTCTCGGAACCATAGACTTAGAAATCGCCAGCTCATATACAGTGCATAAAATATATTTATATATATACAGTACCCTTATACACCATTTTAATTAAAAATATCACAAAATTCTTCTAAGTCCCTCGGGAAGAGTGAAAGACGCGCACGTTCATTTTCAGCGCTCCTAGACCTTCCTATAAGAAGTTAGCCAAAAAGTAGCTTCGAAAAACGCTTAGGTTAAGTTTCAGAGTTGCTTCTAATGTACCAAAGCTGGACTTAGACATAATTTCACTCTCACAACATTATGGCTGGTTGGAGACAGTCCGAACCACAAGTACCGGGTCCATGGTTCTGGGCGTATACTGGGGGGACGGGGACGACTCCCATTAACCCCTGACTATACCGGGGATAAGCTTATCACAATGCCTTTCTGGTCTGTGCTGAAGCAGGGCATTCTGGCAGCCAAGTGGCTTGACCTTTATTAGTGAGCCTGGTTACCCCCTCTCGGAACCACAGACTTAGAAATCGCCAGCTCATATACAGTGCATAAAATATATTTATATAATATATTTATATATATACCCTTATACACCATTTTAATAAAAAATATCACAAAATTCTTCTAAGTCCCTCGGGAAGAGTGAAAGACGCGCACGTTCATTTTCAGCGCTCCTAGACCTTCCTATAAGAAGTTAGACAAAAAGTAAGTAGCTTCGAAAAACGCTTAGGTTAAGTTTCAGAGTTGCTTCTAATGTACCAAAGCTGGACTTAGACATAATTTCACTCTCACAACATTATGGCTGGTTGGAGACAGTCCGAAGCACAAGTACCGGGTCCATGGTTCTGGCCGTATACTGGGGGGACGGGGGCGACTCCCATTAACCCCTGACTATACCGGGTATACGCTTATCACAATGCCTTTCTGGTCTGTGCTGAAGCAGGGCATTCTGGAAACCAAGTGGCTTGACCTTTATTAGTGAGTCTGGTTACCCCCTCTCGGAACCACAGACTTAGAAATCGCCAGCTCATATACAGTGCATAAAATATATTTATATATATACCCTTATACACCATTTTAATAAAAAATATCACAAAATTCTTCTAAGTCCCTCGGGAAGAGTGAAAGACGCGCACGTTCATTTTCAGCGCTCCAAGACCTTCCTATAAGAAGTTAGCCAAAAAGTAGCTTCGAAAAACGCTTAGGTTAAGTTTCAGAGTTGCTTCTAATGTACCAAAGCTGGACTTAGACATAATTTCACTCTCACAACATTATGGCTGGTTGGAGACAGTCCGAACCACAAGTACCGGGTCGATGGTTCTGGGCGTATACTGGGGGGACGGGGACGACTCCCATTAACCCCTGACTATACCGGGGATAAGCTTATCACAATGCCTTTCTGGTCTGTGCTGAAGCAGGGCATTCTGGCAGCCAAGTGGCTTGACCTTTATTAGTGAGCCTGGTTAACCCCTCTCGGAACCACAGACTTAGAAATCGCCAGCTCATATACAGTGCATAAAATATATTTATATAATTTATTTATATATATACCCTTATACACCATTTTAATAAAAAATATCACAAAATTCTTCTAAGTCCCTCGGGAAGAGTGAAAGACGCGCACGTTCATTTTCAGCGCTCCTAGACCTTCCTATAAGAAGTTAGCCAAAAAGTAGCTTCGAAAAACGCTTAGGTTAAGTTTCAGAGTTGCTTCTAATGTACCAAAGCTGGACTTAGACATAATTTCACTCTCACAACATTATGGTTGGTTGGAGACAGTCCGAACCACAAGTACCGGGTCGATGGTTCTGGGCGTATACTGGGGGGACGGGGACGACTCCCATTAACCCCTGACTATACCGGGGATACGCTTATCACAATGCCTTTCTGTTCTGTGCTGAAGCAGGGCATTCTGGCAGCCAAGTGGCTTGACCTTTATTAGTGAGCCTGGTTACCCCCTCTCGGAACCACAGACTTAGAAATCGCCAGCTCATTTACAGTGCATAAAATATATTTATATAATATATTTATATATATACCCTTATACACCATTTTAATAAAAAATATCACAAAATTCTTCTAAGTCCCTCGGGAAGAGTGAAAGACGCGCACGTTCATTTTCAGCGCTCCCAGACCTTCCTATAAGAAGTTAGCCAAAAAGTAGCTTCGAAAAACGCTTAGGTTAAGTTTCAGAGTTGCTTCTAATGTACCAAAGCTGGACTTAGACATAATTTCACTCTCACAACATTATGGCTGGTTGGAGACAGTCCGAACCACAAGTACCGGGTCCATGGTTCTGGGCGTATACTGGGGGGGACGGGGACGACTCCCATTAACCCCTGACTATACCGGGGATACGCTTATCACAATGCCTTTCTGGTCTGTGCTGAAGCAGGGCATTCTGGCAGCCAAGTGGCTTGACCTTTATTAGTGAGCCTGGTTACCCCCTCTCGGAACCACAGACTTAGAAATCGCCAGCTCATATACAGTGCATAAAATATATTTATATAATATATTTATATATATACCCTTATACACCATTTTAATAAAAAATATCACAAAATTCTTCTAAGTCCCTCGGGAAGAGTGAAAGACGCGCACGTTCATTTTCAGCGCTCCCAGACCTTCCTATAAGAAGTTAGCCAAAAAGTAGCTTCGAAAAACGCTTAGGTTAAGTTTCAGAGTTGCTTCTAATGTACCAAAGCTGGACTTAGACATAATTTCACTCACAACATTATGGCTGGTTGGAGACAGTCCGAACCACAAGTACCGGGTCCATGGTTCTGGGCGTATACTGGGGGGGACGGGGACGACTCCCATTAACCCCTGACTATACCGGGGATACGCTTATCACAATGCCTTTCTGGTCTGTGCTGAAGCAGGGCATTCTGGCAGCCAAGTGGCTTGACCTTTATTAGTGAGCCTGGTTACCCCCTCTCGGAACCACAGACTTAGAAATCGCCAGCTCATATACAGTGCATAAAATATATTTATATAATATATTTATATATATACCCTTATACACCATTTTAATAAAAAATATCACAAAATTCTTCTAAGTCCCTCGGGAAGAGTGAAAGACGCGCACGTTCATTTTCAGCGCTCCCAGACCTTCCTATAAGAAGTTAGCCAAAAAGTAGCTTCGAAAAACGCTTAGGTTAAGTTTCAGAGTTGCTTCTAATGTACCAAAGCTGGACTTAGACATAATTTCACTCACAACATTATGGCTGGTTGGAGACAGTCCGAACCACAAGTACCGGGTCCATGGTTCTGGGCGTATACTGGGGGGGACGGGGACGACTCCCATTAACCCCTGACTATACCGGGGATACGCTTATCACAATGCCTTTCTGGTCTGTGCTGAAGCAGGGCATTCTGGCAGCCAAGTGGCTTGACCTTTATTAGTGAGCCTGGTTACCCCCTCTCGGAACCATAGACTTAGAAATCGCCAGCTCATATACAGTGCATAAAATATATTTATATATATACAGTACCCTTATACACCATTTTAATAAAAAATATCACAAAATTCTTCTAAGTCCCTCGGGAAGAGTGAAAGACGCGCACGTTCATTTTCAGCGCTCCTAGACCTTCCTATAAGAAGTTAGCCAAAAAGTAGCTTCGAAAAACGCTTAGGTTAAGTTTCAGAGTTGCTTCTAATGTACCAAAGCTGGACTTAGACATAATTTCACTCTCACAACATTATGGCTGGTTGGAGACAGTCCGAACCACAAGTACCGGGTCCATGGTTCTGGGCGTATACTGGGGGGACGGGGACGACTCCCATTAACCCCTGACTATACCGGGGATAAGCTTATCACAATGCCTTTCTGGTCTGTGCTGAAGCAGGGCATTCTGGCAGCCAAGTGGCTTGACCTTTATTAGTGAGCCTGGTTACCCCCTCTCGGAACCACAGACTTAGAAATCGCCAGCTCATATACAGTGCATAAAATATATTTATATAATATATTTATATATATACCCTTATACACCATTTTAATAAAAAATATCACAAAATTCTTCTAAGTCCCTCGGGAAGAGTGAAAGACGCGCACGTTCATTTTCAGCGCTCCTAGACCTTCCTATAAGAAGTTAGCCAAAAAGTAAGTAGCTTCGAAAAACGCTTAGGTTAAGTTTCAGAGTTGCTTCTAATGTACCAAAGCTGGACTTAGACATAATTTCACTCTCACAACATTATGGCTGGTTGGAGACAGTCCGAAGCACAAGTACCGGGTCCATGGTTCTGGCCGTATACTGGGGGGACGGGGGCGACTCCCATTAACCCCTGACTATACCGGGGATACGCTTATCACAATGCCTTTCTGGTCTGTGCTGAAGCAGGGCATTCTGGCAGCCAAGTGGCTTGACCTTTATTAGTGAGCCTGGTTAACCCCTCTCGGAACCACAGACTTAGAAATCGCCAGCTCATATACAGTGCATAAAATATATTTATATAATATATTTATATATATACCCTTATACACCATTTTAATAAAAAATATCACAAAATTCTTCTAAGTCCCTCGGGAAGAGTGAAAGACGCGCACGTTCATTTTCAGCGCTCCTAGACCTTCCTATAAGAAGTTAGCCAAAAAGTAGCTTCGAAAAACGCTTAGGTTAAGTTTCAGAGTTGCTTCTAATGTACCAAAGCTGGACTTAGACATAATTTCACTCTCACAACATTATGGCTGGTTGGAGACAGTCCGAACCACAAGTACCGGGTCGATGGTTCTGGGCGTATACTGGGGGGACGGGGACGACTCCCATTAACCCCTGACTATACCGGGGATACGCTTATCACAATGCCTTTCTGTTCTGTGCTGAAGCAGGGCATTCTGGCAGCCAAGTGGCTTGACCTTTATTAGTGAGCCTGGTTACCCCCTCTCGGAACCACAGACTTAGAAATCGCCAGCTCATATACAGTGCATAAAATATATTTATATAATATATTTATATATATACCCTTATACACCATTTTAATAAAAAATATCACAAAATTCTTCTAAGTCCCTCGGGAAGAGTGAAAGACGCGCACGTTCATTTTCAGCGCTCCCAGACCTTCCTATAAGAAGTTAGCCAAAAAGTAGCTTCGAAAAACGCTTAGGTTAAGTTTCAGAGTTGCTTCTAATGTACCAAAGCTGGACTTAGACATAATTTCACTCTCACAACATTATGGCTGGTTGGAGACAGTCCGAACCACAAGTACCGGGTCCATGGTTCTGGGCGTATACTGGGGGGACGGGGACGACTCCCATTAACCCCTGACTATACCGGGGATAAGCTTATCACAATGCCTTTCTGGTCTGTGCTGAAGCAGGGCATTCTGGCAGCCAAGTGGCTTGACCTTTATTAGTGAGCCTGGTTACCCCCTCTCGGAACCACAGACTTAGAAATCGCCAGCTCATATACAGTGCATAAAATATATTTATATAATATATTTATATATATACCCTTATACACCATTTTAATAAAAAATATCACAAAATTCTTCTAAGTCCCTCGGGAAGAGTGAAAGACGCGCACGTTCATTTTCAGCGCTCCTAGACCTTCCTATAAGAAGTTAGCCAAAAAGTAAGTAGCTTCGAAAAACGCTTAGGTTAAGTTTCAGAGTTGCTTCTAATGTACCAAAGCTGGACTTAGACATAATTTCACTCTCACAACATTATGGCTGGTTGGAGACAGTCCGAAGCACAAGTACCGGGTCCATGGTTCTGGCCGTATACTGGGGGGACGGGGGCGACTCCCATTAACCCCTGACTATACCGGGGATACGCTTATCACAATGCCTTTCTGGTCTGTGCTGAAGCAGGGCATTCTGGCAGCCAAGTGGCTTGACCTTTATTAGTGAGCCTGGTTAACCCCTCTCGGAACCACAGACTTAGAAATCGCCAGCTCATATACAGTGCATAAAATATATTTATATAATATATTTATATATATACCCTTAAACACCATTTTAATAAAAAATATCACAAAATTCTTCTAAGTCCCTCGGGAAGAGTGAAAGACGCGCACGTTCATTTTCAGCGCTCCTAGACCTTCCTATAAGAAGTTAGCCAAAAAGTAAGTAGCTTCGAAAAACGCTTAGGTTAAGTTTCAGAGTTGCTTCTAATGTACCAAAGCTGGACTTAGACATAATTTCACTCTCACAACATTATGGCTGGTTGGAGACAGTCCGAAGCACAAGTACCGGGTCCATGGTTCTGGCCGTATACTGGGGGGACGGGGGCGACTCCCATTAACCCCTGACTATACCGGGGATACGCTTATCACAATGCCTTTCTGGTCTGTGCTGAAGCAGGGCATTCTGGCAGCCAAGTGGCTTGACCTTTATTAGTGAGCCTGGTTAACCCCTCTCGGAACCACAGACTTAGAAATCGCCAGCTCATATACAGTGCATAAAATATATTTATATAATATATTTATATATATACCCTTATACACCATTTTAATAAAAAATATCACAAAATTCTTCTAAGTCCCTCGGGAAGAGTGAAAGACGCGCACGTTCATTTTCAGCGCTCCTAGACCTTCCTATAAGAAGTTAGCCAAAAAGTAGCTTCGAAAAACGCTTAGGTTAAGTTTCAGAGTTGCTTCTAATGTACCAAAGCTGGACTTAGACATAATTTCACTCTCACAACATTATGGCTGGTTGGAGACAGTCCGAACCACAAGTACCGGGTCGATGGTTCTGGGCGTATACTGGGGGGACGGGGACGACTCCCATTAACCCCTGACTATACCGGGGATACGCTTATCACAATGCCTTTCTGTTCTGTGCTGAAGCAGGGCATTCTGGCAGCCAAGTGGCTTGACCTTTATTAGTGAGCCTGGTTACCCCCTCTCGGAACCACAGACTTAGAAATCGCCAGCTCATATACAGTGCATAAAATATATTTATATAATATATTTATATATATACCCTTATACACCATTTTAATAAAAAATATCACAAAATTCTTCTAAGTCCCTCGGGAAGAGTGAAAGACGCGCACGTTCATTTTCAGCGCTCCCAGACCTTCCTATAAGAAGTTAGCCAAAAAGTAGCTTCGAAAAACGCTTAGGTTAAGTTTCAGAGTTGCTTCTAATGTACCAAAGCTGGACTTAGACATAATTTCACTCTCACAACATTATGGCTGGTTGGAGACAGTCCGAACCACAAGTACCGGGTCCATGGTTCTGGGCGTATACTGGGGGGACGGGGACGACTCCCATTAACCCCTGACAATACCGGGGATAAGCTTATCACAATGCCTTTCTGGTCTGTGCTGAAGCAGGGCATTCTGGCAGCCAAGTGGCTTGACCTTTATTAGTGAGCCTGGTTACCCCCTCTCGGAACCACAGACTTAGAAATCGCCAGCTCATATACAGTGCATAAAATATATTTATATAATATATTTATATATATACCCTTATACACCATTTTAATAAAAAATATCACAAAATTCTTCTAAGTCCCTCGGGAAGAGTGAAAGACGCGCACGTTCATTTTCAGCGCTCCTAGACCTTCCTATAAGAAGTTAGACAAAAAGTAAGTAGCTTCGAAAAACGCTTAGGTTAAGTTTCAGAGTTGCTTCTAATGTACCAAAGCTGGACTTAGACATAATTTCACTCTCACAACATTATGGCTGGTTGGAGACAGTCCGAAGCACAAGTACCGGGTCCATGGTTCTGGGCGTATACTGGGGGGACGGGGACGACTCCCATTAACCCCTGACTATACCGAGGATACGCTTATCACAATGCCTTTCTGGTCTGTGCTGAAGCAGGGCATTCTGGAAACCAAGTGGCTTGACCTTTATTAGTGAGTCTGGTTACCCCCTCTCGGAACCACAGACTTAGAAATCGCCAGCTCATATACAGTGCATAAAATATATTTATATATATACCCTTATACACCATTTTAATAAAAAATATCACAAAATTCTTCTAAGTCCCTCGGGAAGAGTGAAAGACGCGCACGTTCATTTTCAGCGCTCCAAGACCTTCCTATAAGAAGTTAGCCAAAAAGTAGCTTCGAAAAACGCTTAGGTTAAGTTTCAGAGTTGCTTCTAATGTACCAAAGCTGGACTTAGACATAATTTCACTCTCACAACATTATGGCTGGTTGGAGACAGTCCGAACCACAAGTACCGGGTCGATGGTTCTGGGCGTATACTGGGGGGACGGGGACGACTCCCATTAACCCCTGACTATACCGGGGATACGCTTATCACAATGCCTTTCTGGTCTGTGCTGAAGCAGGGCAATCTGGCAGCCAAGTGGCTTGACCTTTATTAGTGAGCCTGGTTAACCCCTCTCGGAACCACAGACTTAGAAATCGCCAGCTCATATACAGTGCATAAAATATATTTATATAATATATTTATATATATACCCTTATACACCATTTTAATAAAAAATATCACAAAATTCTTCTAAGTCCCTCGGGAAGAGTGAAAGACGCGCACGTTCATTTTCAGCGCTCCTAGACCTTCCTATAAGAAGTTAGCCAAAAAGTAGCTTCGAAAAACGCTTAGGTTAAGTTTCAGAGTTGCTTCTAATGTACCAAAGCTGGACTTAGACATAATTTCACTCTCACAACATTATGGCTGGTTGGAGACAGTCCGAACCACAAGTACCGGGTCGATGGTTCTGGGCGTATACTGGGGGGACGGGGACGACTCCCATTAACCCCTGACTATACCGGGGATACGCTTATCACAATGCCTTTCTGTTCTGTGCTGAAGCAGGGCATTCTGGCAGCCAAGTGGCTTGACCTTTATTAGTGAGCCTGGTTACCCCCTCTCGGAACCACAGACTTAGAAATCGCCAGCTCATATACAGTGCATAAAATATATTTATATAATATATTTATATATATACCCTTATACACCATTTTAATAAAAAATATCACAAAATTCTTCTAAGTCCCTCGGGAAGAGTGAAAGACGCGCACGTTCATTTTCAGCGCTCCCAGACCTTCCTATAAGAAGTTAGCCAAAAAGTAGCTTCGAAAAACGCTTAGGTTAAGTTTCAGAGTTGCTTCTAATGTACCAAAGCTGGACTTAGACATAATTTCACTCACAACATTATGGCTGGTTGGAGACAGTCCGAACCACAAGTACCGGGTCCATGGTTCTGGGCGTATACTGGGGGGGACGGGGACGACTCCCATTAACCCCTGACTATACCGGGGATACGCTTATCACAATGCCTTTCTGGTCTGTGCTGAAGCAGGGCATTCTGGCAGCCAAGTGGCTTGACCTTTATTAGTGAGCCTGGTTACCCCCTCTCGGAACCATAGACTTAGAAATCGCCAGCTCATATACAGTGCATAAAATATATTTATATATATACAGTACCCTTATACACCATTTTAATAAAAAATATCACAAAATTCTTCTAAGTCCCTCGGGAAGAGTGAAAGACGCGCACGTTCATTTTCAGCGCTCCTAGACCTTCCTATAAGAAGTTAGCCAAAAAGTAGCTTCGAAAAACGCTTAGGTTAAGTTTCAGAGTTGCTTCTAATGTACCAAAGCTGGACTTAGACATAATTTCACTCTCACAACATTATGGCTGGTTGGAGACAGTCCGAACCACAAGTACCGGGTCCATGGTTCTGGGCGTATACTGGGGGGACGGGGACGACTCCCATTAACCCCTGACTATACCGGGGATAAGCTTATCACAATGCCTTTCTGGTCTGTGCTGAAGCAGGGCATTCTGGCAGCCAAGTGGCTTGACCTTTATTAGTGAGCCTGGTTACCCCCTCTCGGAACCACAGACTTAGAAATCGCCAGCTCATATACAGTGCATAAAATATATTTATATAATATATTTATATATATACCCTTATACACCATTTTAATAAAAAATATCACAAAATTCTTCTAAGTCCCTCGGGAAGAGTGAAAGACGCGCACGTTCATTTTCAGCGCTCCTAGACCTTCCTATAAGAAGTTAGCCAAAAAGTAAGTAGCTTCGAAAAACGCTTAGGTTAAGTTTCAGAGTTGCTTCTAATGTACCAAAGCTGGACTTAGACATAATTTCACTCTCACAACATTATGGCTGGTTGGAGACAGTCCGAAGCACAAGTACCGGGTCCATGGTTCTGGCCGTATACTGGGGGGACGGGGGCGACTCCCATTAACCCCTGACTATACCGGGGATACGCTTATCACAATGCCTTTCTAGTCTGTGCTGAAGCAGGGCATTCTGGCAGCCAAGTGGCTTGACCTTTATTAGTGAGCCTGGTTAACCCCTCTCGGAACCACAGACTTAGAAATCGCCAGCTCATATACAGTGCATAAAATATATTTATATAATATATTTATATATATACCCTTATACACCATTTTAATAAAAAATATCACAAAATTCTTCTAAGTCCCTCGGGAAGAGTGAAAGACGCGCACGTTCATTTTCAGCGCTCCTAGACCTTCCTATAAGAAGTTAGCCAAAAAGTAAGTAGCTTCGAAAAACGCTTAGGTTAAGTTTCAGAGTTGCTTCTAATGTACCAAAGCTGGACTTAGACATAATTTCACTCTCACAACATTATGGCTGGTTGGAGACAGTCCGAAGCACAAGTACCGGGTCCATGGTTCTGGCCGTATACTGGGGGGACGGGGGCGACTCCCATTAACCCCTGACTATACCGGGGATACGCTTATCACAATGCCTTTCTGGTCTGTGCTGAAGCAGGGCATTCTGGCAGCCAAGTGGCTTGACCTTTATTAGTGAGCCTGGTTAACCCCTCTCGGAACCACAGACTTAGAAATCGCCAGCTCATATACAGTGCATAAAATATATTTATATAATATATTTATATATATACCCTTATACACCATTTTAATAAAAAATATCACAAAATTCTTCTAAGTCCCTCGGGAAGAGTGAAAGACGCGCACGTTCATTTTCAGCGCTCCTAGACCTTCCTATAAGAAGTTAGCCAAAAAGTAGCTTCGAAAAACGCTTAGGTTAAGTTTCAGAGTTGCTTCTAATGTACCAAAGCTGGACTTAGACATAATTTCACTCTCACAACATTATGGCTGGTTGGAGACAGTCCGAACCACAAGTACCGGGTCGATGGTTCTGGGCGTATACTGGGGGGACGGGGACGACTCCCATTAACCCCTGACTATACCGGGGATACACTTATCACAATGCCTTTCTGTTCTGTGCTGAAGCAGGGCATTCTGGCAGCCAAGTGGCTTGACCTTTATTAGTGAGCCTGGTTACCCCCTCTCGGAACCACAGACTTAGAAATCGCCAGCTCATATACAGTGCATAAAATATATTTATATAATATATTTATATATATACCCTTATACACCATTTTAATAAAAAATATCACAAAATTCTTCTAAGTCCCTCGGGAAGAGTGAAAGACGCGCACGTTCATTTTCAGCGCTCCCAGACCTTCCTATAAGAAGTTAGCCAAAAAGTAGCTTCGAAAAACGCTTAGGTTAAGTTTCAGAGTTGCTTCTAATGTACCAAAGCTGGACTTAGACATAATTTCACTCTCACAACATTATGGCTGGTTGGAGACAGTCCGAACCACAAGTACCGGGTCCATGGTTCTGGGCGTATACTGGGGGGGACGGGGACGACTCCCATTAACCCCTGACTATACCGGGGATACGCTTATCACAATGCCTTTCTGGTCTGTGCTGAAGCAGGGCATTCTGGCAGCCAAGTGGCTTGACCTTTATTAGTGAGCCTGGTTACCCCCTCTCGGAACCATAGACTTAGAAATCGCCAGCTCATATACAGTGCATAAAATATATTTATATATATACCCTTATACACCATTTTAATAAAAAATATCACAAAATTCTTCTAAGTCCCTCGGGAAGAGTGAAAGACGCGCACGTTCATTTTCAGCGCTCCAAGACCTTCCTATAAGAAGTTAGCCAAAAAGTAGCTTCGAAAAACGCTTAGGTTAAGTTTCAGAGTTGCTTCTAATGTACCAAAGCTGGACTTAGACATAATTTCACTCTCACAACATTATGGCTGGTTGGAGACAGTCCGAACCACAAGTACCGGGTCGATGGTTCTGGGCGTATACTGGGGGGACGGGGACGACTCCCATTAACCCCTGACTATACCGGGGATACGCTTATCACAATGCCTTTCTGGTCTGTGCTGAAGCAGGGCAATCTGGCAGCCAAGTGGCTTGACCTTTATTAGTGAGCCTGGTTAACCCCTCTCGGAACCACAGACTTAGAAATCGCCAGCTCATATACAGTGCATAAAATATATTTATATAATATATTTATATATATACCCTTATACACCATTTTAATAAAAAATATCACAAAATTCTTCTAAGTCCCTCGGGAAGAGTGAAAGACGCGCACGTTCATTTTCAGCGCTCCTAGACCTTCCTATAAGAAGTTAGCCAAAAAGTAGCTTCGAAAAACGCTTAGGTTAAGTTTCAGAGTTGCTTCTAATGTACCAAAGCTGGACTTAGACATAATTTCACTCTCACAACATTATGGCTGGTTGGAGACAGTCCGAACCACAAGTACCGGGTCGATGGTTCTGGGCGTATACTGGGGGGACGGGGACGACTCCCATTAACCCCTGACTATACCGGGGATACGCTTATCACAATGCCTTTCTGTTCTGTGCTGAAGCAGGGCATTCTGGCAGCCAAGTGGCTTGACCTTTATTAGTGAGCCTGGTTACCCCCTCTCGGAACCACAGACTTAGAAATCGCCAGCTCATATACAGTGCATAAAATATATTTATATAATATATTTATATATATACCCTTATACACCATTTTAATAAAAAATATCACAAAATTCTTCTAAGTCCCTCGGGAAGAGTGAAAGACGCGCACGTTCATTTTCAGCGCTCCCAGACCTTCCTATAAGAAGTTAGCCAAAAAGTAGCTTCGAAAAACGCTTAGGTTAAGTTTCAGAGTTGCTTCTAATGTACCAAAGCTGGACTTAGACATAATTTCACTCACAACATTATGGCTGGTTGGAGACAGTCCGAACCACAAGTACCGGGTCCATGGTTCTGGGCGTATACTGGGGGGGACGGGGACGACTCCCATTAACCCCTGACTATACCGGGGATACGCTTATCACAATGCCTTTCTGGTCTGTGCTGAAGCAGGGCATTCTGGCAGCCAAGTGGCTTGACCTTTATTAGTGAGCCTGGTTACCCCCTCTCGGAACCATAGACTTAGAAATCGCCAGCTCATATACAGTGCATAAAATATATTTATATATATACAGTACCCTTATACACCATTTTAATAAAAAATATCACAAAATTCTTCTAAGTCCCTCGGGAAGAGTGAAAGACGCGCACGTTCATTTTCAGCGCTCCTAGACCTTCCTATAAGAAGTTAGCCAAAAAGTAGCTTCGAAAAACGCTTAGGTTAAGTTTCAGAGTTGCTTCTAATGTACCAAAGCTGGACTTAGACATAATTTCACTCTCACAACATTATGGCTGGTTGGAGACAGTCCGAACCACAAGTACCGGGTCCATGGTTCTGGGCGTATACTGGGGGGACGGGGACGACTCCCATTAACCCCTGACTATACCGGGGATAAGCTTATCACAATGCCTTTCTGGTCTGTGCTGAAGCAGGGCATTCTGGCAGCCAAGTGGCTTGACCTTTATTAGTGAGCCTGGTTACCCCCTCTCGGAACCACAGACTTAGAAATCGCCAGCTCATATACAGTGCATAAAATATATTTATATAATATATTTATATATATACCCTTATACACCATTTTAATAAAAAATATCACAAAATTCTTCTAAGTCCCTCGGGAAGAGTGAAAGACGCGCACGTTCATTTTCAGCGCTCCTAGACCTTCCTATAAGAAGTTAGCCAAAAAGTAAGTAGCTTCGAAAAACGCTTAGGTTAAGTTTCAGAGTTGCTTCTAATGTACCAAAGCTGGACTTAGACATAATTTCACTCTCACAACATTATGGCTGGTTGGAGACAGTCCGAAGCACAAGTACCGGGTCCATGGTTCTGGCCGTATACTGGGGGGACGGGGGCGACTCCCATTAACCCCTGACTATACCGGGGATACGCTTATCACAATGCCTTTCTAGTCTGTGCTGAAGCAGGGCATTCTGGCAGCCAAGTGGCTTGACCTTTATTAGTGAGCCTGGTTAACCCCTCTCGGAACCACAGACTTAGAAATCGCCAGCTCATATACAGTGCATAAAATATATTTATATAATATATTTATATATATACCCTTATACACCATTTTAATAAAAAATATCACAAAATTCTTCTAAGTCCCTCGGGAAGAGTGAAAGACGCGCACGTTCATTTTCAGCGCTCCTAGACCTTCCTATAAGAAGTTAGCCAAAAAGTAAGTAGCTTCGAAAAACGCTTAGGTTAAGTTTCAGAGTTGCTTCTAATGTACCAAAGCTGGACTTAGACATAATTTCACTCTCACAACATTATGGCTGGTTGGAGACAGTCCGAAGCACAAGTACCGGGTCCATGGTTCTGGCCGTATACTGGGGGGACGGGGGCGACTCCCATTAACCCCTGACTATACCGGGGATACGCTTATCACAATGCCTTTCTGGTCTGTGCTGAAGCAGGGCATTCTGGCAGCCAAGTGGCTTGACCTTTATTAGTGAGCCTGGTTAACCCCTCTCGGAACCACAGACTTAGAAATCGCCAGCTCATATACAGTGCATAAAATATATTTATATAATATATTTATATATATACCCTTATACACCATTTTAATAAAAAATATCACAAAATTCTTCTAAGTCCCTCGGGAAGAGTGAAAGACGCGCACGTTCATTTTCAGCGCTCCTAGACCTTCCTATAAGAAGTTAGCCAAAAAGTAGCTTCGAAAAACGCTTAGGTTAAGTTTCAGAGTTGCTTCTAATGTACCAAAGCTGGACTTAGACATAATTTCACTCTCACAACATTATGGCTGGTTGGAGACAGTCCGAACCACAAGTACCGGGTCGATGGTTCTGGGCGTATACTGGGGGGACGGGGACGACTCCCATTAACCCCTGACTATACCGGGGATACACTTATCACAATGCCTTTCTGTTCTGTGCTGAAGCAGGGCATTCTGGCAGCCAAGTGGCTTGACCTTTATTAGTGAGCCTGGTTACCCCCTCTCGGAACCACAGACTTAGAAATCGCCAGCTCATATACAGTGCATAAAATATATTTATATAATATATTTATATATATACCCTTATACACCATTTTAATAAAAAATATCACAAAATTCTTCTAAGTCCCTCGGGAAGAGTGAAAGACGCGCACGTTCATTTTCAGCGCTCCCAGACCTTCCTATAAGAAGTTAGCCAAAAAGTAGCTTCGAAAAACGCTTAGGTTAAGTTTCAGAGTTGCTTCTAATGTACCAAAGCTGGACTTAGACATAATTTCACTCTCACAACATTATGGCTGGTTGGAGACAGTCCGAACCACAAGTACCGGGTCCATGGTTCTGGGCGTATACTGGGGGGGACGGGGACGACTCCCATTAACCCCTGACTATACCGGGGATACGCTTATCACAATGCCTTTCTGGTCTGTGCTGAAGCAGGGCATTCTGGCAGCCAAGTGGCTTGACCTTTATTAGTGAGCCTGGTTACCCCCTCTCGGAACCATAGACTTAGAAATCGCCAGCTCATATACAGTGCATAAAATATATTTATATATATACAGTACCCTTATACACCATTTTAATAAAAAATATCACAAAATTCTTCTAAGTCCCTCGGGAAGAGTGAAAGACGCGCACGTTCATTTTCAGCGCTCCTAGACCTTCCTATAAGAAGTTAGCCAAAAAGTAGCTTCGAAAAACGCTTAGGTTAAGTTTCAGAGTTGCTTCTAATGTACCAAAGCTGGACTTAGACATAATTTCACTCTCACAACATTATGGCTGGTTGGAGACAGTCCGAACCACAAGTACCGGGTCGATGGTTCTGGGCGTATACTGGGGGGACGGGGACGACTCCCATTAACCCCTGACTATACCGGGGATAAGCTTATCACAATGCCTTTCTGGTCTGTGCTGAAGCAGGGCATTCTGGCAGCCAAGTGGCTTGACCTTTATTAGTGAGCCTGGTTAACCCCTCTCGGAACCACAGACTTAGAAATCGCCAGCTCATATACAGTGCATAAAATATATTTATATAATATATTTATATATATACCCTTATACACCATTTTAATAAAAAATATCACAAAATTCTTCTAAGTCCCTCGGGAAGAGTGAAAGACGCGCACGTTCATTTTCAGCGCTCCTAGACCTTCCTATAAGAAGTTAGCCAAAAAGTAAGTAGCTTCGAAAAACGCTTAGGTTAAGTTTCAGAGTTGCTTCTAATGTACCAAAGCTGGACTTAGACATAATTTCACTCTCACAACATTATGGCTGGTTGGAGACAGTCCGAAGCACAAGTACCGGGTCCATGGTTCTGGCCGTATACTGGGGGGACGGGGGCGACTCCCATTAACCCCTGACTATACCGGGGATACGCTTATCACAATGCCTTTCTGGTCTGTGCTGAAGCAGGGCATTCTGGCAGCCAAGTGGCTTGACCTTTATTAGTGAGCCTGGTTAACCCCTCTCGGAACCACAGACTTAGAAATCGCCAGCTCATATACAGTGCATAAAATATATTTATATAATATATTTATATATATACCCTTATACACCATTTTAATAAAAAATATCACAAAATTCTTCTAAGTCCCTCGGGAAGAGTGAAAGACGCGCACGTTCATTTTCAGCGCTCCTAGACCTTCCTATAAGAAGTTAGCCAAAAAGTAGCTTCGAAAAACGCTTAGGTTAAGTTTCAGAGTTGCTTCTAATGTACCAAAGCTGGACTTAGACATAATTTCACTCTCACAACATTATGGCTGGTTGGAGACAGTCCGAACCACAAGTACCGGGTCGATGGTTCTGGGCGTATACTGGGGGGACGGGGACGACTCCCATTAACCCCTGACTATACCGGGGATACGCTTATCACAATGCCTTTCTGTTCTGTGCTGAAGCAGGGCATTCTGGCAGCCAAGTGGCTTGACCTTTATTAGTGAGCCTGGTTACCCCCTCTCGGAACCACAGACTTAGAAATCGCCAGCTCATATACAGTGCATAAAATATATTTATATAATATATTTATATATATACCCTTATACACCATTTTAATAAAAAATATCACAAAATTCTTCTAAGTCCCTCGGGAAGAGTGAAAGACGCGCACGTTCATTTTCAGCGCTCCCAGACCTTCCTATAAGAAGTTAGCCAAAAAGTAGCTTCGAAAAACGCTTAGGTTAAGTTTCAGAGTTGCTTCTAATGTACCAAAGCTGGACTTAGACATAATTTCACTCTCACAACATTATGGCTGGTTGGAGACAGTCCGAACCACAAGTACCGGGTCCATGGTTCTGGGCGTATACTGGGGGGGACGGGGACGACTCCCATTAACCCCTGACTATACCGGGGATACGCTTATCACAATGCCTTTCTGGTCTGTGCTGAAGCAGGGCATTCTGGCAGCCAAGTGGCTTGACCTTTATTAGTGAGCCTGGTTACCCCCTCTCGGAACCATAGACTTAGAAATCGCCAGCTCATATACAGTGCATAAAATATATTTATATATATACAGTACCCTTATACACCATTTTAATAAAAAATATCACAAAATTCTTCTAAGTCCCTCGGGAAGAGTGAAAGACGCGCACGTTCATTTTCAGCGCTCCTAGACCTTCCTATAAGAAGTTAGCCAAAAAGTAGCTTCGAAAAACGCTTAGGTTAAGTTTCAGAGTTGCTTCTAATGTACCAAAGCTGGACTTAGACATAATTTCACTCTCACAACATTATGGCTGGTTGGAGACAGTCCGAACCACAAGTACCGGGTCGATGGTTCTGGGCGTATACTGGGGGGACGGGGACGACTCCCATTAACCCCTGACTATACCGGGGATAAGCTTATCACAATGCCTTTCTGGTCTGTGCTGAAGCAGGGCATTCTGGCAGCCAAGTGGCTTGACCTTTATTAGTGAGCCTGGTTAACCCCTCTCGGAACCACAGACTTAGAAATCGCCAGCTCATATACAGTGCATAAAATATATTTATATAATATATTTATATATATACCCTTATACACCATTTTAATAAAAAATATCACAAAATTCTTCTAAGTCCCTCGGGAAGAGTGAAAGACGCGCACGTTCATTTTCAGCGCTCCTAGACCTTCCTATAAGAAGTTAGCCAAAAAGTAAGTAGCTTCGAAAAACGCTTAGGTTAAGTTTCAGAGTTGCTTCTAATGTACCAAAGCTGGACTTAGACATAATTTCACTCTCACAACATTATGGCTGGTTGGAGACAGTCCGAAGCACAAGTACCGGGTCCATGGTTCTGGCCGTATACTGGGGGGACGGGGGCGACTCCCATTAACCCCTGACTATACCGGGGATACGCTTATCACAATGCCTTTCTGGTCTGTGCTGAAGCAGGGCATTCTGGCAGCCAAGTGGCTTGACCTTTATTAGTGAGCCTGGTTAACCCCTCTCGGAACCACAGACTTAGAAATCGCCAGCTCATATACAGTGCATAAAATATATTTATATAATATATTTATATATATACCCTTATACACCATTTTAATAAAAAATATCACAAAATTCTTCTAAGTCCCTCGGGAAGAGTGAAAGACGCGCACGTTCATTTTCAGCGCTCCTAGACCTTCCTATAAGAAGTTAGCCAAAAAGTAAGTAGCTTCGAAAAACGCTTAGGTTAAGTTTCAGAGTTGCTTCTAATGTACCAAAGCTGGACTTAGACATAATTTCACTCTCACAACATTATGGCTGGTTGGAGACAGTCCGAAGCACAAGTACCGGGTCCATGGTTCTGGCCGTATACTGGGGGGACGGGGGCGACTCCCATTAACCCCTGACTATACCGGGGATACGCTTATCACAATGCCTTTCTGGTCTGTGCTGAAGCAGGGCATTCTGGCAGCCAAGTGGCTTGACCTTTATTAGTGAGCCTGGTTAACCCCTCTCGGAACCACAGACTTAGAAATCGCCAGCTCATATACAGTGCATAAAATATATTTATATAATATATTTATATATATACCCTTATACACCATTTTAATAAAAAATATCACAAAATTCTTCTAAGTCCCTCGGGAAGAGTGAAAGACGCGCACGTTCATTTTCAGCGCTCCTAGACCTTCCTATAAGAAGTTAGCCAAAAAGTAGCTTCGAAAAACGCTTAGGTTAAGTTTCAGAGTTGCTTCTAATGTACCAAAGCTGGACTTAGACATAATTTCACTCTCACAACATTATGGCTGGTTGGAGACAGTCCGAACCACAAGTACCGGGTCGATGGTTCTGGGCGTATACTGGGGGGACGGGGACGACTCCCATTAACCCCTGACTATACCGGGGATACGCTTATCACAATGCCTTTCTGTTCTGTGCTGAAGCAGGGCATTCTGGCAGCCAAGTGGCTTGACCTTTATTAGTGAGCCTGGTTACCCCCTCTCGGAACCACAGACTTAGAAATCGCCAGCTCATATACAGTGCATAAAATATATTTATATAATATATTTATATATATACCCTTATACACCATTTTAATAAAAAATATCACAAAATTCTTCTAAGTCCCTCGGGAAGAGTGAAAGACGCGCACGTTCATTTTCAGCGCTCCCAGACCTTCCTATAAGAAGTTAGCCAAAAAGTAGCTTCGAAAAACGCTTAGGTTAAGTTTCAGAGTTGCTTCTAATGTACCAAAGCTGGACTTAGACATAATTTCACTCTCACAACATTATGGCTGGTTGGAGACAGTCCGAACCACAAGTACCGGGTCCATGGTTCTGGGCGTATACTGGGGGGGACGGGGACGACTCCCATTAACCCCTGACTATACCGGGGATACGCTTATCACAATGCCTTTCTGGTCTGTGCTGAAGCAGGGCATTCTGGCAGCCAAGTGGCTTGACCTTTATTAGTGAGCCTGGTTACCCCCTCTCGGAACCATAGACTTAGAAATCGCCAGCTCATATACAGTGCATAAAATATATTTATATATATACAGTACCCTTATACACCATTTTAATAAAAAATATCACAAAATTCTTCTAAGTCCCTCGGGAAGAGTGAAAGACGCGCACGTTCATTTTCAGCGCTCCTAGACCTTCCTATAAGAAGTTAGCCAAAAAGTAGCTTCGAAAAACGCTTAGGTTAAGTTTCAGAGTTGCTTCTAATGTACCAAAGCTGGACTTAGACATAATTTCACTCTCACAACATTATGGCTGGTTGGAGACAGTCCGAACCACAAGTACCGGGTCGATGGTTCTGGGCGTATACTGGGGGGACGGGGACGACTCCCATTAACCCCTGACTATACCGGGGATAAGCTTATCACAATGCCTTTCTGGTCTGTGCTGAAGCAGGGCATTCTGGCAGCCAAGTGGCTTGACCTTTATTAGTGAGCCTGGTTAACCCCTCTCGGAACCACAGACTTAGAAATCGCCAGCTCATATACAGTGCATAAAATATATTTATATAATATATTTATATATATACCCTTATACACCATTTTAATAAAAAATATCACAAAATTCTTCTAAGTCCCTCGGGAAGAGTGAAAGACGCGCACGTTCATTTTCAGCGCTCCTAGACCTTCCTATAAGAAGTTAGCCAAAAAGTAAGTAGCTTCGAAAAACGCTTAGGTTAAGTTTCAGAGTTGCTTCTAATGTACCAAAGCTGGACTTAGACATAATTTCACTCTCACAACATTATGGCTGGTTGGAGACAGTCCGAAGCACAAGTACCGGGTCCATGGTTCTGGCCGTATACTGGGGGGACGGGGGCGACTCCCATTAACCCCTGACTATACCGGGGATACGCTTATCACAATGCCTTTCTGGTCTGTGCTGAAGCAGGGCATTCTGGCAGCCAAGTGGCTTGACCTTTATTAGTGAGCCTGGTTAACCCCTCTCGGAACCACAGACTTAGAAATCGCCAGCTCATATACAGTGCATAAAATATATTTATATAATATATTTATATATATACCCTTATACACCATTTTAATAAAAAATATCACAAAATTCTTCTAAGTCCCTCGGGAAGAGTGAAAGACGCGCACGTTCATTTTCAGCGCTCCTAGACCTTCCTATAAGAAGTTAGCCAAAAAGTAGCTTCGAAAAACGCTTAGGTTAAGTTTCAGAGTTGCTTCTAATGTACCAAAGCTGGACTTAGACATAATTTCACTCTCACAACATTATGGCTGGTTGGAGACAGTCCGAACCACAAGTACCGGGTCGATGGTTCTGGGCGTATACTGGGGGGACGGGGACGACTCCCATTAACCCCTGACTATACCGGGGATACGCTTATCACAATGCCTTTCTGTTCTGTGCTGAAGCAGGGCATTCTGGCAGCCAAGTGGCTTGACCTTTATTAGTGAGCCTGGTTACCCCCTCTCGGAACCACAGACTTAGAAATCGCCAGCTCATATACAGTGCATAAAATATATTTATATAATATATTTATATATATACCCTTATACACCATTTTAATAAAAAATATCACAAAATTCTTCTAAGTCCCTCGGGAAGAGTGAAAGACGCGCACGTTCATTTTCAGCGCTCCCAGACCTTCCTATAAGAAGTTAGCCAAAAAGTAGCTTCGAAAAACGCTTAGGTTAAGTTTCAGAGTTGCTTCTAATGTACCAAAGCTGGACTTAGACATAATTTCACTCTCACAACATTATGGCTGGTTGGAGACAGTCCGAACCACAAGTACCGGGTCCATGGTTCTGGGCGTATACTGGGGGGGACGGGGACGACTCCCATTAACCCCTGACTATACCGGGGATACGCTTATCACAATGCCTTTCTGGTCTGTGCTGAAGCAGGGCATTCTGGCAGCCAAGTGGCTTGACCTTTATTAGTGAGCCTGGTTACCCCCTCTCGGAACCATAGACTTAGAAATCGCCAGCTCATATACAGTGCATAAAATATATTTATATATATACAGTACCCTTATACACCATTTTAATAAAAAATATCACAAAATTCTTCTAAGTCCCTCGGGAAGAGTGAAAGACGCGCACGTTCATTTTCAGCGCTCCTAGACCTTCCTATAAGAAGTTAGCCAAAAAGTAGCTTCGAAAAACGCTTAGGTTAAGTTTCAGAGTTGCTTCTAATGTACCAAAGCTGGACTTAGACATAATTTCACTCTCACAACATTATGGCTGGTTGGAGACAGTCCGAACCACAAGTACCGGGTCGATGGTTCTGGGCGTATACTGGGGGGACGGGGACGACTCCCATTAACCCCTGACTATACCGGGGATAAGCTTATCACAATGCCTTTCTGGTCTGTGCTGAAGCAGGGCATTCTGGCAGCCAAGTGGCTTGACCTTTATTAGTGAGCCTGGTTAACCCCTCTCGGAACCACAGACTTAGAAATCGCCAGCTCATATACAGTGCATAAAATATATTTATATAATATATTTATATATATACCCTTATACACCATTTTAATAAAAAATATCACAAAATTCTTCTAAGTCCCTCGGGAAGAGTGAAAGACGCGCACGTTCATTTTCAGCGCTCCTAGACCTTCCTATAAGAAGTTAGCCAAAAAGTAAGTAGCTTCGAAAAACGCTTAGGTTAAGTTTCAGAGTTGCTTCTAATGTACCAAAGCTGGACTTAGACATAATTTCACTCTCACAACATTATGGCTGGTTGGAGACAGTCCGAAGCACAAGTACCGGGTCCATGGTTCTGGCCGTATACTGGGGGGACGGGGGCGACTCCCATTAACCCCTGACTATACCGGGGATACGCTTATCACAATGCCTTTCTGGTCTGTGCTGAAGCAGGGCATTCTGGCAGCCAAGTGGCTTGACCTTTATTAGTGAGCCTGGTTAACCCCTCTCGGAACCACAGACTTAGAAATCGCCAGCTCATATACAGTGCATAAAATATATTTATATAATATATTTATATATATACCCTTATACACCATTTTAATAAAAAATATCACAAAATTCTTCTAAGTCCCTCGGGAAGAGTGAAAGACGCGCACGTTCATTTTCAGCGCTCCTAGACCTTCCTATAAGAAGTTAGCCAAAAAGTAGCTTCGAAAAACGCTTAGGTTAAGTTTCAGAGTTGCTTCTAATGTACCAAAGCTGGACTTAGACATAATTTCACTCTCACAACATTATGGCTGGTTGGAGACAGTCCGAACCACAAGTACCGGGTCGATGGTTCTGGGCGTATACTGGGGGGACGGGGACGACTCCCATTAACCCCTGACTATACCGGGGATACGCTTATCACAATGCCTTTCTGTTCTGTGCTGAAGCAGGGCATTCTGGCAGCCAAGTGGCTTGACCTTTATTAGTGAGCCTGGTTACCCCCTCTCGGAACCACAGACTTAGAAATCGCCAGCTCATATACAGTGCATAAAATATATTTATATAATATATTTATATATATACCCTTATACACCATTTTAATAAAAAATATCACAAAATTCTTCTAAGTCCCTCGGGAAGAGTGAAAGACGCGCACGTTCATTTTCAGCGCTCCCAGACCTTCCTATAAGAAGTTAGCCAAAAAGTAGCTTCGAAAAACGCTTAGGTTAAGTTTCAGAGTTGCTTCTAATGTACCAAAGCTGGACTTAGACATAATTTCACTCTCACAACATTATGGCTGGTTGGAGACAGTCCGAACCACAAGTACCGGGTCCATGGTTCTGGGCGTATACTGGGGGGGACGGGGACGACTCCCATTAACCCCTGACTATACCGGGGATACGCTTATCACAATGCCTTTCTGGTCTGTGCTGAAGCAGGGCATTCTGGCAGCCAAGTGGCTTGACCTTTATTAGTGAGCCTGGTTACCCCCTCTCGGAACCATAGACTTAGAAATCGCCAGCTCATATACAGTGCATAAAATATATTTATATATATACAGTACCCTTATACACCATTTTAATAAAAAATATCACAAAATTCTTCTAAGTCCCTCGGGAAGAGTGAAAGACGCGCACGTTCATTTTCAGCGCTCCTAGACCTTCCTATAAGAAGTTAGCCAAAAAGTAGCTTCGAAAAACGCTTAGGTTAAGTTTCAGAGTTGCTTCTAATGTACCAAAGCTGGACTTAGACATAATTTCACTCTCACAACATTATGGCTGGTTGGAGACAGTCCGAACCACAAGTACCGGGTCCATGGTTCTGGGCGTATACTGGGGGGACGGGGACGACTCCCATTAACCCCTGACTATACCGGGGATACGCTTATCACAATGCCTTTCTGGTCTGTGCTGAAGCAGGGCATTCTGGAAACCAAGTGGCTTGACCTTTATTAGTGAGCCTGGTTACCCCCTCTCGGAACCACAGACTTAGAAATCGCCAGCTCATATACAGTGCATAAAATATATTTATATATATACCCTTATACACCATTTTAATAAAAAATATCACAAAATTCTTCTAAGTCCCTCGGGAAGAGTGAAAGACGCGCACGTTCATTTTCAGCGCTCCTAGACCTTCCTATAAGAAGTTAGCCAAAAAGTAGCTTCGAAAAACGCTTAGGTTAAGTTTCAGAGTTGCTTCTAATGTACCAAAGCTGGACTTAGACATAATTTCACTCTCACAACATTATGGCTGGTTGGAGACAGTCCGAACCACAAGTACCGGGTCGATGGTTCTGGGCGTATACTGGGGGGACGGGGACGACTCCCATTAACCCCTGACTATACCGGGGATAAGCTTATCACAATGCCTTTCTGGTCTGTGCTGAAGCAGGGCATTCTGGCAGCCAAGTGGCTTGACCTTTATTAGTGAGCCTGGTTAACCCCTCTCGGAACCACAGACTTAGAAATCGCCAGCTCATATACAGTGCATAAAATATATTTATATAATATATTTATATATATACCCTTATACACCATTTTAATAAAAAATATCACAAAATTCTTCTAAGTCCCTCGGGAAGAGTGAAAGACGCGCACGTTCATTTTCAGCGCTCCTAGACCTTCCTATAAGAAGTTAGCCAAAAAGTAGCTTCGAAAAACGCTTAGGTTAAGTTTCAGAGTTGCTTCTAATGTACCAAAGCTGGACTTAGACATAATTTCACTCTCACAACATTATGGCTGGTTGGAGACAGTCCGAACCACAAGTACCGGGTCGATGGTTCTGGGCGTATACTGGGGGGACGGGGACGACTCCCATTAACCCCTGACTATACCGGGGATACGCTTATCACAATGCCTTTCTGTTCTGTGCTGAAGCAGGGCATTCTGGCAGCCAAGTGGCTTGACCTTTATTAGTGAGCCTGGTTACCCCCTCTCGGAACCACAGACTTAGAAATCGCCAGCTCATATACAGTGCATAAAATATATTTATATAATATATTTATATATATACCCTTATACACCATTTTAATAAAAAATATCACAAAATTCTTCTAAGTCCCTCGGGAAGAGTGAAAGACGCGCACGTTCATTTTCAGCGCTCCCAGACCTTCCTATAAGAAGTTAGCCAAAAAGTAGCTTCGAAAAACGCTTAGGTTAAGTTTCAGAGATGCTTCTAATGTACCAAAGCTGGACTTAGACATAATTTCACTCTCACAACATTATGGCTGGTTGGAGACAGTCCGAACCACAAGTACCGGGTCCATGGTTCTGGGCGTATACTGGGGGGGACGGGGACGACTCCCTTTAACCCCTGACTATACCGGGGATACGCTTATCACAATGCCTTTCTGGTCTGTGCTGAAGCAGGGCATTCTGGCAGCCAAGTGGCTTGACCTTTATTAGTGAGCCTGGTTACCCCCTCTCGGAACCACAGACTTAGAAATCGCCAGCTCATATACAGTGCATAAAATATATTTATATAATATATTTATATATATACCCTTATACACCATTTTAATAAAAAATTACTCAAAATTCTTCTAAGTCCCTCGGGAAGAGTGAAAGACGCGTACGTTCATTTTCAGCGCTCCTAGACCTTCCTATAAGAAGTTAGCCAAAAAGTAAGTAGCTTCGAAAAACGCTTAGGTTAAGTTTCAGAGTTGCTTCTAATGTACCAAAGCTGGACTTAGATATAATTTCACTCTCACAACATTATGGCTGGTTGGAGACAGTCCGAAGCACAAGTACCGGGTCCATGGTTCTGGCCGTATACTGGGGGGACGGGGGCGACTCCCATTAACCCCTGACTATACCGGGGATACGCTTATCACAATGCCTTTCTGGTCTGTGCTGAAGCAGGGCATTCTGGAAACCAAGTGGCTTGACCTTTATTAGTGAGCCTGGTTACCCCCTCTCGGAACCACAGACTTAGAAATCGCCAGCTCATATACAGTGCATAAAATATATTTATATAATATATTTATATATATACCCTTATACACCATTTTAATAAAAAATATCACAAAATTCTTCTAAGTCCCTCGGGAAGAGTGAAAGACGCGCACGTTCATTTTCAGCGCTCCCAGACCTTCCTATAAGAAGTTAGCCAAAAAGTAGCTTCGAAAAACGCTTAGGTTAAGTTTCAGAGATGCTTCTAATGTACCAAAGCTGGACTTAGACATAATTTCACTCTCACAACATTATGGCTGGTTGGAGACAGTCCGAACCACAAGTACCGGGTCCATGGTTCTGGGCGTATACTGGGGGGGACGGGGACGACTCCCATTAACCCCTGACTATACCGGGGATACGCTTATCACAATGCCTTTCTGGTCTGTGCTGAAGCAGGGCATTCTGGCAGCCAAGTGGCTTGACCTTTATTAGTGAGCCTGGTTACCCCCTCTCGGAACCACAGACTTAGAAATCGCCAGCTCATATACAGTGCATAAAATATATTTATATAATATATTTATATATATACCCTTATACACCATTTTAATAAAAAATATCACAAAATTCTTCTAAGTCCCTCGGGAAGAGTGAAAGACGCGTACGTTCATTTTCAGCGCTCCTAGACCTTCCTATAAGAAGTTAGCCAAAAAGTAAGTAGCTTCGAAAAACGCTTAGGTTAAGTTTCAGAGTTGCTTCTAATGTACCAAAGCTGGACTTAGATATAATTTCACTCTCACAACATTATGGCTGGTTGGAGACAGTCCGAAGCACAAGTACCGGGTCCATGGTTCTGGCCGTATACTGGGGGGACGGGGGCGACTCCCATTAACCCCTGACTATACCGGGGATACGCTTATCACAATGCCTTTCTGGTCTGTGCTGAAGCAGGGCATTCTGGAAACCAAGTGGCTTGACCTTTATTAGTGAGCCTGGTTACCCCCTCTCGGAACCACAGACTTAGAAATCGCCAGCTCATATACAGTGCATAAAATATATTTATATATATACCCTTATACACCATTTTAATAAAAAATATCACAACATTCTTCTAAGTCCCTCGGGAAGAGTGAAAGACGCGCACGTTCATTTTCAGCGCTCCTAGACCTTCCTATAAGAAGTTAGCCAAAAAGTAGCTTCGAAAAACGCTTAGGTTAAGTTTCAGAGTTGCTTCTAATGTACCAAAGCTGGACTTAGACATAATTTCACTCTCACAACATTATGGCTGGTTGGAGACAGTCCGAACCACAAGTACCGGGTCGATGGTTCTGGGCGTATACTGGGGGGACGGGGACGACTCCCATTAACCCCTGACTATACCGGGGATAAGCTTATCACAATGCCTTTCTGGTCTGTGCTGAAGCAGGGCATTCTGGCAGCCAAGTGGCTTGACCTTTATTAGTGAGCCTGGTTAACCCCTCTCGGAACCACAGACTTAGAAATCGCCAGCTCATATACAGTGCATAAAATATATTTATATAATATATTTATATATATACCCTTATACACCATTTTCATAAAAAATATCACAAAATTCTTCTAAGTCCCTCGGGAAGAGTGAAAGACGCGCACGTTCATTTTCAGCGCTCCTAGACCTTCCTATAAGAAGTTAGCCAAAAAGTAGCTTCGAAAAACGCTTAGGTTAAGTTTCAGAGTTGCTTCTAATGTACCAAAGCTGGACTTAGACATAATTTCACTCTCACAACATTATGGCTGGTTGGAGACAGTCCGAACCACAAGTACCGGGTCGATGGTTCTGGGTGTATACTGGGGGGACGGGGACGACTCCCATTAACCCCTGACTATACCGGGGATACGCTTATCACAATGCCTTTCTGGTCTGTGCTGAAGCAGGGCATTCTGGCAGCCAAGTGGCTTGACCTTTATTAGTGAGCCTGGTTACCCCCTCTCGGAACCACAGACTTAGAAATCGCCAGCTCATATACAGTGCATAAAATATATTTATATATATACCCTTATACACCATTTTAATAAAAAATATCACAACATTCTTCTAAGTCCCTCGGGAAGAGTGAAAGACGCGCACGTTCATTTTCAGCGCTCCTAGACCTTCCTATAAGAAGTTAGCCAAAAAGTAGCTTCGAAAAACGCTTAGGTTAAGTTTCAGAGTTGCTTCTAATGTACCAAAGCTGGACTTAGACATAATTTCACTCTCACAACATTATGGCTGGTTGGAGACAGTCCGAACCACAAGTACCGGGTCGATGGTTCTGGGTGTATACTGGGGGGACGGGGACGACTCCCATTAACCCCTGACTATACCGGGGATACGCTTATCACAATGCCTTTCTGGTCTGTGCTGAAGCAGGGCATTCTGGCAGCCAAGTGGCTTGACCTTTATTAGTGAGCCTGGTTACCCCCTCTCGGAACCACAGACTTAGAAATCGCCAGCTCATATACAGTGCATAAAATATATTTATATAATATATTTATATATATACCCTTATACACCATTTTAATAAAAAATATCACAAAATTCTTCTAAGTACCTCGGGAAGAGTGAAAGACGCGCACGTTCATTTTCAGCGCTCCTAGACCTTCCTATAAGAAGTTAGCCAAAAAGTAAGTAGCTTCGAAAAACGCTTAGGTTAAGTTTCAGAGTTGCTTCTAATGTACCAAAGCTGGACTTAGACATAATTTCACTCTCACAACATTATGGCTGGTTGGAGACAGTCCGAACCACAAATACCTGGTCGATGGTTCTGGGCGTATACTGGGGGGACGGGGACGACTTCCATGAACCCCTGACTATACCGGGGATACGCTTATCACAATGCCTTTCTGGTCTGTGCTGAAGCAGGGCATTCTGGAAACCAAGTGGCTTGACCTTTATTAGTGAGCCTGGTTACCCCCTCTCGGAACCACAGACTTAGAAATCGCCAGCTCATATACAGTGCATAAAATATATTTCTATATATACCCTTATACACCATTTTAATAAAAAATATCACAAAATTCTTCTAAGTCCCTCGGGAAGAGTGAAAGACGCGTACGTTCATTTTCAGAGCTCCTAGACCTTCCTATAAGAAGTTAGCCAAAAAGTAGCTTCGAAAAACGCTTAGGTTAAGTTTCAGAGTTGCTTCTAATGTACCAAAGCTGGACTTAGACATAATTTCACTCTCACAACATTATGGCTGGTTGGAGACAGTCTGAACCACAAGTACCGGGTCGATGGTTCTGGGCGTATACTTGGGGGGACGGGGACGACTCCCATTAACCCCTGACTATACCGGGGATACGCTTATCACAATGCCTTTCTGGTCTGTGCTGAAGCAGGGCATTCTGGCAGCCAAGTGGCTTGACCTTTATTAGTGAGCCTGGTTACCCCCTCTCGGAACCACAGACTTAGAAATCGCCAGCTCATATACAGTGCATAAAATATATTTATATAATATATTTCTATATATACCCTTATACACCATTTTAATAAAAAATATCACAAAATTCTTCTAAGTCCCTCGGGAAGAGTGAAAGACGCGCACGTTCATTTTCAGAGCTTCTAGACCTTCCTATAAGAAGTTAGCCAAAAAGTAGCTTCGAAAAACGCTTAGGTTAAGTTTCAGAGTTGCTTCTAATGTACCAAAGCTGGACTTAGACATAATTTCACTCTCACAACATTATGGCTGGTTGGAGACAGTCTGAACCACAAGTACCGGGTCGATGGTTCTGGGCGTATACTGGGGGGACGGGGACGACTCCCATTAACCCCTGACTATACAGGGGATACGCTTATCACAATGCCTTTCTGGTCTGTGCTGAAGCAGGGCATTCTGGAAACCAAGTGGCTTGACCTTTATTAGTGAGCCTGGTTACCCCCTCTCGGAACCACAGACTTAGAAATCGCCAGCTCATATACAGTGCATAAAATATATTTATATATATACCCTTATACACCATTTTAATAAAAAATATCACAAAATTCTTCTAAGTCCCTCGGGAAGAGTGAAAGACGCGTACGTTCATTTTCAGAGCTCCTAGACCTTCCTATAAGAAGTTAGCCAAAAAGTAGCTTCGAAAAACGCTTAGGTTAAGTTTCAGAGTTGCTTCTAATGTACCAAAGCTGGACTTACTGTAGAAATAATTTCACTCTCACAACATTATGGCTGGTTGGAGACAGTCCGAACCACAAGTACCGGGTCGATGGTTCTGGGCGTATACTGGGGGGACGGGGACGACTCCCATTAACCCCTGACTATACCGGGGATAAGCTTATCACAATGCCTTTCTGGTCTGTGCTGAAGCAGGGCATTCTGGCAGCCAAGTGGCTTGACCTTTATTAGTGAGCCTGGTTAACCCCTCTCGGAACCACAGACTTAGAAATCGCCAGCTCATATACAGTGCATAAAATATATTTATATAATATATTTATATATATACCCTTATACACCATTTTAATAAAAAATATCACAAAATTCTTCAAAGTCCCTCGGGAAGAGTGAAAGACGCGCACGTTCATTTTCAGCGCTCCTAGACCTTCCTATAAGAAGTTAGCCAAAAAGTAGCTTCGAAAAACGCTTAGGTTAAGTTTCAGAGTTGCTTCTAATGTACCAAAGCTGGACTTAGACATAATTTCACTCTCACAACATTATGGCTGGTTGGAGACAGTCTGAACCACAAGTACCGGGTCGATGGTTCTGGGCGTATACTGGGGGGACGGGGACGACTCCCATTAACCCCTGACTATACAGGGGATACGCTTATCACAATGCCTTTCTGGTCTGTGCTGAAGCAGGGCATTCTGGAAACCAAGTGGCTTGACCTTTATTAGTGAGCCTGGTTACCCCCTCTCGGAACCACAGACTTAGAAATCGCCAGCTCATATACAGTGCATAAAATATATTTATATATATACCCTTATACACCATTTTAATAAAAAATATCACAAAATTCTTCTAAGTCCCTCGGGAAGAGTGAAAGACGCGTACGTTCATTTTCAGAGCTCCTAGACCTTCCTATAAGAAGTTAGCCAAAAAGTAGCTTCGAAAAACGCTTAGGTTAAGTTTCAGAGTTGCTTCTAATGTACCAAAGCTGGACTTACTGTAGACATAATTTCACTCTCACAACATTATGGCTGGTTGGAGACAGTCCGAACCACAAGTACCGGGTCGATGGTTCTGGGCGTATACTGGGGGGACGGGGACGACTCCCATTAACCCCTGACTATACCGGGGATAAGCTTATCACAATGCCTTTCTGGTCTGTGCTGAAGCAGGGCATTCTGGCAGCCAAGTGGCTTGACCTTTATTAGTGAGCCTGGTTAACCCCTCTCGGAACCACAGACTTAGAAATCGCCAGCTCATATACAGTGCATAAAATATATTTATATAATATATTTATATATATACCCTTATACACCATTTTAATAAAAAATATCACAAAATTCTTCAAAGTCCCTCGGGAAGAGTGAAAGACGCGCACGTTCATTTTCAGCGCTCCTAGACCTTCCTATAAGAAGTTAGCCAAAAAGTAGCTTCGAAAAACGCTTAGGTTAAGTTTCAGAGTTGCTTCTAATGTACCAAAGCTGGACTTAGACATAATTTCACTCTCACAACATTATGGCTGGTTGGAGACAGTCCGAACCACAAGTACCGGGTCGATGGTTCTGGGTGTATACTGGGGGGACGGGGACGACTCCCATTAACCCCTGACTATACCGGGGATACGCTTATCACAATGCCTTTCTGGTCTGTGCTGAAGCAGGGCATTCTGGCAGCCAAGTGGCTTGACCTTTATTAGTGAGCCTGGTTACCCCCTCTCGGAACCACAGACTTAGAAATCGCCAGCTCATATACAGTGCATAAAATATATTTATATAATATATTTATATATATACCCTTATACACCATTTTAATAAAAAATATCACACAATTCTTCTAAGTACCTCGGGAAGAGTGAAAGACGCGCACGTTCATTTTCAGCGCTCCTAGACCTTCCTATAAGAAGTTAGCCAAAAAGTAAGTAGCTTCGAAAAACGCTTAGGTTAAGTTTCAGAGTTGCTTCTAATGTACCAAAGCTGGACTTAGACATAATTTCACTCTCACAACATTATGGCTGGTTGGAGACAGTCTGAACCACAAGTACCGGGTCGATGGTTCTGGGCGTATACTGGGGGGACGGGGACGACTCCCATTAACCCCTGACTATACAGGGGATACGCTTATCACAATGCCTTTCTGGTCTGTGCTGAAGCAGGGCATTCTGGAAACCAAGTGGCTTGACCTTTATTAGTGAGCCTGGTTACCCCCTCTCGGAACCACAGACTTAGAAATCGCCAGCTCATATACAGTGCATAAAATATATTTATATATATACCCTTATACACCATTTTAATAAAAAATATCACAAAATTCTTCTAAGTCCCTCGGGAAGAGTGAAAGACGCGTACGTTCATTTTCAGAGCTCCTAGACCTTCCTATAAGAAGTTAGCCAAAAAGTAGCTTCGAAAAACGCTTAGGTTAAGTTTCAGAGTTGCTTCTAATGTACCAAAGCTGGACTTAGACATAATTTCACTCTCACAACATTATGGCTGGTTGGAGACAGTCTGAACCACAAGTACCGGGTCGATGGTTCTAGGCGTATACTGGGGGGACGGGGACGACTCCCATTAACCCCTGACTATACCGGGGATACGCTTATCACAATGCCTTTCTGGTCTGTGCTGAAGCAGGGCATTCTGGCAGCCAAGTGGCTTGACCTTTATTAGTGAGCCTGGTTACCCCCTCTCGGAACCACAGACTTAGAAATCGCCAGCTCATATACAGTGCATAAAATAAATTTATATAATATATTTATATATATACCCTTATACACCATTTTAATAAAAAATATCACAAAATTCTTCTAAGTCCCTCGGGAAGAGTGAAAGACGCGCACGTTCATTTTCAGAGCTCCTAGACCTTCCTATAAGAAGTTAACCAAAAAGTAGCTTCGAAAAACGCTTAGGTTAAGTTTCAGAGTTGCTTCTAATGTACTAAAGCTGGACTTAGACATAATTTCACTCTCACAACATTATGGCTGGTTGGAGACAGTCTGAACCACAAGTACCGGGTCGATGGTTCTGGGCGTATACTGGGGGGACGGGGACGACTCCCATTAACCCCTGACTATACAGGGGCTACGCTTATCACAATGCCTTTCTGGTCTGTGCTGAAGCAGGGCATTCTGGAAACCAAGTGGCTTGACCTTTATTAGTGAGCCTGGTTACCCCCTCTCGGAACCACAGACTTAGAAATCGCCAGCTCATATACAGTGCATAAAATATATTTATATATATACCCTTATACACCATTTTAATAAAAAATATCACAAAATTCTTCTAAGTCCCTCGGGAAGAGTGAAAGACGCGTAAGTTCATTTTCAGAGCTCCTAGACCTTCCTATAAGAAGTTAGCCAAAAAGTAGCTTCGAAAAACGCTTAGGTTAAGTTTCAGAGTTGCTTCTAATGTACCAAAGCTGGACTTAGACATAATTTCACTCTCACAACATTATGGCTGGTTGGAGACACTCCGAAACACAAGTACCGGGTCGATGGTTCTGGGCGTATACTGGGGGGACGGGGACGACTCCCATTAACCCCTGACTATACCGGGGATACACTTATCACAATGCCTTTCTGGTCTGTGCTGAAGCAGGGCATTCTGGCAGCCAAGTGGCTTGACCTTTATTAGTGAGCCTGGTTACCCCCTCTCGGAACCACAGACTTAGAAATCGCCAGCTCATATACAGTGCATAAAATATATTTATATAATATATTTATATATATACCCTTATACACCATTTTAATAAAAAATATCACAAAATTCTTCTAAGTCCCTCGGGAAGAGTGAAAGACGCGCACGTTCATTTTCAGAGCTCCTAGACCTTCCTATAAGAAGTTAGCCAAAAAGTAGCTTCGAAAAACGCTTAGGTTAAGTTTCAGAGTTGCTTCTAATGTACCAAAGCTGGACTTAGACATAATTTCACTCTCACAACATTATGGCTGGTTGGAGACAGTCTGAACCACAAGTACCGGGTCGATGGTTCTGGGCGTATACTGGGGGGACGGGGACGACTCCCATTAACCCCTGACTATACCGGGGATACGCTTATCACAATGCCTTTCTGGTCTGTGCTGAAGCAGGGCATTCTGGCAGCCAAGTGGCTTGACCTTTATTAGTGAGCCTGGTTACCCCCTCTCGGAACCACAGACTTAGAAATCGCCAGCTCATATACAGTGCATAAAATATATTTATATAATATATTTATATATATACCCTTATACACCATTTTAATAAAAAATATCACAAAATTCTTCTAAGTCCCTCGAGAAGAGTGAAAGACGCGCACGTTCATTTTCAGCGCTCCCAGACCTTCCTATAAGAAGTTAGCCAAAAAGTAGCTTCGAAAAACGCTTAGGTTAAGTTTCAGAGTTGCTTCTAATGTACCAAAGCTGGACTTAGACATAATTTCACTCTCACAACATTATGGCTGGTTGGAGACAGTCCGAACCACAAGTACCGGGTCGATGGTTCTGGGCGTATACTGGGGGGACGGGGACGACTTCCATGAACCCCTGACTATACCGGGGATACGCTTATCACAATGCCTTTCTGGTCTGTGCTGAAGCAGGGCATTCTGGAAACCAAGTGGCTTGACCTTTATTAGTGAGCCTGGTTACCCCCTCTCGGAACCACAGACTTAGAAATCGCCAGCTCATATACAGTGCATAAAATATATTTCTATATATACCCTTATACACCATTTTAATAAAAAATATCACAAAATTCTTCTAAGTCCCTCGGGAAGAGTGAAAGACGCGTACGTTCATTTTCAGAGCTCCTAGACCTTCCTATAAGAAGTTAGCCAAAAAGTAGCTTCGAAAAACGCTTAGGTTAAGTTTCAGAGTTGCTTCTAATGTACCAAAGCTGGACTTAGACATAATTTCACTCTCACAACATTATGGCTGGTTGGAGACAGTCTGAACCACAAGTACCGCATCGATGGTTCTGGGCGTATACTTGGGGGGACGGGGACGACTCCCATTAACCCCTGACTATACCGGGGATACGCTTATCACAATGCCTTTCTGGTCTGTGCTGAAGCAGGGCATTCTGGCAGCCAAGTGGCTTGACCTTTATTAGTGAGCCTGGTTACCCCCTCTCGGAACCACAGACTTAGAAATCGCCAGCTCATATACAGTGCATAAAATATATTTATATATATACCCTTATACACCATTTTAATAAAAAATATCACAAAATTCTTCTAAGTCCCTCGGGAAGAGTGAAAGACGCGTACGTTCATTTTCAGAGCTCCTAGACCTTCCTATAAGAAGTTAGCCAAAAAGTAGCTTCGAAAAACGCTTAGGTTAAGTTTCAGAGTTGCTTCTAATGTACCAAAGCTGGACTTAGACATAATTTCACTCTCACAACATTATGGCTGGTTGGAGACAGTCCGAACCACAAGTACCGGGTCCATGGTTCTGGGCGTATACTGGGGGGGACGGGGACGACTCCCATTAACCCCTGACTATACCGGGGATACGCTTATCACAATGCCTTTCTGGTCTGTGCTGAAGCAGGGCATTCTGGCAGCCAAGTGGCTTGACCTTTATTAGTGAGCCTGGTTACCCCCTCTCGGAACCACAGACTTAGAAATCGCCAGCTCATATACAGTGCATAAAATATATTTATATATATACCCTTATACACCATTTTAATAAAAAATATCACAAAATTCTTCTAAGTCCCTCGGGAAGAGTGAAAGACGCGCACGTTCATGTTCAGCGCTCCTAGACCTTCCTATAAGAAGTTAGCCAAAATGTAGCTTCGAAAAACGCTTAGGTTAAGTTTCAGAGTTGCTTCTAATGTACCTTCGAAAAACGCTTAGGTTAAGTTTCACAGTTGCTTCTAATGTACCAAAGCTGGACTTAGACATAATTTCACTCTCACAACATTATGGCTGGTTGGAGACAGTCCGAAGCACAAGTACCGGGTCCATGGTTCTGGCCGTATACTGGGGGGACGGGGGCGACTCCCATTAACCCCTGACTATACCGGGGATACGCTTATCACAATGCCTTTCTGGTCTGTGCTGAAGCAGGGCATTCTGGAAACAAAGTGGCTTGACCTTTATTAGTGAGCCTGGTTACCCCCTCTCGGAACCACAGACTTAGAAATCGCCAGCTCATATACAGTGCATAAAATATATTTCTATATATACCCTTATACACCATTTTAATAAAAAATATCACAAAATTCTTCTATGTCCCTCGGGAAGAGTGAAAGACGCGCACGTTCATTTTCAGCGCTCCTAGACCTTCCTATAAGAAGTTAGCCAAAAAGTAGCTTCGAAAAACGCTTAGGTTAAGTTTCAGAGTTGCTTCTAATGTACCATAGCTGGACTTAGACATAATTTCACTCTCACAACATTATGGCTGGTTGGAGACAGTCCGAACCACAAGTCCCGGGTCGATGGTTCTGGGCGTATACTGGGGGGACGGGGACGTCTCCCATTAACCCTTGACTATACCGGGGATACGCTTATCACAATGCCTTTCTGGTCTGTGCTGAAGCAGGGCATTCTGGAAACCAAGTGGCTTGACCTTTATTAGTGAGCCTGGTTACCCCCTCTCGGAACCACAGACTTAGAAATCGCCAGCTCATATACAGTGCATAAAATATATTTCTATATATACCCTTATACACCATTTTAATAAAAAATATCACAAAATTCTTCTAAGTCCCTCGGGAAGAGTGAAAGACGCGTACGTTCATTTTCAGAGCTCCTAGACCTTCCTATAAGAAGTTAGCCAAAAAGTAGCTTCGAAAAACGCTTAGGTTAAGTTTCAGAGTTGCTTCTAATGTACCAAAGCTGGACTTAGACATAATTTCACTCTCACAACATTATGGCTGGTTGGAGACAGTCCGAACAACAAGTACCGGGTCCATGGTTCTGGGCGTATACTGGGGGGGACGGGGACGACTCCCATTAACCCCTGACTATACCGGGGATACGCTTATCACAATGCCTTTCTGGTCTGTGCTGAAGCAGGGCATTCTGGCAGCCAAGTGGCTTGACCTTTATTAGTGAGCCTGGTTACCCCCTCTCGGAACCACAGACTTAGAAATCGCCAGCTCATATACAGTGCATAAAATATATTTATATATATACCCTTATACACCATTTTAATAAAAAATATCACAAAATTCTTCTAAGTCCCTCGGGAAGAGTGAAAGACGCGCACGTTCATGTTCAGCGCTCCTAGACCTTCCTATAAGAAGTTAGCCAAAAAGTAGCTTCGAAAAACGCTTAGGTTAAGTTTCAGAGTTGCTTCTAATGTACCTTCGAAAAACGCTTAGGTTAAGTTTCAGAGTTGCTTCTAATGTACCAAAGCTGGACTTAGACATAATTTCACTCTCACAACATTATGGCTGGTTGGAGACAGTCCGAAGCACAAGTACCGGGTCCATGGTTCTGGCCGTATACTGGGGGGACGGGGGCGACTCCCATTAACCCCTGACTATACCGGGGATACGCTTATCACAATGCCTTTCTGGTCTGTGCTGAAGCAGGGCATTCTGGAAACAAAGTGGCTTGACCTTTATTAGTGAGCCTGGTTACCCCCTCTCGGAACCACAGACTTAGAAATCGCCAGCTCATATACAGTGCATAAAATATATTTCTATATATACCCTTATACACCATTTTAATAAAAAATATCACAAAATTCTTCTATGTCCCTCGGGAAGAGTGAAAGACGCGCACGTTCATTTTCAGCGCTCCTAGACCTTCCTATAAGAAGTTAGCCAAAAAGTAGCTTCGAAAAACGCTTAGGTTAAGTTTCAGAGTTGCTTCTAATGTACCATAGCTGGACTTAGACATAATTTCACTCTCACAACATTATGGCTGGTTGGAGACAGTCCGAACCACAAGTCCCGGGTCGATGGTTCTGGGCGTATACTGGGGGGACGGGGACGTCTCCCATTAACCCTTGACTATACCGGGGATACGCTTATCACAATGCCTTTCTGGTCTGTGCTGAAGCAGGGCATTCTGGCAGCCAAGTGGCTTGACCTTTATTAGTGAGCCTGGTTACCCCCTCTCGGAACCACAGACTTAGAAATCGCCAGCTCATATACAGTGCATAAAATATATATATATACTGTAATATTTATATATATACCCTTATACACCATTTTAATAAAAAATATCACAAAATTCTTCTAAGTCCCTCGGGAAGAGTGAAAGACGCGCACGTTCATTTTCAGAGCTCCTAGACCTTCCTATAAGAAGTTAGCCAAAAAGTAGCTTCGAAAAACGCTTAGGTTAAGTTTCAGAGTTGCTTCTAATGTACCAAAGCTGGACTTAGACATAATTTCACTCTCACAACATTATGGCTGGTTGGAGACAGTCCGAACCACAAGTACCGGGTCCATGGTTCTGGGCGTATACTGGGGGGGACGGGGACGACTCCCATTAACCCCTGACTATACCGGGGATACGCTTATCACAATGCCTTTCTGGTCTGTGCTGAAGCAGGGCATTCTGGCAGCCAAGTGGCTTGACCTTTATTAGTGAGCCTGGTTACCCCCTCTCGGAACCATAGACTTAGAAATCGCCAGCTCATATACAGTGCATAAAATATATTTATATATATACCCTTATACACCATTTTAATAAAAAATATCACAAAATTCTTCTAAGTCCCTCGGGAAGAGTGAAAGACGCGCACGTTCATTTTCAGAGCTCCTAGACCTTCCTATAAGAAGTTAGCCAAAAAGTAGCTTCGAAAAACGCTTAGGTTAAGTTTCAGAGTTGCTTCTAATGTACCAAAGCTGGACTTAGACATAATTTCACTCTCACAACATTATGGCTGGTTGGAGACAGTCTGAACCACAAGTACCGGGTCGATGGTTCTGGGCGTATACTGGGGGGACGGGGACGACTCCCATTAACCCCTGACTATACAGGGGATACGCTTATCACAATGCCTTTCTGGTCTGTGCTGAAGCAGGGCATTCTGGAAACCAAGTGGCTTGACCTTTATTAGTGAGCCTGGTTACCCCCTCTCGGAACCACAGACTTAGAAATCGCCAGCTCATATACAGTGCATAAAATATATTTATATATATACCCTTATACACCATTTTAATAAAAAATATCACAAAATTCTTCTAAGTCCCTCGGGAAGAGTGAAAGACGCGCACGTTCATTTTCAGCTCTCCCAGACCTTCCTATAAGAAGTTAGCCAAAAAGTAGCTTCGAAAAACGCTTAGGTTAAGTTTCAGAGTTGCTTCTAATGTACCAAAGCTGGACTTAGACATAATTTCACTCTCACAACATTATGGCTGGTTGGAGACAGTCCGAACCACAAGTACCGGGTCCATGGTTCTGGGCGTATACTGGGGGGGACAGGGACGACTCCCATTAACCCCTGACTATACCGGGGATACGCTTATCACAATGCCTTTCTGGTCTGTGCTGAAGCAGGGCATTCTGGCAGCCAAGTGGCTTGACCTTTATTAGTGAGCCTGGTTACCCCCTCTCGGAACCATAGACTTAGAAATCGCCAGCTCATATACAGTGCATAAAATATATTTATATATATACCCTTATACACCATTTTAATAAAAAATATCACAAAATTCTTCTAAGTCCCTCGGGAAGAGTGAAAGACGCGCACGTTCATTTTCAGAGCTCCTAGACCTTCCTATAAGAAGTTAGCCAAAAAGTAGCTTCGAAAAACGCTTAGGTTAAGTTTCAGAGTTGCTTCTAATGTACCAAAGCTGGACTTAGACATAATTTCACTCTCACAACATTATGGCTGGTTGGAGACAGTCTGAACCACAAGTACCGGGTCGATGGTTCTGGGCGTATACTGGGGGGACGGGGACGACTCCCATTAACCCCTGACTATACAGGGGATACGCTTATCACAATGCCTTTCTGGTCTGTGCTGAAGCAGGGCATTCTGGCAGCCAAGTGGCTTGACCTTTATTAGTGAGCCTGGTTACCCCCTCTCGGAACCACAGACTTAGAAATCGCCAGCTCATATACAGTGCATAAAATATATTTATATATATACCCTTATACACCATTTTAATAAAAAATATCACAAAATTCTTCTAAGTCCCTCGGGAAGAGTGAAAGACGCGTACGTTCATTTTCAGAGCTCCTAGACCTTCCTATAAGAAGTTAGCCAAAAAGTAGCTTCGAAAAACGCTTAGGTTAAGTTTCAGAGTTGCTTCTAATGTACCAAAGCTGGACTTAGACATAATTTCACTCTCACAACATTATGGCTGGTTGGAGACACTCCGAACCACAAGTACCGGGTCGATGGTTCTGGGCGTATACTGGGGGGACGGGGACAACTCCCATTAACCCCTGACTATACCGGGGATACGCTTATCACAATGCCTTTCTGGTCTGTGCTGAAGCAGGGCATTCTGGCAGCCAAGTGGCTTGACCTTTATTAGTGAGCCTGGTTACCCCCTCTCGGAACCACAGACTTAGAAATCGCCAGCTCATATACAGTGCATAAAATATATATATATACTGTAATATATTTATATATATACCCTTATACACCATTTTAATAAAAAATATCACAAAATTCTTCTAAGTCCCTCGGGAAGAGTGAAAGACGCGCACGTTCATTTTCAGAGCTCCTAGACCTTCCTATAAGAAGTTAGCCAAAAAGTAGCTTCGAAAAACGCTTAGGTTAAGTTTCAGAGTTGCTTCTAATGTACCAAAGCTGGACTTAGACATAATTTCACTCTCACAACATTATGGCTGGTTGGAGACAGTCCGAACCACAAGTACCGGGTCCATGGTTCTGGGCGTATACTGGGGGGGACGGGGACGACTCCCATTAACTCCTGACTATACCGGGGATACGCTTATCACAATGCCTTTCTGGTCTGTGCTGAAGCAGGGCATTCTGGCAGCCAAGTGGCTTGACCTTTATTAGTGAGCCTGGTTACCCCCTCTCGGAACCACAGACTTAGAAATCGCCAGCTCATATACAGTGCATAAAATATATTTATATATATACCCTTATACACCATTTTAATAAAAAATATCACAAAATTCTTCTAAGTCCCTCGGGAAGAGTGAAAGACGCGCACGTTCATTTTCAGCTCTCCCAGACCTTCCTATAAGAAGTTAGCCAAAAAGTAGCTTCGAAAAACGCTTAGGTTAAGTTTCAGAGTTGCTTCTAATGTACCAAAGCTGGACTTAGACATAATTTCACTCTCACAACATTATGGCTGGTTGGAGACAGTCCGAACCACAAGTACCGGGTCCATGGTTCTGGGCGTATACTGGGGGGGACGGGGACGACTCCCATTAACCCCTGACTATACCGGGGATACGCTTATCACAATGCCTTTCTGGTCTGTGCTGAAGCAGGGCATTCTGGCAGCCAAGTGGCTTGACCTTTATTAGTGAGCCTGGTTACCCCCTCTCGGAACCATAGACTTAGAAATCGCCAGCTCATATACAGTGCATAAAATATATTTATATATATACCCTTATACACCATTTTAATAAAAAATATCACAAAATTCTTCTAAGTCCCTCGGGAAGAGTGAAAGACGCGCACGTTCATTTTCAGAGCTCCTAGACCTTCCTATAAGAAGTTAGCCAAAAAGTAGCTTCGAAAAACGCTTAGGTTAAGTTTCAGAGTTGCTTCTAATGTACCAAAGCTGGACTTAGACATAATTTCACTCTCACAACATTATGGCTGGTTGGAGACAGTCTGAACCACAAGTACCGGGTCGATGGTTCTGGGCGTATACTGGGGGGACGGGGACGACTCCCATTAACCCCTGACTATACAGGGGATACGCTTATCACAATGCCTTTCTGGTCTGTGCTGAAGCAGGGCATTCTGGAAACCAAGTGGCTTGACCTTTATTAGTGAGCCTGGTTACCCCCTCTCGGAACCACAGACTTAGAAATCGCCAGCTCATATACAGTGCATAAAATATATTTATATATATACCCTTATACACCATTTTAATAAAAAATATCACAAAATTCTTCTAAGTCCCTCGGGAAGAGTGAAAGACGCGTACGTTCATTTTCAGAGCTCCTAGACCTTCCTATAAGAAGTTAGCCAAAAAGTAGCTTCGAAAAACGCTTAGGTTAAGTTTCAGAGTTGCTTCTAATGTACCAAAGCTGGACTTAGACATAATTTCACTCTCACAACATTATGGCTGGTTGGAGACACTCCGAACCACAAGTACCGGGTCGATGGTTCTGGGCGTATACTGGGGGGACGGGGACAACTCCCATTAACCCCTGACTATACCGGGGATACGCTTATCACAATGCCTTTCTGGTCTGTGCTGAAGCAGGGCATTCTGGCAGCCAAGTGGCTTGACCTTTATTAGTGAGCCTGGTTACCCCCTCTCGGAACCACAGACTTAGAAATCGCCAGCTCATATACAGTGCATAAAATATATTTATATAATATATTTATATATATACCCTTATACACCATTTTAATAAAAAATATCACACAATTCTTCTAAGTCCCTCGGGAAGAGTGAAAGACGCGCACGTTCATTTTCAGCGCTTCCAGACCTTCCTATAAGAAGTTAGACAAAAAGTAGCTTCGAAAAACGCTTAGGTTAAGTTTCAGAGTTGCTTCTAATGTACCAAAGCTGGACTTAGACATAATGTCACTCTCACAACATTATGGCTGGTTGGAGACAGTCCGAACCACAAGTACCGGGTCCATGGTTCTGGGCGTATACTGGGGGGGACGGGAACGACTCCCATTAACCCCTGACTATACCGGGGATACGCTTATCACAATGCCTTTCTGGTCTGTGCTGAAGCAGGGCATTCTGGCAGCCAAGTGGCTTGACCTTTATTAGTGAGCCTGGTTACCCCCTCTCGGAACCACAGACTTAGAAATCGCCAGCTCATATACAGTGCATAAAATATATTTATATATATACCCTTATACACCATTTTAATAAAAAATATCACAAAATTCTTCTAAGTCCCTCGGGAAGAGTGAAAGACGCGCACGTTCATTTTCAGCTCTCCCAGACCTTCCTATAAGAAGTTAGCCAAAAAGTAGCTTCGAAAAACGCTTAGGTTAAGTTTCAGAGTTGCTTCTAATGTACCAAAGCTGGACTTAGACATAATTTCACTCTCACAACATTATGGCTGGTTGGAGACAGTCCGAACCACAAGTACCGGGTCCATGGTTCTGGGCGTATACTGGGGGGGACGGGGACGACTCCCATTAACCCCTGACTATACCGGGGATACGCTTATCACAATGCCTTTCTGGTCTGTGCTGAAGCAGGGCATTCTGGCAGCCAAGTGGCTTGACCTTTATTAGTGAGCCTGGTTACCCCCTCTCGGAACCATAGACTTAGAAATCGCCAGCTCATATACAGTGCATAAAATATATTTATATATATACCCTTATACACCATTTTAATAAAAAATATCACAAAATTCTTCTAAGTCCCTCGGGAAGAGTGAAAGACGCGCACGTTCATTTTCAGCGCTCCTAGACCTTCCTATAAGTAGTTAGCCAAAAAGTAGCTTCGAAAAACGCTTAGGTTAAGTTTCAGAGTTGCTTCTAAGGTACCAAAGCTGGACTTAGACATAATTTCACTCTCACAACATTATGGCTGGTTGGAGACAGTCCGAACCACAAGTACCGGGTCGATGGTTCTGGGCGTATACTGGGGGGGACGGGGACGACTCCCATTAACCCCTGACTATACCGGGGATACGCTTATCACAATGCCTTTCTGGTCTGTGCTGAAGCAGGGCATTCTGGCAGCCAAGTGGCTTGACCTTTATTAGTGAGCCTGGTTACCCCCTCTCGGAACCACAGACTTAGAAATCGCCAGCTCATATACAGTGCATAAAATATATTTATATAATATATTTATATATATACCCTTATACACCATTTTAATAAAAAATATCTCAAAATTATTCTAAGTCCCTCGGGAAGAGTGAAAGACGCGCACGTTCATTTTCAGCGCTCCTAGACCTTCCTATAAGAAGTTAGCCAAAAAGTAAGTAGCTTCGAAAAACGCTTAGGTTAAGTTTCAGAGTTGCTTCTAATGTACCAAAGCTGGACTTAGACATAATTTCACTCTCACAACATTATGGCTGGTTGGAGACAGTCCGAAGCACAAGTACCGTGTCCATGGTTCTGGCCGTATACTGGGGGGACGGGGGCGACTCCCATTAACCCCTGACTATACCGGGGATACGCTTATCACAATGCCTTTCTGGTCTGTGCTGAAGCAGGGCATTCTGGAAACCAAGAGCTTGACCTTTATTAGTGAGCCTGGTTACCCCCTCTCGGAACCACAGACTTAGAAATCGCCAGCTCATATAAAGTGCATAAAATATATTTCTATATATACCCTTATACACCATTTTAATAAAAAATATCACAAAATTCTTCAAAGTCCCTCGGGAAGAGGGAAAGACGCGCACGTTCATTTTTAGCGCTCCTAGACCTTCCTATAAGAAGTTAGCCAAAAAGTAGCTTCGAAAAACGCTTAGGTTAAGTTTCAGAGTTGCTTCTAATGTACCAAAGCTGGACTTAGACATAATTTCACTCTCACAACATTATGGCTGGTTGGAGACAGTCCGAACCACAAGTACCGGGTCCATGGTTCTGGGCGTATACTGGGGGGGACGGGGACGACTCCCATTAACCCCTGACTATACCGGGGATACGCTTATCACAATGCCTTTCTGGTCTGTGCTGAAGCAGGGCATTCTGGCAGCCAAGTGGCTTGACCTTTATTAGTGAGCCTGGTTACCCCCTCTCGGAACCATAGACTTAGAAATCGCCAGCTCATATACAGTGCATAAAATATATTTATATATATACCCTTATACACCATTTTAATAAAAAATATCACAAAATTCTTCTAAGTCCCTCGGGAAGAGTGAAAGACGCGCACGTTCATTTTCAGCGCTCCTAGACCTTCCTATAAGTAGTTAGCCAAAAAGTAGCTTCGAAAAACGCTTAGGTTAAGTTTCAGAGTTGCTTCTAAGGTACCAAAGCTGGACTTAGACATAATTTCACTCTCACAACATTATGGCTGGTTGGAGACAGTCCGAACCACAAGTACCGGGTCGATGGTTCTGGGCGTATACTGGGGGGGACGGGGACGACTCCCATTAACCCCTGACTATACCGGGGATACGCTTATCACAATGCCTTTCTGGTCTGTGCTGAAGCAGGGCATTCTGGCAGCCAAGTGGCTTGACCTTTATTAGTGAGCCTGGTTACCCCCTCTCGGAACCACAGACTTAGAAATCGCCAGCTCATATACAGTGCATAAAATATATTTATATAATATATTTATATATATACCCTTATACACCATTTTAATAAAAAATATCTCAAAATTATTCTAAGTCCCTCGGGAAGAGTGAAAGACGCGCACGTTCATTTTCAGCGCTCCTAGACCTTCCTATAAGAAGTTAGCCAAAAAGTAAGTAGCTTCGAAAAACGCTTAGGTTAAGTTTCAGAGTTGCTTCTAATGTACCAAAGCTGGACTTAGACATAATTTCACTCTCACAACATTATGGCTGGTTGGAGACAGTCCGAAGCACAAGTACCGTGTCCATGGTTCTGGCCGTATACTGGGGGGACGGGGGCGACTCCCATTAACCCCTGACTATACCGGGGATACGCTTATCACAATGCCTTTCTGGTCTGTGCTGAAGCAGGGCATTCTGGAAACCAAGAGCTTGACCTTTATTAGTGAGCCTGGTTACCCCCTCTCGGAACCACAGACTTAGAAATCGCCAGCTCATATAAAGTGCATAAAATATATTTCTATATATACCCTTATACACCATTTTAATAAAAAATATCACAAAATTCTTCAAAGTCCCTCGGGAAGAGGGAAAGACGCGCACGTTCATTTTCAGCGCTCCTAGACCTTCCTATAAGAAGTTAGCCAAAAAGTAGCTTCGAAAAACGCTTAGGTTAAGTTTCAGAGTTGCTTCTAATGTACCAAAGCTGGGCTTAGACATAATTTCACTCTCACAACATTATGGCTGGTTGGAGACAGTCTGAACCACAAGTACCGGGTCGATGGTTCTGGGCGTATACTGGGGGGACGGGGACGACTCCCATTAACCCCTGACTATACCGGGGATACGTTTATCACAATGCCTTTCTGGTCTGTGCTGAAGCAGGGCATTCTGGCAGCCAAGTGGCTTGACCTTTATTAGTGAGCCTGGTTACCCCCTCTCGGAACCACAGACTTAGAAATCGCCAGCTCATATACAGTGCATAAAATATATTTATATAATATATTTATATATATACCCTTATACACCATTTTAATAAAAAATATCACAAAATTCTTCTAAGTCCCTCGGGAAGAGTGAAAGACGCGCACGTTCATTTTCAGCTCTCCCAGACCTTCCTATAAGAAGTTAGCCAAAAAGTAGCTTCGAAAAACGCTTAGGTTAAGTTTCAGAGTTGCTTCTAATGTACCAAAGCTGGACTTAGACATAATTTCACTCTCACAACATTATGGCTGGTTGGAGACAGTCCGAACCACAAGTACCGGGTCCATGGTTCTGGGCGTATACTGGGGGGGACGGGGACGACTCCCATTAACCCCTGACTATACCGGGGATACGCTTATCACAATGCCTTTCTGGTCTGTGCTGAAGCAGGGCATTCTGGCAGCCAAGTGGCTTGACCTTTATTAGTGAGCCTGGTTACCCCCTCTCGGAACCATAGACTTAGAAATCGCCAGCTCATATACAGTGCATAAAATATATTTATATATATATACCCTTATACACCATTTTAATAAAAAATATCACAAAATTCTTCTAAGTCCCTCGGGAAGAGTGAAAGACGCGCACGTTCATTTTCAGCGCTCCTAGACCTTCCTATAAGTAGTTAGCCAAAAAGTAGCTTCGAAAAACGCTTAGGTTAAGTTTCAGAGTTGCTTCTAAGGTACCAAAGCTGGACTTAGACATAATTTCACTCTCACAACATTATGGCTGGTTGGAGACAGTCCGAAGCACATGTACCGGGTCGATGGTTCTGGGCGTATACTGGGGGGACGGGGACGACTCCCATTAACCCCTGACTATACCGGGGATACGCTTATCACAATGCCTTTCTGGTCTGTGCTGAAGCAGGGCATTCTGGCAGCCAAGTGGCTTGACCTTTATTAGTGAGCCTGGTTACCCCCTCTCGGAACCACAGACTTAGAAATCGCCAGCTCATATACAGTGCATAAAATATATTTATATAATATATTTATATATATACCCTTATACACCATTTTAATAAAAAATATCACAAAATTATTCTAAGTCCCTCGGGAAGAGTGAAAGACGCGCACGTTCATTTTCAGCGCTCCTAGACCTTCCTATAAGAAGTTAGCCAAAAAGTAAGTAGCTTCGAAAAACGCTTAGGTTAAGTTTCAGAGTTGCTTCTAATGTACCAAAGCTGGACTTAGACATAATTTCACTCTCACAACATTATGGCTGGTTGGAGACAGTCCGAAGCACAAGTACCGTGTCCATGGTTCTGGCCGTATACTGGGGGGACGGGGGCGACTCCCATTAACCCCTGACTATACCGGGGATACGCTTATCACAATGCCTTTCTGGTCTGTGCTGAAGCAGGGCATTCTGGAAACCAAGAGCTTGACCTTTATTAGTGAGCCTGGTTACCCCCTCTCGGAACCACAGACTTAGAAATCGCCAGCTCATATAAAGTGCATAAAATATATTTCTATATATACCCTTATACACCATTTTAATAAAAAATATCACAAAATTCTTCAAAGTCCCTCGGGAAGAGGGAAAGACGCGCACGTTCATTTTCAGCGCTCCTAGACCTTCCTATAAGAAGTTAGCCAAAAAGTAGCTTCGAAAAACGCTTAGGTTAAGTTTCAGAGTTGCTTCTAATGTACCAAAGCTGGACTTAGACATAATTTCACTCTCACAACATTATGGCTGGTTGGAGACAGTCCGAACCACAAGTACCGGGTCCATGGTTCTGGGCGTATACTGGGGGGGACGGGGACGACTCCCATTAACCCCTGACTATACCGGGGATACGCTTATCACAATGCCTTTCTGGTCTGTGCTGAAGCAGGGCATTCTGGCAGCCAAGTGGCTTGACCTTTATTAGTGAGCCTGGTTACCCCCTCTCGGAACCATAGACTTAGAAATCGCCAGCTCATATACAGTGCATAAAATATATTTATATATATATACCCTTATACACCATTTTAATAAAAAATATCACAAAATTCTTCTAAGTCCCTCGGGAAGAGTGAAAGACGTGCACGTTCATTTTCAGCGCTCCTAGACCTTCCTATAAGTAGTTAGCCAAAAAGTAGCTTCGAAAAACGCTTAGGTTAAGTTTCAGAGTTGCTTCTAAGGTACCAAAGCTGGACTTAGACATAATTTCACTCTCACAACATTATGGCTGGTTGGAGACAGTCCGAAGCACATGTACCGGGTCGATGGTTCTGGGCGTATACTGGGGGGACGGGGACGACTCCCATTAACCCCTGACTATACCGGGGATACGCTTATCACAATGCCTTTCTGGTCTGTGCTGAAGCAGGGCATTCTGGCAGCCAAGTGGCTTGACCTTTATTAGTGAGCCTGGTTACCCCCTCTCGGAACCACAGACTTAGAAATCGCCAGCTCATATACAGTGCATAAAATATATTTATATAATATATTTATATATATACCCTTATACACCATTTTAATAAAAAATATCACAAAATTATTCTAAGTCCCTCGGGAAGAGTGAAAGACGCGCACGTTCATTTTCAGCGCTCCTAGACCTTCCTATAAGAAGTTAGCCAAAAAGTAAGTAGCTTCGAAAAACGCTTAGGTTAAGTTTCAGAGTTGCTTCTAATGTACCAAAGCTGGACTTAGACATAATTTCACTCTCACAACATTATGGCTGGTTGGAGACAGTCCGAAGCACAAGTACCGTGTCCATGGTTCTGGCCGTATACTGGGGGGACGGGGGCGACTCCCATTAACCCCTGACTATACCGGGGATACGCTTATCACAATGCCTTTCTGGTCTGTGCTGAAGCAGGGCATTCTGGAAACCAAGAGCTTGACCTTTATTAGTGAGCCTGGTTACCCCCTCTCGGAACCACAGACTTAGAAATCGCCAGCTCATATAAAGTGCATAAAATATATTTCTATATATACCCTTATACACCATTTTAATAAAAAATATCACAAAATTCTTCAAAGTCCCTCGGGAAGAGGGAAAGACGCGCACGTTCATTTTCAGCGCTCCTAGACCTTCCTATAAGAAGTTAGCCAAAAAGTAGCTTCGAAAAACGCTTAGGTTAAGTTTCAGAGTTGCTTCTAATGTACCAAAGCTGGACTTAGACATAATTTCACTCTCACAACATTATGGCTGGTTGGAGACAGTCTGAACCACAAGTACCGGGTCGATGGTTCTGGGCGTATACTGGGGGGACGGGGACGACTCCCATTAACCCCTGACTATACCGGGGATACGTTTATCACAATGCCTTTCTGGTCTGTGCTGAAGCAGGGCATTCTGGCAGCCAAGTGGCTTGACCTTTATTAGTGAGCCTGGTTACCCCCTCTCGGAACCACAGACTTAGAAATCGCCAGCTCATATACAGTGCATAAAATATATTTATATATATACCCTTATACACCATTTTAATAAAAAATATCACAAAATTCTTCTAAGTCCCTCGGGAAGAGTGAAAGACGCGCACGTTCATTTTCAGAGCTCCTAGACCTTCCTATAAGAAGTTAGCCAAAAAGTAGCTTCGAAAAACGCTTAGGTTAAGTTTCAGAGTTGCTTCTAATGTACCAAAGCTGGACTTAGACATAATTTCACTCTCACAACATTATGGCTGGTTGGAGACAGTCTGAACCACAAGTACCGGGTCGATGGTTCTGGGCGTATACTGGGGGGACGGGGACGACTCCCATTAACCCCTGACTATACCGGGGATACGCTTATCACAATGCCTTTCTGGTCTGTGCTGAAGCAGGGCATTCTGGCAGCCAAGTGGCTTGACCTTTATTAGTGAGCCTGGTTACCCCCTCTCGGAACCACAGACTTAGAAATCGCCAGCTCATATACAGTGCATAAAATATATTTATATAATATATTTATATATATACCCTTATACACCATTTTAATAAAAAATATCACAAAATTCTTCTAAGTCCCTCGGGAAGAGTGAAAGACGCGCACGTTCATTTTCAGCGCTCCCAGACCTTCCTATAAGAAGTTAGCCAAAAAGTAGCTTCGAAAAACGCTTAGGTTAAGTTTCAGAGTTGCTTCTAATGTACCAAAGCTGGACTTAGACATAATTTCACTCTCACAACATTATGGCTGGTTGGAGACAGTCCGAACCACAAGTACCGGGTCCATGGTTCTGGGCGTATACTGGGGGGGACGGGGATGACTCCCATTAACCCCTGACTATACCGGGGATACGCTTATCACAATGCCTTTCTGGTCTGTGCTGAAGCAGGGCATTCTGGCAGCCAAGTGGCTTGACATTTATTAGTGAGCCTGGTTACCCCCTTTCGGAACCACAGACTTAGAAATCGCCAGCTCATATACAGTGCATAAATATATTTATATATATACCCTTATACACCATTTTAATAAAAAATATCACAAAATTCTTCTAAGTCCCTCGGGAAGAGTGAAAGACGCGCACGTTCATTTTCAGCGCTCCTAGACCTTCTTATAAGAAGTTAGCCAAAAAGTAGCTTCGAAAAACGCTTAGGTTAAGTTTCAGAGTTGCTTCTAATGTACCAAAGCTGGACTTAGACATAATTTCACTCTCACAACATTATGGCTGGTTGGAGACAGTCCGAACCACAAGTACTGGGTCGATGGTTCTGGGCGTATACTGGGGGGAAGGGGACGACTCCCATTAACCCCTGACTATACCGGGGATACGCTTATCACAATGCCTTTCTGGTCTGTGCTGAAGCAGGGCATTCTGGCAGCCAAGTGGCTTGACCTTTATTAGTGAGCCTGGTTACCCCCTCTCGGAACCACAGACTTAGAAATCGCCAGCTCATATACAGTGCATAAAATATATTTATATAATATATTTATATATATATACCCTTATACACCATTTTAATAAAAAATATCACAAAATTCTTCTAAGTCCCTCGGGAAGAGTGAAAGACGCGCACGTTCATTTTTAGCGCTCCTAGACCTTCCTATAAGAAGTTAGCCAAAAAGTATCTTCGAAAAACGCTTAGGTTAAGTTTCAGAGTTGCTTCTAATGTACCAAAGCTGGACTTAGACATAATTTCACTCTCACAACATTATGGCTGGTTGGAGACAGTCCGAAGCACAAGTACCGGGTCCATGGTTCTGGGCGTATACTGGGGGGGACGGGGACGACTCCCATTAACCCCTGACTATACCGGGGATACGCTTATCACAATGCCTTTCTGGTCTGTGCTGAAGCAGGGCATTCTGGCAGCCAAGTGGCTTGACCTTTATTAGTGAGCCTGGTTACCCCCTCTCGGAACCACAGACATAGAAATCGCCAGCTCATATACAGTGCATAAAATATATTTATATATATATACCCTTATACACCATTTTAATAAAAAATATCACAAAATTCTTCTAAGTCCCTCGGGAAGAGTGAAAGACGCGGACGTTCATTTTCAGAGCTCCTAGACCTTCCTATAAGAAGTTAGCCAAAACGTAGCTTCGAAAAACGCTTAGGTTAATTTTCAGAGTTGCTTCTAATGTACCAAAGCTGGACTTAGACATCATTTCACTCTCACAACATTATGGCTGGTTGGAGACAGTCCGAACCACAAGTACCGGGTCGATGGTTCTGGGCGTATACTGGGGGGACGGGGACGACTCCCATTAACCCCTGACTATACCGGGGATACGCTTATCACAATGCCTTTCTGGTCTGTGCTGAAGCAGGGCATTCTGGCAGCCAAGTGGCTTGACCTTTATTAGTGAGCCTGGTTACCCCCTCTCGGAACCACAGACTTAGAAATCGCCAGCTCATATACAGTGCATAAAATATTTTTATATATATACCCTTATACACCATTTTAATAAAAAATATCACAAAATTCTTCTAAGTCCCTCGGGAAGAGTGAAAGACGCGCACGTTCATTTTCAGCGCTCCTAGACCTTCTTATAAGAAGTTAGCCAAAAAGTAGCTTCGAAAAACGCTTAGGTTAAGTTTCAGAGTTGCTTCTAATGTACCAAAGCTGGACTTAGACATAATTTCACTCTCACAACATTATGGCTGGTTGGAGACAGTCCGAACCACAAGTACTGGGTCGATGGTTCTGGGCGTATACTGGGGGGAAGGGGACGACTCCCATTAACCCCTGACTATACCGGGGATACGCTTATTACAATGCCTTTCTGGTCTGTGCTGAAGCAGGGCATTCTGGCAGCCAAGTGGCTTGACCTTTATTAGTGAGCCTGGTTACCCCCTCTCGGAACCACAGACTTAGAAATCGCCAGCTCATATACAGTGCATAAAATATATTTATATAATATATTTATATATATACCCTTATACACCATTTTAATAAAAAATATCACAAAATTCTTCTAAGTCCCTCGGGAAGAGTGAAAGACGCGCACGTTCATTTTCAGCGCTCCTAGACCTTCCTATAAGAAGTTAGCCAAAAAGTATCTTCGAAAAACGCTTAGGTTAAGTTTCAGAGTTGCTTCTAATGTACCAAAGCTGGACTTAGACATAATTTCACTCTCACAACATTATGGCTGGTTGGAGACAGTCCGAAGCACAAGTACCGGGTCCATGGTTCTGGGCGTATACTGGGGGGGACGGGGACGACTCCCATTAACCCCTGACTATACCGGGGATACGCTTATCACAATGCCTTTCTGGTCTGTGCTGAAGCAGGGCATTCTGGCAGCCAAGTGGCTTGACCTTTATTAGTGAGCCTGGTTACCCCCTCTCGGAACCACAGACATAGAAATCGCCAGCTCATATACAGTGCATAAAATATATTTATATATATATACCCTTATTCACCATTTTAATAAAAAATATCACAAAATTCTTCTAAGTCCCTCGGGAAGAGTGAAAGACGCGGACGTTCATTTTCAGAGCTCCTAGACCTTCCTATAAGAAGTTAGCCAAAACGTAGCTTCGAAAAACGCTTAGGTTAATTTTCAGAGTTGCTTCTAATGTACCAAAGCTGGACTTAGACATCATTTCACTCTCACAACATTATGGCTGGTTGGAGACAGTCCGAACCACAAGTACCGGGTCGATGGTTCTGGGCGTATACTGGGGGGACGGGGACGACTCCCATTAACCCCTGACTATACCGGGGATACGCTTATCACAATGCCTTTCTGGTCTGTGCTGAAGCAGGGCATTCTGGCAGCCAAGTGGCTTGACCTTTATTAGTGAGCCTGGTTACCCCCTCTCGGAACCACAGACTTAGAAATCGCCAGCTCATATACAGTGCATAAAATATATTTATATATATACCCTTATACACCATTTTAATAAAAAATATCACAAAATTCTTCTAAGTCCCTCGGGAAGAGTGAAAGACGCGCACGTTCATTTTCAGCGCTCCTAGACCTTCCTATAAGAAGTTAGCCAAAAAGTAGCTTTGAAAAACGCTTAGGTTAAGTTTCAGAGTTGCTTCTAATGTACCAAAGCTAACTTAGACATAATTTCACTCTCACAACATTATGGCTGGTTGGAGACAGTCCGAACCACAAGTCCCGGGTCGATGGTTCTGGGCGTATACTGGGGGGACGGGGACGACTCCCATTAACCCCTGACTATACCGGGGATACGCTTATCACAATGCCTTTCTGGTCTGTGCTGAAGCAGGGCATTCTGGCAGCCAAGTGGCTTGACCTTTATTAGTGAGCCTGGTTACCCCCTCTCGGAACCACAGACTTAGAAATCGCCAGCTCATATACAGTGCATAAAATATATTTATATAATATATTTATATATATACCCTTATACACCATTTTAATAAAAAATATCACAAAATTCTTCTAAGTCCCTCGGGAAGAGTGCAAGACGCGCACGTTCATTTTCAGCGCTCCTAGACCTTCCTATAAGAAGTTAGCCAAAAAGTATCTTCGAAAAACGCTTAGGTTAAGTTTCAGAGTTGCTTCTAATGTACCAAAGCTGGACTTAGACATAATTTCACTCTCACAACATTATGGCTGGTTGGAGACAGTCCGAAGCACAAGTACCGGGTCCATGGTTCTGGGCGTATACTGGGGGGGACGGGGACGACTCCCATTAACCCCTGACTATACCGGGGATACGCTTATCACAATGCCTTTCTGGTCTGTGCTGAAGCAGGGCATTCTGGCAGCCAATTGGCTTGACCTTTATTAGTGAGCCTGGTTACCCCCTCTCGGAACCACAGACATAGAAATCGCCAGCTCATATACAGTGCATAAAATATATTTATATATATATACCCTTATACACCATTTTAATAAAAAATATCACAAAATTCTTCTAAGTCCCTCGGGAAGAGTGAAAGACGCGGACGTTCATTTTCAGAGCTCCTACACCTTCCTATAAGAAGTTAGCCAAAAAGTAGCTTCGAAAAACGCTTAGGTTAAGTTTCAGAGTTGCTTCTAATGTACCAAAGCTGGACTTAGACATAATTTGACTCTCACAACATTATGGCTGGTTGGAGACAGTCCGAACCACAAGTCCCGGGTCGATGGTTCTGGGCGTATACTGGGGGGACGGGGACGACTCCCATTAACCCCTGACTATATCGGGGATACGCTTATCACAATGCCTTTCTGGTCTGTGCTGAAGCAGGGCATTCTGGCAGCCAAGTGGCTTGACCTTTATTAGTGAGCCTGGATACCCCCTCTCGGAACCACAGACTTAGAAATCGCCAGCTCATATACAGTGCATAAAATATATTTATATAATATATTTATATATATACCCTTATACACCATTTTAATAAAAAATATCACAAAATTCTTCTAAGTCCCTCGGGAAGAGTGAAAGACGCGCACGTTCATTTTCAGCGCTCCTAGACCTTCCTATAAGAAGTTAGCCAAAAAGTAGCTTCGAAAAACGCTTAGGTTAAGTTTCAGAGTTGCTTCTAATGTACCAAAGCTGGACTTAGACATAATTTCACTCTCACAACATTATGGCTGGTTGGAGACAGTCCGAAGCACAAGTACCGGGTCCATGGTTCTGGCCGTATACTGGGGGGACGGGGACGACTCCCATTAACCCCTGACTATACCGGGGATACGCTTATCACAATGCCTTTCTGGTCTGTGCTGAAGCAGGGCATTCTGGAAACCAAGTCGTTTGACCTTTATTAGTGAGCCTGGTTACCCCCTCTCGGAACCACAGACTTAGAAATCGCCAGCTCATATACAGTGCATAAATTATATTTATATATATATACCCTTATACACCATTTTAATAAAAAATATCACAAAATTCTTCTAAGTCCCTCGGGAAGAGTGAAAGACGCGCATGTTCATTTTCAGAGCTCCTAGACCTTCCTATAAGAAGTTAGCCAAAAAGTAGCTTCGAAAAACGCTTAGGTTAAGTTTCAGAGTTGCTTCTAATGTACCAAAGCTGGACTTAGACATAATTTCACTCTCACAACATTATGGCTGGTTGGAGACAGTCCGAACCACAAGTCCCGGGTCGATGGTTCTGGGCGTATACTGGGGGGACGGGGACGACTCCCATTAACCCCTGACTATACCGGGGATACGCTTATCACAATGCCTTTCTGGTCTGTGCTGAAGCAGGGCATTCTGGCAGCCAAGTGGCTTGACCTTTATTAGTGAGCCTGGTTACCCCCTCTCGGAACCACAGACTTAGAAATCGCCAGCTCATATACAGTGCATAAAATATATTTATATAATATATTTATATATATACCCTTATACACCATTTTAATAAAAAATATCACAAAATTCTTCTAAGTCCCTTAGGAAGAGTGAAAGACGCGCACGTTCATTTTCAGCGCTCCTAGACCTTCCTATAAGAAGTTAGCCAAAAAGTAGCTTCGAAAAACGCTTAGGTTAAGTTTCAGAGTTGCTTCTAATGTACCAAAGCTGGACTTAGACATAATTTCACTCTCACAACATTATGGCTGGTTGGAGACAGTCCGAACCACAAGTCCCGGGTCGATGGTTCTGGGCGTATACTGGGGGGACGGGGACGACTCCCATTAACCCCTGACTATACCGGGGATACGCTTATCACAATGCCTTTCTGGTCTGTGCTGAAGCAGGGCATTCTGGCAGCCAAGTGGCTTGACCTTTATTAGTGAGCCTGGTTACCCCCTCTCGGAACCACAGACTTAGAAATCGCCAGCTCATATACAGTTCATAAAATATATTTATATAATATATTTATATATATACCCTTATACACCATTTTAATAAAAAATATCACAAAATTCTTCTAAGTGCCTCGGAAAGAGTGAAAGACGCGCACGTTCATTTTCAGCGCTCCTAGACCTTCCTATAAGAAGTTAGCCAAAAAGTATCTTCGAAAAACGCTTAGGTTAAGTTTCAGAGTTGCTTCTAATGTACCAAAGCTTGACTTAGACATAATTTCACTCTCACAACATTATGGCTGGTTGGAGACAGTCCGAAGCACAAGTACCGGGTCCATGGTTCTGGGCGTATACTGGGGGGGACGGGGACGACTCCCATTAACCCCTGACTATACCGGGGATACGCTTATCACAATGCCTTTCTGGTCTGTGCTGAAGCAGGGCATTCTGGCAGCCAAGTGGCTTGACCTTTATTAGTGAGCCTGGTTACCCCCTCTCGGAACCACAGACATAGAAATCGCCAGCTCATATACAGTGCATAAAATATATTTATATACAGTATATATACCCTTATACACCATTTTAATAAAAAATATCACAAAATTCTTCTAAGTCCCTCGGGAAGAGTGAAAGACGCGGACGTTCATTTTCAGAGCTCCTAGACCTTCCTATAAGAAGTTAGCCAAAAAGTAGCTTCGAAAAACGCTTAGGTTAATTTTCAGAGTTGCTTCTAATGTACCAAAGCTGGACTTAGACATCATTTCACTCTCACAACATTATGGCTGGTTGGAGACAGTCCGAACCACAAGTACCGGGTCGATGGTTCTGGGCGTATACTGGGGGGACGGGGACGACTCCCATTAACCCCTGACTATACCGGGGATACGCTTATCACAATGCCTTTCTGGTCTGTGCTGAAGCAGGGCATTCTGGCAGCCAAGTGGCTTGACCTTTATTAGTGAGCCTGGTTACCCCCTCTCGGAACCACAGACTTAGAAATCGCCAGCTCATATACAGTGCATAAAATATATTTATATATATACCCTTATACACCATTTTAATAAAAAATATCACAAAATTCTTCTAAGTCCCTCGGGAAGAGTGAAAGACGCGCACGTTCATTTTCAGCGCTCCTAGACCTTCCTATAAGAAGTTAGCCAAAAAGTAGCTTTGAAAAACGCGTAGGTTAAGTTTCAGAGTTGCTTCTAATGTACCAAAGCTGGACTTAGACATAATTTCACTCTCACAACATTATGGCTGGTTGGAGACAGTCCGAACCACAAGTCCCGGGTCGATGGTTCTGGGCGTATACTGGGGGGACGGGGACGACTCCCATTAACCCCTGACTATACCGGGGATACGCTTATCACAATGCCTTTCTGGTCTGTGCTGAAGCAGGGCATTCTGGCAGCCAAGTGGCTTGACCTTTATTAGTGAGCCTGGTTACCCCCTCTCGGAACCACAGACTTAGAAATCGCCAGCTCATATACAGTGCATAAAATATATTTATATAATATATTTATATATATACCCTTATACACCATTTTAATAAAAAATATCACAAAATTCTTCTAAGTCCCTCGGGAAGAGTGAAAGACGCGCACGTTCATTTTCAGCGCTCCTAGACCTTCCTATAAGAAGTTAGCCAAAAAGTAGCTTTGAAAAACGCTTAGGTTAAGTTTCAGAGTTGCTTCTAATGTACCAAAGCTGGACTTAGACATAATTTCACTCTCACAACATTATGGCTGGTTGGAGACAGTCCGAAGCACAAGTACCGGGTCCATGGTTCTGGGCGTATACTGGGGGGGACGGGGACGACTCCCATTAACCCCTGACTATACCGGGGATACGCTTATCACAATGCCTTTCTGGTCTGTGCTGAAGCAGGGCATTCTGGCAGCCAATTGGCTTGACCTTTATTAGTGAGCCTGGTTACCCCCTCTCGGAACCACAGACATAGAAATCGCCAGCTCATATACAGTGCATAAAATATATTTATATATATATATACCCTTATACACCATTTTAATAAAAAATATCACAAAATTCTTCTAAGTCCCTCGGGAAGAGTGAAAGACGCGGACGTTCATTTTCAGAGCTCCTACACCTTCCTATAAGAAGTTAGCCAAAAAGTAGCTTCGAAAAACGCTTAGGTTAAGTTTCAGAGTTGCTTCTAATGTACCAAAGCTGGACTTAGACATAATTTGACTCTCACAACATTATGGCTGGTTGGAGACAGTCCGAACCACAAGTCCCGGGTCCATGGTTCTGGCCGTATACTGGGGGGACGGGGACGACTCCCATTAACCCCTGACTATACCGGGGATACGCTTATCACAATGCCTTTCTGGTCTGTGCTAAAGCAGGGCATTCTGGCAGCCAAGTGGCTTGACCTTTATTAGTGAGCCTGGTTACCCCCTCTCGGAACCACAGACTTAGAAATCGCCAGCTCATATACAGTGCATAAAATATATTTATATAATATATTTATATATATACCCTTATACACCATTTTAATAAAAAATATCACAAAATTCTTCTAAGTCCCTCGGGAAGAGTGAAAGACGCGCACGTTCATTTTCAGCGCTCCTAGACCTTCCTATAAGAAGTTAGCCAAAAAGTAGCTTCGAAAAACGCTTAGGTTAAGTTTCAGAGTTGCTTCTAATGTACCAAAGCTGGACTTAGACATAATTTCACTCTCACAACATTATGGCTGGTTGGAGACAGTCCGAAGCACAAGTACCGGGTCCATGGTTCTGGCCGTATACTGGGGGGACGGGGACGACTCCCATTAACCCCTGACTATACCGGGGATACGCTTATCACAATGCCTTTCTGGTCTGTGCTGAAGCAGGGCATTCTGGAAACCAAGTCGTTTGACCTTTATTAGTGAGCCTGGTTACCCCCTCTCGGAACCACAGACTTAGAAATCGCCAGCTCATATACAGTGCATAAAATATATTTATATATATACCCTTATACACCATTTTAATAAAAAATATCACAAAATTCTTCTAAGTCCCTCGGGAAGAGTGAAAGACGCGCATGTTCATTTTCAGAGCTCATAGACCTTCCTATAAGAAGTTAGCCAAAAAGTAGCTTCGAAAAACGCTTAGGTTAAGTTTCAGAGTTGCTTCTAATGTACCAAAGCTGGACTTAGACATAATTTCACTCTCACAACATTATGGCTGGTTGGAGACAGTCCGAAGCACAAGTACCGGGTCCATGGTTCTGGGCGTATACTGGGGGGGACGGGGACGACTCCCATTAACCCCTGACTATACCGGGGATACGCTTATCACAATGCCTTTCTGGTCTGTGCTGAAGCAGGGCATTCTGGCAGCCAAGTGGCTTGACCTTTATTAGTGAGCCTGGTTACCCCCTCTCGGAACCACAGACATAGAAATCGCCAGCTCATATACAGTGCATAAAATATATTTATATATATATACCCTTATACACCATTTTAATAAAAAATATCACAAAATTCTTCTAAGTCCCTCGGGAAGAGTGAAAGACGCGGACGTTCATTTTCAGAGCTCCTAGACCTTCCTATAAGAAGTTAGCCAATAAGTAGCTTCGAAAAACGCTTAGGTTAAGTTTCAGAGTTGCTTCTAATGTACCAAAGCTGGACTTAGACATAATTTCACTCTCATAACATTATGGCTGGTTGGAGACAGTCCGAACCACAAGTACCGGGTCGATGGTTCTGGGCGTATACTGGGGGGACGGGGACGACTCCCATTAACCCCTGACTATACCGGGGATACGCTTATCACAATGCCTTTCTGGTCTGTGCTGAAGCAGGGCATTCTGGCAGCCAAGTGGCTTGACCTTTATTAGTGAGCCTGGTTACCCCCTCTCGGAACCACAGACTTAGAAATCGCCAGCTCATATACAGTGCATAAAATATATTTATATATATACCCTTATTCACCATTTTAATAAAAAATATCACAAAATTATTCTAAGTCCCTTAGGAAGAGTGAAAGACGCGCACGTTCATTTTCAGCGCTCCTAGACTTTCCTATAAGAAGTTAGCCAAAAAGTAGCTTCGAAAAACGCTTAGGTTAAGTTTCAGAGTTGCTTCTAATGTACCAAAGCTGGACTTAGACATAATTTCACTCTCACAACATTATGGCTGGTTGGAGACAGTCCGAACCACAAGTCCCGGGTCGATGGTTCTGGGCGTATACTGGGGGGACGGGGACGACTCCCATTAACCCCTGACTATACCGGGGATACGCTTATCACAATGCCTTTCTGGTCTGTGCTGAAGCAGGGCATTCTGGCAGCCAAGTGGCTTGACCTTTATTAGTGAGCCTGGTTACCCCCTCTCGGAACCACAGACTTAGAAATCGCCAGCTCATATACAGTGCATAAAATATATTTATATAATATATTTATATATATACCCTTATACACCATTTTAATAAAAAATATCACAAAATTCTTCTAAGTCCCTCGGGAAGAGTGAAAGACGCGCACGTTCATTTTCAGCGCTCCTAGACCTTCCTATAAGAAGTTAGCCAAAAAGTAGCTTCGAAAAACGCTTAGGTTAAGTTTCAGAGTTGCTTCTAATGTACCAAAGCTGGACTTAGACATAATTTCACTCTCACAACATTATGGCTGGTTGGAGACAGTCCGAACCACAAGTACCGGGTCCATGGTACTGGGCGTATACTGTGGGGGACGGGGACAACTCCCATTAACCCCTGACTATACCGGGGATATGCTTATCACAATGCCTTTCTGGTCTGTGCTGAAGCAGGGCATTCTGGCAGCCAAGTGGCTTGACCTTTATTAGTGAGCCTGGTTACCCCCTCTCGGAACCACAGACTTAGAAATCGCCAGCTCATATACAGTGCATAAAATATATTTATATAATATATTTATATATATACCCTTATACACCATTTTAATAAAAAATATCACAAAATTCTTCTAAGTCCCTCGGGAAGAGTGAAAGACGCGCACGTTCATTTTCAGAGCTCCTAGACCTTCCTACTGGTATAAGAAGTTAGCCAAAAAGTAGCTTCGAAAAACGCTTAGGTTAAGTTTCAGAGTTGCTTCTAATGTACCAAAGCTGGACTTAGACATAATTTCACTCTCACAACATTATGGCTGGTTGGAGACAGTCCGAAGCACAAGTACCGGGTCCATGGTTCTGGCCGTATACTGGGGGGACGGGGGCGACTCCCATTAACCCCTGACTATACCGGGGATACGCTTATCACAATGCCTTTCTGGTCTGTGCTGAAGCAGGGCATTCTGGCAGCCAAGTGGCTTGACCTTTATTAGTGAGCCTGGTTACCCCCTCTCGGAACCACAGACTTAGAAATCGCCAGCTCATATACAGTGCATAAAATATATTTATATAATATATTTATATATATATACCCTTATACACCATTTTAATAAAAAATATCACAAAATTCTTCTAAGTCCCTCGGGAAGACTGAAAGACGCGCACGTTCATTTTCAGAGCTCCTAGACCTTCCTACTGGTATAAGAAGTTAGCCAAAAAGTAGCTTCGAAAAACGCTTAGGTTAAGTTTCAGAGTTGCTTCTAATGTACCAAAGCTGGACTTAGACATAATTTCACTCTCACAACATTATGGCTGGTTGGAGACAGTCCGAAGCACAAGTACCGGGTCCATGGTTCTGGGCGTATACTGGGGGGGACGGGGACGACTCCCATTAACCCCTGACTATACCGGGGATACGCTTATCACAATGCCTTTCTGGTCTGTCCTGAAGCAGGGCATTCTGGCAGCCAAGTGGCTTGACCTTTATTAGTGAGCCTGGTTACCCCCTCTCGGAACTACCGACTTAGAAATCGCCAGCTCATATACAGTGCATAAAATATATTTATATATATACCCTTATACACCATTTTAATAAAAAATATCACAAAATTCTTCTAAGTCCCTCGGGAAGAGTGAAAGACGCGCACGTACATTTTCAGAGCTCCTAGACCTTCCTATAAGAAGTTAGCCAAAAAGTAAGTAGCTTCGAAAAACGCTTAGGTTAAGTTTCAGAGTTGCTTCTAATGTACCAAAGCTGGACTTAGACATAATTTCACTCTCACAACATTATGGCTGGTTGGAGACAGTCCGAACCACAAGTACCGGGTCGATGGTTCTGTTCGTATACTGGGGGGACGGGGACGACTCCCATTAACCCCTGACTATACCGGGGATACGCTTATCACAATGCCTTTCTGGTCTGTCCTGAAGCAGGGCATTCTGGCAGCCAAGTGGCTTGACCTTTATTAGTGAGCCTGGTTACCCCCTCTCGGAACTACCGACTTAGAAATCGCCAGCTCATATACAGTGCATAAAATATATTTATATATATACCCTTATACACCATTTTAATAAAAAATATCACAAAATTCTTCTAAGTCCCTCGGGAAGAGTGAAAGACGCGCACGTACATTTTCAGAGCTCCTAGACCTTCCTATAAGAAGTTAGCCAAAAACTATCTTCGAAAAACGCTTAGGTTAAGTTTCAGAGTTGCTTCTAATGTACCAAAGCTGGACTTAGACATAATTTCACTCTCACAACATTATGGCTGGTTGGAAACAGTCCGAACCACAAGTACCGGGTCCATGGTACTGGGCGTATACTGGGGGGGACGGGGACAACTCCCATTAACCCCTGACTATACCGGGGATACGCTTATCACAATGCCTTTCTGGTCTGTGCTGAAGCAGGGCATTCTGGCAGCCAAGTGGCTTGACCTTTATTAGTGAGCCTGGTTACCCCCTCTCGGAACCACAGACTTAGAAATCGCCAGCTCATATACAGTGCATAAAATATATTTATATAATATATTTATATATATACCCTTATACACCATTTTAATAAAAAATATCACAAAATTCTTCTTTGTCCCTCGGGAAGAGTGATAGACGCGCACGTTCATTTTCAGAGCTCCTAGACCTTCCTACTGGTATAAGAAGTTAGCCAAAAAGTAGCTTCGAAAAACGCTTAGGTTAAGTTTCAGAGTTGCTTCTAATGTACCAAAGCTGGACTTAGACATAATTTCACTCTCACAACATTATGGCTGGTTGGAGACAGTCTGAACCACAAGTACCGGGTCGATGGTTCTGGGCGTATACTGGGGGGACGGGGACGACTCCCATTAACCCCTGACTATACCGGGGATACGCTTATCACAATGCCTTTCTGGTCTGTGCTGAAGCAGGGCATTCTGGCAGCCAAATGGCTTGACCTTTATTAGTGAGCCTGGTTACCCCCTCTCGGAACCACAGACTTAGAAATCGCCAGCTCATATACAGTGCATAAAATATATTTATATATATACCCTTATACACCATTTTAATAAAAAATATCACAAAATTCTTCTAAGTCCCTCGGGAAGAGTGAAAGACGCGCACGTACATTTTCAGAGCTCCTAGACCTTCCTATAAGAAGTTAGCCAAAAAGTATCTTCGAAAAACGCTTAGGTTAAGTTTCAGAGTTGCTTCTAATGTACCAAAGCTGGACTTAGACATAATTTCACTCTCACAACATTATGGCTGGTTGGAAACAGTCCGAACCACAAGTACCGGGTCCATGGTACTGGGCGTATACTGGGGGGGACGGGGACAACTCCCATTAACCCCTGACTATACCGGGGATACGCTTATCACAATGCCTTTCTGGTCTGTGCTGAAGCAGGGCATTCTGGCAGCCAAGTGGCTTGACCTTTATTAGTGAGCCTGGTTACCCCCTCTCGGAACCACAGACTTAGAAATCGCCAGCTCATATACAGTGCATAAAATATATTTATATAATATATTTATATATATACCCTTATACACCATTTTAATAAAAAATATCACAAAATTCTTCTAAGTCCCTCGGGAAGAGTGAAAGACGCGCACGTTCATTTTCAGAGCTCCTAGACCTTCCTACTGGTATAAGAAGTTAGCCAAAAAGTAGCTTCGAAAAACTCTTAGGTTAAGTTTCAGAGTTGCTTCTAATGTACCAAAGCTGGACTTAGACATAATTTCACTCTCACAACATTATGGCTGGTTGGAGACAGTCCGAACCACAAGTACCGTGTCCATGGTTCTGGGCGTATACTGGGGGGACGGGGACGACTCCCATTAACCCCTGACTATACCGGGGATACGCTTATCACAATGCCTTTCTGGTCTGTCCTGAAGCAGGGCATTCTGGCAGCCAAGTGGCTTGACCTTTATTAGTGAGCCTGGTTACCCCCTCTCGGAACTACCGACTTAGAAATCGCCAGCTCATATACAGTGCATAAAATATATTTATATATATACCCTTATACACCATTTTAATAAAAAATATCAGAAAATTCTTCTAAGTCCCTCGGGAAGAGTGAAAGACGCGCACGTTCATTTTCAGAGCTCCTAGACCTTCCTATAAGAAGTTAGCCAAAAAGTAGCTTCGAAAAACGCTTAGGTTAAGTTTCAGAGTTGCTTCTAATGTACCAAAGCTGGACTTAGACATAATTTCACTCTCACAACATTATGGCTGGTTGGAAACAGTCCGAACCACAAGTACCGGGTCCATAGTACTGGGCGTATACTGGGGGGGACGGGGACAACTCCCATTAACCCCTGACTATACCGGGGATACGCTTATCACAATGCCTTTCTGGTCTGTGCTGAAGCAGGGCATTCTGGCAGCCAAGTGGCTTGACCTTTATTAGTGAGCCTGGTTACCCCCTCTCGGAACCACAGACTTAGAAATCGCCAGCTCATTTACAGTGCATAAAATATATTTATATAATATATTTATATATATACCCTTATACACCATTTTAATAAAAAATATCACAAAATTCTTCTAAGTCCCTCGGGAAGAGTGATAGACGCGCACGTTCATTTTCAGAGCTCCTAGACCTTCCTACTGGTATAAGAAGTTAGCCAAAAAGTAGCTTCGAAAAACGCTTAGGTTAAGTTTCAGAGTTGCTTCTAATGTACCAAAGCTGGACTTAGACATAATTTCACTCTCACAACATTATGGCTGGTTGGAGACAGTCCGAAGCACAAGTACCGGGTCCATGGTTCTGGGCGTATACTGGGGGGGACGGGGACGACTCCCATTAACCCCTGACTATACCGGGGATACGCTTATCACAATGCCTTTCTGGTCTGTGCTGAAGCAGGGCATTCTGGCAGCCAAGTGGCTTGACCTTTATTAGTGAGCCTGGTTACCCCCTCTCGGAACCACAGACTTAGAAATCGCCAGCTCATATACAGTGCATAAAATATATTATTATATATATACCCTTATACACCATTTTAATAAAAAATATCAGAAAATTCTTCTAAGTCCCTCGGGAAGAGTGAAAGACGCGCACGTTCATTTTCAGAGCTCCTAGACCTTCCTATAAGAAGTTAGCCAAAAAGTAGCTTCGAAAAACGCTTAGGTTAAGTTTCAGAGTTGCTTCTAATGTACCAAAGCTGGACTTAGACATAATTTCACTCTCACAACATTATGGCTGGTTGGAGACAGTCCGAACCACAAGTACCGGGTCCATGGTACTGGGCGTATACTGGGGGGGACGGGGACAACTCCCATTAACCCCTGACTATACCGGGGATACGCTTATCACAATGCCTTTCTGGTCTGTGCTTAAGCAGGGCATTCTGGCAGCCAAGTGGCTTGACCTTTATTAGTGAGCCTGGTTACCCCCTCTCGGAACCACAGACTTAGAAATCGCCAGCTCATATACAGTGCATAAAATATATTTATATAATATATTTATATATATACCCTTATACACCATTTTAATAAAAAATATCACAAAATTCTTCTAAGTCCCTCGGGAAGAGTGAAAGACGCGCACGTTCATTTTCAGAGCTCCTAGACCTTCCTACTGGTATAAGAAGTTAGCCAAAAAGTAGCTTCGAAAAACGCTTAGGTTAAGTTTCAGAGTTGCTTCTAATGTACCAAAGCTGGACTTAGACATAATTTCACTCTCACAACATTATGGCTGGTTGGAGACAGTCCGAAGCACAAGTACCGGGTCCATGGTTCTGGCCGTATACTGGGGGGACGGGGGCGACTCCCATTAACCCCTGACTATACCGGGGATACGCTTATCACAATGCCTTTCTGGTCTGTGCTGAAGCAGGGCATTCTGGCAGCCAAGTGGCTTGACCTTTATTAGTGAGCCTGGTTACCCCCTCTCGGAACCACAGACTTAGAAATCGCCAGCTCATATACAGTGCATAAAATATATTTATATAATATATTTATATATATATACCCTTATACACCATTTTAATAAAAAATATCACAAAATTCTTCTAAGTCCCTCGGGAAGAGTGAAAGACGCGCACTTTCATTTTCAGAGCTCCTAGACCTTCCTACTGGTATAAGAAGTTAGACAAAAAGTAGCTTCGAAAAACGCTTAGGTTAAGTTTCAGAGTTGCTTCTAATGTACCAAAGCTGGACTTAGACATAATTTCACTCTCACAACATTATGGCTGGTTGGAGACAGTCCGAACCACAAGTACCGGGTCCATGGTTCTGGGAGTATACTGGGGGGACGGGGACGACTCCCATTAACCCCTGACTATACCGGGTATACGCTTATCACAATGCCTTTCTGGTCTGTCCTGAAGCAGGGCATTCTGGCAGCCAAGTGGCTTGACCTTTATTAGTGAGCCTGGTTACCCCCTCTCGGAACTACCGACTTAGAAATCGCCAGCTCATATACAGTGCATAAAATATATTTATATATATACCCTTATACACCATTTTAATAAAAAATATCACAAAATTCTTCTAAGTCCCTCGGGAAGAGTGAAAGACGCGCACATTCATTTTCAGAGCTCCTAGACCTTCCTATAAGAAGTTAGCCAAAAAGTAGCTTCGAAAAACGCTTAGGTTAAGTTTCAGAGTTGCTTCTAATGTACCAAAGCTGGACTTAGACATAATTTCACTCTCACAACATTATGGCTGGTTGGAGACAGTCCGAACCACAAGTACCGGGTCCATGGTACTGGGCGTATACTGGGGGGGACGGGGACAACTCCCATTAACCCCTGACTATACCGGGGATACGCTTATCACAATGCCTTTCTGGTCTGTGCTGAAGCAGGGCATTCTGGCAGCCAAGTGGCTTGACCTTTATTAGTGAGCCTGGTTACCCCCTCTCGGAACCACAGACTTAGAAATCGCCAGCTCATATACAGTGCATAAAATATATTTATATAATATATTTATATATATACCCTTATACACCATTTTAATAAAAAATATCACAAAATTCTTCTAAGTCCCTCGGGAAGAGTGAAAGACGCGCACGTTCTTTTTCAGAGCTCCTAGACCTTCCTACTGGTATAAGAAGTTAGCCAAAAAGTAGCTTCGAAAAACGCTTAGTTTAAGTTTCAGAGTTGCTTCTAATGTACCAAAGCTGGACTTAGACATAATTTCACTCTCACAACATTATGGCTGGTTGGAGACAGTCCGAAGCACAAGTACCGGGCCCATGGTTCTGGCCGTATACTGGGGGGACGGGGGCGACTCCCATTAACCCCTGACTATACCGGGGATACGCTTATCACAATGCCTTTCTGGTCTGTGCTGAAGCAGGGCATTCTGGCAGCCAAGTGGCTTGACCTTTATTAGTGAGCCTGGTTACCCCCTCTCGGAACTACCGACTTAGAAATCGCCAGCTCATATACAGTGCATAAAATATATTTATATATATACCCTTATACACCATTTTAATAAAAAATATCACAAAATTCTTCTAAGTCCCTCGGGAAGAGTGAAAGACGCGCACATTCATTTTCAGAGCTCCTAGACCTTCCTATAAGAAGTTAGCCAAAAAGTAGCTTCGAAAAACGCTTAGGTTAAGTTTCAGAGTTGGTTCTAATGTACCAAAGCTGGACTTAGACATAATTTCACTCTCACAACATTATGGCTGGTTGGAGACAGTCCGAACCACAAGTACCGGGTCCATGGTACTGGGCGTATACTGGGGGGGACGGGGACAACTCCCATTAACCCCTGACTATACCGGGGATACGCTTATCACAATGCCTTTCTGGTCTGTGCTGAAGCAGGGCATTCTGGCAGCCAAGTGGCTTGACCTTTATTAGTGAGCCTGGTTACCCCCTCTCGGAACCACAGACTTAGAAATAGCCAGCTCATATACAGTGCATAAAATATATTTATATAATATATTTATATATATACCCTTATACACCATTTTAATAAAAAATATCACAAAATTCTTCTAAGTCCCTCGGGAAGAGTGAAAGACGCGCACGTTCATTTTAAGAGCTCCTAGACCTTCCTATATGAAGTTACCCAAAAAGTAGCTTCGAAAAACGCTTAGGTTAAGTTTCAGAGTTGTTCTAATGTACCAAAGCTGGACTTAGACATAATTTCACTCTCACAACATTGTGGCTGGTTGGAGACAGTCCGAACCACAAGTACCGGGTCCATGGTACTGGGCGTATACTGGGGGGGACGGGGACAACTCCCTTTAACCCCTGACTATACCGGGGATACGCTTATCACAATGCCTTTCTGGTCTGTGCTGAAGCAGGGCATTCTGGCAGCCAAGTGGCTTGACCTTTATTAGTGAGCCTGGTTACCCCCTCTCGGAACCACAGACTTAGAAATCGCCAGCTCATATACAGTGCATAAAATATATTTATATAATATATTTATATATATACCCTTATACACCATTTTAATAAAAAATATCACAAAATTCTTCTAAGTCCCTCGGGAAGAGTGAAAGACGCGCACGTTCTTTTTCAGAGCTCCTAGACCTTCCTACTGGTATAAGAAGTTAGCCAAAAAGTAGCTTCGAAAAACGCTTAGGTTAAGTTTCAGAGTTGCTTCTAATGTACCAAAGCTGGACTTAGACATAATTTCACTCTCACAACATTATGGCTGGTTGGAGACAGTCCGAAGCACAAGTACCGGGTCCATGGTTCTGGCCGTATACTGGGGGGACGGGGGCGACTCCCATTAACCCCTGACTATACCGGGGATACGCTTAACACAATGCCTTTCTGGTCTGTGCTGAAGCAGGGCATTCTGGCAACCAAGTGGCTTGACCTTTATTAGTGAGCCTGGTTACCCCCTCTCGGAACCACAGACTTAGAAATCGCCATCTCATATACAGTGCATAAAATATATTTATATAATATATTTATATATATACCCTTATACACCATTTTAATAAAAAATATCACAAAATTCTTCTAAGTCCCTCGGGAAGAGTGAAAGACGCGCACGTTCTTTTTCAGAGCTCCTAGACCTTCCTACTGGTATAAGAAGTTAGCCAAAAAGTAGCTTCGAAAAACGCTTAGTTTAAGTTTCAGAGTTGCTTCTAATGTACCAAAGCTGGACTTAGACATAATTTCACTCTCACAACATTATGGCTGGTTGGAGACAGTCCGAAGCACAAGTACCGGGCCCATGGTTCTGGCCGTATACTGGGGGGACGGGGGTGACTCCCATTAACCCCTGACTATACCGGGGATACGCATATCACAATGCCTTTCTGGTCTGTGCTGAAGCAGGGCATTCTGGCAGCCAAGTGGCTTGACCTTTATTAGTGAGCCTGGTTACCCCCTCTCGGAACTACCGACTTAGAAATCGCCAGCTCATATACAGTGCATAAAATATATTTATATATATACCCTTATACACCATTTTAATAAAAAATATCACAAAATTCTTCTAAGTCCCTCGGGAAGAGTGAAAGACGCGCACGTTCATTTTCAGAGCTCCTAGACCTTCCTACTGGTATAAGAAGTTAGCCAAAAAGTAGCTTCGAAAAACGCTTAGGTTAAGTTTCAGAGTTGCTTCTAATGTACCAAAGCTGGACTTAGACATAATTTCACTCTCACAACATTATGGCTGGTTGGAGACAGTCCGAAGCACAAGTACCGGGTCCATGGTTCTGGCCGTATACTGGGGGGACGGGGGCGACTCCCATTAACCCCTGACTATACCGGGGATACGCTTATCACAATGCCTTTCTGGTCTGTGCTGAAGCAGGGCATTCTGGCAGCCAAGTGGCTTGACCTTTATTAGTGAGCCTGGTTACCCCCTCTCGGAACCACAGACTTAGAAATCGCCAGCTCATATACAGTGCATAAAATATATTTATATAATATATTTATATATATATACCCTTATACACCATTTTAATAAAAAATATCACAAAATTCTTCTAAGTCCCTCGGGAAGAGTGAAAGACGTGCACGTTCATTTTCAGAGCTCCTAGACCTTCCTACTGGTATAAGAAGTTAGCCAAAAAGTAGCTTCGAAAAACGCTTAGGTTAAGTTTCAGAGTTGCTTCTAATGTACCAAAGCTGGACTTAGACATAATTTCACTCTCACAACATTATGGCTGGTTGGAGACAGTCCGAACCACAAGTACCGGGTCCATGGTTCTGGGCGTATACTGGGGGGACGGGGACGACTCCCATTAACCCCTGACTATACCGGGGATACGCTTATCACAATGCCTTTCTGGTCTGTGCTGAAGCAGGGCATTCTGGCAGCCAAGTGGCTTGACCTTTATTAGTGCGCCTGGTTACCCCCTCTCGGAACCACAGACTTAGAAATCGCCAGCTCATATACAGTGCATAAAATATATTTATATATATACCCTTATACACCATTTTAATAAAAAATATCACAAAATTCTTCTAAGTCCCTCGGGAAGAGTGAAAGACGCGCACGTTCATTTTCAGAGCTCCTAGACCTTCCTATAAGAAGTTAGCCAAAAAGTAGCTTCGAAAAACGCTTAGGTTAAGTTTCAGAGTTGCTTCTAATGTACCAAAGCTGGACTTAGACATAATTTCACTCTCACAACATTATGGCTGGTTGGAGACAGTCCGAACCACAAGTACCGGGTCGATGGTTCTGGGCGTATACTGGGGGGACGGGGACGACTCCCATTAACCCCTGACTATACCGGGGATACGCTTATCACAATGCCTTTCTGGTCTGTGCTGAAGCAGGGCATTCTGGCAGCCAAGTGGCTTGACCTTTATTAGTGAGCCTGGTTACCCCCTCTCGGAACTACCGACTTAGAAATCGCCAGCTCATATACAGTGCATAAAATATATTTATATATATACCCTTATACACCATTTTAATAAAAAATATCACAAAATTCTTCTAAGTCCCTCGGGAAGAGTGAAAGACGCGCACATTCATTTTCAGAGCTCCTAGACCTTCCTATAAGAAGTTAGCCAAAAAGTAGCTTCGAAAAACGCTTAGGTTAAGTTTCAGAGTTGCTTCTAATGTACCAAAGCTGGACTTAGACATAATTTCACTCTCACAACATTATGGCTGGTTGGAGACAGTCCGAACCACAAGTACCGGGTCCATGGTACTGGGCGTATACTGGGGGGGACGGGGACAACTCCCATTAACCCCTGACTATACCGGGGATACGCTTATCACAATGCCTTTCTGGTCTGTGCTGAAGCAGGGCATTCTGGCAGCCAAGTGGCTTGACCTTTATTAGTGAGCCTGGTTACCCCCTCTCGGAACCACAGACTTAGAAATCGCCAGCTCATATACAGTGCATAAAATATATTTATATAATATATTTATATATATACCCTTATACACCATTTTAATAAAAAATATCACAAAATTCTTCTAAGTCCCTCGGGAAGAGTGAAAGACGCGCACGTTCATTTTCAGAGCTCCTAGACCTTCCTATATGAAGTTACCCAAAAAGTAGCTTCGAAAAACGCTTAGGTTAAGTTTCAGAGTTGTTCTAATGTACCAAAGCTGGACTTAGACATAATTTCACTCTCACAACATTGTGGCTGGTTGGAGACAGTCCGAACCACAAGTACCGGGTCCATGGTACTGGGCGTATACTGGGGGGGACGAGGACAACTCCCATTAACCCCTGACTATACCGGGGATACGCTTATCACAATGCCTTTCTGGTCTGTGCTGAAGCAGGGCATTCTGGCAGCCAAGTGGCTTGACCTTTATTAGTGAGCCTGGTTACCCCCTCTCGGAACCACAGACTTAGAAATCGCCAGCTCATATACAGTGCATAAAATATATTTATATAATATATTTATATATATACCCTTATACACCATTTTAATAAAAAATATCACAAAATTCTTCTAAGTCCCTCGGGAAGAGTGAAAGACGCGCACGTTCTTTTTCAGAGCTCCTAGACCTTCCTACTGGTATAAGAAGTTAGCCAAAAAGTAGCTTCGAAAAACGCTTAGGTTAAGTTTCAGAGTTGCTTCTAATGTACCAAAGCTGGACTTAGACATAATTTCACTCTCACAACATTATGGCTGGTTGGAGACAGTCCGAAGCACAAGTACCGGGTCCATGGTTCTGGCCGTATACTGGGGGGACGGGGGCGACTCCCATTAACCCCTGACTATACCGGGGATACGCTTAACACAATGCCTTTCTGGTCTGTGCTGAAGCAGGGCATTCTGGCAACCAAGTGGCTTGACCTTTATTAGTGAGCCTGGTTACCCCCTCTCGGAACCACAGACTTAGAAATCGCCAGCTCATATACAGTGCATAAAATATATTTATATAATATATTTATATATATACCCTTATACACCATTTTAATAAAAAATATCACAAAATTCTTCTAAGTCCCTCGGGAAGAGTGAAAGACGCGCACGTTCTTTTTCAGAGCTCCTAGACCTTCCTACTGGTATAAGACGTTAGCCAAAAAGTAGCTTCGAAAAACGCTTAGTTTAAGTTTCAGAGTTGCTTCTAATGTACCAAAGCTGGACTTAGACATAATTTCACTCTCACAACATTATGGCTGGTTGGAGACAGTCCGAAGCACAAGTACCGGGCCCATGGTTCTGGCCGTATACTGGGGGGACGGGGGCGACTCCCATTAACCCCTGACTATACCGGGGATACGCTTATCACAATGCCTTTCTGGTCTGTGCTGAAGCAGGGCATTCTGGCAGCCAAGTGGCTTGACCTTTATTAGTGAGCCTGGTTACCCCCTCTCGGAACAACAGACTTAGAAATCGCCAGCTCATATACAGTGCATAAAATATATTTATATAATATATTTATATATATATACCCTTATACACCATTTTAAAAAAAATATCACAAAATTCTTCTAAGTCCCTCGGGAAGAGTGAAAGACGCGCACGTTCATTTTCAGAGCTCCTAGACCTTCCTACTGGTATAAGAAGTTAGCCAAAAAGTAGCTTCGAAAAACGCTTAGGTTAAGTTTCAGAGTTGCTTCTAATGTACCAAAGCTGGACTTAGACATAATTTCACTCTCACAACATTATGGCTGGTTGGAGACAGTCCGAACCACAAGTACCGGGTCCATGGTTCTGGCCGTATACTGGGGGGACGGGGACGACTCCCATTAACCCCTGACTATACCGGGGATACGCTTATCACAATGCCTTTCTGGTCAGTCCTGAAGCAGGGCATTCTGGCAGCCAAGTGGCTTGACCTTTATTAGTGAGCCTGGTTACCCCCTCTCGGAACTACCGACTTAGAAATCGCCAGCTCATATACAGTGCATAAAATATATTTATATATATACCCTTATACACCATTTTAATAAAAAATATCACAAAATTCTTCTAAGTCCCTCGGGAAGAGTGAAAGACGCGCACGTTCATTTTCAGAGCTCCTAGACCTTCCTACTGGTATAAGAAGTTAGCCAAAAAGTAGCTTCGAAAAACGCTTAGGTTAAGTTTCAGAGTTGCTTCTAATGTACCAAAGCTGGACTTAGACATAATTTCACTCTCACAACATTAAGGCTGGTTGGAGACAGTCCGAAGCACAAGTACCGGGTCCATGGTTCTGGCCGTATACTGGGGGGACGGGGGCGACTCCCATTAACCCCTGACTATACCGGGGATACGCTTATCACAATGCCTTTCTGGTCTGTGCTGAAGCAGGGCATTCTGGCAGCCATGTGGCTTGACCTTTATTAGTGAGCCTGGTTACCCCCTCTCGCAACCACAGACTTAGAAATCGCCAGCTCATATACAGTGCATAAAATATATTTATATAATATATTTATATATATATACCCTTATACACCATTTTAATAAAAAATATCACAAAATTCTTCTAAGTCCCTCGGGAAGAGTGAAAGACGCGCACGTTCATTTTCAGAGCTCCTAGACCTTCCTACTGGTATAAGAAGTTAGCCAAAAAGTAGCTTCGAAAAACGCTTAGGTTAAGTTTCAGAGTTGCTTCTAATGTACCAAAGCTGGACTTAGACATAATTTCACTCTCACAACATTATGGCTGGTTGGAGACAGTCCGAACCACAAGTACCGGGTCCATGGTTCTGGGCGTATACTGGGGGGACGGGGACGACTCCCATTAACCCCTGACTATACCGGGGATATGCTTATCACAATGCCTTTCTGGTCTGTGCTGAAGCAGGGCATTCTGGCAGCCAAGTGGCTTGACCTTTATTAGTGCGCCTGGTTACCCCCTCTCGGAACCACAGACTTAGAAATCGCCAGCTCATATACAGTGCATAAAATATATTTATATATATACCCTTATACACCATTTTAATAAAAAATATCACAAAATTCTTCTAAGTCCCTCGGGAAGAGTGAAAGACGCGCACGTTCATTTTCAGAGCTCCTAGACCTTCCTATAAGAAGTTAGCCATAAAGTAGCTTCGAAAAACGCTTAGGTTAAGTTTCAGAGTTGCTTCTAATGTACCAAAGCTGGACTTAGACATAATTTCACTCTCACAACATTATGGCTGGTTGGAGACAGTCCGAACCACAAGTACCGGGTCCATGGTTCTGGGCGTATACTGGGGGGACGGGGACGACTCCCATTAACCCCTGACTATACCGGGGATACACTTATCACAATGCCTTTCTGGTCTGTGCTGAAGCAGGGCATTCTGGCAGCCAAGTGGCTTGACCTTTATTAGTGAGACTGGTTACCCCCTCTCGGAACCACAGACTTAGAAATCGCCAGCTCATATACAGTGCATAAAATATATTTATATAATATATTTATATATATACCCTTATACACCATTTTAATAAAAAATATCACAAAATTCTTCTAAGTCCCTCGGGAAGAGTGAAAGACGCGCACGTTCATTTTCAGCGCTTCTAGACCTTCCTATAAGAAGTTAGCCAAAAAGTAGCTTCGAAAAACGCTTAGGTTAAGTTTCAGAGTTGCTTCTAATGTACCAAAGCTGGACTTAGACATAATTTCACTCTCACAACATTATGGCTGGTTGGAGAGAG